>NW_028289524.1:0-600000 GCF_059628265.1 Tinamus guttatus | reverse complement strand
GGAGTGAGGCTGCAAAGGGCATGCCAAAGGAAGTGTTTTGCTGTGCCAAGACTCGTGCTGCGCACGCTTTGTGCTTGGAGTGAGAAACAGGTTCCTTGGTGTTTTCTGCGAAACGCTTTAGCAGCCCGTTGGTGCTAGTATGGAGTCAGGGGATGGATGAAGTCGGAGAGCCCCGTTTGGAGTGAGGCTGCAAAGGGCATGCCAAAGGAAGTGTTTTGCTGTGCCAAGACTCGTGCTGCGCACGCTTTGTGCTTGGAGTGAGAAACAGGTTCCTTGGTGTTTTCTGCGAAACGCTTTAGCAGCCCGTTGGTGCTAGTATGGAGTCAGGGGATGGATGAAGCGGAGAGCCCCGTTTGGAGTGAGGCTGCAAAGGGCATGCCAAAGGAAGTGTTTTGCTGTGCCAAGACTCGTGCTGCGCACGCTTTGTGCTTGGAGTGAGAAACAGGTTCCTTGGTGTTTTCTGCGAAACGCTTTAGCAGCCCGTTGGTGCTAGTATGGAGTCAGGGGATGGATGAAGCGGAGAGCCCCGTTTGGAGTGAGGCTGCAAAGGGCATGCCAAAGGAAGTGTTTTGCTGTGCCAAGACTCGTGCTGCGCACGCTTTGTGCTTGGAGTGAGAAACAGGTTCCTTGGTGTTTTCTGCGAAACGCTTTAGCAGCCCGTTGGTGCTAGTATGGAGTCAGGGGATGGATGAAGCGGAGAGCCCCGTTTGGAGTGAGGCTGCAAAGGGCATGCCAAAGGAAGTGTTTTGCTGTGCCAAGACTCGTGCTGCGCACGCTTTGTGCTTGGAGTGAGAAACAGGTTCCTTGGTGTTTTCTGCGAAACGCTTTAGCAGCCCGTTGGTGCTAGTATGGAGTCAGGGGATGGATGAAGCGGAGAGCCCCGTTTGGAGTGAGGCTGCAAAGGGCATGCCAAAGGAAGTGTTTTGCTGTGCCAAGACTCGTGCTGCGCACGCTTTGTGCTTGGAGTGAGAAACAGGTTCCTTGGTGTTTTCTGCGAAACGCTTTAGCAGCCCGTTGGTGCTAGTATGGAGTCAGGGGATGGATGAAGCGGAGAGCCCCGTTTGGAGTGAGGCTGCAAAGGGCATGCCAAAGGAAGTGTTTTGCTGTGCCAAGACTCGTGCTGCGCACGCTTTGTGCTTGGAGTGAGAAACAGGTTCCTTGGTGTTTTCTGCGAAACGCTTTAGCAGCCCGTTGGTGCTAGTATGGAGTCAGGGGATGGATGAAGCGGAGAGCCCCGTTTGGAGTGAGGCTGCAAAGGGCATGCCAAAGGAAGTGTTTTGCTGTGCCAAGACTCGTGCTGCGCACGCTTTGTGCTTGGAGTGAGAAACAGGTTCCTTGGTGTTTTCTGCGAAACGCTTTAGCAGCCCGTTGGTGCTAGTATGGAGTCAGGGGATGGATGAAGCGGAGAGCCCCGTTTGGAGTGAGGCTGCAAAGGGCATGCCAAAGGAAGTGTTTTGCTGTGCCAAGACTCGTGCTGCGCACGCTTTGTGCTTGGAGTGAGAAACAGGTTCCTTGGTGTTTTCTGCGAAACGCTTTAGCAGCCCGTTGGTGCTAGTATGGAGTCAGGGGATGGATGAAGCGGAGAGCCCCGTTTGGAGTGAGGCTGCAAAGGGCATGCCAAAGGAAGTGTTTTGCTGTGCCAAGACTCGTGCTGCGCACGCTTTGTGCTTGGAGTGAGAAACAGGTTCCTTGGTGTTTTCTGCGAAACGCTTTAGCAGCCCGTTGGTGCTAGTATGGAGTCAGGGGATGGATGAAGCGGAGAGCCCCGTTTGGAGTGAGGCTGCAAAGGGCATGCCAAAGGAAGTGTTTTGCTGTGCCAAGACTCGTGCTGCGCACGCTTTGTGCTTGGAGTGAGAAACAGGTTCCTTGGTGTTTTCTGCGAAACGCTTTAGCAGCCCGTTGGTGCTAGTATGGAGTCAGGGGATGGATGAAGCGGAGAGCCCCGTTTGGAGTGAGGCTGCAAAGGGCATGCCAAAGGAAGTGTTTTGCTGTGCCAAGACTCGTGCTGCGCACGCTTTGTGCTTGGAGTGAGAAACAGGTTCCTTGGTGTTTTCTGCGAAACGCTTTAGCAGCCCGTTGGTGCTAGTATGGAGTCAGGGGATGGATGAAGCGGAGAGCCCCGTTTGGAGTGAGGCTGCAAAGGGCATGCCAAAGGAAGTGTTTTGCTGTGCCAAGACTCGTGCTGCGCACGCTTTGTGCTTGGAGTGAGAAACAGGTTCCTTGGTGTTTTCTGCGAAACGCTTTAGCAGCCCGTTGGTGCTAGTATGGAGTCAGGGGATGGATGAAGCGGAGAGCCCCGTTTGGAGTGAGGCTGCAAAGGGCATGCCAAAGGAAGTGTTTTGCTGTGCCAAGACTCGTGCTGCGCACGCTTTGTGCTTGGAGTGAGAAACAGGTTCCTTGGTGTTTTCTGCGAAACGCTTTAGCAGCCCGTTGGTGCTAGTATGGAGTCAGGGGATGGATGAAGCGGAGAGCCCCGTTTGGAGTGAGGCTGCAAAGGGCATGCCAAAGGAAGTGTTTTGCTGTGCCAAGACTCGTGCTGCGCACGCTTTGTGCTTGGAGTGAGAAACAGGTTCCTTGGTGTTTTCTGCGAAACGCTTTAGCAGCCCGTTGGTGCTAGTATGGAGTCAGGGGATGGATGAAGCGGAGAGCCCCGTTTGGAGTGAGGCTGCAAAGGGCATGCCAAAGGAAGTGTTTTGCTGTGCCAAGACTCGTGCTGCGCACGCTTTGTGCTTGGAGTGAGAAACAGGTTCCTTGGTGTTTTCTGCGAAACGCTTTAGCAGCCCGTTGGTGCTAGTATGGAGTCAGGGGATGGATGAAGCGGAGAGCCCCGTTTGGAGTGAGGCTGCAAAGGGCATGCCAAAGGAAGTGTTTTGCTGTGCCAAGACTCGTGCTGCGCACGCTTTGTGCTTGGAGTGAGAAACAGGTTCCTTGGTGTTTTCTGCGAAACGCTTTAGCAGCCCGTTGGTGCTAGTATGGAGTCAGGGGATGGATGAAGCGGAGAGCCCCGTTTGGAGTGAGGCTGCAAAGGGCATGCCAAAGGAAGTGTTTTGCTGTGCCAAGACTCGTGCTGCGCACGCTTTGTGCTTGGAGTGAGAAACAGGTTCCTTGGTGTTTTCTGCGAAACGCTTTAGCAGCCCGTTGGTGCTAGTATGGAGTCAGGGGATGGATGAAGCGGAGAGCCCCGTTTGGAGTGAGGCTGCAAAGGGCATGCCAAAGGAAGTGTTTTGCTGTGCCAAGACTCGTGCTGCGCACGCTTTGTGCTTGGAGTGAGAAACAGGTTCCTTGGTGTTTTCTGCGAAACGCTTTAGCAGCCCGTTGGTGCTAGTATGGAGTCAGGGGATGGATGAAGCGGAGAGCCCCGTTTGGAGTGAGGCTGCAAAGGGCATGCCAAAGGAAGTGTTTTGCTGTGCCAAGACTCGTGCTGCGCACGCTTTGTGCTTGGAGTGAGAAACAGGTTCCTTGGTGTTTTCTGCGAAACGCTTTAGCAGCCCGTTGGTGCTAGTATGGAGTCAGGGGATGGATGAAGCGGAGAGCCCCGTTTGGAGTGAGGCTGCAAAGGGCATGCCAAAGGAAGTGTTTTGCTGTGCCAAGACTCGTGCTGCGCACGCTTTGTGCTTGGAGTGAGAAACAGGTTCCTTGGTGTTTTCTGCGAAACGCTTTAGCAGCCCGTTGGTGCTAGTATGGAGTCAGGGGATGGATGAAGCGGAGAGCCCCGTTTGGAGTGAGGCTGCAAAGGGCATGCCAAAGGAAGTGTTTTGCTGTGCCAAGACTCGTGCTGCGCACGCTTTGTGCTTGGAGTGAGAAACAGGTTCCTTGGTGTTTTCTGCGAAACGCTTTAGCAGCCCGTTGGTGCTAGTATGGAGTCAGGGGATGGATGAAGCGGAGAGCCCCGTTTGGAGTGAGGCTGCAAAGGGCATGCCAAAGGAAGTGTTTTGCTGTGCCAAGACTCGTGCTGCGCACGCTTTGTGCTTGGAGTGAGAAACAGGTTCCTTGGTGTTTTCTGCGAAACGCTTTAGCAGCCCGTTGGTGCTAGTATGGAGTCAGGGGATGGATGAAGCGGAGAGCCCCGTTTGGAGTGAGGCTGCAAAGGGCATGCCAAAGGAAGTGTTTTGCTGTGCCAAGACTCGTGCTGCGCACGCTTTGTGCTTGGAGTGAGAAACAGGTTCCTTGGTGTTTTCTGCGAAACGCTTTAGCAGCCCGTTGGTGCTAGTATGGAGTCAGGGGATGGATGAAGCGGAGAGCCCCGTTTGGAGTGAGGCTGCAAAGGGCATGCCAAAGGAAGTGTTTTGCTGTGCCAAGACTCGTGCTGCGCACGCTTTGTGCTTGGAGTGAGAAACAGGTTCCTTGGTGTTTTCTGCGAAACGCTTTAGCAGCCCGTTGGTGCTAGTATGGAGTCAGGGGATGGATGAAGCGGAGAGCCCCGTTTGGAGTGAGGCTGCAAAGGGCATGCCAAAGGAAGTGTTTTGCTGTGCCAAGACTCGTGCTGCGCACGCTTTGTGCTTGGAGTGAGAAACAGGTTCCTTGGTGTTTTCTGCGAAACGCTTTAGCAGCCCGTTGGTGCTAGTATGGAGTCAGGGGATGGATGAAGCGGAGAGCCCCGTTTGGAGTGAGGCTGCAAAGGGCATGCCAAAGGAAGTGTTTTGCTGTGCCAAGACTCGTGCTGCGCACGCTTTGTGCTTGGAGTGAGAAACAGGTTCCTTGGTGTTTTCTGCGAAACGCTTTAGCAGCCCGTTGGTGCTAGTATGGAGTCAGGGGATGGATGAAGCGGAGAGCCCCGTTTGGAGTGAGGCTGCAAAGGGCATGCCAAAGGAAGTGTTTTGCTGTGCCAAGACTCGTGCTGCGCACGCTTTGTGCTTGGAGTGAGAAACAGGTTCCTTGGTGTTTTCTGCGAAACGCTTTAGCAGCCCGTTGGTGCTAGTATGGAGTCAGGGGATGGATGAAGCGGAGAGCCCCGTTTGGAGTGAGGCTGCAAAGGGCATGCCAAAGGAAGTGTTTTGCTGTGCCAAGACTCGTGCTGCGCACGCTTTGTGCTTGGAGTGAGAAACAGGTTCCTTGGTGTTTTCTGCGAAACGCTTTAGCAGCCCGTTGGTGCTAGTATGGAGTCAGGGGATGGATGAAGCGGAGAGCCCCGTTTGGAGTGAGGCTGCAAAGGGCATGCCAAAGGAAGTGTTTTGCTGTGCCAAGACTCGTGCTGCGCACGCTTTGTGCTTGGAGTGAGAAACAGGTTCCTTGGTGTTTTCTGCGAAACGCTTTAGCAGCCCGTTGGTGCTAGTATGGAGTCAGGGGATGGATGAAGCGGAGAGCCCCGTTTGGAGTGAGGCTGCAAAGGGCATGCCAAAGGAAGTGTTTTGCTGTGCCAAGACTCGTGCTGCGCACGCTTTGTGCTTGGAGTGAGAAACAGGTTCCTTGGTGTTTTCTGCGAAACGCTTTAGCAGCCCGTTGGTGCTAGTATGGAGTCAGGGGATGGATGAAGCGGAGAGCCCCGTTTGGAGTGAGGCTGCAAAGGGCATGCCAAAGGAAGTGTTTTGCTGTGCCAAGACTCGTGCTGCGCACGCTTTGTGCTTGGAGTGAGAAACAGGTTCCTTGGTGTTTTCTGCGAAACGCTTTAGCAGCCCGTTGGTGCTAGTATGGAGTCAGGGGATGGATGAAGCGGAGAGCCCCGTTTGGAGTGAGGCTGCAAAGGGCATGCCAAAGGAAGTGTTTTGCTGTGCCAAGACTCGTGCTGCGCACGCTTTGTGCTTGGAGTGAGAAACAGGTTCCTTGGTGTTTTCTGCGAAACGCTTTAGCAGCCCGTTGGTGCTAGTATGGAGTCAGGGGATGGATGAAGCGGAGAGCCCCGTTTGGAGTGAGGCTGCAAAGGGCATGCCAAAGGAAGTGTTTTGCTGTGCCAAGACTCGTGCTGCGCACGCTTTGTGCTTGGAGTGAGAAACAGGTTCCTTGGTGTTTTCTGCGAAACGCTTTAGCAGCCCGTTGGTGCTAGTATGGAGTCAGGGGATGGATGAAGCGGAGAGCCCCGTTTGGAGTGAGGCTGCAAAGGGCATGCCAAAGGAAGTGTTTTGCTGTGCCAAGACTCGTGCTGCGCACGCTTTGTGCTTGGAGTGAGAAACAGGTTCCTTGGTGTTTTCTGCGAAACGCTTTAGCAGCCCGTTGGTGCTAGTATGGAGTCAGGGGATGGATGAAGCGGAGAGCCCCGTTTGGAGTGAGGCTGCAAAGGGCATGCCAAAGGAAGTGTTTTGCTGTGCCAAGACTCGTGCTGCGCACGCTTTGTGCTTGGAGTGAGAAACAGGTTCCTTGGTGTTTTCTGCGAAACGCTTTAGCAGCCCGTTGGTGCTAGTATGGAGTCAGGGGATGGATGAAGCGGAGAGCCCCGTTTGGAGTGAGGCTGCAAAGGGCATGCCAAAGGAAGTGTTTTGCTGTGCCAAGACTCGTGCTGCGCACGCTTTGTGCTTGGAGTGAGAAACAGGTTCCTTGGTGTTTTCTGCGAAACGCTTTAGCAGCCCGTTGGTGCTAGTATGGAGTCAGGGGATGGATGAAGCGGAGAGCCCCGTTTGGAGTGAGGCTGCAAAGGGCATGCCAAAGGAAGTGTTTTGCTGTGCCAAGACTCGTGCTGCGCACGCTTTGTGCTTGGAGTGAGAAACAGGTTCCTTGGTGTTTTCTGCGAAACGCTTTAGCAGCCCGTTGGTGCTAGTATGGAGTCAGGGGATGGATGAAGCGGAGAGCCCCGTTTGGAGTGAGGCTGCAAAGGGCATGCCAAAGGAAGTGTTTTGCTGTGCCAAGACTCGTGCTGCGCACGCTTTGTGCTTGGAGTGAGAAACAGGTTCCTTGGTGTTTTCTGCGAAACGCTTTAGCAGCCCGTTGGTGCTAGTATGGAGTCAGGGGATGGATGAAGCGGAGAGCCCCGTTTGGAGTGAGGCTGCAAAGGGCATGCCAAAGGAAGTGTTTTGCTGTGCCAAGACTCGTGCTGCGCACGCTTTGTGCTTGGAGTGAGAAACAGGTTCCTTGGTGTTTTCTGCGAAACGCTTTAGCAGCCCGTTGGTGCTAGTATGGAGTCAGGGGATGGATGAAGCGGAGAGCCCCGTTTGGAGTGAGGCTGCAAAGGGCATGCCAAAGGAAGTGTTTTGCTGTGCCAAGACTCGTGCTGCGCACGCTTTGTGCTTGGAGTGAGAAACAGGTTCCTTGGTGTTTTCTGCGAAACGCTTTAGCAGCCCGTTGGTGCTAGTATGGAGTCAGGGGATGGATGAAGCGGAGAGCCCCGTTTGGAGTGAGGCTGCAAAGGGCATGCCAAAGGAAGTGTTTTGCTGTGCCAAGACTCGTGCTGCGCACGCTTTGTGCTTGGAGTGAGAAACAGGTTCCT
Organism: Tinamus guttatus; assembly: GCF_059628265.1. Taxonomy (NCBI): domain Eukaryota; kingdom Metazoa; phylum Chordata; class Aves; order Tinamiformes; family Tinamidae; genus Tinamus; species Tinamus guttatus. The sequence goes on along the minus strand of NW_028289524.1, from coordinate 592,646 downwards.
TGGTGTTTTCTGCGAAACGCTTTAGCAGCCCGTTGGTGCTAGTATGGAGTCAGGGGATGGATGAAGCGGAGAGCCCCGTTTGGAGTGAGGCTGCAAAGGGCATGCCAAAGGAAGTGTTTTGCTGTGCCAAGACTCGTGCTGCGCACGCTTTGTGCTTGGAGTGAGAAACAGGTTCCTTGGTGTTTTCTGCGAAACGCTTTAGCAGCCCGTTGGTGCTAGTATGGAGTCAGGGGATGGATGAAGCGGAGAGCCCCGTTTGGAGTGAGGCTGCAAAGGGCATGCCAAAGGAAGTGTTTTGCTGTGCCAAGACTCGTGCTGCGCACGCTTTGTGCTTGGAGTGAGAAACAGGTTCCTTGGTGTTTTCTGCGAAACGCTTTAGCAGCCCGTTGGTGCTAGTATGGAGTCAGGGGATGGATGAAGCGGAGAGCCCCGTTTGGAGTGAGGCTGCAAAGGGCATGCCAAAGGAAGTGTTTTGCTGTGCCAAGACTCGTGCTGCGCACGCTTTGTGCTTGGAGTGAGAAACAGGTTCCTTGGTGTTTTCTGCGAAACGCTTTAGCAGCCCGTTGGTGCTAGTATGGAGTCAGGGGATGGATGAAGCGGAGAGCCCCGTTTGGAGTGAGGCTGCAAAGGGCATGCCAAAGGAAGTGTTTTGCTGTGCCAAGACTCGTGCTGCGCACGCTTTGTGCTTGGAGTGAGAAACAGGTTCCTTGGTGTTTTCTGCGAAACGCTTTAGCAGCCCGTTGGTGCTAGTATGGAGTCAGGGGATGGATGAAGCGGAGAGCCCCGTTTGGAGTGAGGCTGCAAAGGGCATGCCAAAGGAAGTGTTTTGCTGTGCCAAGACTCGTGCTGCGCACGCTTTGTGCTTGGAGTGAGAAACAGGTTCCTTGGTGTTTTCTGCGAAACGCTTTAGCAGCCCGTTGGTGCTAGTATGGAGTCAGGGGATGGATGAAGCGGAGAGCCCCGTTTGGAGTGAGGCTGCAAAGGGCATGCCAAAGGAAGTGTTTTGCTGTGCCAAGACTCGTGCTGCGCACGCTTTGTGCTTGGAGTGAGAAACAGGTTCCTTGGTGTTTTCTGCGAAACGCTTTAGCAGCCCGTTGGTGCTAGTATGGAGTCAGGGGATGGATGAAGCGGAGAGCCCCGTTTGGAGTGAGGCTGCAAAGGGCATGCCAAAGGAAGTGTTTTGCTGTGCCAAGACTCGTGCTGCGCACGCTTTGTGCTTGGAGTGAGAAACAGGTTCCTTGGTGTTTTCTGCGAAACGCTTTAGCAGCCCGTTGGTGCTAGTATGGAGTCAGGGGATGGATGAAGCGGAGAGCCCCGTTTGGAGTGAGGCTGCAAAGGGCATGCCAAAGGAAGTGTTTTGCTGTGCCAAGACTCGTGCTGCGCACGCTTTGTGCTTGGAGTGAGAAACAGGTTCCTTGGTGTTTTCTGCGAAACGCTTTAGCAGCCCGTTGGTGCTAGTATGGAGTCAGGGGATGGATGAAGCGGAGAGCCCCGTTTGGAGTGAGGCTGCAAAGGGCATGCCAAAGGAAGTGTTTTGCTGTGCCAAGACTCGTGCTGCGCACGCTTTGTGCTTGGAGTGAGAAACAGGTTCCTTGGTGTTTTCTGCGAAACGCTTTAGCAGCCCGTTGGTGCTAGTATGGAGTCAGGGGATGGATGAAGCGGAGAGCCCCGTTTGGAGTGAGGCTGCAAAGGGCATGCCAAAGGAAGTGTTTTGCTGTGCCAAGACTCGTGCTGCGCACGCTTTGTGCTTGGAGTGAGAAACAGGTTCCTTGGTGTTTTCTGCGAAACGCTTTAGCAGCCCGTTGGTGCTAGTATGGAGTCAGGGGATGGATGAAGCGGAGAGCCCCGTTTGGAGTGAGGCTGCAAAGGGCATGCCAAAGGAAGTGTTTTGCTGTGCCAAGACTCGTGCTGCGCACGCTTTGTGCTTGGAGTGAGAAACAGGTTCCTTGGTGTTTTCTGCGAAACGCTTTAGCAGCCCGTTGGTGCTAGTATGGAGTCAGGGGATGGATGAAGCGGAGAGCCCCGTTTGGAGTGAGGCTGCAAAGGGCATGCCAAAGGAAGTGTTTTGCTGTGCCAAGACTCGTGCTGCGCACGCTTTGTGCTTGGAGTGAGAAACAGGTTCCTTGGTGTTTTCTGCGAAACGCTTTAGCAGCCCGTTGGTGCTAGTATGGAGTCAGGGGATGGATGAAGCGGAGAGCCCCGTTTGGAGTGAGGCTGCAAAGGGCATGCCAAAGGAAGTGTTTTGCTGTGCCAAGACTCGTGCTGCGCACGCTTTGTGCTTGGAGTGAGAAACAGGTTCCTTGGTGTTTTCTGCGAAACGCTTTAGCAGCCCGTTGGTGCTAGTATGGAGTCAGGGGATGGATGAAGCGGAGAGCCCCGTTTGGAGTGAGGCTGCAAAGGGCATGCCAAAGGAAGTGTTTTGCTGTGCCAAGACTCGTGCTGCGCACGCTTTGTGCTTGGAGTGAGAAACAGGTTCCTTGGTGTTTTCTGCGAAACGCTTTAGCAGCCCGTTGGTGCTAGTATGGAGTCAGGGGATGGATGAAGCGGAGAGCCCCGTTTGGAGTGAGGCTGCAAAGGGCATGCCAAAGGAAGTGTTTTGCTGTGCCAAGACTCGTGCTGCGCACGCTTTGTGCTTGGAGTGAGAAACAGGTTCCTTGGTGTTTTCTGCGAAACGCTTTAGCAGCCCGTTGGTGCTAGTATGGAGTCAGGGGATGGATGAAGCGGAGAGCCCCGTTTGGAGTGAGGCTGCAAAGGGCATGCCAAAGGAAGTGTTTTGCTGTGCCAAGACTCGTGCTGCAGCACGAGTCTTGGCACAGCAAAACACTTCCTTTGGCATGCCCTTTGCAGCCTCACTCCAAACGGGGCTCTCCGCTTCATCCATCCCCTGACTCCATACTAGCACCAACGGGCTGCTAAAGCGTTTCGCAGAAAACACCAAGGAACCTGTTTCTCACTCCAAGCACAAAGCGTGCGCAGCACGAGTCTTGGCACAGCAAAACACTTCCTTTGGCATGCCCTTTGCAGCCTCACTCCAAACGGGGCTCTCCGCTTCATCCATCCCCTGACTCCATACTAGCACCAACGGGCTGCTAAAGCGTTTCGCAGAAAACACCAAGGAACCTGTTTCTCACTCCAAGCACAAAGCGTGCGCAGCACGAGTCTTGGCACAGCAAAACACTTCCTTTGGCATGCCCTTTGCAGCCTCACTCCAAACGGGGCTCTCCGCTTCATCCATCCCCTGACTCCATACTAGCACCAACGGGCTGCTAAAGCGTTTCGCAGAAAACACCAAGGAACCTGTTTCTCACTCCAAGCACAAAGCGTGCGCAGCACGAGTCTTGGCACAGCAAAACACTTCCTTTGGCATGCCCTTTGCAGCCTCACTCCAAACGGGGCTCTCCGCTTCATCCATCCCCTGACTCCATACTAGCACCAACGGGCTGCTAAAGCGTTTCGCAGAAAACACCAAGGAACCTGTTTCTCACTCCAAGCACAAAGCGTGCGCAGCACGAGTCTTGGCACAGCAAAACACTTCCTTTGGCATGCCCTTTGCAGCCTCACTCCAAACGGGGCTCTCCGCTTCATCCATCCCCTGACTCCATACTAGCACCAACGGGCTGCTAAAGCGTTTCGCAGAAAACACCAAGGAACCTGTTTCTCACTCCAAGCACAAAGCGTGCGCAGCACGAGTCTTGGCACAGCAAAACACTTCCTTTGGCATGCCCTTTGCAGCCTCACTCCAAACGGGGCTCTCCGCTTCATCCATCCCCTGACTCCATACTAGCACCAACGGGCTGCTAAAGCGTTTCGCAGAAAACACCAAGGAACCTGTTTCTCACTCCAAGCACAAAGCGTGCGCAGCACGAGTCTTGGCACAGCAAAACACTTCCTTTGGCATGCCCTTTGCAGCCTCACTCCAAACGGGGCTCTCCGCTTCATCCATCCCCTGACTCCATACTAGCACCAACGGGCTGCTAAAGCGTTTCGCAGAAAACACCAAGGAACCTGTTTCTCACTCCAAGCACAAAGCGTGCGCAGCACGAGTCTTGGCACAGCAAAACACTTCCTTTGGCATGCCCTTTGCAGCCTCACTCCAAACGGGGCTCTCCGCTTCATCCATCCCCTGACTCCATACTAGCACCAACGGGCTGCTAAAGCGTTTCGCAGAAAACACCAAGGAACCTGTTTCTCACTCCAAGCACAAAGCGTGCGCAGCACGAGTCTTGGCACAGCAAAACACTTCCTTTGGCATGCCCTTTGCAGCCTCACTCCAAACGGGGCTCTCCGCTTCATCCATCCCCTGACTCCATACTAGCACCAACGGGCTGCTAAAGCGTTTCGCAGAAAACACCAAGGAACCTGTTTCTCACTCCAAGCACAAAGCGTGCGCAGCACGAGTCTTGGCACAGCAAAACACTTCCTTTGGCATGCCCTTTGCAGCCTCACTCCAAACGGGGCTCTCCGCTTCATCCATCCCCTGACTCCATACTAGCACCAACGGGCTGCTAAAGCGTTTCGCAGAAAACACCAAGGAACCTGTTTCTCACTCCAAGCACAAAGCGTGCGCAGCACGAGTCTTGGCACAGCAAAACACTTCCTTTGGCATGCCCTTTGCAGCCTCACTCCAAACGGGGCTCTCCGCTTCATCCATCCCCTGACTCCATACTAGCACCAACGGGCTGCTAAAGCGTTTCGCAGAAAACACCAAGGAACCTGTTTCTCACTCCAAGCACAAAGCGTGCGCAGCACGAGTCTTGGCACAGCAAAACACTTCCTTTGGCATGCCCTTTGCAGCCTCACTCCAAACGGGGCTCTCCGCTTCATCCATCCCCTGACTCCATACTAGCACCAACGGGCTGCTAAAGCGTTTCGCAGAAAACACCAAGGAACCTGTTTCTCACTCCAAGCACAAAGCGTGCGCAGCACGAGTCTTGGCACAGCAAAACACTTCCTTTGGCATGCCCTTTGCAGCCTCACTCCAAACGGGGCTCTCCGCTTCATCCATCCCCTGACTCCATACTAGCACCAACGGGCTGCTAAAGCGTTTCGCAGAAAACACCAAGGAACCTGTTTCTCACTCCAAGCACAAAGCGTGCGCAGCACGAGTCTTGGCACAGCAAAACACTTCCTTTGGCATGCCCTTTGCAGCCTCACTCCAAACGGGGCTCTCCGCTTCATCCATCCCCTGACTCCATACTAGCACCAACGGGCTGCTAAAGCGTTTCGCAGAAAACACCAAGGAACCTGTTTCTCACTCCAAGCACAAAGCGTGCGCAGCACGAGTCTTGGCACAGCAAAACACTTCCTTTGGCATGCCCTTTGCAGCCTCACTCCAAACGGGGCTCTCCGCTTCATCCATCCCCTGACTCCATACTAGCACCAACGGGCTGCTAAAGCGTTTCGCAGAAAACACCAAGGAACCTGTTTCTCACTCCAAGCACAAAGCGTGCGCAGCACGAGTCTTGGCACAGCAAAACACTTCCTTTGGCATGCCCTTTGCAGCCTCACTCCAAACGGGGCTCTCCGCTTCATCCATCCCCTGACTCCATACTAGCACCAACGGGCTGCTAAAGCGTTTCGCAGAAAACACCAAGGAACCTGTTTCTCACTCCAAGCACAAAGCGTGCGCAGCACGAGTCTTGGCACAGCAAAACACTTCCTTTGGCATGCCCTTTGCAGCCTCACTCCAAACGGGGCTCTCCGCTTCATCCATCCCCTGACTCCATACTAGCACCAACGGGCTGCTAAAGCGTTTCGCAGAAAACACCAAGGAACCTGTTTCTCACTCCAAGCACAAAGCGTGCGCAGCACGAGTCTTGGCACAGCAAAACACTTCCTTTGGCATGCCCTTTGCAGCCTCACTCCAAACGGGGCTCTCCGCTTCATCCATCCCCTGACTCCATACTAGCACCAACGGGCTGCTAAAGCGTTTCGCAGAAAACACCAAGGAACCTGTTTCTCACTCCAAGCACAAAGCGTGCGCAGCACGAGTCTTGGCACAGCAAAACACTTCCTTTGGCATGCCCTTTGCAGCCTCACTCCAAACGGGGCTCTCCGCTTCATCCATCCCCTGACTCCATACTAGCACCAACGGGCTGCTAAAGCGTTTCGCAGAAAACACCAAGGAACCTGTTTCTCACTCCAAGCACAAAGCGTGCGCAGCACGAGTCTTGGCACAGCAAAACACTTCCTTTGGCATGCCCTTTGCAGCCTCACTCCAAACGGGGCTCTCCGCTTCATCCATCCCCTGACTCCATACTAGCACCAACGGGCTGCTAAAGCGTTTCGCAGAAAACACCAAGGAACCTGTTTCTCACTCCAAGCACAAAGCGTGCGCAGCACGAGTCTTGGCACAGCAAAACACTTCCTTTGGCATGCCCTTTGCAGCCTCACTCCAAACGGGGCTCTCCGCTTCATCCATCCCCTGACTCCATACTAGCACCAACGGGCTGCTAAAGCGTTTCGCAGAAAACACCAAGGAACCTGTTTCTCACTCCAAGCACAAAGCGTGCGCAGCACGAGTCTTGGCACAGCAAAACACTTCCTTTGGCATGCCCTTTGCAGCCTCACTCCAAACGGGGCTCTCCGCTTCATCCATCCCCTGACTCCATACTAGCACCAACGGGCTGCTAAAGCGTTTCGCAGAAAACACCAAGGAACCTGTTTCTCACTCCAAGCACAAAGCGTGCGCAGCACGAGTCTTGGCACAGCAAAACACTTCCTTTGGCATGCCCTTTGCAGCCTCACTCCAAACGGGGCTCTCCGCTTCATCCATCCCCTGACTCCATACTAGCACCAACGGGCTGCTAAAGCGTTTCGCAGAAAACACCAAGGAACCTGTTTCTCACTCCAAGCACAAAGCGTGCGCAGCACGAGTCTTGGCACAGCAAAACACTTCCTTTGGCATGCCCTTTGCAGCCTCACTCCAAACGGGGCTCTCCGCTTCATCCATCCCCTGACTCCATACTAGCACCAACGGGCTGCTAAAGCGTTTCGCAGAAAACACCAAGGAACCTGTTTCTCACTCCAAGCACAAAGCGTGCGCAGCACGAGTCTTGGCACAGCAAAACACTTCCTTTGGCATGCCCTTTGCAGCCTCACTCCAAACGGGGCTCTCCGCTTCATCCATCCCCTGACTCCATACTAGCACCAACGGGCTGCTAAAGCGTTTCGCAGAAAACACCAAGGAACCTGTTTCTCACTCCAAGCACAAAGCGTGCGCAGCACGAGTCTTGGCACAGCAAAACACTTCCTTTGGCATGCCCTTTGCAGCCTCACTCCAAACGGGGCTCTCCGCTTCATCCATCCCCTGACTCCATACTAGCACCAACGGGCTGCTAAAGCGTTTCGCAGAAAACACCAAGGAACCTGTTTCTCACTCCAAGCACAAAGCGTGCGCAGCACGAGTCTTGGCACAGCAAAACACTTCCTTTGGCATGCCCTTTGCAGCCTCACTCCAAACGGGGCTCTCCGCTTCATCCATCCCCTGACTCCATACTAGCACCAACGGGCTGCTAAAGCGTTTCGCAGAAAACACCAAGGAACCTGTTTCTCACTCCAAGCACAAAGCGTGCGCAGCACGAGTCTTGGCACAGCAAAACACTTCCTTTGGCATGCCCTTTGCAGCCTCACTCCAAACGGGGCTCTCCGCTTCATCCATCCCCTGACTCCATACTAGCACCAACGGGCTGCTAAAGCGTTTCGCAGAAAACACCAAGGAACCTGTTTCTCACTCCAAGCACAAAGCGTGCGCAGCACGAGTCTTGGCACAGCAAAACACTTCCTTTGGCATGCCCTTTGCAGCCTCACTCCAAACGGGGCTCTCCGCTTCATCCATCCCCTGACTCCATACTAGCACCAACGGGCTGCTAAAGCGTTTCGCAGAAAACACCAAGGAACCTGTTTCTCACTCCAAGCACAAAGCGTGCGCAGCACGAGTCTTGGCACAGCAAAACACTTCCTTTGGCATGCCCTTTGCAGCCTCACTCCAAACGGGGCTCTCCGCTTCATCCATCCCCTGACTCCATACTAGCACCAACGGGCTGCTAAAGCGTTTCGCAGAAAACACCAAGGAACCTGTTTCTCACTCCAAGCACAAAGCGTGCGCAGCACGAGTCTTGGCACAGCAAAACACTTCCTTTGGCATGCCCTTTGCAGCCTCACTCCAAACGGGGCTCTCCGCTTCATCCATCCCCTGACTCCATACTAGCACCAACGGGCTGCTAAAGCGTTTCGCAGAAAACACCAAGGAACCTGTTTCTCACTCCAAGCACAAAGCGTGCGCAGCACGAGTCTTGGCACAGCAAAACACTTCCTTTGGCATGCCCTTTGCAGCCTCACTCCAAACGGGGCTCTCCGCTTCATCCATCCCCTGACTCCATACTAGCACCAACGGGCTGCTAAAGCGTTTCGCAGAAAACACCAAGGAACCTGTTTCTCACTCCAAGCACAAAGCGTGCGCAGCACGAGTCTTGGCACAGCAAAACACTTCCTTTGGCATGCCCTTTGCAGCCTCACTCCAAACGGGGCTCTCCGCTTCATCCATCCCCTGACTCCATACTAGCACCAACGGGCTGCTAAAGCGTTTCGCAGAAAACACCAAGGAACCTGTTTCTTACTCCAAGCACAAAGCGTGCGCAGCACGAGTCTTGGCACAGCAAAACACTTCCTTTGGCATGCCCTTTGCAGCCTCACTCCAAACGGGGCTCTCCGCTTCATCCATCCCCTGACTCCATACTAGCACCAACGGGCTGCTAAAGCGTTTCGCAGAAAACACCAAGGAACCTGTTTCTCACTCCAAGCACAAAGCGTGCGCAGCACGAGTCTTGGCACAGCAAAACACTTCCTTTGGCATGCCCTTTGCAGCCTCACTCCAAACGGGGCTCTCCGCTTCATCCATCCCCTGACTCCATACTAGCACCAACGGGCTGCTAAAGCGTTTCGCAGAAAACACCAAGGAACCTGTTTCTCACTCCAAGCACAAAGCGTGCGCAGCACGAGTCTTGGCACAGCAAAACACTTCCTTTGGCATGCCCTTTGCAGCCTCACTCCAAACGGGGCTCTCCGCTTCATCCATCCCCTGACTCCATACTAGCACCAACGGGCTGCTAAAGCGTTTCGCAGAAAACACCAAGGAACCTGTTTCTCACTCCAAGCACAAAGCGTGCGCAGCACGAGTCTTGGCACAGCAAAACACTTCCTTTGGCATGCCCTTTGCAGCCTCACTCCAAACGGGGCTCTCCGCTTCATCCATCCCCTGACTCCATACTAGCACCAACGGGCTGCTAAAGCGTTTCGCAGAAAACACCAAGGAACCTGTTTCTCACTCCAAGCACAAAGCGTGCGCAGCACGAGTCTTGGCACAGCAAAACACTTCCTTTGGCATGCCCTTTGCAGCCTCACTCCAAACGGGGCTCTCCGCTTCATCCATCCCCTGACTCCATACTAGCACCAACGGGCTGCTAAAGCGTTTCGCAGAAAACACCAAGGAACCTGTTTCTCACTCCAAGCACAAAGCGTGCGCAGCACGAGTCTTGGCACAGCAAAACACTTCCTTTGGCATGCCCTTTGCAGCCTCACTCCAAACGGGGCTCTCCGCTTCATCCATCCCCTGACTCCATACTAGCACCAACGGGCTGCTAAAGCGTTTCGCAGAAAACACCAAGGAACCTGTTTCTCACTCCAAGCACAAAGCGTGCGCAGCACGAGTCTTGGCACAGCAAAACACTTCCTTTGGCATGCCCTTTGCAGCCTCACTCCAAACGGGGCTCTCCGCTTCATCCATCCCCTGACTCCATACTAGCACCAACGGGCTGCTAAAGCGTTTCGCAGAAAACACCAAGGAACCTGTTTCTCACTCCAAGCACAAAGCGTGCGCAGCACGAGTCTTGGCACAGCAAAACACTTCCTTTGGCATGCCCTTTGCAGCCTCACTCCAAACGGGGCTCTCCGCTTCATCCATCCCCTGACTCCATACTAGCACCAACGGGCTGCTAAAGCGTTTCGCAGAAAACACCAAGGAACCTGTTTCTCACTCCAAGCACAAAGCGTGCGCAGCACGAGTCTTGGCACAGCAAAACACTTCCTTTGGCATGCCCTTTGCAGCCTCACTCCAAACGGGGCTCTCCGCTTCATCCATCCCCTGACTCCATACTAGCACCAACGGGCTGCTAAAGCGTTTCGCAGAAAACACCAAGGAACCTGTTTCTCACTCCAAGCACAAAGCGTGCGCAGCACGAGTCTTGGCACAGCAAAACACTTCCTTTGGCATGCCCTTTGCAGCCTCACTCCAAACGGGGCTCTCCGCTTCATCCATCCCCTGACTCCATACTAGCACCAACGGGCTGCTAAAGCGTTTCGCAGAAAACACCAAGGAACCTGTTTCTCACTCCAAGCACAAAGCGTGCGCAGCACGAGTCTTGGCACAGCAAAACACTTCCTTTGGCATGCCCTTTGCAGCCTCACTCCAAACGGGGCTCTCCGCTTCATCCATCCCCTGACTCCATACTAGCACCAACGGGCTGCTAAAGCGTTTCGCAGAAAACACCAAGGAACCTGTTTCTCACTCCAAGCACAAAGCGTGCGCAGCACGAGTCTTGGCACAGCAAAACACTTCCTTTGGCATGCCCTTTGCAGCCTCACTCCAAACGGGGCTCTCCGCTTCATCCATCCCCTGACTCCATACTAGCACCAACGGGCTGCTAAAGCGTTTCGCAGAAAACACCAAGGAACCTGTTTCTCACTCCAAGCACAAAGCGTGCGCAGCACGAGTCTTGGCACAGCAAAACACTTCCTTTGGCATGCCCTTTGCAGCCTCACTCCAAACGGGGCTCTCCGCTTCATCCATCCCCTGACTCCATACTAGCACCAACGGGCTGCTAAAGCGTTTCGCAGAAAACACCAAGGAACCTGTTTCTCACTCCAAGCACAAAGCGTGCGCAGCACGAGTCTTGGCACAGCAAAACACTTCCTTTGGCATGCCCTTTGCAGCCTCACTCCAAACGGGGCTCTCCGCTTCATCCATCCCCTGACTCCATACTAGCACCAACGGGCTGCTAAAGCGTTTCGCAGAAAACACCAAGGAACCTGTTTCTCACTCCAAGCACAAAGCGTGCGCAGCACGAGTCTTGGCACAGCAAAACACTTCCTTTGGCATGCCCTTTGCAGCCTCACTCCAAACGGGGCTCTCCGCTTCATCCATCCCCTGACTCCATACTAGCACCAACGGGCTGCTAAAGCGTTTCGCAGAAAACACCAAGGAACCTGTTTCTCACTCCAAGCACAAAGCGTGCGCAGCACGAGTCTTGGCACAGCAAAACACTTCCTTTGGCATGCCCTTTGCAGCCTCACTCCAAACGGGGCTCTCCGCTTCATCCATCCCCTGACTCCATACTAGCACCAACGGGCTGCTAAAGCGTTTCGCAGAAAACACCAAGGAACCTGTTTCTCACTCCAAGCACAAAGCGTGCGCAGCACGAGTCTTGGCACAGCAAAACACTTCCTTTGGCATGCCCTTTGCAGCCTCACTCCAAACGGGGCTCTCCGCTTCATCCATCCCCTGACTCCATACTAGCACCAACGGGCTGCTAAAGCGTTTCGCAGAAAACACCAAGGAACCTGTTTCTCACTCCAAGCACAAAGCGTGCGCAGCACGAGTCTTGGCACAGCAAAACACTTCCTTTGGCATGCCCTTTGCAGCCTCACTCCAAACGGGGCTCTCCGCTTCATCCATCCCCTGACTCCATACTAGCACCAACGGGCTGCTAAAGCGTTTCGCAGAAAACACCAAGGAACCTGTTTCTCACTCCAAGCACAAAGCGTGCGCAGCACGAGTCTTGGCACAGCAAAACACTTCCTTTGGCATGCCCTTTGCAGCCTCACTCCAAACGGGGCTCTCCGCTTCATCCATCCCCTGACTCCATACTAGCACCAACGGGCTGCTAAAGCGTTTCGCAGAAAACACCAAGGAACCTGTTTCTCACTCCAAGCACAAAGCGTGCGCAGCACGAGTCTTGGCACAGCAAAACACTTCCTTTGGCATGCCCTTTGCAGCCTCACTCCAAACGGGGCTCTCCGCTTCATCCATCCCCTGACTCCATACTAGCACCAACGGGCTGCTAAAGCGTTTCGCAGAAAACACCAAGGAACCTGTTTCTCACTCCAAGCACAAAGCGTGCGCAGCACGAGTCTTGGCACAGCAAAACACTTCCTTTGGCATGCCCTTTGCAGCCTCACTCCAAACGGGGCTCTCCGCTTCATCCATCCCCTGACTCCATACTAGCACCAACGGGCTGCTAAAGCGTTTCGCAGAAAACACCAAGGAACCTGTTTCTCACTCCAAGCACAAAGCGTGCGCAGCACGAGTCTTGGCACAGCAAAACACTTCCTTTGGCATGCCCTTTGCAGCCTCACTCCAAACGGGGCTCTCCGCTTCATCCATCCCCTGACTCCATACTAGCACCAACGGGCTGCTAAAGCGTTTCGCAGAAAACACCAAGGAACCTGTTTCTCACTCCAAGCACAAAGCGTGCGCAGCACGAGTCTTGGCACAGCAAAACACTTCCTTTGGCATGCCCTTTGCAGCCTCACTCCAAACGGGGCTCTCCGCTTCATCCATCCCCTGACTCCATACTAGCACCAACGGGCTGCTAAAGCGTTTCGCAGAAAACACCAAGGAACCTGTTTCTCACTCCAAGCACAAAGCGTGCGCAGCACGAGTCTTGGCACAGCAAAACACTTCCTTTGGCATGCCCTTTGCAGCCTCACTCCAAACGGGGCTCTCCGCTTCATCCATCCCCTGACTCCATACTAGCACCAACGGGCTGCTAAAGCGTTTCGCAGAAAACACCAAGGAACCTGTTTCTCACTCCAAGCACAAAGCGTGCGCAGCACGAGTCTTGGCACAGCAAAACACTTCCTTTGGCATGCCCTTTGCAGCCTCACTCCAAACGGGGCTCTCCGCTTCATCCATCCCCTGACTCCATACTAGCACCAACGGGCTGCTAAAGCGTTTCGCAGAAAACACCAAGGAACCTGTTTCTCACTCCAAGCACAAAGCGTGCGCAGCACGAGTCTTGGCACAGCAAAACACTTCCTTTGGCATGCCCTTTGCAGCCTCACTCCAAACGGGGCTCTCCGCTTCATCCATCCCCTGACTCCATACTAGCACCAACGGGCTGCTAAAGCGTTTCGCAGAAAACACCAAGGAACCTGTTTCTCACTCCAAGCACAAAGCGTGCGCAGCACGAGTCTTGGCACAGCAAAACACTTCCTTTGGCATGCCCTTTGCAGCCTCACTCCAAACGGGGCTCTCCGCTTCATCCATCCCCTGACTCCATACTAGCACCAACGGGCTGCTAAAGCGTTTCGCAGAAAACACCAAGGAACCTGTTTCTCACTCCAAGCACAAAGCGTGCGCAGCACGAGTCTTGGCACAGCAAAACACTTCCTTTGGCATGCCCTTTGCAGCCTCACTCCAAACGGGGCTCTCCGCTTCATCCATCCCCTGACTCCATACTAGCACCAACGGGCTGCTAAAGCGTTTCGCAGAAAACACCAAGGAACCTGTTTCTCACTCCAAGCACAAAGCGTGCGCAGCACGAGTCTTGGCACAGCAAAACACTTCCTTTGGCATGCCCTTTGCAGCCTCACTCCAAACGGGGCTCTCCGCTTCATCCATCCCCTGACTCCATACTAGCACCAACGGGCTGCTAAAGCGTTTCGCAGAAAACACCAAGGAACCTGTTTCTCACTCCAAGCACAAAGCGTGCGCAGCACGAGTCTTGGCACAGCAAAACACTTCCTTTGGCATGCCCTTTGCAGCCTCACTCCAAACGGGGCTCTCCGCTTCATCCATCCCCTGACTCCATACTAGCACCAACGGGCTGCTAAAGCGTTTCGCAGAAAACACCAAGGAACCTGTTTCTCACTCCAAGCACAAAGCGTGCGCAGCACGAGTCTTGGCACAGCAAAACACTTCCTTTGGCATGCCCTTTGCAGCCTCACTCCAAACGGGGCTCTCCGCTTCATCCATCCCCTGACTCCATACTAGCACCAACGGGCTGCTAAAGCGTTTCGCAGAAAACACCAAGGAACCTGTTTCTCACTCCAAGCACAAAGCGTGCGCAGCACGAGTCTTGGCACAGCAAAACACTTCCTTTGGCATGCCCTTTGCAGCCTCACTCCAAACGGGGCTCTCCGCTTCATCCATCCCCTGACTCCATACTAGCACCAACGGGCTGCTAAAGCGTTTCGCAGAAAACACCAAGGAACCTGTTTCTCACTCCAAGCACAAAGCGTGCGCAGCACGAGTCTTGGCACAGCAAAACACTTCCTTTGGCATGCCCTTTGCAGCCTCACTCCAAACGGGGCTCTCCGCTTCATCCATCCCCTGACTCCATACTAGCACCAACGGGCTGCTAAAGCGTTTCGCAGAAAACACCAAGGAACCTGTTTCTCACTCCAAGCACAAAGCGTGCGCAGCACGAGTCTTGGCACAGCAAAACACTTCCTTTGGCATGCCCTTTGCAGCCTCACTCCAAACGGGGCTCTCCGCTTCATCCATCCCCTGACTCCATACTAGCACCAACGGGCTGCTAAAGCGTTTCGCAGAAAACACCAAGGAACCTGTTTCTCACTCCAAGCACAAAGCGTGCGCAGCACGAGTCTTGGCACAGCAAAACACTTCCTTTGGCATGCCCTTTGCAGCCTCACTCCAAACGGGGCTCTCCGCTTCATCCATCCCCTGACTCCATACTAGCACCAACGGGCTGCTAAAGCGTTTCGCAGAAAACACCAAGGAACCTGTTTCTCACTCCAAGCACAAAGCGTGCGCAGCACGAGTCTTGGCACAGCAAAACACTTCCTTTGGCATGCCCTTTGCAGCCTCACTCCAAACGGGGCTCTCCGCTTCATCCATCCCCTGACTCCATACTAGCACCAACGGGCTGCTAAAGCGTTTCGCAGAAAACACCAAGGAACCTGTTTCTCACTCCAAGCACAAAGCGTGCGCAGCACGAGTCTTGGCACAGCAAAACACTTCCTTTGGCATGCCCTTTGCAGCCTCACTCCAAACGGGGCTCTCCGCTTCATCCATCCCCTGACTCCATACTAGCACCAACGGGCTGCTAAAGCGTTTCGCAGAAAACACCAAGGAACCTGTTTCTCACTCCAAGCACAAAGCGTGCGCAGCACGAGTCTTGGCACAGCAAAACACTTCCTTTGGCATGCCCTTTGCAGCCTCACTCCAAACGGGGCTCTCCGCTTCATCCATCCCCTGACTCCATACTAGCACCAACGGGCTGCTAAAGCGTTTCGCAGAAAACACCAAGGAACCTGTTTCTCACTCCAAGCACAAAGCGTGCGCAGCACGAGTCTTGGCACAGCAAAACACTTCCTTTGGCATGCCCTTTGCAGCCTCACTCCAAACGGGGCTCTCCGCTTCATCCATCCCCTGACTCCATACTAGCACCAACGGGCTGCTAAAGCGTTTCGCAGAAAACACCAAGGAACCTGTTTCTCACTCCAAGCACAAAGCGTGCGCAGCACGAGTCTTGGCACAGCAAAACACTTCCTTTGGCATGCCCTTTGCAGCCTCACTCCAAACGGGGCTCTCCGCTTCATCCATCCCCTGACTCCATACTAGCACCAACGGGCTGCTAAAGCGTTTCGCAGAAAACACCAAGGAACCTGTTTCTCACTCCAAGCACAAAGCGTGCGCAGCACGAGTCTTGGCACAGCAAAACACTTCCTTTGGCATGCCCTTTGCAGCCTCACTCCAAACGGGGCTCTCCGCTTCATCCATCCCCTGACTCCATACTAGCACCAACGGGCTGCTAAAGCGTTTCGCAGAAAACACCAAGGAACCTGTTTCTCACTCCAAGCACAAAGCGTGCGCAGCACGAGTCTTGGCACAGCAAAACACTTCCTTTGGCATGCCCTTTGCAGCCTCACTCCAAACGGGGCTCTCCGCTTCATCCATCCCCTGACTCCATACTAGCACCAACGGGCTGCTAAAGCGTTTCGCAGAAAACACCAAGGAACCTGTTTCTCACTCCAAGCACAAAGCGTGCGCAGCACGAGTCTTGGCACAGCAAAACACTTCCTTTGGCATGCCCTTTGCAGCCTCACTCCAAACGGGGCTCTCCGCTTCATCCATCCCCTGACTCCATACTAGCACCAACGGGCTGCTAAAGCGTTTCGCAGAAAACACCAAGGAACCTGTTTCTCACTCCAAGCACAAAGCGTGCGCAGCACGAGTCTTGGCACAGCAAAACACTTCCTTTGGCATGCCCTTTGCAGCCTCACTCCAAACGGGGCTCTCCGCTTCATCCATCCCCTGACTCCATACTAGCACCAACGGGCTGCTAAAGCGTTTCGCAGAAAACACCAAGGAACCTGTTTCTCACTCCAAGCACAAAGCGTGCGCAGCACGAGTCTTGGCACAGCAAAACACTTCCTTTGGCATGCCCTTTGCAGCCTCACTCCAAACGGGGCTCTCCGCTTCATCCATCCCCTGACTCCATACTAGCACCAACGGGCTGCTAAAGCGTTTCGCAGAAAACACCAAGGAACCTGTTTCTCACTCCAAGCACAAAGCGTGCGCAGCACGAGTCTTGGCACAGCAAAACACTTCCTTTGGCATGCCCTTTGCAGCCTCACTCCAAACGGGGCTCTCCGCTTCATCCATCCCCTGACTCCATACTAGCACCAACGGGCTGCTAAAGCGTTTCGCAGAAAACACCAAGGAACCTGTTTCTCACTCCAAGCACAAAGCGTGCGCAGCACGAGTCTTGGCACAGCAAAACACTTCCTTTGGCATGCCCTTTGCAGCCTCACTCCAAACGGGGCTCTCCGCTTCATCCATCCCCTGACTCCATACTAGCACCAACGGGCTGCTAAAGCGTTTCGCAGAAAAAACCAAGGAACCTGTTTCTCACTCCAACCACAAAGCGTGCGCAGCACGAGTCTTGGCACAGCAAAACACTTCCTTTGGCATGCCCTTTGCAGCCTCACTCCAAACGGGGCTCTCCGCTTCATCCATCCCCTGACTCCATACTAGCACCAACGGGCTGCTAAAGCGTTTCGCAGAAAACACCAAGGAACCTGTTTCTCACTCCAAGCACAAAGCGTGCGCAGCACGAGTCTTGGCACAGCAAAACACTTCCTTTGGCATGCCCTTTGCAGCCTCACTCCAAACGGGGCTCTCCGCTTCATCCATCCCCTGACTCCATACTAGCACCAACGGGCTGCTAAAGCGTTTCGCAGAAAACACCAAGGAACCTGTTTCTCACTCCAAGCACAAAGCTGTGCGCAGCACGAGTCTTGGCACAGCAAAACACTTCCTTTGGCATGCCCTTTGCAGCCTCACTCCAAACGGGGCTCTCCGCTTCATCCATCCCCTGACTCCACACTAGCACCAACGGCTGCTAAAGCGTTTCGCAGAAAACACCAAGGAACCTGTTTCTCACTCCAATCCACAAAGCAGTGCGCAGCACGAGTCTTGGCACAGCAAAACACTTCTCTTGGCATGCCTTTGCAGCCTCACTCCAAACGGGGCTCTCCGCTTCATCCATCCCCTGACTCCATACTAGCACCAACGGGCTGCTAAAGCATTTCGCAGAAACACCAAGGAACCTGTTTCTCACTCCAAGCACAAAGCGTGCGCAGCACGAGTCTTGGCACAGCAAAACACTTCTCTTGGCATGCCCTTTGCAGCCTCACTCCAAACGGGGCTCTCCGCTTCATCCATCCCCTGACTCCATACTAGCACCAACGGGCTGCTAAAGCGTTTCGCAGAAAACACCAAGGAACCTGTTTTCTCACTCCAAGCACAAAGCGTGCGCAGCACGAGTCTTGGCACAGCAAAACACTTCTCTTGGCATGCCCTTTGCAGCCTCACTCCAAACGGGGCTCTCCGCTTCATCCATCCCCTGACTCCATACTAGCACCAACGGGCTGCTAAAGCGTTTCGCAGAAAACACCAAGGAACCTGTTTCTCACTCCAACCACAAAGCGTGCGCAGCACGAGTCTTGGCACAGCAAAACACTTCTCATGGCATGCCCTTTGCAGCCTCACTCCAAACGGGGCTCTCTCGCTTCATCCATCCCCTGACTCCATACTAGCACCCAACGGGCTGCTAAAGCGTTTCGCAGAAACACCAAGAACCTGTTTCTCACTCCAAGCACAAAGCGTGCGCAGCACGAGTCTTGGCACAGCAAAACACTTCCTTTGGCATGCCCTTTGCAGCCTCACTCCAAACGGGGCTCTCCGCTTCATCCATCCCCTGACTCATACTAGCACCAACGGGCTGCTAAAGCGTTTCGCAGAAAACACCAAGGAACCTGTTTCTCACTCCAAGCACAAAGCGTGCGCAGCACGAGTCTTGGCACAGCAAAACACTTCCTTTGGCATGCCCTTTGCAGCCTCACTCCAAACGGGGCTCTCCGCTTCATCCATCCCCTGACTCCATACTAGCACCAACGGGCTGCTAAAGCGTTTCGCAGAAAACACCAAGGAACCTGTTTCTCACTCCAAGCACAAAGCGTGCGCAGCACGAGTCTTGGCACAGCAAAACACTTCTCTTGGCATGCCCTTTGCAGCCTCACTCCAAACGGGGCTCTCCGCTTCATCCATCCCCTGACTCCATACTAGCACCAACTGGGCTGCTAAAGCGTTTCGCAGAAACACCAAGGAACCTGTTTCTCACTCCAAGCACAAAGCGTGCGCAGCACGAGTCTTGGCACAGCAAAACACTTCCTTTGGCATGCCCTTTGCAGCCTCACTCCAAACGGGGCTCTCCGCTTCATCCATCCCCTGACTCCATACTAGCACCAACGGGCTGCTAAAGCGTTTCGCAGAAAACACCAAGGAACCTGTTTCTCACTCCAAGCACAAAGCGTGCGCAGCACGAGTCTTGGCACAGCAAAACACTTCCTTTGGCATGCCCTTTGCAGCCTCACTCCAAACGGGGCTCTCCGCTTCATCCATCCCCTGACTCCATACTAGCACCAACGGGCTGCTAAAGCGTTTCGCAGAAAACACCAAGGAACCTGTTTCTCACTCCAAGCACAAAGCGTGCGCAGCACGAGTCTTGGCACAGCAAAACACTTCCTTTGGCATGCCCTTTGCAGCCTCACTCCAAACGGGGCTCTCCGCTTCATCCATCCCCTGACTCCATACTAGCACCAACGGGCTGCTAAAGCGTTTCGCAGAAAACACCAAGGAACCTGTTTCTCACTCCAAGCACAAAGCGTGCGCAGCACGAGTCTTGGCACAGCAAAACACTTCCTTTGGCATGCCCTTTGCAGCCTCACTCCAAACGGGGCTCTCCGCTTCATCCATCCCCTGACTCCATACTAGCACCAACGGGCTGCTAAAGCGTTTCGCAGAAAACACCAAGGAACCTGTTTCTCACTCCAAGCACAAAGCGTGCGCAGCACGAGTCTTGGCACAGCAAAACACTTCCTTTGGCATGCCCTTTGCAGCCTCACTCCAAACGGGGCTCTCCGCTTCATCCATCCCCTGACTCCATACTAGCACCAACGGGCTGCTAAAGCGTTTCGCAGAAAACACCAAGGAACCTGTTTCTCACTCCAAGCACAAAGCGTGCGCAGCACGAGTCTTGGCACAGCAAAACACTTCCTTTGGCATGCCCTTTGCAGCCTCACTCCAAACGGGGCTCTCCGCTTCATCCATCCCCTGACTCCATACTAGCACCAACGGGCTGCTAAAGCGTTTCGCAGAAAACACCAAGGAACCTGTTTCTCACTCCAAGCACAAAGCGTGCGCAGCACGAGTCTTGGCACAGCAAAACACTTCTCTTGGCATGCCCTTTGCAGCCTCACTCCAAACGGGGCTCTCCGCTTCATCCATCCCCTGACTCCATACTAGCACCAACGGGCTGCTAAAGCGTTTCGCAGAAAACACCAAGGAACCTGTTTCTCACTCCAAGCACAAAGCGTGCGCAGCACGAGTCTTGGCACAGCAAAACACTTCTCTTGGCATGCCCTTTGCAGCCTCACTCCAAACGGGGCTCTCCGCTTCATCCATCCCCTGACTCCATACTAGCACCAACGGGCTGCTAAAGCGTTTCGCAGAAAACACCAAGGAACCTGTTTCTCACTCCAAGCACAAAGCGTGCGCAGCACGAGTCTTGGCACAGCAAAACACTTCCTTTGGCATGCCCTTTGCAGCCTCACTCCAAACGGGGCTCTCCGCTTCATCCATCCCCTGACTCCATACTAGCACCAACGGGCTGCTAAAGCGTTTCGCAGAAAACACCAAGGAACCTGTTTCTCACTCCAAGCACAAAGCGTGCGCAGCACGAGTCTTGGCACAGCAAAACACTTCCTTTGGCATGCCCTTTGCAGCCTCACTCCAAACGGGGCTCTCCGCTTCATCCATCCCCTGACTCCACACTAGCACCAACGGGCTGCTAAAGCGTTTCGCAGAAAACACCAAGGAACCTGTTTCTCACTCCAACCACAAAGCGTGCGCAGCACGAGTCTTGGCACAGCAAAACACTTCTCTTGGCATGCCCTTTGCAGCCTCACTCCAAACGGGGCTCTCCGCTTCATCCATCCCCTGACTCCATACTAGCACCAACGGGCTGCTAAAGCGTTTCGCAGAAAACACCAAGGAACCTGTTTCTCACTCCAAGCACAAAGCGTGCGCAGCACGAGTCTTGGCACAGCAAAACACTTCCTTTGGCATGCCCTTTGCAGCCTCACTCCAAACGGGGCTCTCCGCTTCATCCATCCCCTGACTCCATACTAGCACCAACGGGCTGCTAAAGCGTTTCGCAGAAAACACCAAGGAACCTGTTTCTCACTCCAAGCACAAAGCGTGCGCAGCACGAGTCTTGGCACAGCAAAACACTTCCTTTGGCATGCCCTTTGCAGCCTCACTCCAAACGGGGCTCTCCGCTTCATCCATCCCCTGACTCCATACTAGCACCAACGGGCTGCTAAAGCGTTTCGCAGAAAACACCAAGGAACCTGTTTCTCACTCCAAGCACAAAGCGTGCGCAGCACGAGTCTTGGCACAGCAAAACACTTCCTTTGGCATGCCCTTTGCAGCCTCACTCCAAACGGGGCTCTCCGCTTCATCCATCCCCT
Organism: Tinamus guttatus; assembly: GCF_059628265.1. NCBI lineage: Eukaryota > Metazoa > Chordata > Aves > Tinamiformes > Tinamidae > Tinamus > Tinamus guttatus. Next base: position 571,529 of record NW_028289524.1, on the reverse strand, counting down.
GACTCCATACTAGCACCAACGGGCTGCTAAAGCGTTTCGCAGAAAACACCAAGGAACCTGTTTCTCACTCCAAGCACAAAGCGTGCGCAGCACGAGTCTTGGCACAGCAAAACACTTCCTTTGGCATGCCCTTTGCAGCCTCACTCCAAACGGGGCTCTCCGCTTCATCCATCCCCTGACTCCATACTAGCACCAACGGGCTGCTAAAGCGTTTCGCAGAAAACACCAAGGAACCTGTTTCTCACTCCAAGCACAAAGCGTGCGCAGCACGAGTCTTGGCACAGCAAAACACTTCCTTTGGCATGCCCTTTGCAGCCTCACTCCAAACGGGGCTCTCCGCTTCATCCATCCCCTGACTCCATACTAGCACCAACGGGCTGCTAAAGCGTTTCGCAGAAAACACCAAGGAACCTGTTTCTCACTCCAAGCACAAAGCGTGCGCAGCACGAGTCTTGGCACAGCAAAACACTTCCTTTGGCATGCCCTTTGCAGCCTCACTCCAAACGGGGCTCTCCGCTTCATCCATCCCCTGACTCCATACTAGCACCAACGGGCTGCTAAAGCGTTTCGCAGAAAACACCAAGGAACCTGTTTCTCACTCCAAGCACAAAGCGTGCGCAGCACGAGTCTTGGCACAGCAAAACACTTCCTTTGGCATGCCCTTTGCAGCCTCACTCCAAACGGGGCTCTCCGCTTCATCCATCCCCTGACTCCATACTAGCACCAACGGGCTGCTAAAGCGTTTCGCAGAAAACACCAAGGAACCTGTTTCTCACTCCAAGCACAAAGCGTGCGCAGCACGAGTCTTGGCACAGCAAAACACTTCCTTTGGCATGCCCTTTGCAGCCTCACTCCAAACGGGGCTCTCCGCTTCATCCATCCCCTGACTCCATACTAGCACCAACGGGCTGCTAAAGCGTTTCGCAGAAAACACCAAGGAACCTGTTTCTCACTCCAAGCACAAAGCGTGCGCAGCACGAGTCTTGGCACAGCAAAACACTTCCTTTGGCATGCCCTTTGCAGCCTCACTCCAAACGGGGCTCTCCGCTTCATCCATCCCCTGACTCCATACTAGCACCAACGGGCTGCTAAAGCGTTTCGCAGAAAACACCAAGGAACCTGTTTCTCACTCCAAGCACAAAGCGTGCGCAGCACGAGTCTTGGCACAGCAAAACACTTCCTTTGGCATGCCCTTTGCAGCCTCACTCCAAACGGGGCTCTCCGCTTCATCCATCCCCTGACTCCATACTAGCACCAACGGGCTGCTAAAGCGTTTCGCAGAAAACACCAAGGAACCTGTTTCTCACTCCAAGCACAAAGCGTGCGCAGCACGAGTCTTGGCACAGCAAAACACTTCCTTTGGCATGCCCTTTGCAGCCTCACTCCAAACGGGGCTCTCCGCTTCATCCATCCCCTGACTCCATACTAGCACCAACGGGCTGCTAAAGCGTTTCGCAGAAAACACCAAGGAACCTGTTTCTCACTCCAAGCACAAAGCGTGCGCAGCACGAGTCTTGGCACAGCAAAACACTTCCTTTGGCATGCCCTTTGCAGCCTCACTCCAAACGGGGCTCTCCGCTTCATCCATCCCCTGACTCCATACTAGCACCAACGGGCTGCTAAAGCGTTTCGCAGAAAACACCAAGGAACCTGTTTCTCACTCCAAGCACAAAGCGTGCGCAGCACGAGTCTTGGCACAGCAAAACACTTCCTTTGGCATGCCCTTTGCAGCCTCACTCCAAACGGGGCTCTCCGCTTCATCCATCCCCTGACTCCATACTAGCACCAACGGGCTGCTAAAGCGTTTCGCAGAAAACACCAAGGAACCTGTTTCTCACTCCAAGCACAAAGCGTGCGCAGCACGAGTCTTGGCACAGCAAAACACTTCCTTTGGCATGCCCTTTGCAGCCTCACTCCAAACGGGGCTCTCCGCTTCATCCATCCCCTGACTCCATACTAGCACCAACGGGCTGCTAAAGCGTTTCGCAGAAAACACCAAGGAACCTGTTTCTCACTCCAAGCACAAAGCGTGCGCAGCACGAGTCTTGGCACAGCAAAACACTTCCTTTGGCATGCCCTTTGCAGCCTCACTCCAAACGGGGCTCTCCGCTTCATCCATCCCCTGACTCCATACTAGCACCAACGGGCTGCTAAAGCGTTTCGCAGAAAACACCAAGGAACCTGTTTCTCACTCCAAGCACAAAGCGTGCGCAGTACGAGTCTTGGCACAGCAAAACACTTCCTTTGGCATGCCCTTTGCAGCCTCACTCCAAACGGGGCTCTCCGCTTCATCCATCCCCTGACTCCATACTAGCACCAACGGGCTGCTAAAGCGTTTCGCAGAAAACACCAAGGAACCTGTTTCTCACTCCAAGCACAAAGCGTGCGCAGCACGAGTCTTGGCACAGCAAAACACTTCCTTTGGCATGCCCTTTGCAGCCTCACTCCAAACGGGGCTCTCCGCTTCATCCATCCCCTGACTCCATACTAGCACCAACGGGCTGCTAAAGCGTTTCGCAGAAAACACCAAGGAACCTGTTTCTCACTCCAAGCACAAAGCGTGCGCAGCACGAGTCTTGGCACAGCAAAACACTTCCTTTGGCATGCCCTTTGCAGCCTCACTCCAAACGGGGCTCTCCGCTTCATCCATCCCCTGACTCCATACTAGCACCAACGGGCTGCTAAAGCGTTTCGCAGAAAACACCAAGGAACCTGTTTCTCACTCCAAGCACAAAGCGTGCGCAGCACGAGTCTTGGCACAGCAAAACACTTCCTTTGGCATGCCCTTTGCAGCCTCACTCCAAACGGGGCTCTCCGCTTCATCCATCCCCTGACTCCATACTAGCACCAACGGGCTGCTAAAGCGTTTCGCAGAAAACACCAAGGAACCTGTTTCTCACTCCAAGCACAAAGCGTGCGCAGCACGAGTCTTGGCACAGCAAAACACTTCCTTTGGCATGCCCTTTGCAGCCTCACTCCAAACGGGGCTCTCCGCTTCATCCATCCCCTGACTCCATACTAGCACCAACGGGCTGCTAAAGCGTTTCGCAGAAAACACCAAGGAACCTGTTTCTCACTCCAAGCACAAAGCGTGCGCAGCACGAGTCTTGGCACAGCAAAACACTTCCTTTGGCATGCCCTTTGCAGCCTCACTCCAAACGGGGCTCTCCGCTTCATCCATCCCCTGACTCCATACTAGCACCAACGGGCTGCTAAAGCGTTTCGCAGAAAACACCAAGGAACCTGTTTCTCACTCCAAGCACAAAGCGTGCGCAGCACGAGTCTTGGCACAGCAAAACACTTCCTTTGGCATGCCCTTTGCAGCCTCACTCCAAACGGGGCTCTCCGCTTCATCCATCCCCTGACTCCATACTAGCACCAACGGGCTGCTAAAGCGTTTCGCAGAAAACACCAAGGAACCTGTTTCTCACTCCAAGCACAAAGCGTGCGCAGCACGAGTCTTGGCACAGCAAAACACTTCCTTTGGCATGCCCTTTGCAGCCTCACTCCAAACGGGGCTCTCCGCTTCATCCATCCCCTGACTCCATACTAGCACCAACGGGCTGCTAAAGCGTTTCGCAGAAAACACCAAGGAACCTGTTTCTCACTCCAAGCACAAAGCGTGCGCAGCACGAGTCTTGGCACAGCAAAACACTTCCTTTGGCATGCCCTTTGCAGCCTCACTCCAAACGGGGCTCTCCGCTTCATCCATCCCCTGACTCCATACTAGCACCAACGGGCTGCTAAAGCGTTTCGCAGAAAACACCAAGGAACCTGTTTCTCACTCCAAGCACAAAGCGTGCGCAGCACGAGTCTTGGCACAGCAAAACACTTCCTTTGGCATGCCCTTTGCAGCCTCACTCCAAACGGGGCTCTCCGCTTCATCCATCCCCTGACTCCATACTAGCACCAACGGGCTGCTAAAGCGTTTCGCAGAAAACACCAAGGAACCTGTTTCTCACTCCAAGCACAAAGCGTGCGCAGCACGAGTCTTGGCACAGCAAAACACTTCCTTTGGCATGCCCTTTGCAGCCTCACTCCAAACGGGGCTCTCCGCTTCATCCATCCCCTGACTCCATACTAGCACCAACGGGCTGCTAAAGCGTTTCGCAGAAAACACCAAGGAACCTGTTTCTCACTCCAAGCACAAAGCGTGCGCAGCACGAGTCTTGGCACAGCAAAACACTTCCTTTGGCATGCCCTTTGCAGCCTCACTCCAAACGGGGCTCTCCGCTTCATCCATCCCCTGACTCCATACTAGCACCAACGGGCTGCTAAAGCGTTTCGCAGAAAACACCAAGGAACCTGTTTCTCACTCCAAGCACAAAGCGTGCGCAGCACGAGTCTTGGCACAGCAAAACACTTCCTTTGGCATGCCCTTTGCAGCCTCACTCCAAACGGGGCTCTCCGCTTCATCCATCCCCTGACTCCATACTAGCACCAACGGGCTGCTAAAGCGTTTCGCAGAAAACACCAAGGAACCTGTTTCTCACTCCAAGCACAAAGCGTGCGCAGCACGAGTCTTGGCACAGCAAAACACTTCCTTTGGCATGCCCTTTGCAGCCTCACTCCAAACGGGGCTCTCCGCTTCATCCATCCCCTGACTCCATACTAGCACCAACGGGCTGCTAAAGCGTTTCGCAGAAAACACCAAGGAACCTGTTTCTCACTCCAAGCACAAAGCGTGCGCAGCACGAGTCTTGGCACAGCAAAACACTTCCTTTGGCATGCCCTTTGCAGCCTCACTCCAAACGGGGCTCTCCGCTTCATCCATCCCCTGACTCCATACTAGCACCAACGGGCTGCTAAAGCGTTTCGCAGAAAACACCAAGGAACCTGTTTCTCACTCCAAGCACAAAGCGTGCGCAGCACGAGTCTTGGCACAGCAAAACACTTCCTTTGGCATGCCCTTTGCAGCCTCACTCCAAACGGGGCTCTCCGCTTCATCCATCCCCTGACTCCATACTAGCACCAACGGGCTGCTAAAGCGTTTCGCAGAAAACACCAAGGAACCTGTTTCTCACTCCAAGCACAAAGCGTGCGCAGCACGAGTCTTGGCACAGCAAAACACTTCCTTTGGCATGCCCTTTGCAGCCTCACTCCAAACGGGGCTCTCCGCTTCATCCATCCCCTGACTCCATACTAGCACCAACGGGCTGCTAAAGCGTTTCGCAGAAAACACCAAGGAACCTGTTTCTCACTCCAAGCACAAAGCGTGCGCAGCACGAGTCTTGGCACAGCAAAACACTTCCTTTGGCATGCCCTTTGCAGCCTCACTCCAAACGGGGCTCTCCGCTTCATCCATCCCCTGACTCCATACTAGCACCAACGGGCTGCTAAAGCGTTTCGCAGAAAACACCAAGGAACCTGTTTCTCACTCCAAGCACAAAGCGTGCGCAGCACGAGTCTTGGCACAGCAAAACACTTCCTTTGGCATGCCCTTTGCAGCCTCACTCCAAACGGGGCTCTCCGCTTCATCCATCCCCTGACTCCATACTAGCACCAACGGGCTGCTAAAGCGTTTCGCAGAAAACACCAAGGAACCTGTTTCTCACTCCAAGCACAAAGCGTGCGCAGCACGAGTCTTGGCACAGCAAAACACTTCCTTTGGCATGCCCTTTGCAGCCTCACTCCAAACGGGGCTCTCCGCTTCATCCATCCCCTGACTCCATACTAGCACCAACGGGCTGCTAAAGCGTTTCGCAGAAAACACCAAGGAACCTGTTTCTCACTCCAAGCACAAAGCGTGCGCAGCACGAGTCTTGGCACAGCAAAACACTTCCTTTGGCATGCCCTTTGCAGCCTCACTCCAAACGGGGCTCTCCGCTTCATCCATCCCCTGACTCCATACTAGCACCAACGGGCTGCTAAAGCGTTTCGCAGAAAACACCAAGGAACCTGTTTCTCACTCCAAGCACAAAGCGTGCGCAGCACGAGTCTTGGCACAGCAAAACACTTCCTTTGGCATGCCCTTTGCAGCCTCACTCCAAACGGGGCTCTCCGCTTCATCCATCCCCTGACTCCATACTAGCACCAACGGGCTGCTAAAGCGTTTCGCAGAAAACACCAAGGAACCTGTTTCTCACTCCAAGCACAAAGCGTGCGCAGCACGAGTCTTGGCACAGCAAAACACTTCCTTTGGCATGCCCTTTGCAGCCTCACTCCAAACGGGGCTCTCCGCTTCATCCATCCCCTGACTCCATACTAGCACCAACGGGCTGCTAAAGCGTTTCGCAGAAAACACCAAGGAACCTGTTTCTCACTCCAAGCACAAAGCGTGCGCAGCACGAGTCTTGGCACAGCAAAACACTTCCTTTGGCATGCCCTTTGCAGCCTCACTCCAAACGGGGCTCTCCGCTTCATCCATCCCCTGACTCCATACTAGCACCAACGGGCTGCTAAAGCGTTTCGCAGAAAACACCAAGGAACCTGTTTCTCACTCCAAGCACAAAGCGTGCGCAGCACGAGTCTTGGCACAGCAAAACACTTCCTTTGGCATGCCCTTTGCAGCCTCACTCCAAACGGGGCTCTCCGCTTCATCCATCCCCTGACTCCATACTAGCACCAACGGGCTGCTAAAGCGTTTCGCAGAAAACACCAAGGAACCTGTTTCTCACTCCAAGCACAAAGCGTGCGCAGCACGAGTCTTGGCACAGCAAAACACTTCCTTTGGCATGCCCTTTGCAGCCTCACTCCAAACGGGGCTCTCCGCTTCATCCATCCCCTGACTCCATACTAGCACCAACGGGCTGCTAAAGCGTTTCGCAGAAAACACCAAGGAACCTGTTTCTCACTCCAAGCACAAAGCGTGCGCAGCACGAGTCTTGGCACAGCAAAACACTTCCTTTGGCATGCCCTTTGCAGCCTCACTCCAAACGGGGCTCTCCGCTTCATCCATCCCCTGACTCCATACTAGCACCAACGGGCTGCTAAAGCGTTTCGCAGAAAACACCAAGGAACCTGTTTCTCACTCCAAGCACAAAGCGTGCGCAGCACGAGTCTTGGCACAGCAAAACACTTCCTTTGGCATGCCCTTTGCAGCCTCACTCCAAACGGGGCTCTCCGCTTCATCCATCCCCTGACTCCATACTAGCACCAACGGGCTGCTAAAGCGTTTCGCAGAAAACACCAAGGAACCTGTTTCTCACTCCAAGCACAAAGCGTGCGCAGCACGAGTCTTGGCACAGCAAAACACTTCCTTTGGCATGCCCTTTGCAGCCTCACTCCAAACGGGGCTCTCCGCTTCATCCATCCCCTGACTCCATACTAGCACCAACGGGCTGCTAAAGCGTTTCGCAGAAAACACCAAGGAACCTGTTTCTCACTCCAAGCACAAAGCGTGCGCAGCACGAGTCTTGGCACAGCAAAACACTTCCTTTGGCATGCCCTTTGCAGCCTCACTCCAAACGGGGCTCTCCGCTTCATCCATCCCCTGACTCCATACTAGCACCAACGGGCTGCTAAAGCGTTTCGCAGAAAACACCAAGGAACCTGTTTCTCACTCCAAGCACAAAGCGTGCGCAGCACGAGTCTTGGCACAGCAAAACACTTCCTTTGGCATGCCCTTTGCAGCCTCACTCCAAACGGGGCTCTCCGCTTCATCCATCCCCTGACTCCATACTAGCACCAACGGGCTGCTAAAGCGTTTCGCAGAAAACACCAAGGAACCTGTTTCTCACTCCAAGCACAAAGCGTGCGCAGCACGAGTCTTGGCACAGCAAAACACTTCCTTTGGCATGCCCTTTGCAGCCTCACTCCAAACGGGGCTCTCCGCTTCATCCATCCCCTGACTCCATACTAGCACCAACGGGCTGCTAAAGCGTTTCGCAGAAAACACCAAGGAACCTGTTTCTCACTCCAAGCACAAAGCGTGCGCAGCACGAGTCTTGGCACAGCAAAACACTTCCTTTGGCATGCCCTTTGCAGCCTCACTCCAAACGGGGCTCTCCGCTTCATCCATCCCCTGACTCCATACTAGCACCAACGGGCTGCTAAAGCGTTTCGCAGAAAACACCAAGGAACCTGTTTCTCACTCCAAGCACAAAGCGTGCGCAGCACGAGTCTTGGCACAGCAAAACACTTCCTTTGGCATGCCCTTTGCAGCCTCACTCCAAACGGGGCTCTCCGCTTCATCCATCCCCTGACTCCATACTAGCACCAACGGGCTGCTAAAGCGTTTCGCAGAAAACACCAAGGAACCTGTTTCTCACTCCAAGCACAAAGCGTGCGCAGCACGAGTCTTGGCACAGCAAAACACTTCCTTTGGCATGCCCTTTGCAGCCTCACTCCAAACGGGGCTCTCCGCTTCATCCATCCCCTGACTCCATACTAGCACCAACGGGCTGCTAAAGCGTTTCGCAGAAAACACCAAGGAACCTGTTTCTCACTCCAAGCACAAAGCGTGCGCAGCACGAGTCTTGGCACAGCAAAACACTTCCTTTGGCATGCCCTTTGCAGCCTCACTCCAAACGGGGCTCTCCGCTTCATCCATCCCCTGACTCCATACTAGCACCAACGGGCTGCTAAAGCGTTTCGCAGAAAACACCAAGGAACCTGTTTCTCACTCCAAGCACAAAGCGTGCGCAGCACGAGTCTTGGCACAGCAAAACACTTCCTTTGGCATGCCCTTTGCAGCCTCACTCCAAACGGGGCTCTCCGCTTCATCCATCCCCTGACTCCATACTAGCACCAACGGGCTGCTAAAGCGTTTCGCAGAAAACACCAAGGAACCTGTTTCTCACTCCAAGCACAAAGCGTGCGCAGCACGAGTCTTGGCACAGCAAAACACTTCCTTTGGCATGCCCTTTGCAGCCTCACTCCAAACGGGGCTCTCCGCTTCATCCATCCCCTGACTCCATACTAGCACCAACGGGCTGCTAAAGCGTTTCGCAGAAAACACCAAGGAACCTGTTTCTCACTCCAAGCACAAAGCGTGCGCAGCACGAGTCTTGGCACAGCAAAACACTTCCTTTGGCATGCCCTTTGCAGCCTCACTCCAAACGGGGCTCTCCGCTTCATCCATCCCCTGACTCCATACTAGCACCAACGGGCTGCTAAAGCGTTTCGCAGAAAACACCAAGGAACCTGTTTCTCACTCCAAGCACAAAGCGTGCGCAGCACGAGTCTTGGCACAGCAAAACACTTCCTTTGGCATGCCCTTTGCAGCCTCACTCCAAACGGGGCTCTCCGCTTCATCCATCCCCTGACTCCATACTAGCACCAACGGGCTGCTAAAGCGTTTCGCAGAAAACACCAAGGAACCTGTTTCTCACTCCAAGCACAAAGCGTGCGCAGCACGAGTCTTGGCACAGCAAAACACTTCCTTTGGCATGCCCTTTGCAGCCTCACTCCAAACGGGGCTCTCCGCTTCATCCATCCCCTGACTCCATACTAGCACCAACGGGCTGCTAAAGCGTTTCGCAGAAAACACCAAGGAACCTGTTTCTCACTCCAAGCACAAAGCGTGCGCAGCACGAGTCTTGGCACAGCAAAACACTTCCTTTGGCATGCCCTTTGCAGCCTCACTCCAAACGGGGCTCTCCGCTTCATCCATCCCCTGACTCCATACTAGCACCAACGGGCTGCTAAAGCGTTTCGCAGAAAACACCAAGGAACCTGTTTCTCACTCCAAGCACAAAGCGTGCGCAGCACGAGTCTTGGCACAGCAAAACACTTCCTTTGGCATGCCCTTTGCAGCCTCACTCCAAACGGGGCTCTCCGCTTCATCCATCCCCTGACTCCATACTAGCACCAACGGGCTGCTAAAGCGTTTCGCAGAAAACACCAAGGAACCTGTTTCTCACTCCAAGCACAAAGCGTGCGCAGCACGAGTCTTGGCACAGCAAAACACTTCCTTTGGCATGCCCTTTGCAGCCTCACTCCAAACGGGGCTCTCCGCTTCATCCATCCCCTGACTCCATACTAGCACCAACGGGCTGCTAAAGCGTTTCGCAGAAAACACCAAGGAACCTGTTTCTCACTCCAAGCACAAAGCGTGCGCAGCACGAGTCTTGGCACAGCAAAACACTTCCTTTGGCATGCCCTTTGCAGCCTCACTCCAAACGGGGCTCTCCGCTTCATCCATCCCCTGACTCCATACTAGCACCAACGGGCTGCTAAAGCGTTTCGCAGAAAACACCAAGGAACCTGTTTCTCACTCCAAGCACAAAGCGTGCGCAGCACGAGTCTTGGCACAGCAAAACACTTCCTTTGGCATGCCCTTTGCAGCCTCACTCCAAACGGGGCTCTCCGCTTCATCCATCCCCTGACTCCATACTAGCACCAACGGGCTGCTAAAGCGTTTCGCAGAAAACACCAAGGAACCTGTTTCTCACTCCAAGCACAAAGCGTGCGCAGCACGAGTCTTGGCACAGCAAAACACTTCCTTTGGCATGCCCTTTGCAGCCTCACTCCAAACGGGGCTCTCCGCTTCATCCATCCCCTGACTCCATACTAGCACCAACGGGCTGCTAAAGCGTTTCGCAGAAAACACCAAGGAACCTGTTTCTCACTCCAAGCACAAAGCGTGCGCAGCACGAGTCTTGGCACAGCAAAACACTTCCTTTGGCATGCCCTTTGCAGCCTCACTCCAAACGGGGCTCTCCGCTTCATCCATCCCCTGACTCCATACTAGCACCAACGGGCTGCTAAAGCGTTTCGCAGAAAACACCAAGGAACCTGTTTCTCACTCCAAGCACAAAGCGTGCGCAGCACGAGTCTTGGCACAGCAAAACACTTCCTTTGGCATGCCCTTTGCAGCCTCACTCCAAACGGGGCTCTCCGCTTCATCCATCCCCTGACTCCATACTAGCACCAACGGGCTGCTAAAGCGTTTCGCAGAAAACACCAAGGAACCTGTTTCTCACTCCAAGCACAAAGCGTGCGCAGCACGAGTCTTGGCACAGCAAAACACTTCCTTTGGCATGCCCTTTGCAGCCTCACTCCAAACGGGGCTCTCCGCTTCATCCATCCCCTGACTCCATACTAGCACCAACGGGCTGCTAAAGCGTTTCGCAGAAAACACCAAGGAACCTGTTTCTCACTCCAAGCACAAAGCGTGCGCAGCACGAGTCTTGGCACAGCAAAACACTTCCTTTGGCATGCCCTTTGCAGCCTCACTCCAAACGGGGCTCTCCGCTTCATCCATCCCCTGACTCCATACTAGCACCAACGGGCTGCTAAAGCGTTTCGCAGAAAACACCAAGGAACCTGTTTCTCACTCCAAGCACAAAGCGTGCGCAGCACGAGTCTTGGCACAGCAAAACACTTCCTTTGGCATGCCCTTTGCAGCCTCACTCCAAACGGGGCTCTCCGCTTCATCCATCCCCTGACTCCATACTAGCACCAACGGGCTGCTAAAGCGTTTCGCAGAAAACACCAAGGAACCTGTTTCTCACTCCAAGCACAAAGCGTGCGCAGCACGAGTCTTGGCACAGCAAAACACTTCCTTTGGCATGCCCTTTGCAGCCTCACTCCAAACGGGGCTCTCCGCTTCATCCATCCCCTGACTCCATACTAGCACCAACGGGCTGCTAAAGCGTTTCGCAGAAAACACCAAGGAACCTGTTTCTCACTCCAAGCACAAAGCGTGCGCAGCACGAGTCTTGGCACAGCAAAACACTTCCTTTGGCATGCCCTTTGCAGCCTCACTCCAAACGGGGCTCTCCGCTTCATCCATCCCCTGACTCCATACTAGCACCAACGGGCTGCTAAAGCGTTTCGCAGAAAACACCAAGGAACCTGTTTCTCACTCCAAGCACAAAGCGTGCGCAGCACGAGTCTTGGCACAGCAAAACACTTCCTTTGGCATGCCCTTTGCAGCCTCACTCCAAACGGGGCTCTCCGCTTCATCCATCCCCTGACTCCATACTAGCACCAACGGGCTGCTAAAGCGTTTCGCAGAAAACACCAAGGAACCTGTTTCTCACTCCAAGCACAAAGCGTGCGCAGCACGAGTCTTGGCACAGCAAAACACTTCCTTTGGCATGCCCTTTGCAGCCTCACTCCAAACGGGGCTCTCCGCTTCATCCATCCCCTGACTCCATACTAGCACCAACGGGCTGCTAAAGCGTTTCGCAGAAAACACCAAGGAACCTGTTTCTCACTCCAAGCACAAAGCGTGCGCAGCACGAGTCTTGGCACAGCAAAACACTTCCTTTGGCATGCCCTTTGCAGCCTCACTCCAAACGGGGCTCTCCGCTTCATCCATCCCCTGACTCCATACTAGCACCAACGGGCTGCTAAAGCGTTTCGCAGAAAACACCAAGGAACCTGTTTCTCACTCCAAGCACAAAGCGTGCGCAGCACGAGTCTTGGCACAGCAAAACACTTCCTTTGGCATGCCCTTTGCAGCCTCACTCCAAACGGGGCTCTCCGCTTCATCCATCCCCTGACTCCATACTAGCACCAACGGGCTGCTAAAGCGTTTCGCAGAAAACACCAAGGAACCTGTTTCTCACTCCAAGCACAAAGCGTGCGCAGCACGAGTCTTGGCACAGCAAAACACTTCCTTTGGCATGCCCTTTGCAGCCTCACTCCAATCGGGGCTCTCCGCTTCATCCATCCCCTGACTCCATACTAGCACCAACGGGCTGCTAAAGCGTTTCGCAGAAAACACCAAGGAACCTGTTTCTCACTCCAAGCACAAAGCGTGCGCAGCACGAGTCTTGGCACAGCAAAACACTTCCTTTGGCATGCCCTTTGCAGCCTCACTCCAAACGGGGCTCTCCGCTTCATCCATCCCCTGACTCCATACTAGCACCAACGGGCTGCTAAAGCGTTTCGCAGAAAACACCAAGGAACCTGTTTCTCACTCCAAGCACAAAGCGTGCGCAGCACGAGTCTTGGCACAGCAAAACACTTCCTTTGGCATGCCCTTTGCAGCCTCACTCCAAACGGGGCTCTCCGCTTCATCCATCCCCTGACTCCATACTAGCACCAACGGGCTGCTAAAGCGTTTCGCAGAAAACACCAAGGAACCTGTTTCTCACTCCAAGCACAAAGCGTGCGCAGCACGAGTCTTGGCACAGCAAAACACTTCCTTTGGCATGCCCTTTGCAGCCTCACTCCAAACGGGGCTCTCCGCTTCATCCATCCCCTGACTCCATACTAGCACCAACGGGCTGCTAAAGCGTTTCGCAGAAAACACCAAGGAACCTGTTTCTCACTCCAAGCACAAAGCGTGCGCAGCACGAGTCTTGGCACAGCAAAACACTTCCTTTGGCATGCCCTTTGCAGCCTCACTCCAAACGGGGCTCTCCGCTTCATCCATCCCCTGACTCCATACTAGCACCAACGGGCTGCTAAAGCGTTTCGCAGAAAACACCAAGGAACCTGTTTCTCACTCCAAGCACAAAGCGTGCGCAGCACGAGTCTTGGCACAGCAAAACACTTCCTTTGGCATGCCCTTTGCAGCCTCACTCCAAACGGGGCTCTCCGCTTCATCCATCCCCTGACTCCATACTAGCACCAACGGGCTGCTAAAGCGTTTCGCAGAAAACACCAAGGAACCTGTTTCTCACTCCAAGCACAAAGCGTGCGCAGCACGAGTCTTGGCACAGCAAAACACTTCCTTTGGCATGCCCTTTGCAGCCTCACTCCAAACGGGGCTCTCCGCTTCATCCATCCCCTGACTCCATACTAGCACCAACGGGCTGCTAAAGCGTTTCGCAGAAAACACCAAGGAACCTGTTTCTCACTCCAAGCACAAAGCGTGCGCAGCACGAGTCTTGGCACAGCAAAACACTTCCTTTGGCATGCCCTTTGCAGCCTCACTCCAAACGGGGCTCTCCGCTTCATCCATCCCCTGACTCCATACTAGCACCAACGGGCTGCTAAAGCGTTTCGCAGAAAACACCAAGGAACCTGTTTCTCACTCCAAGCACAAAGCGTGCGCAGCACGAGTCTTGGCACAGCAAAACACTTCCTTTGGCATGCCCTTTGCAGCCTCACTCCAAACGGGGCTCTCCGCTTCATCCATCCCCTGACTCCATACTAGCACCAACGGGCTGCTAAAGCGTTTCGCAGAAAACACCAAGGAACCTGTTTCTCACTCCAAGCACAAAGCGTGCGCAGCACGAGTCTTGGCACAGCAAAACACTTCCTTTGGCATGCCCTTTGCAGCCTCACTCCAAACGGGGCTCTCCGCTTCATCCATCCCCTGACTCCATACTAGCACCAACGGGCTGCTAAAGCGTTTCGCAGAAAACACCAAGGAACCTGTTTCTCACTCCAAGCACAAAGCGTGCGCAGCACGAGTCTTGGCACAGCAAAACACTTCCTTTGGCATGCCCTTTGCAGCCTCACTCCAAACGGGGCTCTCCGCTTCATCCATCCCCTGACTCCATACTAGCACCAACGGGCTGCTAAAGCGTTTCGCAGAAAACACCAAGGAACCTGTTTCTCACTCCAAGCACAAAGCGTGCGCAGCACGAGTCTTGGCACAGCAAAACACTTCCTTTGGCATGCCCTTTGCAGCCTCACTCCAAACGGGGCTCTCCGCTTCATCCATCCCCTGACTCCATACTAGCACCAACGGGCTGCTAAAGCGTTTCGCAGAAAACACCAAGGAACCTGTTTCTCACTCCAAGCACAAAGCGTGCGCAGCACGAGTCTTGGCACAGCAAAACACTTCCTTTGGCATGCCCTTTGCAGCCTCACTCCAAACGGGGCTCTCCGCTTCATCCATCCCCTGACTCCATACTAGCACCAACGGGCTGCTAAAGCGTTTCGCAGAAAACACCAAGGAACCTGTTTCTCACTCCAAGCACAAAGCGTGCGCAGCACGAGTCTTGGCACAGCAAAACACTTCCTTTGGCATGCCCTTTGCAGCCTCACTCCAAACGGGGCTCTCCGCTTCATCCATCCCCTGACTCCATACTAGCACCAACGGGCTGCTAAAGCGTTTCGCAGAAAACACCAAGGAACCTGTTTCTCACTCCAAGCACAAAGCGTGCGCAGCACGAGTCTTGGCACAGCAAAACACTTCCTTTGGCATGCCCTTTGCAGCCTCACTCCAAACGGGGCTCTCCGCTTCATCCATCCCCTGACTCCATACTAGCACCAACGGGCTGCTAAAGCGTTTCGCAGAAAACACCAAGGAACCTGTTTCTCACTCCAAGCACAAAGCGTGCGCAGCACGAGTCTTGGCACAGCAAAACACTTCCTTTGGCATGCCCTTTGCAGCCTCACTCCAAACGGGGCTCTCCGCTTCATCCATCCCCTGACTCCATACTAGCACCAACGGGCTGCTAAAGCGTTTCGCAGAAAACACCAAGGAACCTGTTTCTCACTCCAAGCACAAAGCGTGCGCAGCACGAGTCTTGGCACAGCAAAACACTTCCTTTGGCATGCCCTTTGCAGCCTCACTCCAAACGGGGCTCTCCGCTTCATCCATCCCCTGACTCCATACTAGCACCAACGGGCTGCTAAAGCGTTTCGCAGAAAACACCAAGGAACCTGTTTCTCACTCCAAGCACAAAGCGTGCGCAGCACGAGTCTTGGCACAGCAAAACACTTCCTTTGGCATGCCCTTTGCAGCCTCACTCCAAACGGGGCTCTCCGCTTCATCCATCCCCTGACTCCATACTAGCACCAACGGGCTGCTAAAGCGTTTCGCAGAAAACACCAAGGAACCTGTTTCTCACTCCAAGCACAAAGCGTGCGCAGCACGAGTCTTGGCACAGCAAAACACTTCCTTTGGCATGCCCTTTGCAGCCTCACTCCAAACGGGGCTCTCCGCTTCATCCATCCCCTGACTCCATACTAGCACCAACGGGCTGCTAAAGCGTTTCGCAGAAAACACCAAGGAACCTGTTTCTCACTCCAAGCACAAAGCGTGCGCAGCACGAGTCTTGGCACAGCAAAACACTTCCTTTGGCATGCCCTTTGCAGCCTCACTCCAAACGGGGCTCTCCGCTTCATCCATCCCCTGACTCCATACTAGCACCAACGGGCTGCTAAAGCGTTTCGCAGAAAACACCAAGGAACCTGTTTCTCACTCCAAGCACAAAGCGTGCGCAGCACGAGTCTTGGCACAGCAAAACACTTCCTTTGGCATGCCCTTTGCAGCCTCACTCCAAACGGGGCTCTCCGCTTCATCCATCCCCTGACTCCATACTAGCACCAACGGGCTGCTAAAGCGTTTCGCAGAAAACACCAAGGAACCTGTTTCTCACTCCAAGCACAAAGCGTGCGCAGCACGAGTCTTGGCACAGCAAAACACTTCCTTTGGCATGCCCTTTGCAGCCTCACTCCAAACGGGGCTCTCCGCTTCATCCATCCCCTGACTCCATACTAGCACCAACGGGCTGCTAAAGCGTTTCGCAGAAAACACCAAGGAACCTGTTTCTCACTCCAAGCACAAAGCGTGCGCAGCACGAGTCTTGGCACAGCAAAACACTTCCTTTGGCATGCCCTTTGCAGCCTCACTCCAAACGGGGCTCTCCGCTTCATCCATCCCCTGACTCCATACTAGCACCAACGGGCTGCTAAAGCGTTTCGCAGAAAACACCAAGGAACCTGTTTCTCACTCCAAGCACAAAGCGTGCGCAGCACGAGTCTTGGCACAGCAAAACACTTCCTTTGGCATGCCCTTTGCAGCCTCACTCCAAACGGGGCTCTCCGCTTCATCCATCCCCTGACTCCATACTAGCACCAACGGGCTGCTAAAGCGTTTCGCAGAAAACACCAAGGAACCTGTTTCTCACTCCAAGCACAAAGCGTGCGCAGCACGAGTCTTGGCACAGCAAAACACTTCCTTTGGCATGCCCTTTGCAGCCTCACTCCAAACGGGGCTCTCCGCTTCATCCATCCCCTGACTCCATACTAGCACCAACGGGCTGCTAAAGCGTTTCGCAGAAAACACCAAGGAACCTGTTTCTCACTCCAAGCACAAAGCGTGCGCAGCACGAGTCTTGGCACAGCAAAACACTTCCTTTGGCATGCCCTTTGCAGCCTCACTCCAAACGGGGCTCTCCGCTTCATCCATCCCCTGACTCCATACTAGCACCAACGGGCTGCTAAAGCGTTTCGCAGAAAACACCAAGGAACCTGTTTCTCACTCCAAGCACAAAGCGTGCGCAGCACGAGTCTTGGCACAGCAAAACACTTCCTTTGGCATGCCCTTTGCAGCCTCACTCCAAACGGGGCTCTCCGCTTCATCCATCCCCTGACTCCATACTAGCACCAACGGGCTGCTAAAGCGTTTCGCAGAAAACACCAAGGAACCTGTTTCTCACTCCAAGCACAAAGCGTGCGCAGCACGAGTCTTGGCACAGCAAAACACTTCCTTTGGCATGCCCTTTGCAGCCTCACTCCAAACGGGGCTCTCCGCTTCATCCATCCCCTGACTCCATACTAGCACCAACGGGCTGCTAAAGCGTTTCGCAGAAAACACCAAGGAACCTGTTTCTCACTCCAAGCACAAAGCGTGCGCAGCACGAGTCTTGGCACAGCAAAACACTTCCTTTGGCATGCCCTTTGCAGCCTCACTCCAAACGGGGCTCTCCGCTTCATCCATCCCCTGACTCCATACTAGCACCAACGGGCTGCTAAAGCGTTTCGCAGAAAACACCAAGGAACCTGTTTCTCACTCCAAGCACAAAGCGTGCGCAGCACGAGTCTTGGCACAGCAAAACACTTCCTTTGGCATGCCCTTTGCAGCCTCACTCCAAACGGGGCTCTCCGCTTCATCCATCCCCTGACTCCATACTAGCACCAACGGGCTGCTAAAGCGTTTCGCAGAAAACACCAAGGAACCTGTTTCTCACTCCAAGCACAAAGCGTGCGCAGCACGAGTCTTGGCACAGCAAAACACTTCCTTTGGCATGCCCTTTGCAGCCTCACTCCAAACGGGGCTCTCCGCTTCATCCATCCCCTGACTCCATACTAGCACCAACGGGCTGCTAAAGCGTTTCGCAGAAAACACCAAGGAACCTGTTTCTCACTCCAAGCACAAAGCGTGCGCAGCACGAGTCTTGGCACAGCAAAACACTTCCTTTGGCATGCCCTTTGCAGCCTCACTCCAAACGGGGCTCTCCGCTTCATCCATCCCCTGACTCCATACTAGCACCAACGGGCTGCTAAAGCGTTTCGCAGAAAACACCAAGGAACCTGTTTCTCACTCCAAGCACAAAGCGTGCGCAGCACGAGTCTTGGCACAGCAAAACACTTCCTTTGGCATGCCCTTTGCAGCCTCACTCCAAACGGGGCTCTCCGCTTCATCCATCCCCTGACTCCATACTAGCACCAACGGGCTGCTAAAGCGTTTCGCAGAAAACACCAAGGAACCTGTTTCTCACTCCAAGCACAAAGCGTGCGCAGCACGAGTCTTGGCACAGCAAAACACTTCCTTTGGCATGCCCTTTGCAGCCTCACTCCAAACGGGGCTCTCCGCTTCATCCATCCCCTGACTCCATACTAGCACCAACGGGCTGCTAAAGCGTTTCGCAGAAAACACCAAGGAACCTGTTTCTCACTCCAAGCACAAAGCGTGCGCAGCACGAGTCTTGGCACAGCAAAACACTTCCTTTGGCATGCCCTTTGCAGCCTCACTCCAAACGGGGCTCTCCGCTTCATCCATCCCCTGACTCCATACTAGCACCAACGGGCTGCTAAAGCGTTTCGCAGAAAACACCAAGGAACCTGTTTCTCACTCCAAGCACAAAGCGTGCGCAGCACGAGTCTTGGCACAGCAAAACACTTCCTTTGGCATGCCCTTTGCAGCCTCACTCCAAACGGGGCTCTCCGCTTCATCCATCCCCTGACTCCATACTAGCACCAACGGGCTGCTAAAGCGTTTCGCAGAAAACACCAAGGAACCTGTTTCTCACTCCAAGCACAAAGCGTGCGCAGCACGAGTCTTGGCACAGCAAAACACTTCCTTTGGCATGCCCTTTGCAGCCTCACTCCAAACGGGGCTCTCCGCTTCATCCATCCCCTGACTCCATACTAGCACCAACGGGCTGCTAAAGCGTTTCGCAGAAAACACCAAGGAACCTGTTTCTCACTCCAAGCACAAAGCGTGCGCAGCACGAGTCTTGGCACAGCAAAACACTTCCTTTGGCATGCCCTTTGCAGCCTCACTCCAAACGGGGCTCTCCGCTTCATCCATCCCCTGACTCCATACTAGCACCAACGGGCTGCTAAAGCGTTTCGCAGAAAACACCAAGGAACCTGTTTCTCACTCCAAGCACAAAGCGTGCGCAGCACGAGTCTTGGCACAGCAAAACACTTCCTTTGGCATGCCCTTTGCAGCCTCACTCCAAACGGGGCTCTCCGCTTCATCCATCCCCTGACTCCATACTAGCACCAACGGGCTGCTAAGAGCGTTTCGCAGAAAACACCAAGGAACCTGTTTCTCACTCCAAGCACAAAGCGTGCGCAGCACGAGTCTTGGCACAGCAAAACACTTCCTTTGGCATGCCCTTTGCAGCCTCACTCCAAACGGGGCTCTCCGCTTCATCCATCCCCTGACTCCATACTAGCACCAACGGGCTGCTAAAGCGTTTCGCAGAAAACACCAAGGAACCTGTTTCTCACTCCAAGCACAAAGCGTGCGCAGCACGAGTCTTGGCACAGCAAAACACTTCCTTTGGCATGCCCTTTGCAGCCTCACTCCAAACGGGGCTCTCCGCTTCATCCATCCCCTGACTCCATACTAGCACCAACGGGCTGCTAAAGCGTTTCGCAGAAAACACCAAGGAACCTGTTTCTCACTCCAAGCACAAAGCGTGCGCAGCACGAGTCTTGGCACAGCAAAACACTTCCTTTGGCATGCCCTTTGCAGCCTCACTCCAAACGGGGCTCTCCGCTTCATCCATCCCCTGACTCCATACTAGCACCAACGGGCTGCTAAAGCGTTTCGCAGAAAACACCAAGGAACCTGTTTCTCACTCCAAGCACAAAGCGTGCGCAGCACGAGTCTTGGCACAGCAAAACACTTCCTTTGGCATGCCCTTTGCAGCCTCACTCCAAACGGGGCTCTCCGCTTCATCCATCCCCTGACTCCATACTAGCACCAACGGGCTGCTAAAGCGTTTCGCAGAAAACACCAAGGAACCTGTTTCTCACTCCAAGCACAAAGCGTGCGCAGCACGAGTCTTGGCACAGCAAAACACTTCCTTTGGCATGCCCTTTGCAGCCTCACTCCAAACGGGGCTCTCCGCTTCATCCATCCCCTGACTCCATACTAGCACCAACGGGCTGCTAAAGCGTTTCGCAGAAAACACCAAGGAACCTGTTTCTCACTCCAAGCACAAAGCGTGCGCAGCACGAGTCTTGGCACAGCAAAACACTTCCTTTGGCATGCCCTTTGCAGCCTCACTCCAAACGGGGCTCTCCGCTTCATCCATCCCCTGACTCCATACTAGCACCAACGGGCTGCTAAAGCGTTTCGCAGAAAACACCAAGGAACCTGTTTCTCACTCCAAGCACAAAGCGTGCGCAGCACGAGTCTTGGCACAGCAAAACACTTCCTTTGGCATGCCCTTTGCAGCCTCACTCCAAACGGGGCTCTCCGCTTCATCCATCCCCTGACTCCATACTAGCACCAACGGGCTGCTAAAGCGTTTCGCAGAAAACACCAAGGAACCTGTTTCTCACTCCAAGCACAAAGCGTGCGCAGCACGAGTCTTGGCACAGCAAAACACTTCCTTTGGCATGCCCTTTGCAGCCTCACTCCAAACGGGGCTCTCCGCTTCATCCATCCCCTGACTCCATACTAGCACCAACGGGCTGCTAAAGCGTTTCGCAGAAAACACCAAGGAACCTGTTTCTCACTCCAAGCACAAAGCGTGCGCAGCACGAGTCTTGGCACAGCAAAACACTTCCTTTGGCATGCCCTTTGCAGCCTCACTCCAAACGGGGCTCTCCGCTTCATCCATCCCCTGACTCCATACTAGCACCAACGGGCTGCTAAAGCGTTTCGCAGAAAACACCAAGGAACCTGTTTCTCACTCCAAGCACAAAGCGTGCGCAGCACGAGTCTTGGCACAGCAAAACACTTCCTTTGGCATGCCCTTTGCAGCCTCACTCCAAACGGGGCTCTCCGCTTCATCCATCCCCTGACTCCATACTAGCACCAACGGGCTGCTAAAGCGTTTCGCAGAAAACACCAAGGAACCTGTTTCTCACTCCAAGCACAAAGCGTGCGCAGCACGAGTCTTGGCACAGCAAAACACTTCCTTTGGCATGCCCTTTGCAGCCTCACTCCAAACGGGGCTCTCCGCTTCATCCATCCCCTGACTCCATACTAGCACCAACGGGCTGCTAAAGCGTTTCGCAGAAAACACCAAGGAACCTGTTTCTCACTCCAAGCACAAAGCGTGCGCAGCACGAGTCTTGGCACAGCAAAACACTTCCTTTGGCATGCCCTTTGCAGCCTCACTCCAAACGGGGCTCTCCGCTTCATCCATCCCCTGACTCCATACTAGCACCAACGGGCTGCTAAAGCGTTTCGCAGAAAACACCAAGGAACCTGTTTCTCACTCCAAGCACAAAGCGTGCGCAGCACGAGTCTTGGCACAGCAAAACACTTCCTTTGGCATGCCCTTTGCAGCCTCACTCCAAACGGGGCTCTCCGCTTCATCCATCCCCTGACTCCATACTAGCACCAACGGGCTGCTAAAGCGTTTCGCAGAAAACACCAAGGAACCTGTTTCTCACTCCAAGCACAAAGCGTGCGCAGCACGAGTCTTGGCACAGCAAAACACTTCCTTTGGCATGCCCTTTGCAGCCTCACTCCAAACGGGGCTCTCCGCTTCATCCAT
Source organism: Tinamus guttatus (assembly GCF_059628265.1). Classification (NCBI taxonomy): domain Eukaryota; kingdom Metazoa; phylum Chordata; class Aves; order Tinamiformes; family Tinamidae; genus Tinamus; species Tinamus guttatus. Next base: position 549,762 of record NW_028289524.1, on the reverse strand, counting down.
CCCCTGACTCCATACTAGCACCAACGGGCTGCTAAAGCGTTTCGCAGAAAACACCAAGGAACCTGTTTCTCACTCCAAGCACAAAGCGTGCGCAGCACGAGTCTTGGCACAGCAAAACACTTCCTTTGGCATGCCCTTTGCAGCCTCACTCCAAACGGGGCTCTCCGCTTCATCCATCCCCTGACTCCATACTAGCACCAACGGGCTGCTAAAGCGTTTCGCAGAAAACACCAAGGAACCTGTTTCTCACTCCAAGCACAAAGCGTGCGCAGCACGAGTCTTGGCACAGCAAAACACTTCCTTTGGCATGCCCTTTGCAGCCTCACTCCAAACGGGGCTCTCCGCTTCATCCATCCCCTGACTCCATACTAGCACCAACGGGCTGCTAAAGCGTTTCGCAGAAAACACCAAGGAACCTGTTTCTCACTCCAAGCACAAAGCGTGCGCAGCACGAGTCTTGGCACAGCAAAACACTTCCTTTGGCATGCCCTTTGCAGCCTCACTCCAAACGGGGCTCTCCGCTTCATCCATCCCCTGACTCCATACTAGCACCAACGGGCTGCTAAAGCGTTTCGCAGAAAACACCAAGGAACCTGTTTCTCACTCCAAGCACAAAGCGTGCGCAGCACGAGTCTTGGCACAGCAAAACACTTCCTTTGGCATGCCCTTTGCAGCCTCACTCCAAACGGGGCTCTCCGCTTCATCCATCCCCTGACTCCATACTAGCACCAACGGGCTGCTAAAGCGTTTCGCAGAAAACACCAAGGAACCTGTTTCTCACTCCAAGCACAAAGCGTGCGCAGCACGAGTCTTGGCACAGCAAAACACTTCCTTTGGCATGCCCTTTGCAGCCTCACTCCAAACGGGGCTCTCCGCTTCATCCATCCCCTGACTCCATACTAGCACCAACGGGCTGCTAAAGCGTTTCGCAGAAAACACCAAGGAACCTGTTTCTCACTCCAAGCACAAAGCGTGCGCAGCACGAGTCTTGGCACAGCAAAACACTTCCTTTGGCATGCCCTTTGCAGCCTCACTCCAAACGGGGCTCTCCGCTTCATCCATCCCCTGACTCCATACTAGCACCAACGGGCTGCTAAAGCGTTTCGCAGAAAACACCAAGGAACCTGTTTCTCACTCCAAGCACAAAGCGTGCGCAGCACGAGTCTTGGCACAGCAAAACACTTCCTTTGGCATGCCCTTTGCAGCCTCACTCCAAACGGGGCTCTCCGCTTCATCCATCCCCTGACTCCATACTAGCACCAACGGGCTGCTAAAGCGTTTCGCAGAAAACACCAAGGAACCTGTTTCTCACTCCAAGCACAAAGCGTGCGCAGCACGAGTCTTGGCACAGCAAAACACTTCCTTTGGCATGCCCTTTGCAGCCTCACTCCAAACTGGGGCTCTCCGCTTCATCCATCCCCTGACTCCATACTAGCACCAACGGGCTGCTAAAGCGTTTCGCAGAAAACACCAAGGAACCTGTTTCTCACTCCAAGCACAAAGCGTGCGCAGCACGAGTCTTGGCACAGCAAAACACTTCCTTTGGCATGCCCTTTGCAGCCTCACTCCAAACGGGGCTCTCCGCTTCATCCATCCCCTGACTCCATACTAGCACCAACGGGCTGCTAAAGCGTTTCGCAGAAAACACCAAGGAACCTGTTTCTCACTCCAAGCACAAAGCGTGCGCAGCACGAGTCTTGGCACAGCAAAACACTTCCTTTGGCATGCCCTTTGCAGCCTCACTCCAAACGGGGCTCTCCGCTTCATCCATCCCCTGACTCCATACTAGCACCAACGGGCTGCTAAAGCGTTTCGCAGAAAACACCAAGGAACCTGTTTCTCACTCCAAGCACAAAGCGTGCGCAGCACGAGTCTTGGCACAGCAAAACACTTCCTTTGGCATGCCCTTTGCAGCCTCACTCCAAACGGGGCTCTCCGCTTCATCCATCCCCTGACTCCATACTAGCACCAACGGGCTGCTAAAGCGTTTCGCAGAAAACACCAAGGAACCTGTTTCTCACTCCAAGCACAAAGCGTGCGCAGCACGAGTCTTGGCACAGCAAAACACTTCCTTTGGCATGCCCTTTGCAGCCTCACTCCAAACGGGGCTCTCCGCTTCATCCATCCCCTGACTCCATACTAGCACCAACGGGCTGCTAAAGCGTTTCGCAGAAAACACCAAGGAACCTGTTTCTCACTCCAAGCACAAAGCGTGCGCAGCACGAGTCTTGGCACAGCAAAACACTTCCTTTGGCATGCCCTTTGCAGCCTCACTCCAAACGGGGCTCTCCGCTTCATCCATCCCCTGACTCCATACTAGCACCAACGGGCTGCTAAAGCGTTTCGCAGAAAACACCAAGGAACCTGTTTCTCACTCCAAGCACAAAGCGTGCGCAGCACGAGTCTTGGCACAGCAAAACACTTCCTTTGGCATGCCCTTTGCAGCCTCACTCCAAACGGGGCTCTCCGCTTCATCCATCCCCTGACTCCATACTAGCACCAACGGGCTGCTAAAGCGTTTCGCAGAAAACACCAAGGAACCTGTTTCTCACTCCAAGCACAAAGCGTGCGCAGCACGAGTCTTGGCACAGCAAAACACTTCCTTTGGCATGCCCTTTGCAGCCTCACTCCAAACGGGGCTCTCCGCTTCATCCATCCCCTGACTCCATACTAGCACCAACGGGCTGCTAAAGCGTTTCGCAGAAAACACCAAGGAACCTGTTTCTCACTCCAAGCACAAAGCGTGCGCAGCACGAGTCTTGGCACAGCAAAACACTTCCTTTGGCATGCCCTTTGCAGCCTCACTCCAAACGGGGCTCTCCGCTTCATCCATCCCCTGACTCCATACTAGCACCAACGGGCTGCTAAAGCGTTTCGCAGAAAACACCAAGGAACCTGTTTCTCACTCCAAGCACAAAGCGTGCGCAGCACGAGTCTTGGCACAGCAAAACACTTCCTTTGGCATGCCCTTTGCAGCCTCACTCCAAACGGGGCTCTCCGCTTCATCCATCCCCTGACTCCATACTAGCACCAACGGGCTGCTAAAGCGTTTCGCAGAAAACACCAAGGAACCTGTTTCTCACTCCAAGCACAAAGCGTGCGCAGCACGAGTCTTGGCACAGCAAAACACTTCCTTTGGCATGCCCTTTGCAGCCTCACTCCAAACGGGGCTCTCCGCTTCATCCATCCCCTGACTCCATACTAGCACCAACGGGCTGCTAAAGCGTTTCGCAGAAAACACCAAGGAACCTGTTTCTCACTCCAAGCACAAAGCGTGCGCAGCACGAGTCTTGGCACAGCAAAACACTTCCTTTGGCATGCCCTTTGCAGCCTCACTCCAAACGGGGCTCTCCGCTTCATCCATCCCCTGACTCCATACTAGCACCAACGGGCTGCTAAAGCGTTTCGCAGAAAACACCAAGGAACCTGTTTCTCACTCCAAGCACAAAGCGTGCGCAGCACGAGTCTTGGCACAGCAAAACACTTCCTTTGGCATGCCCTTTGCAGCCTCACTCCAAACGGGGCTCTCCGCTTCATCCATCCCCTGACTCCATACTAGCACCAACGGGCTGCTAAAGCGTTTCGCAGAAAACACCAAGGAACCTGTTTCTCACTCCAAGCACAAAGCGTGCGCAGCACGAGTCTTGGCACAGCAAAACACTTCCTTTGGCATGCCCTTTGCAGCCTCACTCCAAACGGGGCTCTCCGCTTCATCCATCCCCTGACTCCATACTAGCACCAACGGGCTGCTAAAGCGTTTCGCAGAAAACACCAAGGAACCTGTTTCTCACTCCAAGCACAAAGCGTGCGCAGCACGAGTCTTGGCACAGCAAAACACTTCCTTTGGCATGCCCTTTGCAGCCTCACTCCAAACGGGGCTCTCCGCTTCATCCATCCCCTGACTCCATACTAGCACCAACGGGCTGCTAAAGCGTTTCGCAGAAAACACCAAGGAACCTGTTTCTCACTCCAAGCACAAAGCGTGCGCAGCACGAGTCTTGGCACAGCAAAACACTTCCTTTGGCATGCCCTTTGCAGCCTCACTCCAAACGGGGCTCTCCGCTTCATCCATCCCCTGACTCCATACTAGCACCAACGGGCTGCTAAAGCGTTTCGCAGAAAACACCAAGGAACCTGTTTCTCACTCCAAGCACAAAGCGTGCGCAGCACGAGTCTTGGCACAGCAAAACACTTCCTTTGGCATGCCCTTTGCAGCCTCACTCCAAACGGGGCTCTCCGCTTCATCCATCCCCTGACTCCATACTAGCACCAACGGGCTGCTAAAGCGTTTCGCAGAAAACACCAAGGAACCTGTTTCTCACTCCAAGCACAAAGCGTGCGCAGCACGAGTCTTGGCACAGCAAAACACTTCCTTTGGCATGCCCTTTGCAGCCTCACTCCAAACGGGGCTCTCCGCTTCATCCATCCCCTGACTCCATACTAGCACCAACGGGCTGCTAAAGCGTTTCGCAGAAAACACCAAGGAACCTGTTTCTCACTCCAAGCACAAAGCGTGCGCAGCACGAGTCTTGGCACAGCAAAACACTTCCTTTGGCATGCCCTTTGCAGCCTCACTCCAAACGGGGCTCTCCGCTTCATCCATCCCCTGACTCCATACTAGCACCAACGGGCTGCTAAAGCGTTTCGCAGAAAACACCAAGGAACCTGTTTCTCACTCCAAGCACAAAGCGTGCGCAGCACGAGTCTTGGCACAGCAAAACACTTCCTTTGGCATGCCCTTTGCAGCCTCACTCCAAACGGGGCTCTCCGCTTCATCCATCCCCTGACTCCATACTAGCACCAACGGGCTGCTAAAGCGTTTCGCAGAAAACACCAAGGAACCTGTTTCTCACTCCAAGCACAAAGCGTGCGCAGCACGAGTCTTGGCACAGCAAAACACTTCCTTTGGCATGCCCTTTGCAGCCTCACTCCAAACGGGGCTCTCCGCTTCATCCATCCCCTGACTCCATACTAGCACCAACGGGCTGCTAAAGCGTTTCGCAGAAAACACCAAGGAACCTGTTTCTCACTCCAAGCACAAAGCGTGCGCAGCACGAGTCTTGGCACAGCAAAACACTTCCTTTGGCATGCCCTTTGCAGCCTCACTCCAAACGGGGCTCTCCGCTTCATCCATCCCCTGACTCCATACTAGCACCAACGGGCTGCTAAAGCGTTTCGCAGAAAACACCAAGGAACCTGTTTCTCACTCCAAGCACAAAGCGTGCGCAGCACGAGTCTTGGCACAGCAAAACACTTCCTTTGGCATGCCCTTTGCAGCCTCACTCCAAACGGGGCTCTCCGCTTCATCCATCCCCTGACTCCATACTAGCACCAACGGGCTGCTAAAGCGTTTCGCAGAAAACACCAAGGAACCTGTTTCTCACTCCAAGCACAAAGCGTGCGCAGCACGAGTCTTGGCACAGCAAAACACTTCCTTTGGCATGCCCTTTGCAGCCTCACTCCAAACGGGGCTCTCCGCTTCATCCATCCCCTGACTCCATACTAGCACCAACGGGCTGCTAAAGCGTTTCGCAGAAAACACCAAGGAACCTGTTTCTCACTCCAAGCACAAAGCGTGCGCAGCACGAGTCTTGGCACAGCAAAACACTTCCTTTGGCATGCCCTTTGCAGCCTCACTCCAAACGGGGCTCTCCGCTTCATCCATCCCCTGACTCCATACTAGCACCAACGGGCTGCTAAAGCGTTTCGCAGAAAACACCAAGGAACCTGTTTCTCACTCCAAGCACAAAGCGTGCGCAGCACGAGTCTTGGCACAGCAAAACACTTCCTTTGGCATGCCCTTTGCAGCCTCACTCCAAACGGGGCTCTCCGCTTCATCCATCCCCTGACTCCATACTAGCACCAACGGGCTGCTAAAGCGTTTCGCAGAAAACACCAAGGAACCTGTTTCTCACTCCAAGCACAAAGCGTGCGCAGCACGAGTCTTGGCACAGCAAAACACTTCCTTTGGCATGCCCTTTGCAGCCTCACTCCAAACGGGGCTCTCCGCTTCATCCATCCCCTGACTCCATACTAGCACCAACGGGCTGCTAAAGCGTTTCGCAGAAAACACCAAGGAACCTGTTTCTCACTCCAAGCACAAAGCGTGCGCAGCACGAGTCTTGGCACAGCAAAACACTTCCTTTGGCATGCCCTTTGCAGCCTCACTCCAAACGGGGCTCTCCGCTTCATCCATCCCCTGACTCCATACTAGCACCAACGGGCTGCTAAAGCGTTTCGCAGAAAACACCAAGGAACCTGTTTCTCACTCCAAGCACAAAGCGTGCGCAGCACGAGTCTTGGCACAGCAAAACACTTCCTTTGGCATGCCCTTTGCAGCCTCACTCCAAACGGGGCTCTCCGCTTCATCCATCCCCTGACTCCATACTAGCACCAACGGGCTGCTAAAGCGTTTCGCAGAAAACACCAAGGAACCTGTTTCTCACTCCAAGCACAAAGCGTGCGCAGCACGAGTCTTGGCACAGCAAAACACTTCCTTTGGCATGCCCTTTGCAGCCTCACTCCAAACGGGGCTCTCCGCTTCATCCATCCCCTGACTCCATACTAGCACCAACGGGCTGCTAAAGCGTTTCGCAGAAAACACCAAGGAACCTGTTTCTCACTCCAAGCACAAAGCGTGCGCAGCACGAGTCTTGGCACAGCAAAACACTTCCTTTGGCATGCCCTTTGCAGCCTCACTCCAAACGGGGCTCTCCGCTTCATCCATCCCCTGACTCCATACTAGCACCAACGGGCTGCTAAAGCGTTTCGCAGAAAACACCAAGGAACCTGTTTCTCACTCCAAGCACAAAGCGTGCGCAGCACGAGTCTTGGCACAGCAAAACACTTCCTTTGGCATGCCCTTTGCAGCCTCACTCCAAACGGGGCTCTCCGCTTCATCCATCCCCTGACTCCATACTAGCACCAACGGGCTGCTAAAGCGTTTCGCAGAAAACACCAAGGAACCTGTTTCTCACTCCAAGCACAAAGCGTGCGCAGCACGAGTCTTGGCACAGCAAAACACTTCCTTTGGCATGCCCTTTGCAGCCTCACTCCAAACGGGGCTCTCCGCTTCATCCATCCCCTGACTCCATACTAGCACCAACGGGCTGCTAAAGCGTTTCGCAGAAAACACCAAGGAACCTGTTTCTCACTCCAAGCACAAAGCGTGCGCAGCACGAGTCTTGGCACAGCAAAACACTTCCTTTGGCATGCCCTTTGCAGCCTCACTCCAAACGGGGCTCTCCGCTTCATCCATCCCCTGACTCCATACTAGCACCAACGGGCTGCTAAAGCGTTTCGCAGAAAACACCAAGGAACCTGTTTCTCACTCCAAGCACAAAGCGTGCGCAGCACGAGTCTTGGCACAGCAAAACACTTCCTTTGGCATGCCCTTTGCAGCCTCACTCCAAACGGGGCTCTCCGCTTCATCCATCCCCTGACTCCATACTAGCACCAACGGGCTGCTAAAGCGTTTCGCAGAAAACACCAAGGAACCTGTTTCTCACTCCAAGCACAAAGCGTGCGCAGCACGAGTCTTGGCACAGCAAAACACTTCCTTTGGCATGCCCTTTGCAGCCTCACTCCAAACGGGGCTCTCCGCTTCATCCATCCCCTGACTCCATACTAGCACCAACGGGCTGCTAAAGCGTTTCGCAGAAAACACCAAGGAACCTGTTTCTCACTCCAAGCACAAAGCGTGCGCAGCACGAGTCTTGGCACAGCAAAACACTTCCTTTGGCATGCCCTTTGCAGCCTCACTCCAAACGGGGCTCTCCGCTTCATCCATCCCCTGACTCCATACTAGCACCAACGGGCTGCTTAAGCGTTTCGCAGAAAACACCAAGGAACCTGTTTCTCACTCCAAGCACAAAGCGTGCGCAGCACGAGTCTTGGCACAGCAAAACACTTCCTTTGGCATGCCCTTTGCAGCCTCACTCCAAACGGGGCTCTCCGCTTCATCCATCCCCTGACTCCATACTAGCACCAACGGGCTGCTAAAGCGTTTCGCAGAAAACACCAAGGAACCTGTTTCTCACTCCAAGCACAAAGCGTGCGCAGCACGAGTCTTGGCACAGCAAAACACTTCCTTTGGCATGCCCTTTGCAGCCTCACTCCAAACGGGGCTCTCCGCTTCATCCATCCCCTGACTCCATACTAGCACCAACGGGCTGCTTCTGCGTTTCGCAGAAAACACCAAGGAACCTGTTTCTCACTCCAAGCACAAAGCGTGCGCAGCACGAGTCTTGGCACAGCAAAACACTTCCTTTGGCATGCCCTTTGCAGCCTCACTCCAAACGGGGCTCTCCGCTTCATCCATCCCCTGACTCCATACTAGCACCAACGGGCTGCTAAAGCGTTTCGCAGAAAACACCAAGGAACCTGTTTCTCACTCCAAGCACAAAGCGTGCGCAGCACGAGTCTTGGCACAGCAAAACACTTCCTTTGGCATGCCCTTTGCAGCCTCACTCCAAACGGGGCTCTCCGCTTCATCCATCCCCTGACTCCATACTAGCACCAACGGGCTGCTAAAGCGTTTCGCAGAAAACACCAAGGAACCTGTTTCTCACTCCAAGCACAAAGCGTGCGCAGCACGAGTCTTGGCACAGCAAAACACTTCCTTTGGCATGCCCTTTGCAGCCTCACTCCAAACGGGGCTCTCCGCTTCATCCATCCCCTGACTCCATACTAGCACCAACGGGCTGCTAAAGCGTTTCGCAGAAAACACCAAGGAACCTGTTTCTCACTCCAAGCACAAAGCGTGCGCAGCACGAGTCTTGGCACAGCAAAACACTTCCTTTGGCATGCCCTTTGCAGCCTCACTCCAAACGGGGCTCTCCGCTTCATCCATCCCCTGACTCCATACTAGCACCAACGGGCTGCTAAAGCGTTTCGCAGAAAACACCAAGGAACCTGTTTCTCACTCCAAGCACAAAGCGTGCGCAGCACGAGTCTTGGCACAGCAAAACACTTCCTTTGGCATGCCCTTTGCAGCCTCACTCCAAACGGGGCTCTCCGCTTCATCCATCCCCTGACTCCATACTAGCACCAACGGGCTGCTAAAGCGTTTCGCAGAAAACACCAAGGAACCTGTTTCTCACTCCAAGCACAAAGCGTGCGCAGCACGAGTCTTGGCACAGCAAAACACTTCCTTTGGCATGCCCTTTGCAGCCTCACTCCAAACGGGGCTCTCCGCTTCATCCATCCCCTGACTCCATACTAGCACCAACGGGCTGCGTAAAGCGTTTCGCAGAAAACACCAAGGAACCTGTTTCTCACTCCAAGCACAAAGCGTGCGCAGCACGAGTCTTGGCACAGCAAAACACTTCCTTTGGCATGCCCTTTGCAGCCTCACTCCAAACGGGGCTCTCCGCTTCATCCATCCCCTGACTCCATACTAGCACCAACGGGCTGCTAAAGCGTTTCGCAGAAAACACCAAGGAACCTGTTTCTCACTCCAAGCACAAAGCGTGCGCAGCACGAGTCTTGGCACAGCAAAACACTTCCTTTGGCATGCCCTTTGCAGCCTCACTCCAAACGGGGCTCTCCGCTTCATCCATCCCCTGACTCCATACTAGCACCAACGGGCTGCTAAAGCGTTTCGCAGAAAACACCAAGGAACCTGTTTCTCACTCCAAGCACAAAGCGTGCGCAGCACGAGTCTTGGCACAGCAAAACACTTCCTTTGGCATGCCCTTTGCAGCCTCACTCCAAACGGGGCTCTCCGCTTCATCCATCCCCTGACTCCATACTAGCACCAACGGGCTGCTAAAGCGTTTCGCAGAAAACACCAAGGAACCTGTTTCTCACTCCAAGCACAAAGCGTGCGCAGCACGAGTCTTGGCACAGCAAAACACTTCCTTTGGCATGCCCTTTGCAGCCTCACTCCAAACGGGGCTCTCCGCTTCATCCATCCCCTGACTCCATACTAGCACCAACGGGCTGCTAAAGCGTTTCGCAGAAAACACCAAGGAACCTGTTTCTCACTCCAAGCACAAAGCGTGCGCAGCACGAGTCTTGGCACAGCAAAACACTTCCTTTGGCATGCCCTTTGCAGCCTCACTCCAAACGGGGCTCTCCGCTTCATCCATCCCCTGACTCCATACTAGCACCAACGGGCTGCTAAAGCGTTTCGCAGAAAACACCAAGGAACCTGTTTCTCACTCCAAGCACAAAGCGTGCGCAGCACGAGTCTTGGCACAGCAAAACACTTCCTTTGGCATGCCCTTTGCAGCCTCACTCCAAACGGGGCTCTCCGCTTCATCCATCCCCTGACTCCATACTAGCACCAACGGGCTGCTTAAGCGTTTCGCAGAAAACACCAAGGAACCTGTTTCTCACTCCAAGCACAAAGCGTGCGCAGCACGAGTCTTGGCACAGCAAAACACTTCCTTTGGCATGCCCTTTGCAGCCTCACTCCAAACGGGGCTCTCCGCTTCATCCATCCCCTGACTCCATACTAGCACCAACGGGCTGCTAAAGCGTTTCGCAGAAAACACCAAGGAACCTGTTTCTCACTCCAAGCACAAAGCGTGCGCAGCACGAGTCTTGGCACAGCAAAACACTTCCTTTGGCATGCCCTTTGCAGCCTCACTCCAAACGGGGCTCTCCGCTTCATCCATCCCCTGACTCCATACTAGCACCAACGGGCTGCTTCTGCGTTTCGCAGAAAACACCAAGGAACCTGTTTCTCACTCCAAGCACAAAGCGTGCGCAGCACGAGTCTTGGCACAGCAAAACACTTCCTTTGGCATGCCCTTTGCAGCCTCACTCCAAACGGGGCTCTCCGCTTCATCCATCCCCTGACTCCATACTAGCACCAACGGGCTGCTAAAGCGTTTCGCAGAAAACACCAAGGAACCTGTTTCTCACTCCAAGCACAAAGCGTGCGCAGCACGAGTCTTGGCACAGCAAAACACTTCCTTTGGCATGCCCTTTGCAGCCTCACTCCAAACGGGGCTCTCCGCTTCATCCATCCCCTGACTCCATACTAGCACCAACGGGCTGCTAAAGCGTTTCGCAGAAAACACCAAGGAACCTGTTTCTCACTCCAAGCACAAAGCGTGCGCAGCACGAGTCTTGGCACAGCAAAACACTTCCTTTGGCATGCCCTTTGCAGCCTCACTCCAAACGGGGCTCTCCGCTTCATCCATCCCCTGACTCCATACTAGCACCAACGGGCTGCTAAAGCGTTTCGCAGAAAACACCAAGGAACCTGTTTCTCACTCCAAGCACAAAGCGTGCGCAGCACGAGTCTTGGCACAGCAAAACACTTCCTTTGGCATGCCCTTTGCAGCCTCACTCCAAACGGGGCTCTCCGCTTCATCCATCCCCTGACTCCATACTAGCACCAACGGGCTGCTGTTCTGCGTTTCGCAGAAAACACCAAGGAACCTGTTTCTCACTCCAAGCACAAAGCGTGCGCAGCACGAGTCTTGGCACAGCAAAACACTTCCTTTGGCATGCCCTTTGCAGCCTCACTCCAAACGGGGCTCTCCGCTTCATCCATCCCCTGACTCCATACTAGCACCAACGGGCTGCGTTTCTGCGTTTCGCAGAAAACACCAAGGAACCTGTTTCTCACTCCAAGCACAAAGCGTGCGCAGCACGAGTCTTGGCACAGCAAAACACTTCCTTTGGCATGCCCTTTGCAGCCTCACTCCAAACGGGGCTCTCCGCTTCATCCATCCCCTGACTCCATACTAGCACCAACGGGCTGCGTTAATGCGTTTCGCAGAAAACACCAAGGAACCTGTTTCTCACTCCAAGCACAAAGCGTGCGCAGCACGAGTCTTGGCACAGCAAAACACTTCCTTTGGCATGCCCTTTGCAGCCTCACTCCAAACGGGGCTCTCCGCTTCATCCATCCCCTGACTCCATACTAGCACCAACGGGCTGCGTACTGCGTTTCGCAGAAAACACCAAGGAACCTGTTTCTCACTCCAAGCACAAAGCGTGCGCAGCACGAGTCTTGGCACAGCAAAACACTTCCTTTGGCATGCCCTTTGCAGCCTCACTCCAAACGGGGCTCTCCGCTTCATCCATCCCCTGACTCCATACTAGCACCAACGGGCTGCGTAAAGCGTTTCGCAGAAAACACCAAGGAACCTGTTTCTCACTCCAAGCACAAAGCGTGCGCAGCACGAGTCTTGGCACAGCAAAACACTTCCTTTGGCATGCCCTTTGCAGCCTCACTCCAAACGGGGCTCTCCGCTTCATCCATCCCCTGACTCCATACTAGCACCAACGGGCTGCGTTTCTGCGTTTCGCAGAAAACACCAAGGAACCTGTTTCTCACTCCAAGCACAAAGCGTGCGCAGCACGAGTCTTGGCACAGCAAAACACTTCCTTTGGCATGCCCTTTGCAGCCTCACTCCAAACGGGGCTCTCCGCTTCATCCATCCCCTGACTCCATACTAGCACCAACGGGCTGCGTACAGCGTTTCGCAGAAAACACCAAGGAACCTGTTTCTCACTCCAAGCACACACGAGTCTTGGCACAGCAAAACACTTCCTTTGGCATGCCCTTTGCAGCCTCACTCCAAACGGGGCTCTCCGCTTCATCCATCCCCTGACTCCATACTAGCACCAACGGGCTGCTAAAGCGTTTCGCAGAAAACACCAAGGAACCTGTTTCTCACTCCAAGCACAAAGCGTGCGCAGCACGAGTCTTGGCACAGCAAAACACTTCCTTTGGCATGCCCTTTGCAGCCTCACTCCAAACGGGGCTCTCCGCTTCATCCATCCCCTGACTCCATACTAGCACCAACGGGCTGCTAAAGCGTTTCGCAGAAAACACCAAGGAACCTGTTTCTCACTCCAAGCACAAAGCGTGCGCAGCACGAGTCTTGGCACAGCAAAACACTTCCTTTGGCATGCCCTTTGCAGCCTCACTCCAAACGGGGCTCTCCGCTTCATCCATCCCCTGACTCCATACTAGCACCAACGGGCTGCTAAAGCGTTTCGCAGAAAACACCAAGGAACCTGTTTCTCACTCCAAGCACAAAGCGTGCGCAGCACGAGTCTTGGCACAGCAAAACACTTCCTTTGGCATGCCCTTTGCAGCCTCACTCCAAACGGGGCTCTCCGCTTCATCCATCCCCTGACTCCATACTAGCACCAACGGGCTGCTAAAGCGTTTCGCAGAAAACACCAAGGAACCTGTTTCTCACTCCAAGCACAAAGCGTGCGCAGCACGAGTCTTGGCACAGCAAAACACTTCCTTTGGCATGCCCTTTGCAGCCTCACTCCAAACGGGGCTCTCCGCTTCATCCATCCCCTGACTCCATACTAGCACCAACGGGCTGCTAAAGCGTTTCGCAGAAAACACCAAGGAACCTGTTTCTCACTCCAAGCACAAAGCGTGCGCAGCACGAGTCTTGGCACAGCAAAACACTTCCTTTGGCATGCCCTTTGCAGCCTCACTCCAAACGGGGCTCTCCGCTTCATCCATCCCCTGACTCCATACTAGCACCAACGGGCTGCTAAAGCGTTTCGCAGAAAACACCAAGGAACCTGTTTCTCACTCCAAGCACAAAGCGTGCGCAGCACGAGTCTTGGCACAGCAAAACACTTCCTTTGGCATGCCCTTTGCAGCCTCACTCCAAACGGGGCTCTCCGCTTCATCCATCCCCTGACTCCATACTAGCACCAACGGGCTGCTAAAGCGTTTCGCAGAAAACACCAAGGAACCTGTTTCTCACTCCAAGCACAAAGCGTGCGCAGCACGAGTCTTGGCACAGCAAAACACTTCCTTTGGCATGCCCTTTGCAGCCTCACTCCAAACGGGGCTCTCCGCTTCATCCATCCCCTGACTCCATACTAGCACCAACGGGCTGCTAAAGCGTTTCGCAGAAAACACCAAGGAACCTGTTTCTCACTCCAAGCACAAAGCGCGCGCAGCACGAGTCTTGGCACAGCAAAACACTTCCTTTGGCATGCCCTTTGCAGCCTCACTCCAAACGGGGCTCTCCGCTTCATCCATCCCCTGACTCCATACTAGCACCAACGGGCTGCTAAAGCGTTTCGCAGAAAACACCAAGGAACCTGTTTCTCACTCCAAGCACAAAGCGTGCGCAGCACGAGTCTTGGCACAGCAAAACACTTCCTTTGGCATGCCCTTTGCAGCCTCACTCCAAACGGGGCTCTCCGCTTCATCCATCCCCTGACTCCATACTAGCACCAACGGGCTGCTAAAGCGTTTCGCAGAAAACACCAAGGAACCTGTTTCTCACTCCAAGCACAAAGCGTGCGCAGCACGAGTCTTGGCACAGCAAAACACTTCCTTTGGCATGCCCTTTGCAGCCTCACTCCAAACGGGGCTCTCCGCTTCATCCATCCCCTGACTCCATACTAGCACCAACGGGCTGCTAAAGCGTTTCGCAGAAAACACCAAGGAACCTGTTTCTCACTCCAAGCACAAAGCGTGCGCAGCACGAGTCTTGGCACAGCAAAACACTTCCTTTGGCATGCCCTTTGCAGCCTCACTCCAAACGGGGCTCTCCGCTTCATCCATCCCCTGACTCCATACTAGCACCAACGGGCTGCTAAAGCGTTTCGCAGAAAACACCAAGGAACCTGTTTCTCACTCCAAGCACAAAGCGTGCGCAGCACGAGTCTTGGCACAGCAAAACACTTCCTTTGGCATGCCCTTTGCAGCCTCACTCCAAACGGGGCTCTCCGCTTCATCCATCCCCTGACTCCATACTAGCACCAACGGGCTGCTAAAGCGTTTCGCAGAAAACACCAAGGAACCTGTTTCTCACTCCAAGCACAAAGCGTGCGCAGCACGAGTCTTGGCACAGCAAAACACTTCCTTTGGCATGCCCTTTGCAGCCTCACTCCAAACGGGGCTCTCCGCTTCATCCATCCCCTGACTCCATACTAGCACCAACGGGCTGCTAAAGCGTTTCGCAGAAAACACCAAGGAACCTGTTTCTCACTCCAAGCACAAAGCGTGCGCAGCACGAGTCTTGGCACAGCAAAACACTTCCTTTGGCATGCCCTTTGCAGCCTCACTCCAAACGGGGCTCTCCGCTTCATCCATCCCCTGACTCCATACTAGCACCAACGGGCTGCTAAAGCGTTTCGCAGAAAACACCAAGGAACCTGTTTCTCACTCCAAGCACAAAGCGTGCGCAGCACGAGTCTTGGCACAGCAAAACACTTCCTTTGGCATGCCCTTTGCAGCCTCACTCCAAACGGGGCTCTCCGCTTCATCCATCCCCTGACTCCATACTAGCACCAACGGGCTGCTAAAGCGTTTCGCAGAAAACACCAAGGAACCTGTTTCTCACTCCAAGCACAAAGCGTGCGCAGCACGAGTCTTGGCACAGCAAAACACTTCCTTTGGCATGCCCTTTGCAGCCTCACTCCAAACGGGGCTCTCCGCTTCATCCATCCCCTGACTCCATACTAGCACCAACGGGCTGCTAAAGCGTTTCGCAGAAAACACCAAGGAACCTGTTTCTCACTCCAAGCACAAAGCGTGCGCAGCACGAGTCTTGGCACAGCAAAACACTTCCTTTGGCATGCCCTTTGCAGCCTCACTCCAAACGGGGCTCTCCGCTTCATCCATCCCCTGACTCCATACTAGCACCAACGGGCTGCTAAAGCGTTTCGCAGAAAACACCAAGGAACCTGTTTCTCACTCCAAGCACAAAGCGTGCGCAGCACGAGTCTTGGCACAGCAAAACACTTCCTTTGGCATGCCCTTTGCAGCCTCACTCCAAACGGGGCTCTCCGCTTCATCCATCCCCTGACTCCATACTAGCACCAACGGGCTGCTAAAGCGTTTCGCAGAAAACACCAAGGAACCTGTTTCTCACTCCAAGCACAAAGCGTGCGCAGCACGAGTCTTGGCACAGCAAAACACTTCCTTTGGCATGCCCTTTGCAGCCTCACTCCAAACGGGGCTCTCCGCTTCATCCATCCCCTGACTCCATACTAGCACCAACGGGCTGCTAAAGCGTTTCGCAGAAAACACCAAGGAACCTGTTTCTCACTCCAAGCACAAAGCGTGCGCAGCACGAGTCTTGGCACAGCAAAACACTTCCTTTGGCATGCCCTTTGCAGCCTCACTCCAAACGGGGCTCTCCGCTTCATCCATCCCCTGACTCCATACTAGCACCAACGGGCTGCTAAAGCGTTTCGCAGAAAACACCAAGGAACCTGTTTCTCACTCCAAGCACAAAGCGTGCGCAGCACGAGTCTTGGCACAGCAAAACACTTCCTTTGGCATGCCCTTTGCAGCCTCACTCCAAACGGGGCTCTCCGCTTCATCCATCCCCTGACTCCATACTAGCACCAACGGGCTGCTAAAGCGTTTCGCAGAAAACACCAAGGAACCTGTTTCTCACTCCAAGCACAAAGCGTGCGCAGCACGAGTCTTGGCACAGCAAAACACTTCCTTTGGCATGCCCTTTGCAGCCTCACTCCAAACGGGGCTCTCCGCTTCATCCATCCCCTGACTCCATACTAGCACCAACGGGCTGCTAAAGCGTTTCGCAGAAAACACCAAGGAACCTGTTTCTCACTCCAAGCACAAAGCGTGCGCAGCACGAGTCTTGGCACAGCAAAACACTTCCTTTGGCATGCCCTTTGCAGCCTCACTCCAAACGGGGCTCTCCGCTTCATCCATCCCCTGACTCCATACTAGCACCAACGGGCTGCTAAAGCGTTTCGCAGAAAACACCAAGGAACCTGTTTCTCACTCCAAGCACAAAGCGTGCGCAGCACGAGTCTTGGCACAGCAAAACACTTCCTTTGGCATGCCCTTTGCAGCCTCACTCCAAACGGGGCTCTCCGCTTCATCCATCCCCTGACTCCATACTAGCACCAACGGGCTGCTAAAGCGTTTCGCAGAAAACACCAAGGAACCTGTTTCTCACTCCAAGCACAAAGCGTGCGCAGCACGAGTCTTGGCACAGCAAAACACTTCCTTTGGCATGCCCTTTGCAGCCTCACTCCAAACGGGGCTCTCCGCTTCATCCATCCCCTGACTCCATACTAGCACCAACGGGCTGCTAAAGCGTTTCGCAGAAAACACCAAGGAACCTGTTTCTCACTCCAAGCACAAAGCGTGCGCAGCACGAGTCTTGGCACAGCAAAACACTTCCTTTGGCATGCCCTTTGCAGCCTCACTCCAAACGGGGCTCTCCGCTTCATCCATCCCCTGACTCCATACTAGCACCAACGGGCTGCTAAAGCGTTTCGCAGAAAACACCAAGGAACCTGTTTCTCACTCCAAGCACAAAGCGTGCGCAGCACGAGTCTTGGCACAGCAAAACACTTCCTTTGGCATGCCCTTTGCAGCCTCACTCCAAACGGGGCTCTCCGCTTCATCCATCCCCTGACTCCATACTAGCACCAACGGGCTGCTAAAGCGTTTCGCAGAAAACACCAAGGAACCTGTTTCTCACTCCAAGCACAAAGCGTGCGCAGCACGAGTCTTGGCACAGCAAAACACTTCCTTTGGCATGCCCTTTGCAGCCTCACTCCAAACGGGGCTCTCCGCTTCATCCATCCCCTGACTCCATACTAGCACCAACGGGCTGCTAAAGCGTTTCGCAGAAAACACCAAGGAACCTGTTTCTCACTCCAAGCACAAAGCGTGCGCAGCACGAGTCTTGGCACAGCAAAACACTTCCTTTGGCATGCCCTTTGCAGCCTCACTCCAAACGGGGCTCTCCGCTTCATCCATCCCCTGACTCCATACTAGCACCAACGGGCTGCTAAAGCGTTTCGCAGAAAACACCAAGGAACCTGTTTCTCACTCCAAGCACAAAGCGTGCGCAGCACGAGTCTTGGCACAGCAAAACACTTCCTTTGGCATGCCCTTTGCAGCCTCACTCCAAACGGGGCTCTCCGCTTCATCCATCCCCTGACTCCATACTAGCACCAACGGGCTGCTAAAGCGTTTCGCAGAAAACACCAAGGAACCTGTTTCTCACTCCAAGCACAAAGCGTGCGCAGCACGAGTCTTGGCACAGCAAAACACTTCCTTTGGCATGCCCTTTGCAGCCTCACTCCAAACGGGGCTCTCCGCTTCATCCATCCCCTGACTCCATACTAGCACCAACGGGCTGCTAAAGCGTTTCGCAGAAAACACCAAGGAACCTGTTTCTCACTCCAAGCACAAAGCGTGCGCAGCACGAGTCTTGGCACAGCAAAACACTTCCTTTGGCATGCCCTTTGCAGCCTCACTCCAAACGGGGCTCTCCGCTTCATCCATCCCCTGACTCCATACTAGCACCAACGGGCTGCTAAAGCGTTTCGCAGAAAACACCAAGGAACCTGTTTCTCACTCCAAGCACAAAGCGTGCGCAGCACGAGTCTTGGCACAGCAAAACACTTCCTTTGGCATGCCCTTTGCAGCCTCACTCCAAACGGGGCTCTCCGCTTCATCCATCCCCTGACTCCATACTAGCACCAACGGGCTGCTAAAGCGTTTCGCAGAAAACACCAAGGAACCTGTTTCTCACTCCAAGCACAAAGCGTGCGCAGCACGAGTCTTGGCACAGCAAAACACTTCCTTTGGCATGCCCTTTGCAGCCTCACTCCAAACGGGGCTCTCCGCTTCATCCATCCCCTGACTCCATACTAGCACCAACGGGCTGCTAAAGCGTTTCGCAGAAAACACCAAGGAACCTGTTTCTCACTCCAAGCACAAAGCGTGCGCAGCACGAGTCTTGGCACAGCAAAACACTTCCTTTGGCATGCCCTTTGCAGCCTCACTCCAAACGGGGCTCTCCGCTTCATCCATCCCCTGACTCCATACTAGCACCAACGGGCTGCTAAAGCGTTTCGCAGAAAACACCAAGGAACCTGTTTCTCACTCCAAGCACAAAGCGTGCGCAGCACGAGTCTTGGCACAGCAAAACACTTCCTTTGGCATGCCCTTTGCAGCCTCACTCCAAACGGGGCTCTCCGCTTCATCCATCCCCTGACTCCATACTAGCACCAACGGGCTGCTAAAGCGTTTCGCAGAAAACACCAAGGAACCTGTTTCTCACTCCAAGCACAAAGCGTGCGCAGCACGAGTCTTGGCACAGCAAAACACTTCCTTTGGCATGCCCTTTGCAGCCTCACTCCAAACGGGGCTCTCCGCTTCATCCATCCCCTGACTCCATACTAGCACCAACGGGCTGCTAAAGCGTTTCGCAGAAAACACCAAGGAACCTGTTTCTCACTCCAAGCACAAAGCGTGCGCAGCACGAGTCTTGGCACAGCAAAACACTTCCTTTGGCATGCCCTTTGCAGCCTCACTCCAAACGGGGCTCTCCGCTTCATCCATCCCCTGACTCCATACTAGCACCAACGGGCTGCTAAAGCGTTTCGCAGAAAACACCAAGGAACCTGTTTCTCACTCCAAGCACAAAGCGTGCGCAGCACGAGTCTTGGCACAGCAAAACACTTCCTTTGGCATGCCCTTTGCAGCCTCACTCCAAACGGGGCTCTCCGCTTCATCCATCCCCTGACTCCATACTAGCACCAACGGGCTGCTAAAGCGTTTCGCAGAAAACACCAAGGAACCTGTTTCTCACTCCAAGCACAAAGCGTGCGCAGCACGAGTCTTGGCACAGCAAAACACTTCCTTTGGCATGCCCTTTGCAGCCTCACTCCAAACGGGGCTCTCCGCTTCATCCATCCCCTGACTCCATACTAGCACCAACGGGCTGCTAAAGCGTTTCGCAGAAAACACCAAGGAACCTGTTTCTCACTCCAAGCACAAAGCGTGCGCAGCACGAGTCTTGGCACAGCAAAACACTTCCTTTGGCATGCCCTTTGCAGCCTCACTCCAAACGGGGCTCTCCGCTTCATCCATCCCCTGACTCCATACTAGCACCAACGGGCTGCTAAAGCGTTTCGCAGAAAACACCAAGGAACCTGTTTCTCACTCCAAGCACAAAGCGTGCGCAGCACGAGTCTTGGCACAGCAAAACACTTCCTTTGGCATGCCCTTTGCAGCCTCACTCCAAACGGGGCTCTCCGCTTCATCCATCCCCTGACTCCATACTAGCACCAACGGGCTGCTAAAGCGTTTCGCAGAAAACACCAAGGAACCTGTTTCTCACTCCAAGCACAAAGCGTGCGCAGCACGAGTCTTGGCACAGCAAAACACTTCCTTTGGCATGCCCTTTGCAGCCTCACTCCAAACGGGGCTCTCCGCTTCATCCATCCCCTGACTCCATACTAGCACCAACGGGCTGCTAAAGCGTTTCGCAGAAAACACCAAGGAACCTGTTTCTCACTCCAAGCACAAAGCGTGCGCAGCACGAGTCTTGGCACAGCAAAACACTTCCTTTGGCATGCCCTTTGCAGCCTCACTCCAAACGGGGCTCTCCGCTTCATCCATCCCCTGACTCCATACTAGCACCAACGGGCTGCTAAAGCGTTTCGCAGAAAACACCAAGGAACCTGTTTCTCACTCCAAGCACAAAGCGTGCGCAGCACGAGTCTTGGCACAGCAAAACACTTCCTTTGGCATGCCCTTTGCAGCCTCACTCCAAACGGGGCTCTCCGCTTCATCCATCCCCTGACTCCATACTAGCACCAACGGGCTGCTAAAGCGTTTCGCAGAAAACACCAAGGAACCTGTTTCTCACTCCAAGCACAAAGCGTGCGCAGCACGAGTCTTGGCACAGCAAAACACTTCCTTTGGCATGCCCTTTGCAGCCTCACTCCAAACGGGGCTCTCCGCTTCATCCATCCCCTGACTCCATACTAGCACCAACGGGCTGCTAAAGCGTTTCGCAGAAAACACCAAGGAACCTGTTTCTCACTCCAAGCACAAAGCGTGCGCAGCACGAGTCTTGGCACAGCAAAACACTTCCTTTGGCATGCCCTTTGCAGCCTCACTCCAAACGGGGCTCTCCGCTTCATCCATCCCCTGACTCCATACTAGCACCAACGGGCTGCTAAAGCGTTTCGCAGAAAACACCAAGGAACCTGTTTCTCACTCCAAGCACAAAGCGTGCGCAGCACGAGTCTTGGCACAGCAAAACACTTCCTTTGGCATGCCCTTTGCAGCCTCACTCCAAACGGGGCTCTCCGCTTCATCCATCCCCTGACTCCATACTAGCACCAACGGGCTGCTAAAGCGTTTCGCAGAAAACACCAAGGAACCTGTTTCTCACTCCAAGCACAAAGCGTGCGCAGCACGAGTCTTGGCACAGCAAAACACTTCCTTTGGCATGCCCTTTGCAGCCTCACTCCAAACGGGGCTCTCCGCTTCATCCATCCCCTGACTCCATACTAGCACCAACGGGCTGCTAAAGCGTTTCGCAGAAAACACCAAGGAACCTGTTTCTCACTCCAAGCACAAAGCGTGCGCAGCACGAGTCTTGGCACAGCAAAACACTTCCTTTGGCATGCCCTTTGCAGCCTCACTCCAAACGGGGCTCTCCGCTTCATCCATCCCCTGACTCCATACTAGCACCAACGGGCTGCTAAAGCGTTTCGCAGAAAACACCAAGGAACCTGTTTCTCACTCCAAGCACAAAGCGTGCGCAGCACGAGTCTTGGCACAGCAAAACACTTCCTTTGGCATGCCCTTTGCAGCCTCACTCCAAACGGGGCTCTCCGCTTCATCCATCCCCTGACTCCATACTAGCACCAACGGGCTGCTAAAGCGTTTCGCAGAAAACACCAAGGAACCTGTTTCTCACTCCAAGCACAAAGCGTGCGCAGCACGAGTCTTGGCACAGCAAAACACTTCCTTTGGCATGCCCTTTGCAGCCTCACTCCAAACGGGGCTCTCCGCTTCATCCATCCCCTGACTCCATACTAGCACCAACGGGCTGCTAAAGCGTTTCGCAGAAAACACCAAGGAACCTGTTTCTCACTCCAAGCACAAAGCGTGCGCAGCACGAGTCTTGGCACAGCAAAACACTTCCTTTGGCATGCCCTTTGCAGCCTCACTCCAAACGGGGCTCTCCGCTTCATCCATCCCCTGACTCCATACTAGCACCAACGGGCTGCTAAAGCGTTTCGCAGAAAACACCAAGGAACCTGTTTCTCACTCCAAGCACAAAGCGTGCGCAGCACGAGTCTTGGCACAGCAAAACACTTCCTTTGGCATGCCCTTTGCAGCCTCACTCCAAACGGGGCTCTCCGCTTCATCCATCCCCTGACTCCATACTAGCACCAACGGGCTGCTAAAGCGTTTCGCAGAAAACACCAAGGAACCTGTTTCTCACTCCAAGCACAAAGCGTGCGCAGCACGAGTCTTGGCACAGCAAAACACTTCCTTTGGCATGCCCTTTGCAGCCTCACTCCAAACGGGGCTCTCCGCTTCATCCATCCCCTGACTCCATACTAGCACCAACGGGCTGCTAAAGCGTTTCGCAGAAAACACCAAGGAACCTGTTTCTCACTCCAAGCACAAAGCGTGCGCAGCACGAGTCTTGGCACAGCAAAACACTTCCTTTGGCATGCCCTTTGCAGCCTCACTCCAAACGGGGCTCTCCGCTTCATCCATCCCCTGACTCCATACTAGCACCAACGGGCTGCTAAAGCGTTTCGCAGAAAACACCAAGGAACCTGTTTCTCACTCCAAGCACAAAGCGTGCGCAGCACGAGTCTTGGCACAGCAAAACACTTCCTTTGGCATGCCCTTTGCAGCCTCACTCCAAACGGGGCTCTCCGCTTCATCCATCCCCTGACTCCATACTAGCACCAACGGGCTGCTAAAGCGTTTCGCAGAAAACACCAAGGAACCTGTTTCTCACTCCAAGCACAAAGCGTGCGCAGCACGAGTCTTGGCACAGCAAAACACTTCCTTTGGCATGCCCTTTGCAGCCTCACTCCAAACGGGGCTCTCCGCTTCATCCATCCCCTGACTCCATACTAGCACCAACGGGCTGCTAAAGCGTTTCGCAGAAAACACCAAGGAACCTGTTTCTCACTCCAAGCACAAAGCGTGCGCAGCACGAGTCTTGGCACAGCAAAACACTTCCTTTGGCATGCCCTTTGCAGCCTCACTCCAAACGGGGCTCTCCGCTTCATCCATCCCCTGACTCCATACTAGCACCAACGGGCTGCTAAAGCGTTTCGCAGAAAACACCAAGGAACCTGTTTCTCACTCCAAGCACAAAGCGTGCGCAGCACGAGTCTTGGCACAGCAAAACACTTCCTTTGGCATGCCCTTTGCAGCCTCACTCCAAACGGGGCTCTCCGCTTCATCCATCCCCTGACTCCATACTAGCACCAACGGGCTGCTAAAGCGTTTCGCAGAAAACACCAAGGAACCTGTTTCTCACTCCAAGCACAAAGCGTGCGCAGCACGAGTCTTGGCACAGCAAAACACTTCCTTTGGCATGCCCTTTGCAGCCTCACTCCAAACGGGGCTCTCCGCTTCATCCATCCCCTGACTCCATACTAGCACCAACGGGCTGCTAAAGCGTTTCGCAGAAAACACCAAGGAACCTGTTTCTCACTCCAAGCACAAAGCGTGCGCAGCACGAGTCTTGGCACAGCAAAACACTTCCTTTGGCATGCCCTTTGCAGCCTCACTCCAAACGGGGCTCTCCGCTTCATCCATCCCCTGACTCCATACTAGCACCAACGGGCTGCTAAAGCGTTTCGCAGAAAACACCAAGGAACCTGTTTCTCACTCCAAGCACAAAGCGTGCGCAGCACGAGTCTTGGCACAGCAAAACACTTCCTTTGGCATGCCCTTTGCAGCCTCACTCCAAACGGGGCTCTCCGCTTCATCCATCCCCTGACTCCATACTAGCACCAACGGGCTGCTAAAGCGTTTCGCAGAAAACACCAAGGAACCTGTTTCTCACTCCAAGCACAAAGCGTGCGCAGCACGAGTCTTGGCACAGCAAAACACTTCCTTTGGCATGCCCTTTGCAGCCTCACTCCAAACGGGGCTCTCCGCTTCATCCATCCCCTGACTCCATACTAGCACCAACGGGCTGCTAAAGCGTTTCGCAGAAAACACCAAGGAACCTGTTTCTCACTCCAAGCACAAAGCGTGCGCAGCACGAGTCTTGGCACAGCAAAACACTTCCTTTGGCATGCCCTTTGCAGCCTCACTCCAAACGGGGCTCTCCGCTTCATCCATCCCCTGACTCCATACTAGCACCAACGGGCTGCTAAAGCGTTTCGCAGAAAACACCAAGGAACCTGTTTCTCACTCCAAGCACAAAGCGTGCGCAGCACGAGTCTTGGCACAGCAAAACACTTCCTTTGGCATGCCCTTTGCAGCCTCACTCCAAACGGGGCTCTCCGCTTCATCCATCCCCTGACTCCATACTAGCACCAACGGGCTGCTAAAGCGTTTCGCAGAAAACACCAAGGAACCTGTTTCTCACTCCAAGCACAAAGCGTGCGCAGCACGAGTCTTGGCACAGCAAAACACTTCCTTTGGCATGCCCTTTGCAGCCTCACTCCAAACGGGGCTCTCCGCTTCATCCATCCCCTGACTCCATACTAGCACCAACGGGCTGCTAAAGCGTTTCGCAGAAAACACCAAGGAACCTGTTTCTCACTCCAAGCACAAAGCGTGCGCAGCACGAGTCTTGGCACAGCAAAACACTTCCTTTGGCATGCCCTTTGCAGCCTCACTCCAAACGGGGCTCTCCGCTTCATCCATCCCCTGACTCCATACTAGCACCAACGGGCTGCTAAAGCGTTTCGCAGAAAACACCAAGGAACCTGTTTCTCACTCCAAGCACAAAGCGTGCGCAGCACGAGTCTTGGCACAGCAAAACACTTCCTTTGGCATGCCCTTTGCAGCCTCACTCCAAACGGGGCTCTCCGCTTCATCCATCCCCTGACTCCATACTAGCACCAACGGGCTGCTAAAGCGTTTCGCAGAAAACACCAAGGAACCTGTTTCTCACTCCAAGCACAAAGCGTGCGCAGCACGAGTCTTGGCACAGCAAAACACTTCCTTTGGCATGCCCTTTGCAGCCTCACTCCAAACGGGGCTCTCCGCTTCATCCATCCCCTGACTCCATACTAGCACCAACGGGCTGCTAAAGCGTTTCGCAGAAAACACCAAGGAACCTGTTTCTCACTCCAAGCACAAAGCGTGCGCAGCACGAGTCTTGGCACAGCAAAACACTTCCTTTGGCATGCCCTTTGCAGCCTCACTCCAAACGGGGCTCTCCGCTTCATCCATCCCCTGACTCCATACTAGCACCAACGGGCTGCTAAAGCGTTTCGCAGAAAACACCAAGGAACCTGTTTCTCACTCCAAGCACAAAGCGTGCGCAGCACGAGTCTTGGCACAGCAAAACACTTCCTTTGGCATGCCCTTTGCAGCCTCACTCCAAACGGGGCTCTCCGCTTCATCCATCCCCTGACTCCATACTAGCACCAACGGGCTGCTAAAGCGTTTCGCAGAAAACACCAAGGAACCTGTTTCTCACTCCAAGCACAAAGCGTGCGCAGCACGAGTCTTGGCACAGCAAAACACTTCCTTTGGCATGCCCTTTGCAGCCTCACTCCAAACGGGGCTCTCCGCTTCATCCATCCCCTGACTCCATACTAGCACCAACGGGCTGCTAAAGCGTTTCGCAGAAAACACCAAGGAACCTGTTTCTCACTCCAAGCACAAAGCGTGCGCAGCACGAGTCTTGGCACAGCAAAACACTTCCTTTGGCATGCCCTTTGCAGCCTCACTCCAAACGGGGCTCTCCGCTTCATCCATCCCCTGACTCCATACTAGCACCAACGGGCTGCTAAAGCGTTTCGCAGAAAACACCAAGGAACCTGTTTCTCACTCCAAGCACAAAGCGTGCGCAGCACGAGTCTTGGCACAGCAAAACACTTCCTTTGGCATGCCCTTTGCAGCCTCACTCCAAACGGGGCTCTCCGCTTCATCCATCCCCTGACTCCATACTAGCACCAACGGGCTGCTAAAGCGTTTCGCAGAAAACACCAAGGAACCTGTTTCTCACTCCAAGCACAAAGCGTGCGCAGCACGAGTCTTGGCACAGCAAAACACTTCCTTTGGCATGCCCTTTGCAGCCTCACTCCAAACGGGGCTCTCCGCTTCATCCATCCCCTGACTCCATACTAGCACCAACGGGCTGCTAAAGCGTTTCGCAGAAAACACCAAGGAACCTGTTTCTCACTCCAAGCACAAAGCGTGCGCAGCACGAGTCTTGGCACAGCAAAACACTTCCTTTGGCATGCCCTTTGCAGCCTCACTCCAAACGGGGCTCTCCGCTTCATCCATCCCCTGACTCCATACTAGCACCAACGGGCTGCTAAAGCGTTTCGCAGAAAACACCAAGGAATCTGTTTCTCACTCCAAGCACAAAGCGTGCGCAGCACGAGTCTTGGCACAGCAAAACACTTCCTTTGGCATGCCCTTTGCAGCCTCACTCCAAACGGGGCTCTCCGCTTCATCCATCCCCTGACTCCATACTAGCACCAACGGGCTGCTAAAGCGTTTCGCAGAAAACACCAAGGAACCTGTTTCTCACTCCAAGCACAAAGCGTGCGCAGCACGAGTCTTGGCACAGCAAAACACTTCCTTTGGCATGCCCTTTGCAGCCTCACTCCAAACGGGGCTCTCCGCTTCATCCATCCCCTGACTCCATACTAGCACCAACGGGCTGCTAAAGCGTTTCGCAGAAAACACCAAGGAACCTGTTTCTCACTCCAAGCACAAAGCGTGCGCAGCACGAGTCTTGGCACAGCAAAACACTTCCTTTGGCATGCCCTTTGCAGCCTCACTCCAAACGGGGCTCTCCGCTTCATCCATCCCCTGACTCCATACTAGCACCAACGGGCTGCTAAAGCGTTTCGCAGAAAACACCAAGGAACCTGTTTCTCACTCCAAGCACAAAGCGTGCGCAGCACGAGTCTTGGCACAGCAAAACACTTCCTTTGGCATGCCCTTTGCAGCCTCACTCCAAACGGGGCTCTCCGCTTCATCCATCCCCTGACTCCATACTAGCACCAACGGGCTGCTAAAGCGTTTCGCAGAAAACACCAAGGAACCTGTTTCTCACTCCAAGCACAAAGCGTGCGCAGCACGAGTCTTGGCACAGCAAAACACTTCCTTTGGCATGCCCTTTGCAGCCTCACTCCAAACGGGGCTCTCCGCTTCATCCATCCCCTGACTCCATACTAGCACCAACGGGCTGCTAAAGCGTTTCGCAGAAAACACCAAGGAACCTGTTTCTCACTCCAAGCACAAAGCGTGCGCAGCACGAGTCTTGGCACAGCAAAACACTTCCTTTGGCATGCCCTTTGCAGCCTCACTCCAAACGGGGCTCTCCGCTTCATCCATCCCCTGACTCCATACTAGCACCAACGGGCTGCTAAAGCGTTTCGCAGAAAACACCAAGGAACCTGTTTCTCACTCCAAGCACAAAGCGTGCGCAGCACGAGTCT
The DNA here is from genome assembly GCF_059628265.1 of Tinamus guttatus. Lineage (NCBI taxonomy): Eukaryota > Metazoa > Chordata > Aves > Tinamiformes > Tinamidae > Tinamus > Tinamus guttatus. The sequence continues at coordinate 522,399 of NW_028289524.1, read as the reverse complement.
TGGCACAGCAAAACACTTCCTTTGGCATGCCCTTTGCAGCCTCACTCCAAACGGGGCTCTCCGCTTCATCCATCCCCTGACTCCATACTAGCACCAACGGGCTGCTAAAGCGTTTCGCAGAAAACACCAAGGAACCTGTTTCTCACTCCAAGCACAAAGCGTGCGCAGCACGAGTCTTGGCACAGCAAAACACTTCCTTTGGCATGCCCTTTGCAGCCTCACTCCAAACGGGGCTCTCCGCTTCATCCATCCCCTGACTCCATACTAGCACCAACGGGCTGCTAAAGCGTTTCGCAGAAAACACCAAGGAACCTGTTTCTCACTCCAAGCACAAAGCGTGCGCAGCACGAGTCTTGGCACAGCAAAACACTTCCTTTGGCATGCCCTTTGCAGCCTCACTCCAAACGGGGCTCTCCGCTTCATCCATCCCCTGACTCCATACTAGCACCAACGGGCTGCTAAAGCGTTTCGCAGAAAACACCAAGGAACCTGTTTCTCACTCCAAGCACAAAGCGTGCGCAGCACGAGTCTTGGCACAGCAAAACACTTCCTTTGGCATGCCCTTTGCAGCCTCACTCCAAACGGGGCTCTCCGCTTCATCCATCCCCTGACTCCATACTAGCACCAACGGGCTGCTAAAGCGTTTCGCAGAAAACACCAAGGAACCTGTTTCTCACTCCAAGCACAAAGCGTGCGCAGCACGAGTCTTGGCACAGCAAAACACTTCCTTTGGCATGCCCTTTGCAGCCTCACTCCAAACGGGGCTCTCCGCTTCATCCATCCCCTGACTCCATACTAGCACCAACGGGCTGCTAAAGCGTTTCGCAGAAAACACCAAGGAACCTGTTTCTCACTCCAAGCACAAAGCGTGCGCAGCACGAGTCTTGGCACAGCAAAACACTTCCTTTGGCATGCCCTTTGCAGCCTCACTCCAAACGGGGCTCTCCGCTTCATCCATCCCCTGACTCCATACTAGCACCAACGGGCTGCTAAAGCGTTTCGCAGAAAACACCAAGGAACCTGTTTCTCACTCCAAGCACAAAGCGTGCGCAGCACGAGTCTTGGCACAGCAAAACACTTCCTTTGGCATGCCCTTTGCAGCCTCACTCCAAACGGGGCTCTCCGCTTCATCCATCCCCTGACTCCATACTAGCACCAACGGGCTGCTAAAGCGTTTCGCAGAAAACACCAAGGAACCTGTTTCTCACTCCAAGCACAAAGCGTGCGCAGCACGAGTCTTGGCACAGCAAAACACTTCCTTTGGCATGCCCTTTGCAGCCTCACTCCAAACGGGGCTCTCCGCTTCATCCATCCCCTGACTCCATACTAGCACCAACGGGCTGCTAAAGCGTTTCGCAGAAAACACCAAGGAACCTGTTTCTCACTCCAAGCACAAAGCGTGCGCAGCACGAGTCTTGGCACAGCAAAACACTTCCTTTGGCATGCCCTTTGCAGCCTCACTCCAAACGGGGCTCTCCGCTTCATCCATCCCCTGACTCCATACTAGCACCAACGGGCTGCTAAAGCGTTTCGCAGAAAACACCAAGGAACCTGTTTCTCACTCCAAGCACAAAGCGTGCGCAGCACGAGTCTTGGCACAGCAAAACACTTCCTTTGGCATGCCCTTTGCAGCCTCACTCCAAACGGGGCTCTCCGCTTCATCCATCCCCTGACTCCATACTAGCACCAACGGCCTGCTAAAGCGTTTCGCAGAAAACACCAAGGAACCTGTTTCTCACTCCAACCACAAAGCGTGCGCAGCACGAGTCTTGGCACATCAAAACACTTCCTTTGGCATGCCCTTTGCAGCCTCACTCCAAACGGGGCTCTCCGCTTCATCCATCCCTTGACTCCATACTAGCACCAACGGGCTGCTAAAGCGTTTCGCAGAAAACACCAAGGAACCTGTTTCTCACTCCAAGCACAAAGCGTGCGCAGCACGAGTCTTGGCACAGCAAAACACTTCCTTTGGCATGCCCTTTGCAGCCTCACTCCAAACGGGGCTCTCCGCTTCATCCATCCCCTGACTCCATACTAGCACCAACGGGCTGCTAAAGCGTTTCACAGAAAACACCAAGGAACCTGTTTCTCACTCCAAGCACAAAGCGTGCGCAGCACGAGTCTTGGCACAGCAAAACACTTCCTTTGGCATGCCCTTTGCAGCCTCACTCCAAACGGGGCTCTCCGCTTCATCCATCCCCTGACTCCATACTAGCACCAACGGGCTGCTAAAGCGTTTCGCAGAAAACACCAAGGAACCTGTTTCTCACTCCAAGCACAAAGCGTGCGCAGCACGAGTCTTGGCACAGCAAAACACTTCCTTTGGCATGCCCTTTGCAGCCTCACTCCAAACGGGGCTCTCCGCTTCATCCATCCCTGACTCCATACTAGCACCAACGGGCTGCTAAAGCGTTTCGCAGAAAACACCAAGGAACCTGTTTCTCACTCCAAGCACAAAGCGTGCGCAGCACGAGTCTTGGCACAGCAAAACACTTCCTTTGGCATGCCCTTTGCAGCCTCACTCCAAACGGGGCTCTCCGCTTCATCCATCCCCTGACTCCATACTAGCACCAACGGCTGCTAAAGCGTTTCGCAGAAAACACCAAGGAACCTGTTTCTCACTCCAAGCACAAAGCGTGCGCAGCACGAGTCTTGGCACAGCAAAACACTTCCTTTGGCATGCCCTTTGCAGCCTCACTCCAAACGGGGCTCTCCGCTTCATCCATCCCCTGACTCCATACTAGCACCAACGGGCTGCTAAAGCGTTTCGCAGAAAACACCAAGGAACCTGTTTCTCACTCCAAGCACAAAGCGTGCGCAGCACGAGTCTTGGCACAGCAAAACACTTCCTTTGGCATGCCCTTTGCAGCCTCACTCCAAACGGGGCTCTCCGCTTCATCCATCCCCTGACTCCATACTAGCACCAACGGGCTGCTAAAGCGTTTCGCAGAAAACACCAAGGAACCTGTTTCTCACTCCAAGCACAAAGCGTGCGCAGCACGAGTCTTGGCACAGCAAAACACTTCCTTTGGCATGCCCTTTGCAGCCTCACTCCAAACGGGGCTCTCCGCTTCATCCATCCCCTGACTCCATACTAGCACCAACGGGCTGCTAAAGCGTTTCGCAGAAAACACCAAGGAACCTGTTTCTCACTCCAAGCACAAAGCGTGCGCAGCACGAGTCTTGGCACAGCAAAACACTTCCTTTGGCATGCCCTTTGCAGCCTCACTCCAAACGGGGCTCTCCGCTTCATCCATCCCCTGACTCCATACTAGCACCAACGGGCTGCTAAAGCGTTTCGCAGAAAACACCAAGGAACCTGTTTCTCACTCCAAGCACAAAGCGTGCGCAGCACGAGTCTTGGCACAGCAAAACACTTCCTTTGGCATGCCCTTTGCAGCCTCACTCCAAACGGGGCTCTCCGCTTCATCCATCCCCTGACTCCATACTAGCACCAACGGGCTGCTAAAGCGTTTCGCAGAAAACACCAAGGAACCTGTTTCTCACTCCAAGCACAAAGCGTGCGCAGCACGAGTCTTGGCACAGCAAAACACTTCCTTTGGCATGCCCTTTGCAGCCTCACTCCAAACGGGGCTCTCCGCTTCATCCATCCCCTGACTCCATACTAGCACCAACGGGCTGCTAAAGCGTTTCGCAGAAAACACCAAGGAACCTGTTTCTCACTCCAAGCACAAAGCGTGCGCAGCACGAGTCTTGGCACAGCAAAACACTTCCTTTGGCATGCCCTTTGCAGCCTCACTCCAAACGGGGCTCTCCGCTTCATCCATCCCCTGACTCCATACTAGCACCAACGGGCTGCTAAAGCGTTTCGCAGAAAACACCAAGGAACCTGTTTCTCACTCCAAGCACAAAGCGTGCGCAGCACGAGTCTTGGCACAGCAAAACACTTCCTTTGGCATGCCCTTTGCAGCCTCACTCCAAACGGGGCTCTCCGCTTCATCCATCCCCTGACTCCATACTAGCACCAACGGGCTGCTAAAGCGTTTCGCAGAAAACACCAAGGAACCTGTTTCTCACTCCAAGCACAAAGCGTGCGCAGCACGAGTCTTGGCACAGCAAAACACTTCCTTTGGCATGCCCTTTGCAGCCTCACTCCAAACGGGGCTCTCCGCTTCATCCATCCCCTGACTCCATACTAGCACCAACGGGCTGCTAAAGCGTTTCGCAGAAAACACCAAGGAACCTGTTTCTCACTCCAAGCACAAAGCGTGCGCAGCACGAGTCTTGGCACAGCAAAACACTTCCTTTGGCATGCCCTTTGCAGCCTCACTCCAAACGGGGCTCTCCGCTTCATCCATCCCCTGACTCCATACTAGCACCAACGGGCTGCTAAAGCGTTTCGCAGAAAACACCAAGGAACCTGTTTCTCACTCCAAGCACAAAGCGTGCGCAGCACGAGTCTTGGCACAGCAAAACACTTCCTTTGGCATGCCCTTTGCAGCCTCACTCCAAACGGGGCTCTCCGCTTCATCCATCCCCTGACTCCATACTAGCACCAACGGGCTGCTAAAGCGTTTCGCAGAAAACACCAAGGAACCTGTTTCTCACTCCAAGCACAAAGCGTGCGCAGCACGAGTCTTGGCACAGCAAAACACTTCCTTTGGCATGCCCTTTGCAGCCTCACTCCAAACGGGGCTCTCCGCTTCATCCATCCCCTGACTCCATACTAGCACCAACGGGCTGCTAAAGCGTTTCGCAGAAAACACCAAGGAACCTGTTTCTCACTCCAAGCACAAAGCGTGCGCAGCACGAGTCTTGGCACAGCAAAACACTTCCTTTGGCATGCCCTTTGCAGCCTCACTCCAAACGGGGCTCTCCGCTTCATCCATCCCCTGACTCCATACTAGCACCAACGGGCTGCTAAAGCGTTCGCAGAAAACACCAAGGAACCTGTTTCTCACTCCAAGCACAAAGCGTGCGCAGCACGAGTCTTGGCACAGCAAAACACTTCCTTTGGCATGCCCTTTGCAGCCTCACTCCAAACGGGGCTCTCCGCTTCATCCATCCCCTGACTCCATACTAGCACCAACGGGCTGCTAAAGCGTTTCGCAGAAAACACCAAGGAACCTGTTTCTCACTCCAAGCACAAAGCGTGCGCAGCACGAGTCTTGGCACAGCAAAACACTTCCTTTGGCATGCCCTTTGCAGCCTCACTCCAAACGGGGCTCTCCGCTTCATCCATCCCCTGACTCCATACTAGCACCAACGGGCTGCTAAAGCGTTTCGCAGAAAACACCAAGGAACCTGTTTCTCACTCCAAGCACAAAGCGTGCGCAGCACGAGTCTTGGCACAGCAAAACACTTCCTTTGGCATGCCCTTTGCAGCCTCACTCCAAACGGGGCTCTCCGCTTCATCCATCCCCTGACTCCATACTAGCACCAACGGGCTGCTAAAGCGTTTCGCAGAAAACACCAAGGAACCTGTTTCTCACTCCAAGCACAAAGCGTGCGCAGCACGAGTCTTGGCACAGCAAAACACTTCCTTTGGCATGCCCTTTGCAGCCTCACTCCAAACGGGGCTCTCCGCTTCATCCATCCCCTGACTCCATACTAGCACCAACGGGCTGCTAAAGCGTTTCGCCGCAGAAAACACCAAGGAACCTGTTTCTCACTCCAAGCACAAAGCGTGCGCAGCACGAGTCTTGGCACAGCAAAACACTTCCTTTGGCATGCCCTTTGCAGCCTCACTCCAAACGGGGCTCTCCGCTTCATCCATCCCCTGACTCCATACTAGCACCAACGGGCTGCTAAAGCGTTTCGCAGAAAACACCAAGGAACCTGTTTCTCACTCCAAGCACAAAGCGTGCGCAGCACGAGTCTTGGCACAGCAAAACACTTCCTTTGGCATGCCCTTTGCAGCCTCACTCCAAACGGGGCTCTCCGCTTCATCCATCCCCTGACTCCATACTAGCACCAACGGGCTGCTAAAGCGTTTCGCAGAAAACACCAAGGAACCTGTTTCTCACTCCAAGCACAAAGCGTGCGCAGCACGAGTCTTGGCACAGCAAAACACTTCCTTTGGCATGCCCTTTGCAGCCTCACTCCAAACGGGGCTCTCCGCTTCATCCATCCCCTGACTCCATACTAGCACCAACGGGCTGCTAAAGCGTTTCGCAGAAAACACCAAGGAACCTGTTTCTCACTCCAAGCACAAAGCGTGCGCAGCACGAGTCTTGGCACAGCAAAACACTTCCTTTGGCATGCCCTTTGCAGCCTCACTCCAAACGGGGCTCTCCGCTTCATCCATCCCCTGACTCCATACTAGCACCAACGGGCTGCTAAAGCGTTTCGCAGAAAACACCAAGGAACCTGTTTCTCACTCCAAGCACAAAGCGTGCGCAGCACGAGTCTTGGCACAGCAAAACACTTCCTTTGGCATGCCCTTTGCAGCCTCACTCCAAACGGGGCTCTCCGCTTCATCCATCCCCTGACTCCATACTAGCACCAACGGGCTGCTAAAGCGTTTCGCAGAAAACACCAAGGAACCTGTTTCTCACTCCAAGCACAAAGCGTGCGCAGCACGAGTCTTGGCACAGCAAAACACTTCCTTTGGCATGCCCTTTGCAGCCTCACTCCAAACGGGGCTCTCCGCTTCATCCATCCCCTGACTCCATACTAGCACCAACGGGCTGCTAAAGCGTTTCGCAGAAAACACCAAGGAACCTGTTTCTCACTCCAAGCACAAAGCGTGCGCAGCACGAGTCTTGGCACAGCAAAACACTTCCTTTGGCATGCCCTTTGCAGCCTCACTCCAAACGGGGCTCTCCGCTTCATCCATCCCCTGACTCCATACTAGCACCAACGGGCTGCTAAAGCGTTTCGCAGAAAACACCAAGGAACCTGTTTCTCACTCCAAGCACAAAGCGTGCGCAGCACGAGTCTTGGCACAGCAAAACACTTCCTTTGGCATGCCCTTTGCAGCCTCACTCCAAACGGGGCTCTCCGCTTCATCCATCCCCTGACTCCATACTAGCACCAACGGGCTGCTAAAGCGTTTCGCAGAAAACACCAAGGAACCTGTTTCTCACTCCAAGCACAAAGCGTGCGCAGCACGAGTCTTGGCACAGCAAAACACTTCCTTTGGCATGCCCTTTGCAGCCTCACTCCAAACGGGGCTCTCCGCTTCATCCATCCCCTGACTCCATACTAGCACCAACGGGCTGCTAAAGCGTTTCGCAGAAAACACCAAGGAACCTGTTTCTCACTCCAAGCACAAAGCGTGCGCAGCACGAGTCTTGGCACAGCAAAACACTTCCTTTGGCATGCCCTTTGCAGCCTCACTCCAAACGGGGCTCTCCGCTTCATCCATCCCCTGACTCCATACTAGCACCAACGGCCTGCTAAAGCGTTTCGCAGAAAACACCAAGGAACCTGTTTCTCACTCCAACACAAAGCGTGCGCAGCACGAGTCTTGGCACAGCAAAACACTTCCTTTGGCATGCCCTTTGCAGCCTCACTCCAAACGGGGCTCTCCGCTTCATCCATCCCCTGACTCCATACTAGCACCAACGGGCTGCTAAAGCGTTTCGCAGAAAACACCAAGGAACCTGTTTCTCACTCCAAGCACAAAGCGTGCGCAGCACGAGTCTTGGCACAGCAAAACACTTCCTTTGGCATGCCCTTTGCAGCCTCACTCCAAACGGGGCTCTCCGCTTCATCCATCCCCTGACTCCATACTAGCACCAACGGGCTGCTAAAGCGTTTCACAGAAAACACCAAGGAACCTGTTTCTCACTCCAAGCACAAAGCGTGCGCAGCACGAGTCTTGGCACAGCAAAACACTTCCTTTGGCATGCCCTTTGCAGCCTCACTCCAAACGGGGCTCTCCGCTTCATCCATCCCCTGACTCCATACTAGCACCAACGGGCTGCTAAAGCGTTTCGCAGAAAACACCAAGGAACCTGTTTCTCACTCCAAGCACAAAGCGTGCGCAGCACGAGTCTTGGCACAGCAAAACACTTCCTTTGGCATGCCCTTTGCAGCCTCACTCCAAACGGGGCTCTCCGCTTCATCCATCCCCTGACTCCATACTAGCACCAACGGGCTGCTAAAGCGTTTCACAGAAAACACCAAGGAACCTGTTTCTCACTCCAAGCACAAAGCGTGCGCAGCACGAGTCTTGGCACAGCAAAACACTTCCTTTGGCATGCCCTTTGCAGCCTCACTCCAAACGGGGCTCTCCGCTTCATCCATCCCCTGACTCCATACTTAGCACCAACGGGCTGCTAAAGCGTTTCGCAGAAAACACCAAGGAACCTGTTTCTCACTCCAAGCACAAAGCGTGCGCAGCACGAGTCTTGGCACAGCAAAACACTTCCTTTGGCATGCCCTTTGCAGCCTCACTCCAAACGGGGCTCTCCGCTTCATCCATCCCCTGACTCCATACTAGCACCAACGGGCTGCTAAAGCGTTTCGCAGAAAACACCAAGGAACCTGTTTCTCACTCCAAGCACAAAGCGTGCGCAGCACGAGTCTTGGCACAGCAAAACACTTCCTTTGGCATGCCCTTTGCAGCCTCACTCCAAACGGGGCTCTCCGCTTCATCCATCCCCTGACTCCATACTAGCACCAACGGGCTGCTAAAGCGTTTCGCAGAAAACACCAAGGAACCTGTTTCTCACTCCAAGCACAAAGCGTGCGCAGCACGAGTCTTGGCACAGCAAAACACTTCCTTTGGCATGCCCTTTGCAGCCTCACTCCAAACGGGGCTCTCCGCTTCATCCATCCCCTGACTCCATACTAGCACCAACGGGCTGCTAAAGCGTTTCGCAGAAAACACCAAGGAACCTGTTTCTCACTCCAAGCACAAAGCGTGCGCAGCACGAGTCTTGGCACAGCAAAACACTTCCTTTGGCATGCCCTTTGCAGCCTCACTCCAAACGGGGCTCTCCGCTTCATCCATCCCCTGACTCCATACTAGCACCAACGGGCTGCTAAAGCGTTTCGCAGAAAACACCAAGGAACCTGTTTCTCACTCCAAGCACAAAGCGTGCGCAGCACGAGTCTTGGCACAGCAAAACACTTCCTTTGGCATGCCCTTTGCAGCCTCACTCCAAACGGGGCTCTCCGCTTCATCCATCCCCTGACTCCATACTAGCACCAACGGGCTGCTAAAGCGTTTCGCAGAAAACACCAAGGAACCTGTTTCTCACTCCAAGCACAAAGCGTGCGCAGCACGAGTCTTGGCACAGCAAAACACTTCCTTTGGCATGCCCTTTGCAGCCTCACTCCAAACGGGGCTCTCCGCTTCATCCATCCCCTGACTCCATACTAGCACCAACGGGCTGCTAAAGCGTTTCGCAGAAAACACCAAGGAACCTGTTTCTCACTCCAAGCACAAAGCGTGCGCAGCACGAGTCTTGGCACAGCAAAACACTTCCTTTGGCATGCCCTTTGCAGCCTCACTCCAAACGGGGCTCTCCGCTTCATCCATCCCCTGACTCCATACTAGCACCAACGGGCTGCTAAAGCGTTTCGCAGAAAACACCAAGGAACCTGTTTCTCACTCCAAGCACAAAGCGTGCGCAGCACGAGTCTTGGCACAGCAAAACACTTCCTTTGGCATGCCCTTTGCAGCCTCACTCCAAACGGGGCTCTCCGCTTCATCCATCCCCTGACTCCATACTAGCACCAACGGGCTGCTAAAGCGTTTCGCAGAAAACACCAAGGAACCTGTTTCTCACTCCAAGCACAAAGCGTGCGCAGCACGAGTCTTGGCACAGCAAAACACTTCCTTTGGCATGCCCTTTGCAGCCTCACTCCAAACGGGGCTCTCCGCTTCATCCATCCCCTGACTCCATACTAGCACCAACGGGCTGCTAAAGCGTTTCGCAGAAAACACCAAGGAACCTGTTTCTCACTCCAAGCACAAAGCGTGCGCAGCACGAGTCTTGGCACAGCAAAACACTTCCTTTGGCATGCCCTTTGCAGCCTCACTCCAAACGGGGCTCTCCGCTTCATCCATCCCCTGACTCCATACTAGCACCAACGGGCTGCTAAAGCGTTTCGCAGAAAACACCAAGGAACCTGTTTCTCACTCCAAGCACAAAGCGTGCGCAGCACGAGTCTTGGCACAGCAAAACACTTCCTTTGGCATGCCCTTTGCAGCCTCACTCCAAACGGGGCTCTCCGCTTCATCCATCCCCTGACTCCATACTAGCACCAACGGGCTGCTAAAGCGTTTCGCAGAAAACACCAAGGAACCTGTTTCTCACTCCAAGCACAAAGCGTGCGCAGCACGAGTCTTGGCACAGCAAAACACTTCCTTTGGCATGCCCTTTGCAGCCTCACTCCAAACGGGGCTCTCCGCTTCATCCATCCCCTGACTCCATACTAGCACCAACGGGCTGCTAAAGCGTTTCGCAGAAAACACCAAGGAACCTGTTTCTCACTCCAAGCACAAAGCGTGCGCAGCACGAGTCTTGGCACAGCAAAACACTTCCTTTGGCATGCCCTTTGCAGCCTCACTCCAAACGGGGCTCTCCGCTTCATCCATCCCCTGACTCCATACTAGCACCAACGGGCTGCTAAAGCGTTTCGCAGAAAACACCAAGGAACCTGTTTCTCACTCCAAGCACAAAGCGTGCGCAGCACGAGTCTTGGCACAGCAAAACACTTCCTTTGGCATGCCCTTTGCAGCCTCACTCCAAACGGGGCTCTCCGCTTCATCCATCCCCTGACTCCATACTAGCACCAACGGGCTGCTAAAGCGTTTCGCAGAAAACACCAAGGAACCTGTTTCTCACTCCAAGCACAAAGCGTGCGCAGCACGAGTCTTGGCACAGCAAAACACTTCCTTTGGCATGCCCTTTGCAGCCTCACTCCAAACGGGGCTCTCCGCTTCATCCATCCCCTGACTCCATACTAGCACCAACGGGCTGCTAAAGCGTTTCGCAGAAAACACCAAGGAACCTGTTTCTCACTCCAAGCACAAAGCGTGCGCAGCACGAGTCTTGGCACAGCAAAACACTTCCTTTGGCATGCCCTTTGCAGCCTCACTCCAAACGGGGCTCTCCGCTTCATCCATCCCCTGACTCCATACTAGCACCAACGGGCTGCTAAAGCGTTTCGCAGAAAACACCAAGGAACCTGTTTCTCACTCCAAGCACAAAGCGTGCGCAGCACGAGTCTTGGCACAGCAAAACACTTCCTTTGGCATGCCCTTTGCAGCCTCACTCCAAACGGGGCTCTCCGCTTCATCCATCCCCTGACTCCATACTAGCACCAACGGGCTGCTAAAGCGTTTCGCAGAAAACACCAAGGAACCTGTTTCTCACTCCAAGCACAAAGCGTGCGCAGCACGAGTCTTGGCACAGCAAAACACTTCCTTTGGCATGCCCTTTGCAGCCTCACTCCAAACGGGGCTCTCCGCTTCATCCATCCCCTGACTCCATACTAGCACCAACGGGCTGCTAAAGCGTTTCGCAGAAAACACCAAGGAACCTGTTTCTCACTCCAAGCACAAAGCGTGCGCAGCACGAGTCTTGGCACAGCAAAACACTTCCTTTGGCATGCCCTTTGCAGCCTCACTCCAAACGGGGCTCTCCGCTTCATCCATCCCCTGACTCCATACTAGCACCAACGGGCTGCTAAAGCGTTTCGCAGAAAACACCAAGGAACCTGTTTCTCACTCCAAGCACAAAGCGTGCGCAGCACGAGTCTTGGCACAGCAAAACACTTCCTTTGGCATGCCCTTTGCAGCCTCACTCCAAACGGGGCTCTCCGCTTCATCCATCCCCTGACTCCATACTAGCACCAACGGGCTGCTAAAGCGTTTCGCAGAAAACACCAAGGAACCTGTTTCTCACTCCAAGCACAAAGCGTGCGCAGCACGAGTCTTGGCACAGCAAAACACTTCCTTTGGCATGCCCTTTGCAGCCTCACTCCAAACGGGGCTCTCCGCTTCATCCATCCCCTGACTCCATACTAGCACCAACGGGCTGCTAAAGCGTTTCGCAGAAAACACCAAGGAACCTGTTTCTCACTCCAAGCACAAAGCGTGCGCAGCACGAGTCTTGGCACAGCAAAACACTTCCTTTGGCATGCCCTTTGCAGCCTCACTCCAAACGGGGCTCTCCGCTTCATCCATCCCCTGACTCCATACTAGCACCAACGGGCTGCTAAAGCGTTTCGCAGAAAACACCAAGGAACCTGTTTCTCACTCCAAGCACAAAGCGTGCGCAGCACGAGTCTTGGCACAGCAAAACACTTCCTTTGGCATGCCCTTTGCAGCCTCACTCCAAACGGGGCTCTCCGCTTCATCCATCCCCTGACTCCATACTAGCACCAACGGGCTGCTAAAGCGTTTCGCAGAAAACACCAAGGAACCTGTTTCTCACTCCAAGCACAAAGCGTGCGCAGCACGAGTCTTGGCACAGCAAAACACTTCCTTTGGCATGCCCTTTGCAGCCTCACTCCAAACGGGGCTCTCCGCTTCATCCATCCCCTGACTCCATACTAGCACCAACGGGCTGCTAAAGCGTTTCGCAGAAAACACCAAGGAACCTGTTTCTCACTCCAAGCACAAAGCGTGCGCAGCACGAGTCTTGGCACAGCAAAACACTTCCTTTGGCATGCCCTTTGCAGCCTCACTCCAAACGGGGCTCTCCGCTTCATCCATCCCCTGACTCCATACTAGCACCAACGGGCTGCTAAAGCGTTTCGCAGAAAACACCAAGGAACCTGTTTCTCACTCCAAGCACAAAGCGTGCGCAGCACGAGTCTTGGCACAGCAAAACACTTCCTTTGGCATGCCCTTTGCAGCCTCACTCCAAACGGGGCTCTCCGCTTCATCCATCCCCTGACTCCATACTAGCACCAACGGGCTGCTAAAGCGTTTCGCAGAAAACACCAAGGAACCTGTTTCTCACTCCAAGCACAAAGCGTGCGCAGCACGAGTCTTGGCACAGCAAAACACTTCCTTTGGCATGCCCTTTGCAGCCTCACTCCAAACGGGGCTCTCCGCTTCATCCATCCCCTGACTCCATACTAGCACCAACGGGCTGCTAAAGCGTTTCGCAGAAAACACCAAGGAACCTGTTTCTCACTCCAAGCACAAAGCGTGCGCAGCACGAGTCTTGGCACAGCAAAACACTTCCTTTGGCATGCCCTTTGCAGCCTCACTCCAAACGGGGCTCTCCGCTTCATCCATCCCCTGACTCCATACTAGCACCAACGGGCTGCTAAAGCGTTTCGCAGAAAACACCAAGGAACCTGTTTCTCACTCCAAGCACAAAGCGTGCGCAGCACGAGTCTTGGCACAGCAAAACACTTCCTTTGGCATGCCCTTTGCAGCCTCACTCCAAACGGGGCTCTCCGCTTCATCCATCCCCTGACTCCATACTAGCACCAACGGGCTGCTAAAGCGTTTCGCAGAAAACACCAAGGAACCTGTTTCTCACTCCAAGCACAAAGCGTGCGCAGCACGAGTCTTGGCACAGCAAAACACTTCCTTTGGCATGCCCTTTGCAGCCTCACTCCAAACGGGGCTCTCCGCTTCATCCATCCCCTGACTCCATACTAGCACCAACGGGCTGCTAAAGCGTTTCGCAGAAAACACCAAGGAACCTGTTTCTCACTCCAAGCACAAAGCGTGCTGCAGCACGAGTCTTGGCACAGCAAAACACTTCCTTTGGCATGCCCTTTGCAGCCTCACTCCAAACGGGGCTCTCCGCTTCATCCATCCCCTGACTCCATACTAGCACCAACGGGCTGCTAAAGCGTTTCGCAGAAAACACCAAGGAACCTGTTTCTCACTCCAAGCACAAAGCGTGCGCAGCACGAGTCTTGGCACAGCAAAACACTTCCTTTGGCATGCCCTTTGCAGCCTCACTCCAAACGGGGCTCTCCGCTTCATCCATCCCCTGACTCCATACTAGCACCAACGGGCTGCTAAAGCGTTTCGCAGAAAACACCAAGGAACCTGTTTCTCACTCCAAGCACAAAGCGTGCGCAGCACGAGTCTTGGCACAGCAAAACACTTCCTTTGGCATGCCCTTTGCAGCCTCACTCCAAACGGGGCTCTCCGCTTCATCCATCCCCTGACTCCATACTAGCACCAACGGGCTGCTAAAGCGTTTCGCAGAAAACACCAAGGAACCTGTTTCTCACTCCAAGCACAAAGCGTGCGCAGCACGAGTCTTGGCACAGCAAAACACTTCCTTTGGCATGCCCTTTGCAGCCTCACTCCAAACGGGGCTCTCCGCTTCATCCATCCCCTGACTCCATACTAGCACCAACGGGCTGCTAAAGCGTTTCGCAGAAAACACCAAGGAACCTGTTTCTCACTCCAAGCACAAAGCGTGCGCAGCACGAGTCTTGGCACAGCAAAACACTTCCTTTGGCATGCCCTTTGCAGCCTCACTCCAAACGGGGCTCTCCGCTTCATCCATCCCCTGACTCCATACTAGCACCAACGGGCTGCTAAAGCGTTTCGCAGAAAACACCAAGGAACCTGTTTCTCACTCCAAGCACAAAGCGTGCGCAGCACGAGTCTTGGCACAGCAAAACACTTCCTTTGGCATGCCCTTTGCAGCCTCACTCCAAACGGGGCTCTCCGCTTCATCCATCCCCTGACTCCATACTAGCACCAACGGGCTGCTAAAGCGTTTCGCAGAAAACACCAAGGAACCTGTTTCTCACTCCAAGCACAAAGCGTGCGCAGCACGAGTCTTGGCACAGCAAAACACTTCCTTTGGCATGCCCTTTGCAGCCTCACTCCAAACGGGGCTCTCCGCTTCATCCATCCCCTGACTCCATACTAGCACCAACGGGCTGCTAAAGCGTTTCGCAGAAAACACCAAGGAACCTGTTTCTCACTCCAAGCACAAAGCGTGCGCAGCACGAGTCTTGGCACAGCAAAACACTTCCTTTGGCATGCCCTTTGCAGCCTCACTCCAAACGGGGCTCTCCGCTTCATCCATCCCCTGACTCCATACTAGCACCAACGGGCTGCTAAAGCGTTTCGCAGAAAACACCAAGGAACCTGTTTCTCACTCCAAGCACAAAGCGTGCGCAGCACGAGTCTTGGCACAGCAAAACACTTCCTTTGGCATGCCCTTTGCAGCCTCACTCCAAACGGGGCTCTCCGCTTCATCCATCCCCTGACTCCATACTAGCACCAACGGGCTGCTAAAGCGTTTCGCAGAAAACACCAAGGAACCTGTTTCTCACTCCAAGCACAAAGCGTGCGCAGCACGAGTCTTGGCACAGCAAAACACTTCCTTTGGCATGCCCTTTGCAGCCTCACTCCAAACGGGGCTCTCCGCTTCATCCATCCCCTGACTCCATACTAGCACCAACGGGCTGCTAAAGCGTTTCGCAGAAAACACCAAGGAACCTGTTTCTCACTCCAAGCACAAAGCGTGCGCAGCACGAGTCTTGGCACAGCAAAACACTTCCTTTGGCATGCCCTTTGCAGCCTCACTCCAAACGGGGCTCTCCGCTTCATCCATCCCCTGACTCCATACTAGCACCAACGGGCTGCTTAAGCGTTTCGCAGAAAACACCAAGGAACCTGTTTCTCACTCCAAGCACAAAGCGTGCGCAGCACGAGTCTTGGCACAGCAAAACACTTCCTTTGGCATGCCCTTTGCAGCCTCACTCCAAACGGGGCTCTCCGCTTCATCCAGCCCCTGACTCCATACTAGCACCAACGGGCTGCTAAAGCGTTTCGCAGAAAACACCAAGGAACCTGTTTCTCACTCCAAGCACAAAGCGTGCGCAGCACGAGTCTTGGCACAGCAAAACACTTCCTTTGGCATGCCCTTTGCAGCCTCACTCCAAACGGGGCTCTCCGCTTCATCCATCCCCTGACTCCATACTAGCACCAACGGGCTGCTAAAGCGTTTCGCAGAAAACACCAAGGAACCTGTTTCTCACTCCAACCACAAAGCGTGCGCAGCACGAGTCTTGGCACAGCAAAACACTTCCTTTGGCATGCCCTTTGCAGCCTCACTCCAAACGGGGCTCTCCGCTTCATCCATCCCCTGACTCCATACTAGCACCAACGGGCTGCTAAAGCGTTTCGCAGAAAACACCAAGGAACCTGTTTCTCACTCCAAGCACAAAGCGTGCGCAGCACGAGTCCTGGCACAGCAAAACACTTCCTTTGGCATGCCCTTTGCAGCCTCACTCCAAACGGGGCTCTCCGCTTCATCCATCCCCTGACTCCATACTAGCACCAACGGCCTGCTAAAGCGTTTCGCAGAAAACACCAAGGAACCTGTTTCTCACTCCAAGCACAAAGCTGTGCGCAGCACGAGTCCTGGCACAGCAAAACACTTCCTTTGGCATGCCCTTTGCAGCCTCACTCCAAACGGGGCTCTCCGCTTCATCCATCCCCTGACTCCATACTAGCACCAACGGGCTGCTAAAGCGTTTCGCAGAAAACACCAAGGAACCTGTTTCTCACTCCAAGCACAAAGCGTGCGCAGCACGAGTCTTGGCACAGCAAAACACTTCCTTTGGCATGCCCTTTGCAGCCTCACTCCAAACGGGGCTCTCCGCTTCATCCATCCCCTGACTCCATACTAGCACCAACGGGCTGCTAAAGCGTTTCGCAGAAAACACCAAGGAACCTGTTTCTCACTCCAAGCACAAAGCGTGCGCAGCACGAGTCTTGGCACAGCAAAACACTTCCTTTGGCATGCCCTTTGCAGCCTCACTCCAAATGGGGCTCTCCGCTTCATCCATCCCCTGACTCCATAAGAGCACCAAAGGGCTGCTAAAGCGTTTCGCAGAAAACACCAAGGAACCTGTTTCTCACTCCAAGCACAAAGCGTGCGCAGCACCAGTCTTGGCACAGCAAAACACTTCCTTTGGCATGCCCTTTGCAGCCTCACTCCAAATGGGGCTCTCCGCTTCATCCATCCCCTGACTCCATACTAGCACCAACGGGCTGCTAAAGCGTTTCGCAGAAAACACCAAGGAACCTGTTTCTCACTCCAACCGCAAAGCGTGCGCAGCACGAGTCTTGGCACAGCAAAACACTTCCTTTGGCATGCCCTTTGCAGCCTCACTCCAAACGGGGCTCTCCGCTTCATCCATCCCCTGACTCCATACTAGCACCAACGGCCTGCTAAAGCGTTTCGCAGAAAACACCAAGGAACCTGTTTCTCACTCCAACCGCAAAGCGTGCGCAGCACGAGTCTTGGCACAGCAAAACACTTCCTTTGGCATGCCCTTTGCAGCCTCACTCCAAACGGGGCTCTCCGCTTCATCCATCCCCTGACTCCATACTAGCACCAACGGGCTGCTAAAGCGTTTCGCAGAAAACACCAAGGAACCTGTTTCTCACTCCAAGCACAAAGTGTGCGCAGCACGAGTCTTGGCACAGCAGAACACTTCCTTTGGCATGCCCTTTGCAGCCTCACTCCAAACGGGGCTCTCCGCTTCATCCATCCCCTGACTCCATACTAGCACCAACGGGCTGCTAAAGCGTTTCGCAGAAAACACCAAGGAACCTGTTTCTCACTCCAAGCACAAAGCGTGCGCAGCACGAGTCTTGGCACAGCAAAACACTTCCTTTGGCATGCCCTTTGCAGCCTCACTCCAAACGGGGCTCTCCGCTTCATCCATCCCCTGACTCCATACTAGCACCAACGGCCTGCTAAAGCGTTTCGCAGAAAACACCAAGGAACCTGTTTCTCACTCCAAGCACAAAGCGTGCGCAGCACGAGTCTTGGCACAGCAAAACACTTCCTTTGGCATGCCCTTTGCAGCCTCACTCCAAACGGGGCTCTCCGCTTCATCCATCCCCTAACTCCATACTAGCACCAACGGGCTGCTAAAGCGTTTCGCAGAAAACACCAAGGAACCTGTTTCTCACTCCAAGCACAAAGCGTGCGCAGCACGAGTCTTGGCACAGCAAAACATTTCCTTTGGCATGCCCTTTGCAGCCTCACTCCAAACGGGGCTCTCCGCTTCATCCATCCCCTGACTCCATACTAGCACCAACGGGCTGCTAAAGCGTTTCGCAGAAAACACCAAGGAACCTGTTTCTCACTCCAAGCACAAAGCGTGCGCAGCACGAGTCTTGGCACAGCAAAACACTTCCTTTGGCATGCCCTTTGCAGCCTCACTCCAAACGGGCTCTCCGCTTCATCCATCCCCTGACTCCATACTAGCACCAACGGGCTGCTAAAGCGTTTCGCAGAAAACACCAAGGAACCTGTTTCTCACTCCAAGCACAAAGCGTGCGCAGCACGAGTCTTGGCACAGCAAAACACTTCCTTTGGCATGCCCTTTGCAGCCTCACTCCAAATGGGGCTCTCCGCTTCATCCATCCCCTGACTCCATAAGAGCACCAACGGGCTGCTAAAGCGTTTCGCAGAAAACACCAAGGAACCTGTTTCTCACTCCAAGCACAAAGCGTGCGCAGCACCAGTCTTGGCACAGCAAAACACTTCCTTTGGCATGCCCTTTGCAGCCTCACTCCAAATGGGGCTCTCCGCTTCATCCATCCCCTGACTCCATACTAGCACCAACGGGCTGCTAAAGCGTTTCGCAGAAAACACCAACGAACCTGTTTCTCACTCCAACCACAAAGCGTGCGCAGCACGAGTCTTGGCACAGCAAAACACTTCCTTTGGCATGCCCTTTGCAGCCTCACTCCAAACGGGGCTCTCCGCTTCATCCATCCCCTGACTCCATACTAGCACCAACGGGCTGCTAAAGCGTTTCGCAGAAAACACCAAGGAACCTGTTTCTCACTCCAAGCACAAAGCGTGCGCAGCACGAGTCTTGGCACAGCAAAACACTTCCTTTGGCATGCCCTTTGCAGCCTCACTCCAAACGGGGCTCTCCGCTTCATCCATCCCCTGACTCCATACTAGCACCAACGGGCTGCTAAAGCGTTTCGCAGAAAACACCAAGGAACCTGTTTCTCACTCCAAGCACAAAGCGTGCGCAGCACGAGTCTTGGCACAGCAAAACACTTCCTTTGGCATGCCCTTTGCAGCCTCACTCCAAACGGGGCTCTCCGCTTCATCCATCCCCTGACTCCATACTAGCACCAACGGCCTGCTAAAGCGTTTCGCAGAAAACACCAAGGAACCTGTTTCTCACTCCAAGCACAAAGCGTGCGCAGCACGAGTCTTGGCACAGCAAAACACTTCCTTTGGCATGCCCTTTGCAGCCTCACTCCAAACGGGGCTCTCCGCTTCATCCATCCCCTGACTCCATACTAGCACCAACGGGCTGCTAAAGCGTTTCGCAGAAAACACCAAGGAACCTGTTTCTCACTCCAAGCACAAAGCGTGCGCAGCACGAGTCTTGGCACAGCAAAACACTTCCTTTGGCATGCCCTTTGCAGCCTCACTCCAAATGGGGCTCTCCGCTTCATCCATCCCCTGACTCCATACTAGCACCAACGGCCTGCTAAAGCGTTTCGCAGAAAACACCAAGGAACCTGTTTCTCACTCCAAGCACAAAGCGTGCGCAGCACGAGTCTTGGCACAGCAAAACACTTCCTTTGGTATGCCCTTTGCAGCCTCACTCCAAATGGGGTTCTCCGCTTCATCCATCCCCTGACTCCATACTAGCACCAACGGGCTGCTAAAGCGTTTCGCAGAAAACACCAAGGAACCTGTTTCTCACTCCAACCACAAAGCGTGCGCAGCACGAGTCTTGGCACAGCAAAACACTTCTCTTGGCATGCCCTTTGCAGCCTCACTCCAAACGGGGCTCTCCGCTTCATCCATCCCCTGACTCCATACTAGCACCAACGGGCTGCTAAAGCGTTTCGCAGAAAACACCAAGGAACCTGTTTCTCACTCCAAGCACAAAGCGTGCGCAGCACGAGTCTTGGCACAGCAAAACACTTCCTTTGGCATGCCCTTTGCAGCCTCACTCCAAACGGGGCTCTCCGCTTCATCCATCCCCTGACTCCATACTAGCACCAACGGGCTGCTAAAGCGTTTCGCAGAAAACACCAAGGAACCTGTTTCTCACTCCAACCACAAAGCGTGCGCAGCACGAGTCTTGGCACAGAAAAACACTTCCTTTGGCATGCCCTTTGCAGCCTCACTCCAAACGGGGCTCTCCGCTTCATCCATCCCCTGACTCCATACTAGCACCAACGGGCTGCTAAAGCGTTTCGCAGAAAACACCAAGGAACCTGTTTCTCACTCCAACCACAAAGCGTGCGCAGCACGAGTCTTGGCACAGCAGAACACTTCTCTTGGCATACCCTTTGCAGCCTCACTCCAAACGGGGCTCTCCGCTTCATCCATCCCCTGACTCCATACTAGCACCAACGGGCTGCTAAAGCGTTTCGCAGAAAACACCAAGGAAGCTGTTTCTCACTCCAACCACAAAGCGTGCGCAGCACGAGTCTTGGCACAGCAAAACACTTCCTTTGGCATGCCCTTTGCAGCCTCACTCCAAACGGGGCTCTCCGCTTCATCCATCCCCTGACTCCATACTAGCACCAACGGGCTGCTAAAGCGTTTCGCAGAAAGCACCAAGGAACCTGTTTCTCACTCCAACCACAAAGCGTGCGCAGCACGAGTCTTGGCACAGCAAAACACTTCCTTTGGCATGCCCTTTGCAGCCTCACTCCAAACGGGGCTCTCCGCTTCATCCATCCCCTGACTCCATACTAGCACCAACGGGCTGCTAAAGCGTTTCGCAGAAAGCACCAAGGAACCTGTTTCTCACTCCAACCACAAAGCGTGCGCAGCACGAGTCTTGGCACAGCAAAACACTTCCTTTGGCATGCCCTTTGCAGCCTCACTCCAAACGGGGCTCTCCGCTTCATCCATCCCCTGACTCCATACTAGCACCAACGGGCTGCTAAAGCGTTTCGCAGAAAACACCAAGGAACCTGTTTCTCACTCCAAGCACAAAGCGTGCGCAGCACCAGTCTTGGCACAGCAAAACACTTCCTTTGGCATGCCCTTTGCAGCCTCACTCCAAATGGGGCTCTCCGCTTCATCCATCCCCTGACTCCATACTAGCACCAACGGGCTGCTAAAGCGTTTCGCAGAAAACACCAAGGAACCTGTTTCTCACTCCAAGCACAAAGCGTGCGCAGCACCAGTCTTGGCACAGCAAAACACTTCCTTTGGCATGCCCTTTGCAGCCTCACTCCAAACGGGTCTCTCCGCTTCATCCATCCCCTGACTCCATACTAGCACCAACGGGCTGCTAAAGCGTTTCGCAGAAAACACCAAGGAACCTGTTTCTCACTCCAAGCACAAAGCGTGCGCAGCACGAGTCTTGGCACAGCAAAACACTTCCTTTGGCATGCCCTTTGCAGCCTCACTCCAAACGGGCTCTCCGCTTCATCCATCCCCTGACTCCATACTAGCACCAACGGGCTGCTAAAGCGTTTCGCAGAAAACACCAAGGAACCTGTTTCTCACTCCAAGCACAAAGCGTGCGCAGCACGAGTCTTGGCACAGCAAAACACTTCCTTTGGCATGCCCTTTGCAGCCTCACTCCAAATGGGGCTCTCCGCTTCATCCATCCCCTGACTCCATACTAGCACCAACGGGCTGCTAAAGCGTTTCGCAGAAAACACCAAGGAACCTGTTTCTCACTCCAAGCACAAAGCTTGCGCAGCACCAGTCTTGGCACAGCAAAACACTTCCTTTGGCATGCCCTTTGCAGCCTCACTCCAAACGGGGCTCTCCGCTTCATCCATCCCCTGACTCCATACTAGCACCAACGGGCTGCTAAAGCGTTTCGCAGAAAACACCAAGGAACCTGTTTCTCACTCCAACCACAAAGCGTGCGCAGCACGAGTCTTGGCACA
Source organism: Tinamus guttatus (assembly GCF_059628265.1). Lineage (NCBI taxonomy): Eukaryota > Metazoa > Chordata > Aves > Tinamiformes > Tinamidae > Tinamus > Tinamus guttatus. The sequence goes on along the minus strand of NW_028289524.1, from coordinate 500,621 downwards.
GCAAAACACTTCCTTTGGCATGCCCTTTGCAGCCTCACTCCAAACGGGGCTCTCCGCTTCATCCATCCCCTGACTCCATACTAGCACCAACGGCCTGCTAAAGCGTTTCGCAGAAAACACCAAGGAACCTGTTTCTCACTCCAACCACAAAGCGTGCGCAGCACGAGTCTTGGCACAGCAAAACACTTCTCTTGGCATGCCCTTTGCAGCCTCACTCCAAACGGGGCTCTCCGCTTCATCCATCCCCTGACTCCATACTAGCACCAACGGGCTGCTAAAGCGTTTCGCAGAAAACACCAAGGAACCTGTTTCTCACTCCAACCACAAAGCGTGCGCAGCACGAGTCTTGGCACAGCAAAACACTTCCTTTGGCATGCCCTTTGCAGCCTCACTCCAAACGGGGCTCTCCGCTTCATCCATCCCCTGACTCCATACTAGCACCAACGGGCTGCTAAAGCGTTTCGCAGAAAACACCAAGGAACCTGTTTCTCACTCCAACCACAAAGCGTGCGCAGCACGAGTCTTGGCACAGCAGAACACTTCTCTTGGCATACCCTTTGCAGCCTCACTCCAAACGGGGCTCTCCGCTTCATCCATCCCCTGACTCCATACTAGCACCAACGGGCTGCTAAAGCGTTTCGCAGAAAACACCAAGGAACCTGTTTCTCACTCCAACCACAAAGCGTGCGCAGCACCAGTCTTGGCACAGCAAAACACTTCCTTTGGTATGCCCTTTGCAGCCTCACTCCAAACGGTGCTCTCCGCTTCATCCATCCCCTGACTCCATACTAGCACCAACGGCCTGCTAAAGCGTTTCGCAGAAAACACCAAGGAACCTGTTTCTCACTCCAACCACAAAGCGTGCGCAGCACGAGTCTTGGCACAGCAAAACACTTCCTTTGGCATGCCCTTGCAGCCTCACTCCAAACGGGGCTCTCCGCTTCATCCATCCCCTGACTCCATACTAGCACCAACGGGCTGCTAAAGCGTTTCGCAGAAAACACCAAGGAACCTGTTTCTCACTCCAACCACAAAGCGTGCGCAGCACGAGTCTTGGCACAGCAAAACACTTCCCTTGGCATGCCCTTTGCAGCCTCACTCCAAACGGGGCTCTCCGCTTCATCCATCCCCTGACTCCATACTAGCACCAACGGGCTGCTAAAGCGTTTCGCAGAAAACACCAAGGAACCTGTTTCTCACTCCAAGCACAAAGCGTGCGCAGCACGAGTCTTGGCACAGCAGAACACTTCCCTTGGCATGCTCTTTGCAGCCTCACTCCAAACGGGGCTCTCCGCTTCATCCATCCCCTGACTCCATACTAGCACCAACGGGCTGCTAAAGCGTTTCGCAGAAAACACCAAGGAACCTGTTTCTCACTCCAACCACAAAGCGTGCGCAGCACGAGTCTTGGCACAGCAAAACACTTCCCTTGGCATGCCCTTTGCAGCCTCACTCCAAACGGGGCTCTCCGCTTCATCCATCCCCTGACTCCATACTAGCACCAACGGGCTGCTAAAGCGTTTCGCAGAAAACACCAAGGAACCTGTTTCTCACTCCAAGCACAAAGCGTGCGCAGCACGAGTCTTGGCACAGCAGAACACTTCCCTTGGCATGCTCTTTGCAGCCTCACTCCAAACGGGGCTCTCCGCTTCATCCATCCCCTGACTCCATACTAGCACCAACGGGCTGCTAAAGCATTTCGCAGAAAACACCAAGGAAGCTGTTTCTCACTCCAACCACAAAGCGTGCGCAGCACGAGTCTTGGCACAGCAAAACACTTCCTTTGGCATGCCCTTTGCAGCCTCACTCCAAACGGGGCTCTCCGCTTCATCCATCCCCTGACTCCATACTAGCACCAACGGGCTGCTAAAGCGTTTCGCAGAAAACACCAAGGAAGCTGTTTCTCACTCCAACCACAAAGCGTGCGCAGCACGAGTCTTGGCACAGCAAAACACTTCTCTTGGCATGCCCTTTGCAGCCTCACTCCAAACGGGGCTCTCCGCTTCATCCATCCCCTGACTCCATACTAGCACCAACGGGCTGCTAAAGCGTTTCGCAGAAAACACCAAGGAACCTGTTTCTCACTCCAACCACAAAGCGTGCGCAGCACGAGTCTTGGCACAGCAAAACACTTCTCTTGGCATGCCCTTTGCAGCGTCACTCCAAACGGGGCTCTCCGCTTCATCCATCCCCTGACTCCATACTAGCACCAACGGGCTGCTAAAGCGTTTCGCAGAAAACACCAAGGAACCTGTTTCTCACTCCAACCACAAAGCGTGCGCAGCACGAGTCTTGGCACAGAAAAACACTTCCTTTGGCATGCCCTTTGCAGCCTCACTCCAAACGGGGCTCTCCGCTTCATCCATCCCCTGACTCCATACTAGCACCAACGGGCTGCTAAAGCGTTTCGCAGAAAACACCAAGGAACCTGTTTCTCACTCCAACCACAAAGCGTGCGCAGCACGAGTCTTGGCACAGCAGAACACTTCTCTTGGCATACCCTTTGCAGCCTCACTCCAAAGGGGGCTCTCCGCTTCATCCATCCCCTGACTCCATACTAGCACCAACGGGCTGCTAAAGCGTTTCGCAGAAAACACCAAGGAACCTGTTTCTCACTCCAACCACAAAGCGTGCGCAGCACGAGTCTTGGCACAGCAAAACACTTCTCTTGGCATGCCCTTTGCAGCCTCACTCCAAACGGGGCTCTCCGCTTCATCCATCCCCTGACTCCATACTAGCACCAACGGGCTGCTAAAGCGTTTCGCAGAAAACACCAAGGAACCTGTTTCTCACTCCAACCACAAAGCGTGCGCAGCACGAGTCTTGGCACAGCAGAACACTTCCCTTGGCATGCTCTTTGCAGCCTCACTCCAAACGGGGCTCTCCGCTTCATCCATCCCCTGACTCCATACTAGCACCAACGGGCTGCTAAAGCATTTCGCAGAAAACACCAAGGAAGCTGTTTCTCACTCCAACCACAAAGCGTGCGCAGCACGAGTCTTGGCACAGCAAAACACTTCCTTTGGCATGCCCTTTGCAGCCTCACTCCAAACGGGGCTCTCCGCTTCATCCATCCCCTGACTCCATACTAGCACCAACGGGCTGCTAAAGCGTTTCGCAGAAAACACCAAGGAAGCTGTTTCTCACTCCAACCACAAAGCGTGCGCAGCACGAGTCTTGGCACAGCAAAACACTTCTCTTGGCATGCCCTTTGCAGCCTCACTCCAAACGGGGCTCTCCGCTTCATCCATCCCCTGACTCCATACTAGCACCAACGGGCTGCTAAAGCGTTTCGCAGAAAACACCAAGGAACCTGTTTCTCACTCCAAGCACAAAGCGTGCGCAGCACGAGTCTTGGCACAGCAAAACACTTCCTTTGGCATGCCCTTTGCAGCCTCACTCCAAACGGGGCTCTCCGCTTCATCCATCCCCTGGCTCCATACTAGCACCAACGGGCTGCTAAAGCGTTTCGCAGAAAACACCAAGGAACCTGTTTCTCACTCCAACCACAAAGCGTGCGCAGCATGAGTCTTGGCACAGCAAAACACTTCCTTTGGCATGCCCTTTGCAGCCTCACTCCAAACGGGGCTCTCCGCTTCATCCATCCCCTGACTCCATACTAGCACCAACGGGCTGCTAAAGCGTTTCGCAGAAAGCACCAACGAACCTGTTTCTCACTCCAACCACAATGCGTGCGCAGCACGAGTCTTGGCACAGCAAAACACTTCCTTTGGCATGCCCTTTGCAGCCTCACTCCAAACGGGGCTCTCCGCTTCATCCATCCCCTGGCTCCATACTAGCACCAACGGGCTGCTAAAGCGTTTCGCAGAAAACACCAAGGAACCTGTTTCTCACTCCAAGCACAAAGCGTGCGCAGCACGAGTCTTGGCACAGCAAAACACTTCTCTTGGCATGCCCTTTGCAGCCTCACTCCAAAGGGGGCTCTCCGCTTCATCCATCCCCTGACTCCATACTAGCACCAACGGGCTGCTAAAGCGTTTCGCAGAAAACACCAAGGAACCTGTTTCTCACTCCAACCACAAAGCGTGCGCAGCACGAGTCTTGGCACAGCAAAACACTTCCTTTGGCATGCCCTTTGCAACCTCACTCCAAACGGGGCTCTCCGCTTCATCCATCCCCTGACTCCATACTAGCACCAACGGGCTGCTAAAGCGTTTCGCAGAAAACACCAACGAACCTGTTTCTCACTCCAAGCACAAAGCGTGCGCAGCACGAGTCTTGGCACAGCAGAACACTTCCCTTGGCATGCCCTTTGCAGCCTCACTCCAAACGGGGCTCTCCGCTTCATCCATCCCCTGACTCCATACTAGCACCAACGGGCTGCTAAAGCGTTTCGCAGAAAACACCAAGGAACCTGTTTCTCACTCCAACCACAAAGCGTGCGCAGCACGAGTCTTGGCACAGCAAAACACTTCCTTTGGCATGCCCTTTGCAGCCTCACTCCAAACGGGGCTCTCCGCTTCATCCATCCCCTGACTCCATACTAGCACCAACGGGCTGCTAAAGCGTTTCGCAGAAAACACCAAGGAAGCTGTTTCTCACTCCAACCACAAAGCGTGCGCAGCACGAGTCTTGGCACAGCAAAACACTTCCTTTGGCATGCCCTTTGCAGCCTCACTCCAAACGGGGCTCTCCGCTTCATCCATCCCCTGGCTCCATACTAGCACCAACGGGCTGCTAAAGCGTTTCGCAGAAAACACCAAGGAACCTGTTTCTCACTCCAACCACAAAGCGTGCGCAGCACGAGTCTTGGCACAGCAAAACACTTCTCTTGGCATGCCCTTTGCAGCCTCACTCCAAATGGGGCTCTCCGCTTCATCCATCCCCTGACTCCATACTAGCACCAACGGGCTGCTAAAGCGTTTCGCAGAAAACACCAAGGAACCTGTTTCTCACTCCAACCACAAAGCGTGCGCAGCACGAGTCTTGGCACAGCAAAACACTTCCTTTGGCATGCCCTTTGCAGCCTCACTCCAAACGGGGCTCTCCGCTTCATCCATCCCCTGGCTCCATACTAGCACCAACGGGCTGCTAAAGCGTTTCGCAGAAAACACCAAGGAACCTGTTTCTCACTCCAACCACAAAGCGTGCGCAGCACGAGTCTTGGCACAGCAAAACACTTCTCTTGGCATGCCCTTTGCAGCCTCACTCCAAATGGGGCTCTCTGCTTCATCCATCCCCTGACTCCATACTAGCACCAACGGGCTGCTAAAGCGTTTCGCAGAAAACACCAAGGAACCTGTTTCTCACTCCAACCACAAAGCGTGCGCAGCACGAGTCTTGGCACAGCAAAACACTTCCTTTGGCATGCCCTTTGCAGCCTCACTCCAAACGGGGCTCTCCGCTTCATCCATCCCCTGACTCCATACTAGCACCAACGGGCTGCTAAAGCGTTTCGCAGAAAACACCAAGGAAGCTGTTTCTCACTCCAACCACAAAGCGTGCGCAGCACGAGTCTTGGCACAGCAAAACACTTCCTTTGGCATGCCCTTTGCAGCCTCACTCCAAACGGGGCTCTCCGCTTCATCCATCCCCTGGCTCCATACTAGCACCAACGGGCTGCTAAAGCGTTTCGCAGAAAACACCAAGGAACCTGTTTCTCACTCCAACCACAAAGCGTGCGCAGCACGAGTCTTGGCACAGCAAAACACTTCTCTTGGCATGCCCTTTGCAGCCTCACTCCAAATGGGGCTCTCCGCTTCATCCATCCCCTGACTCCATACTAGCACCAACGGGCTGCTAAAGCGTTTCGCAGAAAACACCAAGGAACCTGTTTCTCACTCCAACCACAAAGCGTGCGCAGCACGAGTCTTGGCACAGCAAAACACTTCCTTTGGCATGCCCTTTGCAGCCTCACTCCAAACGGGGCTCTCCGCTTCATCCATCCCCTGGCTCCATACTAGCACCAACGGGCTGCTAAAGCGTTTCGCAGAAAACACCAAGGAACCTGTTTCTCACTCCAACCACAAAGCGTGCGCAGCACGAGTCTTGGCACAGCAAAACACTTCTCTTGGCATGCCCTTTGCAGCCTCACTCCAAATGGGGCTCTCTGCTTCATCCATCCCCTGACTCCATACTAGCACCAACGGGCTGCTAAAGCGTTTCGCAGAAAACACGAAGGAACCTGTTTCTCACTCCAACCACAAAGCGTGCGCAGCACGAGTCCTGGCACAGCAAAACACTTCCTTTGGCATGCCCTTTGCAGCCTCACTCCAAACGGGGCTCTCCGCTTCATCCATCCCCTGACTCCATACTAGCACCAACGGGCTGCTAAAGCGTTTCGCAGAAAACACCAAGGAACCTGTTTCTCACTCCAACCACAAAGCGTGCGCAGCACGAGTCTTGGCACAGCAAAACACTTCCTTTGGCATGCCCTTTGCAGCCTCACTCCAAACGGGGCTCTCCGCTTCATCCATCCCCTGACTCCATACTAGCACCAAAGGGCTGCTAAAGCGTTTCGCAGAAAACACCAAGGAACCTGTTTCTCACTCCAACCACAAAGCGTGCGCAGCACGAGTCTTGGCACAGCAAAACACTTCTCTTGGCATGCCCTTTGCAGCCTCACTCCAAATGGGGCTCTCCGCTTCATCCATCCCCTGACTCCATACTAGCACCAACGGCCTGCTAAAGCGTTTCGCAGAAAACACCAAGGAACCTGTTTCTCACTCCAAGCACAAAGCGTGCGCAGCACGAGTCTTGGCACAGCAAAACACTTCTCTTGGCATACCCTTTGCAGCCTCACTCCAAATGGGGCTCTCCGCTTCATCCATCCCCTGACTCCATACTAGCACCAACGGGCTGCTAAAGCGTTTCGCAGAAAACACCAAGGAACCTGTTTCTCACTCCAAGCACAAAGCGTGCGCAGCACGAGTCCTGGCACAGCAAAACACTTCCTTTGGCATGCCCTTTGCAGCCTCACTCCAAACGGGGCTCTCCGCTTCATCCATCCCCTGACTCCATACTAGCTGCTAAAGCGTTTCGCAGAAAACACCAAGGAACCTGTTTCTCACTCCAAGCACAAAGCGTGCGCAGCACGAGTCCTGGCACAGCAAAACACTTCCTTTGGCATGCCCTTTGCAGCCTCACTCCAAACGGGGCTCTCCGCTTCATCCATCCCCTGACTCCATACTAGCACCAACGGGCTGCTAAAGCGTTTCGCAGAAAACACCAACGAACCTGTTTCTCACTCCAACCACAAAGCGTGCGCAGCACCAGTCTTGGCACAGCAAAACACTTCCTTTGGCATGCCCTTTGCAGCCTCACTCCAAACGGGGCTCTCCGCTTCATCCATCCCCTGACTCCATACTAGCACCAACGGGCTGCTAAAGCGTTTCGCAGAAAACACCAAGGAACCTGTTTCTCACTCCAACCACAAAGCGTGCGCAGCACGAGTCTTGGCACAGCAAAACACTTCCTTTGGCATGCCCTTTGCAGCCTCAATCCAAACGGGGCTCTCCGCTTCATCCATCCCCTGACTCCATACTAGCACCAACGGGCTGCTAAAGCGTTTCGCAGAAAACACCAACGAACCTGTTTCTCACTCCAAGCACAAAGCGTGCGCAGCACGAGTCTTGGCACAGCAAAACACTTCTCTTGGCATGCCCTTTGCAGCCTCACTCCAAATGGGGCTCTCCGCTTCATCCATCCCCTGACTCCATACTAGCACCAACGGGCTGCTAAAGCGTTTCGCAGAAAACACCAAGGAACCTGTTTCTCACTCCAACCACAAAGCGTGCGCAGCACGAGTCTTGGCACAGCAAAACACTTCCTTTGGCATGCCCTTTGCAGCCTCACTCCAAACGGGGCTCTCCGCTTCATCCATCCCCTGACTCCATACTAGCACCAACGGGCTGCTAAAGCGTTTCGCAGAAAACACCAAGGAACCTGTTTCTCACTCCAAGCACAAAGCGTGCGCAGCACGAGTCTTGGCACAGCAAAACACTTCCTTTGGCATGCCCTTTGCAGCCTCACTCCAAACGGGGCTCTCCGCTTCATCCATCCCCTGACTCCATACTAGCACCAACGGCCTGCTAAAGCGTTTCGCAGAAAACACCAACGAACCTGTTTCTCACTCCAACCACAAAGCGTGCGCAGCACGAGTCTTGGCACAGAAAAACACTTCCATTGGCATGCCCTTTGCAGCCTCACTCCAAACGGAGCTCTCCGCTTCATCCATCCCCTGACTCCATACTAGCACCAACGGGCTGCTAAAGCGTTTCGCAGAAAACACCAAGGAACCTGTTTCTCACTCCAAGCACAGAGCGTGCGCAGCACGAGTCTTGGCACAGCAGGACACTTCCCTGGGCATGCCCTTTGCAGCCTCACTCCAAACGGGTCTCTCCGCTTCATCCATCCCCTAACTCCATACTAGCACCAACGGGCTGCTAAAGCGTTTCGCAGAAAACACCAAGGAACCTGTTCCTCACTCCAAGCACAAAGTGTGCGCAGCACGAGTCTTGGAACAGCAAAACACTTCCCTTGGCATGCCCTTTGCAGCCTCACTCCAAACGGGGCTCTCCGCTTCATCCATCCCCTGACTCCATACTAGCACCAACGGGCTGCTAAAGCGTTTCGCAGAAAACACCAACGAACCTGTTTCTCACTCCAACCACAAAGCGTGCGCAGCACGAGTCTTGGCACAGCAAAACACTTCCTTTGGCATGCCCTTTGCAGCCACACTCCAAACGGGGCTCTCCGCTTCATCCATCCCCTGACTCCATACTAGCACCAACGGGCTGCTAAAGCGTTTCGCAGAAAACACCAAGGAACCTGTTTCTCACTCCAACCACAAAGCGTGCGCAGCACGAGTCTTGGCACAGAAAAACACTTCCATTGGCATGCCCTTTGCAGCCTCACTCCAAACGGAGCTCTCCGCTTCATCCATCCCCTGACTCCATACTAGCACCAACGGGCTGCTAAAGCGTTTCGCAGAAAACACCAAGGAACCTGTTTCTCACTCCAACCGCAAAGCGTGCGCAGCACGAGTCTTGGCACAGCAGAACATTTCCTTTGGCATGCCCTTTGCAGCCTCACTCCAAACGGGGCTCTCCGCTTCATCCATCCCCTAACTCAATACTAGCACCAACGGGCTGCTAAAGCGTTTCGCAGAAAACACCAAGGAACCTGTTTCTCACTCCAAGCACAAAGTGTGCGCAGCACGAGTCTTGGCACAGCAGAACACTTCCCTTGGCATGCCCTTTGCAGCCTCACTCCAAACGGGGCTCTCCGCTTCATCCATCTCCTGACTCCATACTAGCACCAACGGCCTGCTAAAGCGTTTCGCAGAAAACACCAACGAACCTGTTTCTCACTCCAAGCACAAAGTGTGCGCAGCACGAGTCTTGGCACAGCAGAACACTTCCCTTGGCATGCCCTTTGCAGCCTCACTCCAAACGGGGCTCTCCGCTTCATCCATCCCCTAACTCCATACTAGCACCAACGGCCTGCTAAAGCGTTTCGCAGAAAACACCAACGAACCTGTTTCTCACTCCAAGCACAAAGTGTGCGCAGCACGAGTCTTGGCACAGCAGAACACTTCCCTTGGCATGCCCTTTGCAGCCTCACTCCAAACGGGGCTCTCCGCTTCATCCATCCCCTGACTCCATACTAGCACCAACGGGCTGCTAAAGTGTTTCGCAGAAAACACCAAGGAACCTGTTTCTCACTCCAAGCACAACGTGTGCGCAGCACGAGTCTTGGCACAGCAAAACACTTCCTTTGGCATGCCCTTTGCAGCCTCGCTCCAAACGGGGCTCTCCGCTTCATCCATCCCCTGACTCCACACTAGCACCAACGGGCTGCTAAAGCGTTTCGCAGAAAACACCAAGGAACCTGTTTCTCACTCCAAGCACAAAGCGTGCGCAGCACGAGTCTTGGCACAGCAAAACACTTCCTTTGGCATGCCCTTTGCAGCCTCACTCCAAACGGGGCTCTCCGCTTCATCCATCCCCTGACTCCATACTAGCACCAACGGGCTGCTAAAGCGTTTCGCAGAAAACACCAAGGAACCTGTTTCTCACTCCAACCGCAAAGTGTGCGCAGCACGAGTCTTGGCACAGCAGAACACTTCCCTTGGCATGCCCTTTGCAGCCTCACTCCAAACGGGGCTCTCCGCTTCATCCATCCCCTAACTCCATACTAGCACCATCGGCCTGCTAAAGCGTTTCGCAGAAAACACCAACGAACCTGTTTCTCACTCCAAGCACAAAGCGTGCGCAGCACGAGTCTTGGCACAGCAGAAAACTTCCCTTGGCATGCCCTTTGCAGCCTCACTCCAAACGGGGCTCTCCGCTTCATCCATCCCCTAACTCCATACTAGCACCAACGGCCTGCTAAAGCGTTTCGCAGAAAACACCAAGGAACCTGTTTCTCACTCCAAGCACAAAGTGTGCGCAGCACGAGTCTTGGCACAGCAGAACACTTCCCTTGGCATGCCCTTTGCAGCCTCACTCCAAACGGGGCTCTCCGCTTCATCCATCCCCTGACTCCATACTAGCACCAACGGGCTGCTAAAGCGTTTCGCAGAAAACACCAAGGAACCTGTTTCTCACTCCAAGCACAAAGTGTGCGCAGCACGAGTCTTGGCACAGCAGAACACTTCCCTTGGCATGCCCTTTGCAGCCTCACTCCAAACGGGGCTCTCCGCTTCATCCATCCCCTGACTCCATACTAGCACCAACGCCTGTTAAAGCGTTTCGCAGAAAACACCAACAAACCTGTTTCTCACTCCAAGCACAAAGTGTGCGCAGCAGGAGTCTTGGCACAGCAAAACACTTCCCTTGGCATGCCCTTTGCAGCCTCGCTCCAAACGGGGCTCTCCGCTTCATCCATCCCCTGACTCCATACTAGCACCAACGGGCTGCTAAAGCGTTTCGCAGAAAACACCAAGGAACCTGTTTCTCACTCCAACCACAAAGCGTGCGCAGCACGAGTCTTGGCACAGCAAAACACTTCTCCTGGCATGCCCTTTGCAGCCTCACTCCAAACGGGGCTCTCCGCTTCATCCATCCCCTGACTCCATACTAGCACCATCGGCCTGCTAAAGCGTTTCGCAGAAAACACCAACAAACCTGTTTCTCACTCCAAGCACAAAGTGTGCGCAGCACGAGTCTTGGCACAGCAGAACACTTCCTTTGGCATGCCCTTTGCAGCCTCACTCCAAACGGGGCTCTCCGCTTCGTCCATCCCCTGACTCCATACTAGCACCAACGGGCTGCTAAAGCGTTTCGCAGAAAACACCAAGGAACCTGTTTCTCACTCCAAGCACAAAGCGTGCGCACCACGAGTCTTGGCACAGCAGAACACTTCCATTGGCATGCCCTTTGCAGCCTCACTCCAAACGGGGCTCTCCGCTTCATCCATCCCCTGACTCCATACTAGCACCAACGGGCTGCTAAAGCGTTTCGCAGAAAACACCAAGGAACCTGTTTCTCACTCCAACCACAAAGCGTGCGCAGCACGAGTCTTGGCACAGCAAAACACTTCTCCTGGCATGCCCTTTGCAGCCTCACTCCAAACGGGGCTCTCCGCTTCATCCATCCCCTGACTCCATACTAGCACCAACGGGCTGCTAAAGCGTTTCGCAGAAAACACCAAGGAACCTGTTTCTCACTCCAAGCACAAAGCGTGCGCAGCACGAGTCTTGGCACAGCAAAACACTTCCTTTGGCATGCCCTTTGCAGCCTCACTCCAAACGGGGCTCTCCGCTTCATCCATCCCCTGACTCCATACTAGCACCAACGGGCTGCTAAAGCGTTTCGCAGAAAACACCAACGAACCTGTTTCTCACTCCAACCACAAAGCGTGCGCAGCACGAGTCTTGGCACAGCAAAACACTTCCTTTGGCATGCCCTTTGCAGCCTCACTCCAAACGGGGCTCTCCGCTTCATCCATCCCCTGACTCCATACTAGCACCAACGGGCTGCTAAAGCGTTTCGCAGAAAACACCAAGGAACCTGTTTCTCACTCCAAGCACAAAGCGTGTGCAGCACGAGTCTTGGCACAGCAAAACACTTCCTTTGGCATGCCCTTTGCAGCCTCACTCCAAACGGGGCTCTCCGCTTCATCCATCCCCTGACTCCATACTAGCACCAACGGGCTGCTAAAGCGTTTCGCAGAAAACACCAAGGAACCTGTTTCTCACTCCAAGCACAAAGCGTGCGCAGCACGAGTCTTGGCACAGCAAAACACTTCTCTTGGCATGCCCTTTGCAGCCTCACTCCAAACGGGGCTCTCCGCTTCATCCATCCCCTGACTCCATACTAGCACCAACGGCCTGCTAAAGCGTTTCGCAGAAAACACCAACGAACCTGTTTCTCACTCCAAGCACAAAGCGTGCGCAGCACGAGTCTTGGCACAGCAAAACACTTCTCTTGGCATGCCCTTTGCAGCCTCACTCCAAACGGGGCTCTCCGCTTCATCCATCCCCTGACTCCATACTAGCACCAACGGGCTGCTAAAGCGTTTCGCAGAAAACACCAAGGAACCTGTTTCTCACTCCAAGCACAAAGCGTGCGCAGCATGAGTCTTGGCACAGCAGATCACTTCCCTTGGCATGCCCTTTGCAGCCTCACTCCAAACGGGGCTCTCCGCTTCATCCATCCCCTAACTCCATACTAGCACCAAAGGCCTGCTAAAGCGTTTCGCAGAAAACACCAAGGAACCTGTTTCTCACTCCAAGCACAAAGCGTGCGCACCACGAGTCTTGGCACAGCAGAACACTTCCATTGGCATGCCCTTTGCAGCCTCACTCCAAACGGGGCTCTCCGCTTCATCCATCCCCTGACTCCATACTAGCACCAACGGGCTGCTAAAGCGTTTCGCAGAAAACACCAAGGAACCTGTTTCTAACTCCAACCACAAAGCGTGCGCAGCACGAGTCTTGGCACAGCAAAACACTTCTCTTGGCATGCCCTTTGCAGCCTCACTCCAAACGGGGCTCTCCGCTTCATCCATCCCCTGACTCCATACTAGCACCAACGGGCTGCTAAAGCGTTTCGCAGAAAACACCAACGAACCTGTTTCTCACTCCAACCACAAAGCGTGCGCAGCACGAGTCTTGGCACAGCAAAACACTTCCTTTGGCATGCCCTTTGCAGCCTCACTCCAAACGGGGCTCTCCGCTTCATCCATCCCCTGACTCCATACTAGCACCAACGGGCTGCTAAAGCGTTTCGCAGAAAACACCAAGGAACCTGTTTCTCACTCCAAGCACAAAGCGTGTGCAGCACGAGTCTTGGCACAGCAAAACACTTCCTTTGGCATGCCCTTTGCAGCCTCACTCCAAACGGGGCTCTCCGCTTCATCCATCCCCTGACTCCATACTAGCACCAACGGGCTGCTAAAGCGTTTCGCAGAAAACACCAAGGAACCTGTTTCTAACTCCAACCACAAAGCGTGCGCAGCACGAGTCTTGGCACAGCAAAACACTTCTCTTGGCATGCCCTTTGCAGCCTCACTCCAAACGGGGCTCTCCGCTTCATCCATCCCCTGACTCCATACTAGCACCAACGGGCTGCTAAAGCGTTTCGCAGAAAACACCAACGAACCTGTTTCTCACTCCAACCACAAAGCGTGCGCAGCACGAGTCTTGGCACAGCAAAACACTTCCTTTGGCATGCCCTTTGCAGCCTCACTCCAAACGGGGCTCTCCGCTTCATCCATCCCCTGACTCCATACTAGCACCAACGGGCTGCTAAAGCGTTTCGCAGAAAACACCAAGGAACCTGTTTCTCACTCCAAGCACAAAGCGTGTGCAGCACGAGTCTTGGCACAGCAAAACACTTCCTTTGGCATGCCCTTTGCAGCCTCACTCCAAACGGGGCTCTCCGCTTCATCCATCCCCTGACTCCATACTAGCACCAACGGGCTGCTAAAGCGTTTCGCAGAAAACACCAAGGAACCTGTTTCTCACTCCAAGCACAAAGCGTGCGCAGCACGAGTCTTGGCACAGCAAAACACTTCTCTTGGCATGCCCTTTGCAGCCTCACTCCAAACGGGGCTCTCCGCTTCATCCATCCCCTGACTCCATACTAGCACCAACGGCCTGCTAAAGCGTTTCGCAGAAAACACCAACGAACCTGTTTCTCACTCCAAGCACAAAGCGTGCGCAGCACGAGTCTTGGCACAGCAAAACACTTCTCTTGGCATGCCCTTTGCAGCCTCACTCCAAACGGGGCTCTCCGCTTCATCCATCCCCTGACTCCATACTAGCACCAACGGGCTGCTAAAGCGTTTCGCAGAAAACACCAAGGAACCTGTTTCTCACTCCAAGCACAAAGCGTGCGCAGCATGAGTCTTGGCACAGCAGATCACTTCCCTTGGCATGCCCTTTGCAGCCTCACTCCAAACGGGGCTCTCCGCTTCATCCATCCCCTAACTCCATACTAGCACCAAAGGCCTGCTAAAGCGTTTCGCAGAAAACACCAAGGAACCTGTTTCTCACTCCAACCACAAAGCGTGCGCAGCTCGAGTCTTGGCACAGCAGAACACTTCCCTTGGCATGCCCTTTGCAGTCTCACTCCAAACGGGGCTCTCCGCTTCATCCATCCCCTAACTCCATACTAGCACCAACGGGCTGCTAAAGCGTTTCGCAGAAAACACCAAGGAACCTGTTCCTCACTCCAAGCACAAAGTGTGCGCAGCACGAGTCTTGGAACAGCAAAACACTTCCCTTGGCATGCCCTTTGCAGCCTCACTCCAAACGCGGCTCTCCGCTTCATCCATCCCCTGACTTCATACTAGCACCAACGGGCTGCTAGAGCGTTTCGCAGAAAACACCAAGGAACCTGTTTCTCACTCCAACCACAAAGCGTGCGCAGCACGAGTCTTGGCACAGCAAAACACTTCCTTTGGCATGCCCTTTGCAGCCTCACTCCAAACGGGGCTCTCCGCTTCATCCATCCCCTGACTCCATACTAGCACCAACGGGCTGCTAAAGCGTTTCGCAGAAAACACCAAGGAACCTGTTTCTCATTCCAACCACAAAGCGTGCGCAGCACGAGTCTTGGCACAGCAAAACACTTCCTTTGGCATGCCCTTTGCAGCCTCACTCCAAACGGGGCTCTCCGCTTCATCCATCCCCTGACTCCATACTAGCAGCAACGGGCTGCTAAAGCGTTTCGCAGAAAACACCAAGGAACCTGTTTCTCACTCCAAGCACAAAGCGTGCGCAGCACGAGTCTTAGCACAGCAAAACACTTCCTTTGGCATGCCCTTTGCAGCCTCACTCCAAACGGGGCTCTCCGCCTCATCCATCCCCTAACTCCATACTAGCACCAACGGCCTGCTAAAGCGTTTCGCAGAAAACACCAAGGAACCTGTTTCTCACTCCAAGCACAAGGCGTGCGCAGCACGAGTCTTGGCACAGCAGAACACTTCCCTTGGCATGCCCTTTGCAGCCTCACTCCAAACGGGGCTCTCCGCTTCATCCATCCCCTAACTCCATACTAGCACCAACGGGCTGCTAAAGCGTTTCGCAGAAAACACCAAGGAACCTGTTCCTCATTCCAAGCACAAAGCGTGCGCAGCACGAGTCTTGGCACAGCAAAACACTTCCTTTGGCATGCCCTTTGCAGCCTCACTCCAAACGGGGCTCTCCGCTTCATCCATCCCCTGACTCCATACTAGCACCAACGGGCTGCTAAAGCGTTTCGCAGAAAACACCAAGGAACCTGTTTCTCACTCCAAGCACAAAGTGTGCGCAGCACGAGTCTTGGCACAGCAGAACACTTCCCTTGGCATGCCCTTTGCAGCCTCACTCCAAACGGGGCTCTCCGCTTCATCCATCCCCTGACTCCATACTAGCACCAACGGCCTGCTAAAGCGTTTCGCAGAAAACACCAACGAACCTGTTTCTCACTCCAAGCACAAAGTGTGCGCAGCACGAGTCTTGGCACAGCAGAACACTTCCCTTGGCATGCCCTTTGCAGCCTCACTCCAAACGGGGCTTTCCGCTTCATCCATCCCCTAACTCCATACTAGCACCAACGGCCTGCTAAAGCGTTTCGCAGAAAACACCAAGGAACCTGTTTCTCACTCCAAGCACAAAGTGTGCGCAGCACGAGTCTTGGCACAGCAGAACACTTCCCTTGGCATGCCCTTTGCAGCCTCACTCCAAACGGGGCTCTCCGCTTCATCCATCCCCTAACTGCATACTAGCACCAACGGCCTGCTAAAGCGTTTCGCAGAAAACACCAACGAACCTGTTTCTCACTCCAAGCACAAAGTGTGCGCAGCACGAGTCTTGGCACAGCAGAACACTTCCCTTGGCATGCCCTTTGCAGCCTCACTCCAAACGGGGCTCTCCGCTTCATCCATCCCCTGACTCCATACTAGCACCAACGGGCTGCTAAAGCGTTTCGCAGAAAACACCAAGGAACCTGTTTCTCACTCCAAGCACAAAGCGTGCGCAGCACGAGTCTTGGCACAGCAGAACACTTCCCTTGGCATGCCCTTTGCAGCCTCACTCCAAACGGGGCTCTCCGCTTCATCCATCCCCTGACTCCATACTAGCACCAACGGGCTGCTAAAGCGTTTCGCAGAAAACACCAAGGAACCTGTTTCTCACTCCAACCACAAAGCATGCGCAGCACGAGTCTTGGCACAGCAGAACACTTCCCTTGGCATGCCCTTTGCAGCCTCACTCCAAACGGGGCTCTCCGCTTCGTCCATCCCCTGACTCCATACTAGCACCAACGGGCTGCTAAAGCGTTTCGCAGAAAACACCAAGGAACCTGTTTCTCACTCCAAGCACAAAGCGTGCGCACCACGAGTCTTGGCACAGCAGAACACTTCCCTTGGCATGCCCTTTGCAGCCTCACTCCAAACGGGTCTCTCCGCTTCATCCATCCCCTAACTCCATACTAGCACCAACGGGCTGCTAAAGCGTTTCGCAGAAAACACCAAGGAACCTGTTTCTCACTCCAAGCACAAAGTGTGCGCAGCACGAGTCTTGGCACAGCAGAACACTTCCCTTGGCATGCCCTTTGCAGCCTCACTCCAAACGGGGCTCTCCGCTTCATCCATCCCCTGACTCCATACTAGCACCAACGGGCTGCTAAAGCGTTTCGCAGAAAACACCAAGGAACCTGTTTCTCACTCCAAGCACAAAGCGTGCGCAGCACGAGTCTTGGCACAGCAAAACACTTCCTTTGGCATGCCCTTTGCAGCCTCACTCCAAACGGGGCTCTCCGCTTCATCCATCCCCTGACTCCATACTAGCACCAACGGGCTGCTAAAGCGTTTCGCAGAAAACACCAAGGAACCTGTTTCTCACTCCAAGCACAAAGCGTGCGCAGCACGAGTCTTGGCACAGCAAAACACTTCCTTTGGCATGCCCTTTGCAGCCTCACTCCAAACGGGGCTCTCCGCTTCATCCATCCCCTGACTCCATACTAGCACCAACGGGCTGCTAAAGCGTTTCGCAGAAAACACCAAGGAACCTGTTTCTCACTCCAACCACAAAGCGTGCGCAGCACGAGTCTTGGCACAGCAAAACACTTCCTTTGGCATGCCCTTTGCAGCCTCACTCCAAACGGGGCTCTCCGCTTCATCCATCCCCTGACTCCATACTAGCACCAACGGGCTGCTAAAGCGTTTCGCAGAAAACACCAAGGAACCTGTTTCTCACTCCAAGCACAAAGCGTGCGCAGCATGAGTCTTGGCACAGCAGATCACTTCCCTTGGCATGCCCTTTGCAGCCTCACTCCAAACGGGGCTCTCCGCTTCATCCATCCCCTAACTCCATACTAGCACCAAAGGCCTGCTAAAGCATTTCGCAGAAAACACCAAGGAACCTGTTTCTCACTCCAACCACAAAGCGTGCGCAGCACGAGTCTTGGCACAGCAGAACACTTCCCTTGGCATGCCCTTTGCAGTCTCACTCCAAACGGGGCTCTCCGCTTCATCCATCCCCTAACTCCATACTAGCACCAACGGGCTGCTAAAGCGTTTCGCAGAAAACACCAAGGAACCTGTTCCTCACTCCAAGCACAAAGTGTGCGCAGCACGAGTCTTGGAACAGCAAAACACTTCCCTTGGCATGCCCTTTGCAGCCTCACTCCAAACGCGGCTCTCCGCTTCATCCATCCCCTGACTTCATACTAGCACCAACGGGCTGCTAGAGCGTTTCGCAGAAAACACCAAGGAACCTGTTTCTCACTCCAAGCACAAAGCGTGCGCAGCACGAGTCTTGGCACAGCAAAACACTTCCTTTGGCATGCCCTTTGCAGCCTCACTCCAAACGGGGCTCTCCGCTTCATCCATCCCCTGACTCCATACTAGCACCAACGGGCTGCTAAAGCGTTTCGCAGAAAACACCAAGGAACCTGTTTCTCACTCCAAGCACAAAGCGTGCGCAGCACGAGTCTTGGCACAGCAAAACACTTCCTTTGGCATGCCCTTTGCAGCCTCACTCCAAACGGGGCTCTCCGCTTCATCCATCCCCTGACTCCATACTAGCAGCAACGGGCTGCTAAAGCGTTTCGCAGAAAACACCAAGGAACCTGTTTCTCACTCCAAGCACAGAGCGTGCGCAGCACGAGTCTTGGCACAGCAGAACACTTCCCTTGGCATGCCCTTTGCAGCCTCACTCCAAACGGGGCTCTCCGCTTCATCCATCCCCTAACTCCATACTAGCACCAACGGCCTGCTAAAGCGTTTCGCAGAAAACACCAAGGAACCTGTTTCTCACTCCAAGCACAAGGCGTGCGCAGCACGAGTCTTGGCACAGCAGAACACTTCCCTTGGCATGCCCTTTGCAGCCTCACTCCAAACGGGGCTCTCCGCTTCATCCATCCCCTAACTCCATACTAGCACCAACGGGCTGCTAAAGCGTTTCGCAGAAAACACCAAGGAACCTGTTCCTCATTCCAAGCACAAAGCGTGCGCAGCACGAGTCTTGGCACAGCAAAACACTTCCTTTGGCATGCCCTTTGCAGCCTCACTCCAAACGGGGCTCTCCGCTTCATCCATCCCCTGACTCCATACTAGCACCAACGGGCTGCTAAAGCGTTTCGCAGAAAACACCAAGGAACCTGTTTCTCACTCCAAGCACAAAGCGTGCGCAGCACGAGTCTTGGCACAGCAGAACAGTTCTCTTGGCATGCCCTTTGCAGCCTCACTCCAAACGGGGCTCTCCGCTTCATCCATCCCCTAACTCCATACTAGCACCAACGGCCTGCTAAAGCGTTTCGCAGAAAACACCAAGGAACCTGTTTCTCACTCCAAGCACAAAGTGTGCGCAGCACGAGTCTTGGCACAGCAGAACACTTCCCTTGGCATGCCCTTTGCAGCCTCACTCCAAACGGGGCTCTCCGCTTCATCCATCCCCTGACTCCATACTAGCACCAACGGCCTGCTAAAGCGTTTCGCAGAAAACACCAACGAACCTGTTTCTCACTCCAACCACAAAGTGTGCGCAGCACGAGTCTTGGCACAGCAGAACACTTCCCTTGGCATGCCCTTTGCAGCCTCACTCCAAACGGGGCTTTCCGCTTCATCCATCCCCTAACTCCATACTAGCACCAACGGGCTGCTAAAGCGTTTCGCAGAAAACACCAAGGAACCTGTTTCTCACTCCAAGCACAAAGTGTGCGCAGCACGAGTCTTGGCACAGCAGAACACTTCCCTTGGCATGCCCTTTGCAGCCTCACTCCAAACGGGGCTCTCCGCTTCATCCATCCCCTAACTCCATACTAGCACCAACGGGCTGCTAAAGCGTTTCGCAGAAAACACCAAGGAACCTGTTTCTCACTCCAACCACAAAGTGTGCGCAGCACGAGTCTTGGCACAGCAGAACACTTCCCTTGGCATGCCCTTTGCAGCCTCACTCCAAACGGGGCTCTCCGCTTCATCCATCCCCTGACTCCATACTAGCACCAACGGGCTGCTAAAGCGTTTCGCAGAAAACACCAAGGAACCTGTTTCTCACTCCAAGCACAAAGCGTGCGCAGCACGAGTCTTGGCACAGCAGAACACTTCCCTTGGCATGCCCTTTGCAGCCTCACTCCAAACGGGGCTCTCCGCTTCATCCATCCCCTGACTCCATACTAGCACCAACGGGCTGCTAAAGCGTTTCGCAGAAAACACCAAGGAACCTGTTTCTCACTCCAACCACAAAGCGTGCGCAGCACGAGTCTTGGCACAGCAAAACACTTCCTTTGGCATGCCCTTTGCAGCCTCACTCCAAACGGGGCTCTCCGCTTCATCCATCCCCTGACTCCATACTAGCACCAACGGGCTGCTAAAGCGTTTCGCAGAAAACACCAAGGAACCTGTTTCTCACTCCAACCACAAAGCGTGCGCAGCACGAGTCTTGGCACAGCAAAACACTTCCTTTGGCATGCCCTTTGCAGCCTCACTCCAAACGGGGCTCTCCGCTTCATCCATCCCCTGACTCCATACTAGCACCAACGGCCTGCTAAAGCGTTTCGCAGAAAACACCAAGGAACCTGTTTCTCACTCCAACCACAAAGCGTGCGCAGCACGAGTCTTGGCACAGCAGAACACTTCCATTGGCATGCCCTTTGCAGCCTCACTCCAAACGGGGCTCTCCGCTTCATCCATCCCCTAACTCCATACTAGCACCAACGGGCTGCTAAAGCGTTTCGCAGAAAACACCAAGGAACCTGTTTCTCACTCCAAGCACAGAGCGTGCGCAGCACGAGTCTTGGCACAGCAGAACACTTCCCTTGGCATGCCCTTTGCAGCCTCACTCCAAACGGGGCTCTCTGCTTCATCCATCCCCTAACTCCATACTAGCACCAACGGCCTGCTAAAGCGTTTCGCAGAAAACACCAACGAACCTGTTTCTCACTCCAAGCACAAGGCGTGCGCAGCACGAGTCTTGGCACAGCAAAACACTTCCCTTGGCATGCCCTTTGCAGCCTCACTCCAAACGGGGCTCTCCGCTTCATCCATCCCCTAACTCCATACTAGCACCAACGGGCTGCTAAAGCGTTTCGCAGAAAACACCAAGGAACCTGTTTCTCACTCCAACCACAAAGCGTGCGCAGCACGAGTCTTGGCACAGCAAAACACTTCTCTTGGCATGCCCTTTGCAGCCTCACTCCAAACGGGGGTCTCCGCTTCATCCATCCCCTAACTCCATACTAGCACCAACGGGCTGCTAAAGCGTTTCGCAGAAAACACCAAGGAACCTGTTTCTCACTCCAAGCACAAAGCGTGCGCAGCACGAGTCTTGGCACAGCAGAACACTTCCCTTGGCATGCCCTTTGCAGCCTCACTCCAAACGGGGCTCTCCGCTTCATCCATCCCCTGACTCCATACTAGCACCAACGGGCTGCTAAAGCGTTTCGCAGAAAACACCAAGGAACCTGTTTCTCACTCCAACCACAAAGTGTGCGCAGCACGAGTCTTGGCACAGCAGAACACTTCCCTTGGCATGCCCTTTGCAGCCTCACTCCAAACGGGGCTCTCCGCTTCATCCATCCCCTGACTCCATACTAGCACCAACGGGCTGCTAAAGCGTTTCGCAGAAAACACCAAGGAACCTGTTCCTCATTCCAAGCACAAAGTGTGCGCAGCACGAGTCTTGGCACAGCAAAACACTTCCTTTGGCATGCCCTTTGCAGCCTCACTCCAAACGGGGCTCTCCGCTTCATCCATCCCCTGACTCCACACTAGCACCAACGGGCTGCTAAAGCGTTTCGCAGAAAACACCAAGGAACCTGTTTCTCACTCCAAGCACAAAGCGTGCGCAGCACGAGTCTTGGCACAGCAAAACACTTCCTTTGGCATGCCCTTTGCAGCCTCACTCCAAACGGGGCTCTCCGCTTCATCCATCCCCTGACTCCATACTAGCACCAACGGGCTGCTAAAGCGTTTCGCAGAAAACACCAAGGAACCTGTTTCTCACTCCAACCGCAAAGTGTGCGCAGCACGAGTCTTGGCACAGCAGAACACTTCCCTTGGCATGCCCTTTGCAGCCTCACTCCAAACGGGGCTCTCCGCTTCATCCATCCCCTAACTCCATACTAGCACCATCGGCCTGCTAAAGCGTTTCGCAGAAAACACCAACGAACCTGTTTCTCACTCCAAGCACAAAGCGTGCGCAGCACGAGTCTTGGCACAGCAGAAAACTTCCCTTGGCATGCCCTTTGCAGCCTCACTCCAAACGGGGCTCTCCGCTTCATCCATCCCCTAACTCCATACTAGCACCAACGGCCTGCTAAAGCGTTTCGCAGAAAACACCAACGAACCTGTTTCTCACTCCAAGCACAAAGTGTGCGCAGCACGAGTCTTGGCACAGCAGAACACTTCCCTTGGCATGCCCTTTGCAGCCTCACTCCAAACGGGGCTCTCCGCTTCATCCATCCCCTGACTCCATACTAGCACCAACGGCCTGTTAAAGCGTTTCGCAGAAAACACCAACAAACCTGTTTCTCACTCCAAGCACAAAGTGTGCGCAGCAGGAGTCTTGGCACAGCAGAACACTTCCCTTGGCATGCCCTTTGCAGCCTCGCTCCAAACGGGGCTCTCCGCTTCATCCATCCCCTGACTCCATACTAGCACCAACGGGCTGCTAAAGCGTTTCGCAGAAAACACCAAGGAACCTGTTTCTCACTCCAACCACAAAGCGTGCGCAGCACGAGTCTTGGCACAGCAAAACACTTCCTTTGGCATGCCCTTTGCAGCCTCACTCCAAACGGGGCTCTCCGCTTCATCCATCCCCTGACTCCATACTAGCACCAACGGGCTGCTAAAGCGTTTCGCAGAAAACAACAACGAACCTGTTTCTCACTCCAACCGCAAAGCCTGCGCAGCACGAGTCTTGGCACAGCAGAACACTTCCCTTGGCATGCCCTTTGCAGCCTCACTCCAAACGGGGCTCTCCGCTTCATCCATCCCCTGACTCCATACTAGCACCATCGGCCTGCTAAAGCGTTTCGCAGAAAACACCAACGAACCTGTTTCTCACTCCAAGCACAAAGCGTGCGCAGCACGAGTCTTGGCACAGCAGAACACTTCCCTTGGCATGCCCTTTGCAGCCTCACTCCAAACGGGGCTCTCCGCTTCATCCATCCCCTAACTCCATACTAGCACCAACGGGCTGCTAAAGCGTTTCGCAGAAAACACCAAGGAACCTGTTTCTCACTCCAAGCACAAAGCGTGCGCAGCACGAGTCTTGGCACAGCAAAACACTTCCTTTGGCATGCCCTTTGCAGCCTCACTCCAAACGGGGCTCTCCGCTTCATCCATCCCCTAACTCCATACTAGCACCAACGGCCTGCTAAAGCGTTTCGCAGAAAACACCAACGAACCTGTTTCTCACTCCAAGCACAAAGCGTGCGCAGCACGAGTCTTGGCACAGCAGAACACTTCCCTTGGCATGCCCTTTGCAGCCTCACTCCAAACGGGGCTCTCCGCTTCATCCATCCCCTAACTCCATACTAGCACCATCGGCCTGCTAAAGCGTTTCGCAGAAAACACCAAGGAACCTGTTTCTCACTCCAAGCACAAAGCGTGCGCAGCACGAGTCTTGGCACAGCAAAACACTTCCTTTGGCATGCCCTTTGCAACCTCACTCCAAACGGGGCTCTCCGCTTCATCCATCCCCTGACTCCATACTAGCACCAACGGGCTGCTAAAGCGTTTCGCAGAAAACACCAAGGAACCTGTTTCTCACTCCAAGCACAAAGTGTGCGCAGCACGAGTCTTGGCACAGCAGAACACTTCCCTTGGCATGCCCTTTGCAGCCTCACTCCAAACGGGGCTCTCCGCTTCATCCATCCCCTAACTCCATACTAGCACCAACGGCCTGCTAAAGCGTTTCGCAGAAAACACCAACGAACCTGTTTCTCACTCCAAGCACAAAGTGTGCGCAGCACGAGTCTTGGCACAGCAGAACACTTCCCTTGGCATGCCCTTTGCAGCCTCGCTCCAAACGGGGCTCTCCGCTTCATCCATCCCCTGACTCCATACTAGCACCAACGGGCTGCTAAAGCGTTTCGCAGAAAACACCAAGGAACCTGTTTCTCACTCCAACCACAAAGCGTGCGCAGCACGAGTCTTGGCACAGCAAAACACTTCTCCTGGCATGCCCTTTGCAGCCTCACTCCAAACGGGGCTCTCCGCTTCATCCATCCCCTGACTCCATACTAGCACCATCGGCCTGCTAAAGCGTTTCGCAGAAAACACCAAGGAACCTGTTTCTCACTCCAACCACAAAGCGTGCGCAGCACGAGTCTTGGCACAGCAGAACACTTCCCTTGGCATGCCCTTTGCAGCCTCACTCCAAACGGGGCTCTCCGCTTCATCCATCCCCTAACTCCATACTAGCAGCAACGGCCTGCTAAAGCGTTTCGCAGAAAACACCAACGAACCTGTTTCTCACTCCAAGCACAAAGTGTGCGCAGCACGAGTCTTGGCACAGCAGAACACTTCCCTTGGCATGCCCTTTGCAGCCTCACTCCAAACGGGGCTCTCCGCTTCATCCATCCCCTAACTCCATACTAGCACCATCGGCCTGCTAAAGTGTTTCGCAGAAAACACCAAGGAACCTGTTTCTCACTCCAAGCACAAAGCGTGCGCAGCACGAGTCTTGGCACAGCAAAACACTTCCTTTGGCATGCCCTTTGCAGCCTCACTCCAAACGGGGCTCTCCGCTTCATCCATCCCCTGACTCCATACTAGCACCAAGGGGCTGCTAAAGCGTTTCGCAGAAAACACCAAGGAACCTGTTTCTCACTCCAACCACAAAGCGTGCGCAGCACGAGTCTTGGCACAGCAAAACACTTCCTTTGGCATGCCCTTTGCAGCCTCACTCCAAACGGGGCTCTCCGCTTCATCCATCCCCTGACTCCATACTAGCACCAAGGGGCTGCTAAAGCGTTTCGCAGAAAACACCAAGGAACCTGTTTCTCACTCCAACCACAAAGCGTGCGCAGCACGAGTCTTGGCACAGCAAAACACTTCCATTGGCATGCCCTTTGCAGCCTCACTCCAAACGGGGCTCTCCGCTTCATCCATCCCCTGACTCCATACTAGCACCAACGGGCTGCTAAAGCGTTTCGCAGAAAACACCAAGGAACCTGTTTCTCACTCCAAGCACAGAGCGTGCGCAGCACGAGTCTTGGCACAGCAGAACACTTCCCTTGGCATGCCCTTTGCAGCCTCACTCCAAACGGGGCTCTCCGCTTCATCCATCCCCTAACTCCATACTAGCACCAACGGGCTGCTAAAGCGTTTCGCAGAAAACACCAACGAACCTGTTTCTCACTCCAAGCACAAGGCGTGCGCAGCACGAGTCTTGGCACAGCAGAACACTTCCCTTGGCATGCCCTTTGCAGCCTCACTCCAAACGGGGCTCTCCGCTTCATCCATCCCCTAACTCCATACTAGCACCAACGGGCTGCTAAAGCGTTTCGCAGAAAACACCAAGGAACCTGTTCCTCATTCCAAGCACAAAGTGTGCGCAGCACGAGTCTTGGAACAGCAAAACACTTCCCTTGGCATGCCCTTTGCAGCCTCACTCCAAACGGGGCTCTCCGCTTCATCCATCCCCTGACTCCATACTAGCACCAACGGGCTGCTAAAGCGTTTCGCAGAAAACACCAAGGAACCTGTTTCTCACTCCAACCACAAAGCGTGCGCAGCACGAGTCTTGGCACAGCAAAACACTTCCTTTGGCATGCCCTTTGCAGCCTCACTCCAAACGGGGCTCTCCGCTTCATCCATCCCCTGACTCCATACTAGCACCAACGGGCTGCTAAAGCGTTTCGCAGAAAACACCAAGGAACCTGTTTCTCACTCCAACCACAAAGCGTGCGCAGCACGAGTCTTGGCACAGCAAAACACTTCCTTTGGCATGCCCTTTGCAGCCTCACTCCAAATGGGGCTCTCCGCTTCATCCATCCCCTGACTCCATACTAGCACCATCGGACTGCTAAAGCGTTTCGCAGAAAACACCAAGGAAGCTGTTTCTCACTCCAAGCACAAAGCGTGCGCAGCACGAGTCTTGGCACAGCAAAACACTTCCTTTGGCATGCCCTTTGCAGCCTCACTCCAAACGGGGCTCTCCGCTTCATCCATCCCCTGACTCCATACTAGCACCAACGGGCTGCTAAAGCGTTTCGCAGAAAACACCAAGGAACCTGTTTCTCACTCCAAGCACAAAGTGTGCGCAGCACGAGTCTTGGCACAGCAGAACACTTCCCTTGGCATGCCCTTTGCAGCCTCACTCCAAACGGGGCTCTCCGCTTCATCCATCCCCTAACTCTATACTAGCACCAACGGGCTGCTAAAGCGTTTCGCAGAAAACACCAAGGAAGCTGTTTCTCACTCCAACCACAAAGCGTGCGCAGCACGAGTCTTGGCACAGCAAAACACTTCTCTTGGCATGCCCTTTGCAGCCTCACTCCAAACGGGGCTCTCCGCTTCATCCATCCCCTAACTCCATACTAGCACCAACGGGCTGCTAAAGCGTTTCGCAGAAAACACCAAGGAACCTGTTTCTCACTCCAAGCACAAAGTGTGCGCAGCACGAGTCTTGGCACAGCAGAACACTTCCCTTGGCATGCCCTTTGCAGCCTCACTCCAAACGGGGCTCTCCGCTTCATCCATCCCCTGACTCCATACTAGCACCAACGGGCTGCTAAAGCGTTTCGCAGAAAACACCAAGGAACCTGTTTCTCACTCCAAGCACAAAGCGTGCGCAGCACGAGTCTTGGCACAGCAAAACACTTCCTTTGGCATGCCCTTTGCAGCCTCACTCCAAACGGGGCTCTCCGCTTCATCCATCCCCTGACTCCATACTAGCACCAACGGGCTGCTAAAGCGTTTCGCAGAAAACACCAAGGAACCTGTTTCTCACTCCAAGCACAAAGCGTGCGCAGCACGAGTCTTGGCACAGCAGAACATTTCCTTTGGCATGCCCTTTGCAGCCTCATTCCAAACGGGGCTCTCCACTTCATCCATCCCCTGACTCCATACTAGCACCATCGGACTGCTAAAGCGTTTCGCAGAAAACACCAAGGAAGCTGTTTCTCACTCCAAGCACAAAGCGTGCGCAGCACGAGTCTTGGCACAGCAAAACACTTCCTTTGGCATGCCCTTTGCAGCCTCACTCCAAACGGGGCTCTCCGCTTCATCCATCCCCTGACTCCATACTAGCACCAACGGGCTGCTAAAGCGTTTCGCAGAAAACACCAAGGAACCTGTTTCTCACTCCAACCGCAAAGTGTGCGCAGCACGAGTCTTGGCACAGCAGAACACTTCCCTTGGCATGCCCTTTGCAGCCTCACTCCAAACGGGGCTCTCCGCTTCATCCATCCCCTGACTCCATACTAGCACCATCGGCCTGCTAAAGCGTTTCGCAGAAAACACCAACGAACCTGTTTCTCACTCCAAGCACAAAGTGTGCGCAGCACGAGTCTTGGCACAGCAGAACACTTCCCTTGGCATGCCCTTTGCAGCCTCACTCCAAACGGGGCTCTCCGCTTCATCCATCCCCTGACTCCATACTAGCACCAACGGCCTGTTAAAGCGTTTCGCAGAAAACACCAACAAACCTGTTTCTCACTCCAAGCACAAAGTGTGCGCAGCACGAGTCTTGGCACAGCAGAACACTTCCCTTGGCATGCCCTTTGCAGCCTCGCTCCAAACGGGGCTCTCCGCTTCATCCATCCCCTGACTCCATACTAGCACCAACGGGCTGCTAAAGCGTTTCGCAGAAAACACCAAGGAACCTGTTTCTCACTCCAAGCACAAAGTGTGCGCAGCACGAGTCTTGGCACAGCAAAACACTTCTCCTGGCATGCCCTTTGCAGCCTCACTCCAAACGGGGCTCTCCGCTTCATCCATCCCCTGACTCCATACTAGCACCAACGGGCTGCTAAAGCGTTTCGCAGAAAACACCAAGGAACCTGTTTCTCACTCCAACCGCAAAGCCTGCGCAGCACGAGTCTTGGCACAGCAGAACACTTCCCTTGGCATGCCCTTTGCAGCCTCACTCCAAACGGGGCTCTCCGCTTCATCCATCCCCTGACTCCATACTAGCACCAACGGGCTGCTAAAGCGTTTCGCAGAAAACACCAAGGAACCTGTTTCTCACTCCAACCACAAAGCGTGCGCAGCACGAGTCTTGGCACAGCAAAACACTTCCTTTGGCATGCCCTTTGCAGCCTCACTCCAAACGGGGCTCTCCGCTTCATCCATCCCCTGACTCCATACTAGCACCAACGGGCTGCTAAAGCGTTTCGCAGAAAACACCAAGGAACCTGTTTCTCACTCCAAGCACAAAGCGTGCGCAGCACGAGTCTTGGCACAGCAAAACACTTCCTTTGGCATGCCCTTTGCAGCCTCACTCCAAACGGGGCTCTCCGCTTCATCCATCCCCTGACTCCATACTAGCACCAACGGGCTGCTAAAGCGTTTCGCAGAAAACACGAAGGAACCTGTTTCTCACTCCAACCACAAAGCGTGCGCAGCACGAGTCTTGGCACAGCAAAACACTTCCTTTGGCATGCCCTTTGCAGCCTCACTCCAAACGGGGCTCTCCGCTTCATCCATCCCCTGACTCCATACTAGCACCAACGGGCTGCTAAAGCGTTTCGCAGAAAACACCAAGGAACCTGTTTCTCACTCCAACCACAAAGCGTGCGCAGCACGAGTCTTGGCACAGCAAAACACTTCCCTTGGCATGCCCTTTGCAGCCTCACTCCAAACGGGGCTCTCCGCTTCATCCATCCCCTGGCTCCATACTAGCACCAACGGGCTGCTAAAGCGTTTCGCAGAAAACACCAAGGAACCTGTTTCTCACTCCAAGCACAAAGTGTGCGCAACACGAGTCTTGGCACAGCAGAACACTTCCCTTGGCATGCCCTTTGCAGCCTCACTCCAAACGGGGCTCTCCGCTTCATCCATCCCCTGACTCCATACTAGCACCAACGGGCTGCTAAAGCGTTTCGCAGAAAACACCAAGGAACCTGTTTCTCACTCCAACCACAAAGCGTGCGCAGCACGAGTCTTGGCACAGCAAAACACTTCTCTTGGCATGCCCTTTGCAGCCTCACTCCAAACGGGGCTCTCCACTTCATCCATCCCCTAACTCCATACTAGCATCAATGGGCTGCTAAAGCGTTTCGCAGAAAACACCAAGGAACCTGTTTCTCACTCCAAGCACAAAGTGTGCGCAGCACGAGTCTTGGCACAGCAGAACACTTCCCTTGGCATGCCCTTTGCAGCCTCACTCCAAACGGGGCTCTCCGCTTCATCCATCCCCTAACTCCATACTAGCACCAACGGGCTGCTAAAGCGTTTCGCAGAAAACACCAAGGAACCTGTTTCTCACTCCAAGCACAAAGTGTGCGCAACACGAGTCTTGGCACAGCAGAACACTTCCCTTGGCATGCCCTTTGCAGCCTCACTCCAAACGGGGCTCTCCGCTTCATCCATCCCCTGACTCCATACTAGCACCAACGGGCTGCTAAAGCGTTTCGCAGAAAACACCAAGGAACCTGTTTCTCACTCCAAGCACAAAGCGTGCGCAGCACGAGTCTTGGCACAGCAAAACACTTCCTTTGGCATGCCCTTTGCAGCCTCACTCCAAACGGGGCTCTCCGCTTCATCCATCCCCTGACTCCATACTAGCACCAACGGGCTGCTAAAGCGTTTCGCAGAAAACACCAAGGAACCTGTTTCTCACTCCAAGCACAAAGCGTGCGCAGCACGAGTCTTGGCACAGCAGAACACTTCCCTTGGCATGCCCTTTGCAGCCTCACTCCAAACGGGGCTCTCCGCTTCATCCATCCCCTAACTCCATACTAGCACCAACGGGCTGCTAAAGTGTTTCGCAGAAAACACCAAGGAACCTGTTTCTCACTCCAAGCACAAAGCGTGCGCAGCACGAGTCTTGGCACAGCAGAACACTTCCTTTGGCATGCCCTTTGCAGCCTCACTCCAAACGGGGCTCTCCGCTTCATCCATCCCCTGACTCCATACTAGCACCAACGGGCTGCTAAAGCGTTTCGCAGAAAACACCAAGGAACCTGTTTCTCACTCCAAGCACAAAGCGTGCGCAGCACGAGTCTTGGCACAGCAGAACACTTCCCTTGGCATGCCCTTTGCAGCCTCACTCCAAACGGGGCTCTCCGCTTCATCCATCCCCTAACTCCATACTAGCACCAACGGGCTGCTAAAGCGTTTCGCAGAAAACACCAACGAACCTGTTTCTCACTCCAAGCACAAAGTGTGCGCAGCACGAGTCTTGGCACAGCAGAACACTTCCCTTGGCATGCCCTTTGCAGCCTCACTCCAAACGGGGCTCTCCGCTTCATCCATCCCCTGACTCCATACTAGCACCAACGGCCTGTTAAAGCGTTTCGCAGAAAACACCAACAAACCTGTTTCTCACTCCAAGCACAAAGTGTGCGCAGCACGAGTCTTGGCACAGCAGAACACTTCCCTTGGCATGCCCTTTGCAGCCTCGCTCCAAACGGGGCTCTCCGCTTCATCCATCCCCTGACTCCATACTAGCACCAACGGGCTGCTAAAGCGTTTCGCAGAAAACACCAAGGAACCTGTTTCTCACTCCAACCACAAAGCGTGCGCAGCACGAGTCTTGGCACAGCAGAACACTTCCCTTGGCATGCCCTTTGCAGCCTCACTCCAAACGGGGCTCTCCGCTTCATCCATCCCCTGACTCCATACTAGCACCATCGGCCTGCTAAAGCGTTTCGCAGAAAACACCAAGGAACCTGTTTCTCACTCCAAGCACAGAGCGTGCGCAGCACGAGTCTTGGCACAGCAGAACACTTCCCTTGGCATGCCCTTTGCAGCCTCACTCCAAACGGGGCTCTCCGCTTCATCCATCCCCTAACTCCATACTAGCACCAACGGCCTGCTAAAGCGTTTCGCAGAAAACACCAACGAACCTGTTTCTCACTCCAAGCACAAGGCGTGCGCAGCACGAGTCTTGGCACAGCAGAACACTTCCCTTGGCATGCCCTTTGCAGCCTCACTCCAAACGGGGCTCTCCGCTTCATCCATCCCCTAACTCCATACTAGCACCAACGGGCTGCTAAAGCGTTTCGCAGAAAACACCAAGGAACCTGTTCCTCATTCCAAGCACAAAGTGTGCGCAGCACGAGTCTTGGAACAGCAAAACACTTCCCTTGGCATGCCCTTTGCAGCCTCACTCCAAACGGGGCTCTCCGCTTCATCCATCCCCTGACTCCATACTAGCACCAACGGGCTGCTAAAGCGTTTCGCAGAAAACACCAAGGAACCTGTTTCTCACTCCAACCACAAAGCGTGCGCAGCACGAGTCTTGGCACAGCAAAACACTTCCTTTGGCATGCCCTTTGCAGCCTCACTCCAAACGGGGCTCTCCGCTTCATCCATCCCCTGACTCCATACTAGCACCAACGGGCTGCTAAAGCGTTTCGCAGAAAACACCAAGGAACCTGTTTCTCACTCCAACCACAAAGCGTGCGCAGCACGAGTCTTGGCACAGCAAAACACTTCCTTTGGCATGCCCTTTGCAGCCTCACTCCAAATGGGGCTCTCCGCTTCATCCATCCCCTGACTCCATACTAGCACCATCGGACTGCTAAAGCGTTTCGCAGAAAACACCAAGGAAGCTGTTTCTCACTCCAAGCACAAAGCGTGCGCAGCACGAGTCTTGGCACAGCAAAACACTTCCTTTGGCATGCCCTTTGCAGCCTCACTCCAAACGGGGCTCTCCGCTTCATCCATCCCCTGACTCCATACTAGCACCAACGGGCTGCTAAAGCGTTTCGCAGAAAACACCAAGGAACCTGTTTCTCACTCCAAGCACAAAGTGTGCGCAGCACGAGTCTTGGCACAGCAGAACACTTCCCTTGGCATGCCCTTTGCAGCCTCACTCCAAACGGGGCTCTCCGCTTCATCCATCCCCTGACTCCATACTAGCACCAACGGGCTGCTAAAGCGTTTCGCAGAAAACACCAAGGAACCTGTTTCTCACTCCAACCACAAAGCGTGCGCAGCACGAGTCTTGGCACAGCAAAACACTTCCATTGGCATGCCCTTTGCAGCCTCACTCCAAACGGGGCTCTCCGCTTCATCCATCCCCTGACTCCATACTAGCACCAACGGGCTGCTAAAGCGTTTCGCAGAAAACACCAAGGAACCTGTTTCTCACTCCAAGCACAGAGCGTGCGCAGCACGAGTCTTGGCACAGCAGAACACTTCCCTTGGCATGCCCTTTGCAGCCTCACTCCAAACGGGGCTCTCCGCTTCATCCATCCCCTAACTCCATACTAGCACCAACGGGCTGCTAAAGCGTTTCGCAGAAAACACCAACGAACCTGTTTCTCACTCCAAGCACAAGGCGTGCGCAGCACGAGTCTTGGCACAGCAGAACACTTCCCTTGGCATGCCCTTTGCAGCCTCACTCCAAACGGGGCTCTCCGCTTCATCCATCCCCTAACTCCATACTAGCACCAACGGGCTGCTAAAGCGTTTCGCAGAAAACACCAAGGAACCTGTTCCTCATTCCAAGCACAAAGTGTGCGCAGCACGAGTCTTGGAACAGCAAAACACTTCCCTTGACATGCCCTTTGCAGCCTCACTCCAAACGGGGCTCTCCGCTTCATCCATCCCCTGACTCCATACTAGCACCAACGGGCTGCTAAAGCGTTTCGCAGAAAACACCAAGGAACCTGTTTCTCACTCCAACCACAAAGCGTGCGCAGCACGAGTCTTGGCACAGCAAAACACTTCCTTTGGCATGCCCTTTGCAGCCTCACTCCAAACGGGGCTCTCCGCTTCATCCATCCCCTGACTCCATACTAGCACCAACGGGCTGCTAAAGCGTTTCGCAGAAAACACCAAGGAACCTGTTTCTCACTCCAACCACAAAGCGTGCGCAGCACGAGTCTTGGCACAGCAAAACACTTCCTTTGGCATGCCCTTTGCAGCCTCACTCCAAATGGGGCTCTCCGCTTCATCCATCCCCTGACTCCATACTAGCACCATCGGACTGCTAAAGCGTTTCGCAGAAAACACCAAGGAAGCTGTTTCTCACTCCAAGCACAAAGCGTGCGCAGCACGAGTCTTGGCACAGCAAAACACTTCCTTTGGCATGCCCTTTGCAGCCTCACTCCAAACGGGGCTCTCCGCTTCATCCATCCCCTGACTCCATACTAGCACCAACGGGCTGCTAAAGCGTTTCGCAGAAAACACCAAGGAACCTGTTTCTCACTCCAAGCACAAAGTGTGCGCAGCACGAGTCTTGGCACAGCAGAACACTTCCCTTGGCATGCCCTTTGCAGCCTCACTCCAAACGGGGCTCTCCGCTTCATCCATCCCTTAACTCTATACTAGCACCAACGGGCTGCTAAAGCGTTTCGCAGAAAACACCAAGGAAGCTGTTTCTCACTCCAACCACAAAGCGTGCGCAGCACGAGTCTTGGCACAGCAAAACACTTCTCTTGGCATGCCCTTTGCAGCCTCACTCCAAACGGGGCTCTCCGCTTCATCCATCCCCTGACTCCATACTAGCACCAACGGGCTGCTAAAGCGTTTCGCAGAAAACACCAAGGAACCTGTTTCTCACTCCAAGCACAAAGTGTGCGCAGCACGACTCTTGGCACAGCAGAACACTTCCCTTGGCATGCCCTTTGCAGCCTCACTCCAAACGGGGCTCTCCGCTTCATCCATCCCCTGACTCCATACTAGCACCAACGGGCTGCTAAAGCGTTTCGCAGAAAACACCAAGGAACCTGTTTCTCACTCCAAGCACAAAGCGTGCGCAGCACGAGTCTTGGCACAGCAAAACACTTCCTTTGGCATGCCCTTTGCAGCCTCACTCCAAACGGGGCTCTCCGCTTCATCCATCCCCTGACTCCATACTAGCACCAACGGGCTGCTAAAGCGTTTCGCAGAAAACACCAAGGAACCTGTTTCTCACTCCAAGCACAAAGCGTGCGCAGCACGAGTCTTGGCACAGCAGAACATTTCCTTTGGCATGCCCTTTGCAGCCTCATTCCAAACGGGGCTCTCCGCTTCATCCATCCCCTGACTCCATACTAGCACCATCGGACTGCTAAAGCGTTTCGCAGAAAACACCAAGGAACCTGTTTCTCACTCCAAGCACAAAGCGTGCGCAGCACGAGTCTTGGCACAGCAAAACACTTCCTTTGGCATGCCCTTTGCAGCCTCACTCCAAACGGGGCTCTCCGCTTCATCCATCCCCTGACTCCATACTAGCACCAACGGGCTGCTAAAGCGTTTCGCAGAAAACACCAAGGAACCTGTTTCTCACTCCAACCGCAAAGTGTGCGCAGCACGAGTCTTGGCACAGCAGAACACTTCCCTTGGCATGCCCTTTGCAGCCTCACTCCAAACGGGGCTCTCCGCTTCATCCATCCCCTGACTCCATACTAGCACCATCGGCCTGCTAAAGCGTTTCGCAGAAAACACCAACGAACCTGTTTCTCACTCCAAGCACAAAGCGTGCGCAGCACGAGTCTTGGCACAGCAGAAAACTTCCCTTGGCATGCCCTTTGCAGCCTCACTCCAAACGGGGCTCTCCGCTTCATCCATCCCCTAACTCCATACTAGCACCAACGGCCTGCTAAAGCGTTTCGCAGAAAACACCAACGAACCTGTTTCTCACTCCAAGCACAAAGTGTGCGCAGCACGAGTCTTGGCACAGCAGAACACTTCCCTTGGCATGCCCTTTGCAGCCTCACTCCAAACGGGGCTCTCCGCTTCATCCATCCCCTGACTCCATACTAGCACCAACGGCCTGTTAAAGCGTTTCGCAGAAAACACCAACAAACCTGTTTCTCACTCCAAGCACAAAGTGTGCGCAGCACGAGTCTTGGCACAGCAGAACACTTCCCTTGGCATGCCCTTTGCAGCCTCGCTCCAAACGGGGCTCTCCGCTTCATCCATCCCCTGACTCCATACTAGCACCAACGGGCTGCTAAAGCGTTTCGCAGAAAACACCAAGGAACCTGTTTCTCACTCCAACCACAAAGCGTGCGCAGCACGAGTCTTGGCACAGCAAAACACTTCTCCTGGCATGCCCTTTGCAGCCTCACTCCAAACGGGGCTCTCCGCTTCATCCATCCCCTGACTCCATACTAGCACCATCGGCCTGCTAAAGCGTTTCGCAGAAAACACCAAGGAACCTGTTTCTCACTCCAAGCACAAAGCGTGCGCAGCACGAGTCTTGGCACAGCAGAACACTTCCCTTGGCATGCCCTTTGCAGCCTCACTCCAAACGGGGCTCTCCGCTTCGTCCATCCCCTGACTCCATACTAGCACCAACGGGCTGCTAAAGCGTTTCGCAGAAAACACCAAGGAACCTGTTTCTCACTCCAAGCACAAAGCGTGCGCAGCACGAGTCTTGGCACAGCAAAACACTTCTCCTGGCATGCCCTTTGCAGCCTCACTCCAAACGGGGCTCTCCGCTTCATCCATCCCCTGACTCCATACTAGCACCAACGGGCTGCTAAAGCGTTTCGCAGAAAACACCAAGGAACCTGTTTCTCACTCCAACCGCAAAGCCTGCGCAGCACGAGTCTTGGCACAGCAGAACACTTCCCTTGGCATGCCCTTTGCAGCCTCACTCCAAACGGGGCTCTCCGCTTCATCCATCCCCTAACTCCATACTAGCACCAACGGGCTGCTAAAGCGTTTCGCAGAAAACACCAAGGAACCTGTTTCTCACTCCAACCACAAAGCGTGCGCAGCACGAGTCTTGGCACAGCAGAACACTTCCCTTGGCATGCCCTTTGCAGCCTCACTCCAAACGGGGCTCTCCGCTTCATCCATCCCCTAACTCCATACTAGCACCATCGGCCTGCTAAAGCGTTTCGCAGAAAACACCAAGGAACCTGTTTCTCACTCCAAGCACAAAGCGTGCGCAGCACGAGTCTTGGCACAGCAAAACACTTCCTTTGGCATGCCCTTTGCAGCCTCACTCCAAACGGGGCTCTCCGCTTCATCCATCCCCTGACTCCATACTAGCACCAAGGGGCTGCTAAAGCGTTTCGCAGAAAACACCAAGGAACCTGTTTCTCACTCCAAGCACAAAGCGTGCGCAGCACGAGTCTTGGCACAGCAGAACACTTCCCTTGGCATGCCCTTTGCAGCCTCACTCCAAACGGGGCTCTCCGCTTCATCCATCCCCTAACTCCATACTAGCACCAACGGGCTGCTAAAGCGTTTCGCAGAAAACACCAACGAACCTGTTCCTCATTCCAAGCACAAAGTGTGCGCAGCACGAGTCTTGGAACAGCAAAACACTTCCCTTGGCATGCCCTTTGCAGCCTCACTCCAAACGGGGCTCTCCGCTTCATCCATCCCCTGACTCCATACTAGCACCAACGGGCTGCTAAAGCGTTTCGCAGAAAACACCAAGGAACCTGTTTCTCACTCCAACCACAAAGCGTGCGCAGCACGAGTCTTGGCACAGCAAAACACTTCCTTTGGCATGCCCTTTGCAGCCTCACTCCAAACGGGGCTCTCCGCTTCATCCATCCCCTGACTCCATACTAGCACCAACGGGCTGCTAAAGCGTTTCGCAGAAAACACCAAGGAACCTGTTTCTCACTCCAACCACAAAGCGTGCGCAGCACGAGTCTTGGCACAGCAAAACACTTCCTTTGGCATGCCCTTTGCAGCCTCACTCCAAACGGGGCTCTCCGCTTCATCCATCCCCTGACTCCATACTAGCACCAACGGGCTGCTAAAGCGTTTCGCAGAAAACACCAAGGAACCTGTTTCTCACTCCAAGCACAAAGTGTGCGCAGCACGAGTCTTGGCACAGCAGAACACTTCCCTTGGCATGCCCTTTGCAGCCTCACTCCAAACGGGGCTCTCCGCTTCATCCATCCCCTAACTCCATACTAGCACCAACGTGCTGCTAAAGCGTTTCGCAGAAAACACCAAGGAACCTGTTTCTCACTCCAAGCACAAAGTGTGCGCAACACGAGTCTTGGCACAGCAGAACACTTCCCTTGGCATGCCCTTTGCAGCCTCACTCCAAACGGGGCTCTCCGCTTCATCCATCCCCTGACTCCATACTAGCACCAACGGGCTGCTAAAGCGTTTCGCAGAAAACACCAAGGAACCTGTTTCTCACTCCAAGCACAAAGTGTGCGCAACACGAGTCTTGGCACAGCAGAACACTTCCCTTGGCATGCCCTTTGCAGCCTCACTCCAAACGGGGCTCTCCGCTTCATCCATCCCCTAACTCCATACTAGCACCAACGGCCTGCTAAAGCGTTTCGCAGAAAACACCAACGAACCTGTTTCTCACTCCAAGCACAAAGTGTGCGCAGCACGAGTCTTGGCACAGCAGAACACTTCCCTTGGCATGCCCTTTGCAGCCTCACTCCAAACGGGGCTCTCCGCTTCATCCATCCCCTAACTCCATACTAGCACCAAAGGGCTGCTAAAGCGTTTCGCAGAAAACACCAAGGAACCTGTTTCTCACTCCAACCGCAAAGCGTGCGCAGCACGAGTCTTGGCACAGCAGAACATTTCCTTTCGCATGCCCTTTGCAGCCTCACTCCAAACGGGGCTCTCCGCTTCATCCATCCCCTAACTCCATACTAGCACCAACGGCCTGCTAAAGCGTTTCGCAGAAAACACCAAGGAACCTGTTTCTCACTCCAAGCACAAAGTGTGCGCAGCACGAGTCTTGGCACAGCAGAACACTTCCCTTGGCATGCCCTTTGCAGCCTCACTCCAAACGGGGCTCTCCGCTTCATCCATCCCCTGACTCCATACTAGCACCAACGGCCTGCTAAAGCGTTTCGCAGAAAACACCAAGGAACCTGTTTCTCACTCCAAGCACAAAGTGTGCGCAGCACGAGTCTTGGCACAGCAGAACACTTCCCTTGGCATGCCCTTTGCAGCCTCACTCCAAACGGGGCTCTCCGCTTCATCCATCCCCTAACTCCATACTAGCACCAACGGCCTGCTAAAGCGTTTCGCAGAAAACACCAAGGAACCTGTTTCTCACTCCAAGCACAAAGTGTGCGCAGCACGAGTCTTGGCACAGCAGAACACTTCCCTTGGCATGCCCTTTGCAGCCTCACTCCAAACGGGGCTCTCCGCTTCATCCATCCCCTAACTCCATACTAGCACCAACGGGCTGCTAAAGCGTTTCGCAGAAAACACCAAGGAACCTGTTTCTCACTCCAAGCACAAAGTGTGCGCAACACGAGTCTTGGCACAGCAGAACACTTCCCTTGGCATGCCCTTTGCAGCCTCACTCCAAACGGGGCTCTCCGCTTCATCCATCCCCTAACTCCATACTAGCACCAACGGCCTGCTAAAGCGTTTCGCAGAAAACACCAACGAACCTGTTTCTCACTCCAAGCACAAAGTGTGCGCAGCACGAGTCTTGGCACAGCAGAACACTTCCCTTGGCATGCCCTTTGCAGCCTCACTCCAAACGGGGCTCTCCGCTTCATCCATCCCCTGACTCCATACTAGCACCAACGGGCTGCTAAAGCGTTTCGCAGAAAACACCAAGGAACCTGTTTCTCACTCCAAGCACAAAGCGTGCGCAGCACGAGTCTTGGCACAGCAGAACACTTCCCTTGGCATGCCCTTTGCAGCCTCACTCCAAACGGGGCTCTCTGCTTCATCCATCCCCTGACTCCATACTAGCACCAACGGGCTGCTAAAGCGTTTCGCAGAAAACACCAAGGAACCTGTTTCTCACTCCAAGCACAAAGCGTGCGCAGCACGAGTCTTGGCACAGCAAAACACTTCCTTTGGCATGCCCTTTGCAGCCTCACTCCAAACGGGGCTCTCCGCTTCATCCATCCCCTGACTCCATACTAGCACCAACGGGCTGCTAAAGCGTTTCGCAGAAAACACCAAGGAACCTGTTTCTCACTCCAAGCACAAAGCGTGCGCAGCACGAGTCTTGGCACAGCAGAACATTTCCTTTGGCATGCCCTTTGCAGCCTCACTCCAAACGGGGCTCTCCGCTTCATCCATCTGCCGATGCCGACTCCACGAGACGGAATGAACGACACTTCAATGTGAAGCAGGTTCAATTCGCTTTACTATTGTCTACTATGTAGCTTTATACAATTCTATCACCCGTAAGCGTACACACGTGCTAAGCAACAGCATTCCCATTGGTTAGGCTATAGTGTCCATGCATAGCTAGCTTGCAGCTGACTGGTGTTCTTCCCGATGCTCCGTTGCTGGGCCTCCCGGACGCTTATCTGGCTATGGCTGGCCTAATTCATTAAAAAGTTGCTAACAGGCGTTATCTTCTCCGGGTGGCCTTGGTTCCCATCGCTTCAGCTCCTCGGTTCTCACCGCCTCAGCTCCTTGGTTCTCATTACTTCAGCTCCTCATATTCTTGCAAAAGCACTAAGGCCCCAACATTTCCCCCTCTTTTTTCAAAAACAGAATTAGCGATATTATGCATCAAGTGTTGCAAGCATTGGCAAAAGCAAGGTAACATAATCAGAAGCACAAGTATAACCATCCCGATCACGCACAAGTGGTACAACATTTCTGTAACCCATGGTCCTAAGCCTAACTATCTGAGCCAATCTTCCAATCCCCAACTTTCTTCCTTTAACTTGTGCAGCCCTTCCCTCAAGAGCACAATCTTTTTATGGATGGACTCTGAATGATCGGATAAGTTTAAACAACACATACCTTCAAAATCCTCACACCCATGCCCATGTGCTAATAGCAGAAAATCTACTGCGGCTCTATTCTGCAGTACTGCATGATTTACGCTAGCTACATCTTGCGATAGCTGGTCTAAAATGTCCTTGATCGGTAAGAGCACATAGTAGTATTTAATAAGGTATCATTAAGCACAGCAAAATTAGCTACGTACCCATTGAATTCTTGAGGTTGCCAAACAGGGACTCCTATCAAACAAGTGCGGAAAGGGTCTCCTGGACGTTGCAAGCTAAGACAGAAGGCATTTTGGCCTGTCTGATTAGCTATGGTGACCCAAATGTTCTTCCTCTGCTGAATTTCATTTCGACGGTTAAGCCAATTTAAG
This sequence comes from Tinamus guttatus, assembly GCF_059628265.1. Lineage (NCBI taxonomy): Eukaryota > Metazoa > Chordata > Aves > Tinamiformes > Tinamidae > Tinamus > Tinamus guttatus. The sequence goes on along the minus strand of NW_028289524.1, from coordinate 460,591 downwards.
ATATAGCATGCTTTGCTGATTAATTCGTAGGGACCCTTCTCCCCCTCTTTTTTTCAAAGCAAACAATAATTGTTTTAAATTTCGATGGTGACACTCGATCATGGCCTGACCACCGGAATTATAAGGGATACCCGTCTGATGGATTATATCTGCTGTCCCACAAAGGCAAAAACTCTTAATTTGGGTATAATTAACAATATGCCTAAGAAGCATGACATATCCATTAAAAGCAGTATCAGCTCCTATAATAGCATTAAAAGCAACACTACCTCCTAAAAGCCACAATATACAACTAATAATAACAGTAACATTTCTTCCTCCCATGTTGTTCTGCAGGCTCACACTTGCACCAGCTGCTTGCCTGCTTCATCTGATGTATGCGAGTTTGCTTCCAGCCAAGGTCTCACCCATTTCGCTGGCACCCATCTGGTTCCAGCATCTGCAACAACACAAGCATACCCTTTCCCCCAGGTTATCAAGTCCAAAGGTCCCATCCAGTTTCTGCTTTCAAACAATTCTTCCACAAACACTTCTTCCACATTATCCACCCTGTGACCATAGTCACTCAAGCTTCACATGGAATTGTTTAGGTGTTAATATTACATGCCCTAAACATGATGCAGGTAGGCGAGTGATTGCACATTGGTACATTAGACGGAGGAAGTTACAGAAAAGGAAGGGAGTCTAGTTCTACAAGAATATATATACAGAAAATATTGCAGTTACAATAGTAAGTAATTGAGTATAACAAACTTTGTATCCACCCTGTGACTCCAGTTACCATTGTATATTGAAATTTAGTCTCAAATTAGAGTCGTAGTACCTGGGACATCAATTGGGTCATCCACCTGTAAAGGGGTATAAGTGGTGAACTGAATCATCTTTACATTAATAGCTTTCATTATAGTAGATTTTATACAGGATATTGTTATACTTAGGATAATTATCATCACAATGAACATCACCACATATTCTATCAAACTGAATCCAACCAGTGACACCAAATCCAAACCAACTAAACACCTTCGCCAGCCAGCTAGTGTTCATTGATTCTCAGAGTTCATGGGTGTCTTTTGCCACCTGTCGTATCTTCTCTAATTGGATATCCAGGTCCTGTGTAACATTAGGGATATAAATGCAGCAGTCGGTACTGGAGAGGTTTAGGTAGCCACAAAGTCCATTTTAGCATAACAGCATCAAGTCCAGTGCCATCCAGTTCTGAAGAGTCATTGTTGATGTGGCTTGTAATTGTCAATCGAGCAACTGTATACTAGTATCGGTGGCATTAGCTAATTTTTCTACTTGATAGGCTAGCTTACTTAACCATAATCACGTTTGCACAGTAGCACAACCAAATCCAAAAAAAAAAAAAATAAATCCTTCCATCTAAGACAGATCCTGGGAAGAGTCTCAAAACTAAGCTGTGGTTTCTTCTTTCTTATGTTCCACAGAGCCCCCCCCTTTTTTTTTTTTCAAACTCAAACCTTGTTCTTTTCTCTTTAATCCCAATACCTCTCCCCCCAAACATCTTTTAACATGCGCATACCTTCTCCAACATTCTGTAACACATCTAACCATACCTGTGCTAAATATTTAGCCCTCTCTGCTGATATATATTACACAATAAAGATCTAAAAATCGCAGATACAAACAGCACAAACACAGTTTCTGTCCAGTGGCACGACCTCACGTAGCTGTGCACTCCGCTAGTGAGTTCCACTGGTTGTCGGCAGGACACTGAGACTGAACATTCTCTCGAGTTGGCAGATTAGAGGGTTGCCGACAGGCTCCTAACTCGGCGGGCGTCCCCGCAGAGACAACGTGGGTCTCAGTGTTAGGAGTTTCACCCCTCCTCTCTCTGCACCATCTTGTTTACGCCCGGTGCATCCTGCCACGTAGGGCCAGTACGTGCCAGCAGGCAGACCAGGGGGCGGACAAACTCCACCTTCAGTCACATAACCTTCCCTTCTGGTCACGCAGGTGCGCATACCAGTAAGTGGTCCCAGATGTCAGTCTGAGGGTCCTGCCTTTCTCAACTCCCTCCCTCTTGGGTGTTTGACCTTCAAATTAGTTTAGAGGATGTTTGCAGTTAAGTTGGCTACAAGCCCGGTCGAGCAGCCGCCTTCAACTGCTTTCGGAGGAGGTCGGCTCTGAGCCTGGCTGGGCAGCCGCCTCCACACTCCTTATCGCTCAGCCTGGGCAGGCAAACATCTTTCTCAGGGTCTTGGATTCTATTTTGCACAATAGTTTTATGACTCTACGGATCATACAAATTTCCACCTTTCAACCATACCTCGTGTCGGCATCAATATACAAAGGATACAACACATAATAGAGATGAACATAGCAAATAGAAATAATAGCCCTAATAACGGTTTCCGTCCTCACTTAAAGCATTACAGTTCTTCAACCCCACTTTTAAAGACAGATCAAATTCCTCTGCACCTCCCCCTTGGCTGTTGTCAAGCCCTCAGCAACATAAGTTTCCTTGATCTCATTCGCCTTCTCTTCCCCGGCCCCCCTTCTCCTTTTTTCAAGGCGATCTAACAAGCGGAAGCGGGGGCACAGACAGTGTAGGCGCCGCAGGTGCAGGCACAGAGGCAGGCACGGGCGGGGGGGTTAGCGATGGATCTCCAAACACCAGCGGTTTTCAGTGGCGTGGCGGTCCCGGTCCTGAAGTGCTTGCAAAGGCTGCCGTGGCTCCGATGGCCACTTTGCTTTTGGCTTTCACATCGGATTTGAATACTAGGTGGGGCTCAGCTTTGAACCCATTCTCTCTGCACCAGATCGAAAGCTTGCAGAGGGTCTGTTCATCAGTAGCTTGCTCCAGGGATTGCACGAGCCTATTCACCAAATTTCCGTAGGACTCCCGCAATCCCTGCTTCACCATCGTAAATGATGGGGTCTTTCGTTCTGACGGCACTAAAAACAGCGCCTGCTTCACAGCATCCACGGCTGCGTTACGCTCACTGCCTCTCTTCTCCAACTTCCCTGAACTTTCTGCCGACTTTCTCGCCACTCTGGCCCTTTCCTCAGCCCCCGTCGGTGGTCCTGTCTCCTCCCCTTTCCCTCCGCGGATTGCTTTCCGCAGAGCGGCAGCGACTTGGGCCTCCCCGTGCAATTGTTCAAGCATTAGCTGCACGGGACGATATATTTTCGCAAGTCGACAAGCTTCCTTTGAGCCTACTTGCACACCATCCCACAGTTCCTTTCCTGCTCGCTCCCAGGGCTCGAGTTTATATACCTGAGAGGCTTCCTCCATGAGCCTTTTCTGCTTACAAAACAGCAGTAAGTCAATTAAATTGTCTTTTGAGATCACAGTCTCAGTCTTTTGAGCGAGCTTTAACAAACTTTCCACAGTAGCACGCTCCGTTGCTGATGCAGCAATTTCCATACTAGTTGCTGATGCAGCAATTCCCATCCTGCTCCCTGACTCACCAGGTCAGTCCTGACTCACTAGGTCAGCCGTGGCCACGATCCGCCTTTCTTCGGGCGCCCAGCTACTTCTCCGCTGGCTGCAGGATCCCTCGCGTTCTCGGCTCCACTCTACCCACGATCACATCACGTCAGGGTCACCAGATGCCGATGCCGACTCCACGAGACGGAATGAACGACACTTCAATGTGAAGCAGGTTCAATTCGCTTTACTATTGTCTACTATGTAGCTTTATACAATTCTATCACCCGTAAGCGTACACACGTGCTAAGCAACAGCATTCCCATTGGTTAGGCTATAGTGTCCATGCATAGCTAGCTTGCAGCTGACTGGTGTTCTTCCCGATGCTCCGTTGCTGGGCCTCCCGGACGCTTATCTGGCTATGGCTGGCCTAATTCATTAAAAAGTTGCTAACAGGCGTTATCTTCTCCGGGTGGCCTTGGTTCCCATCGCTTCAGCTCCTCGGTTCTCACCGCCTCAGCTCCTTGGTTCTCATTACTTCAGCTCCTCATATTCTTGCAAAAGCACTAAGGCCCCAACATCCATCCCCTAACTCCATACTAGCACCAACGGCCTGCTAAAGCGTTTCGCAGAAAACACCAAGGAACCTGTTTCTCACTCCAAGCACAAAGTGTGCGCAGCACGAGTCTTGGCACAGCAGAACACTTCCCTTGGCATGCCCTTTGCAGCCTCACTCCAAACGGGGCTCTCCGCTTCATCCATCCCCTAACTCCATACTAGCACCAACGGCCTGCTAAAGCGTTTCGCAGAAAACACCAACGAACCTGTTTCTCACTCCAAGCACAAAGTGTGCGCAGCACGAGTCTTGGCACAGCAGAACACTTCCCTTGGCATGCCCTTTGCAGCCTCACTCCAAACGGGGCTCTCCGCTTCATCCATCCCCTGACTCCATACTAGCACCAACGGGCTGCTAAAGCGTTTCGCAGAAAACACCAAGGAACCTGTTTCTCACTCCCACCACAAAGCGTGCGCAGCACGAGTCTTGGCACAGCAAAACACTTCTCCTGGCATGCCCTTTGCAGCCTCACTCCAAACGGGGCTCTCCGCTTCATCCATCCCCTGACTCCATACTAGCACCAACGGGCTGCTAAAGCGTTTCGCAGAAAACACCAAGGAACCTGTTTCTCACTCCAACCACAAAGCGTGCGCAGCACGAGTCTTGGCACAGCAAAACACTTCTCTTGGCATGCCCTTTGCAGCCTCACTCCAAACGGGGCTCTCCGCTTCATCCATCCCCTGACTCCATACTAGCACCAACGGCCTGCTAAAGCGTTTCGCAGAAAACACCAAGGAACCTGTTTCTCACTCCAACCACAAAGCGTGCGCAGCACGAGTCTTGGCACAGCAAAACACTTCCTTTGGCATGCCCTTTGCAGCCTCACTCCAAACGGGGCTCTCCGCTTCATCCATCCCCTGACTCCATACTAGCACCAACGGGCTGCTAAAGCGTTTCGCAGAAAACACCAAGGAACCTGTTTCTCACTCCAAGCACAAAGCGTGCGCAGCACGAGTCTTGGCACAGCAAAACACTTCTCCTGGCATGCCCTTTGCAGCCTCACTCCAAACGGGGCTCTCCGCTTCATCCATCCCCTGACTCCATACTAGCACCAACGGGCTGCTAAAGCGTTTCGCAGAAAACACCAAGGAACCTGTTTCTCACTCCAACCACAAAGCGTGCGCAGCACGAGTCTTGGCACAGCAAAACACTTCTCCTGGCATGCCCTTTGCAGCCTCACTCCAAACGGGGCTCTCCGCTTCATCCATCCCCTGACTCCATACTAGCACCAACGGGCTGCTAAAGCGTTTCGCAGAAAACACCAAGGAACCTGTTTCTCACTCCAACCACAAAGCGTGCGCAGCACGAGTCTTGGCACAGCAAAACACTTCTCTTGGCATGCCCTTTGCAGCCTCACTCCAAACGGGGCTCTCCGCTTCATCCATCCCCTGACTCCATACTAGCACCAACGGGCTGCTAAAGCGTTTCGCAGAAAACACCAAGGAACCTGTTTCTCACTCCAACCACAAAGCGTGCGCAGCACGAGTCTTGGCACAGCAAAACACTTCCCTTGGCATGCCCTTTGCAGCCTCACTCCAAACGGGGCTCTCCGCTTCATCCATCCCCTGACTCCATACTAGCACCAACGGGCTGCTAAAGCGTTTCGCAGAAAACACCAAGGAACCTGTTTCTCACTCCAAGCACAAAGCGTGCGCAGCACGAGTCTTGGCACAGCAAAACACTTCTCCTGGCATGCCCTTTGCAGCCTCACTCCAAACGGGGCTCTCCGCTTCATCCATCCCCTGACTCCATACTAGCACCAACGGGCTGCTAAAGCGTTTCGCAGAAAACACCAAGGAACCTGTTTCTCACTCCAACCACAAAGCGTGCGCAGCACGAGTCTTGGCACAGCAAAACACTTCCTTTGGCATGCCCTTTGCAGCCTCACTCCAAACGGGGCTCTCCGCTTCATCCATCCCCTGACTCCATACTAGCACCAACGGGCTGCTAAAGCGTTTCGCAGAAAACACCAAGGAACCTGTTTCTCACTCCAAGCACAAAGCGTGCGCAGCACGAGTCTTGGCACAGCAAAACACTTCCTTTGGCATGCCCTTTGCAGCCTCACTCCAAACGGGGCTCTCCGCTTCATCCATCCCCTGACTCCATGCTAGCACCAACGGCCTGCTAAAGCGTTTCGCAGAAAACACCAGGAACCTGTTTCTCACTCCAAGCACAAAGTGTGCGCAGCACGAGTCTTGGCACAGCAGAACACTTCCCTTGGCATGCCCTTTGCAGCCTCACTCCAAACGGGGCTCTCCGCTTCATCCATCCCCTGACTCCATACTAGCACCAACGGCCTGCTAAAGCGTTTCGCAGAAAACACCAAGGAACCTGTTTCTCACTCCAAGCACAAAGTGTGCGCAGCACGAGTCTTGGCACAGCAGAGCACTTCCCTTTGCAGCCTCACTCCAAACGGGGCTCTCCGCTTCATCCATCCCCTGACTCCATGCTAGCACCAACGGGCTGCTAAAGCGTTTCGCAGAAAACACCAAGGAACCTGTTTCTCACTCCAAGCACAAAGCGTGCGCAGCACGAGTCTTGGCACAGCAAAACACTTCCTTTGGCATGCCCTTTGCAGCCTCACTCCAAACGGGGCTCTCCGCTTCATCCATCCCCTGACTCCATACTAGCACCAACGGGCTGCTAAAGCGTTTCGCAGAAAACACCAAGGAACCTGTTTCTCACTCCCACCACAAAGCGTGCGCAGCACGAGTCTTGGCACAGCAAAACACTTCTCCTGGCATGCCCTTTGCAGCCTCACTCCAAACGGGGCTCTCCGCTTCATCCATCCCCTGACTCCATACTAGCACCAACGGGCTGCTAAAGCGTTTCGCAGAAAACACCAAGGAACCTGTTTCTCACTCCAACCACAAAGCGTGCGCAGCACGAGTCTTGGCACAGCAAAACACTTCTCTTGGCATGCCCTTTGCAGCCTCACTCCAAACGGGGCTCTCCGCTTCATCCATCCCCTGACTCCATACTAGCACCAACGGCCTGCTAAAGCGTTTCGCAGAAAACACCAAGGAACCTGTTTCTCACTCCAACCACAAAGCGTGCGCAGCACGAGTCTTGGCACAGCAAAACACTTCCTTTGGCATGCCCTTTGCAGCCTCACTCCAAACGGGGCTCTCCGCTTCATCCATCCCCTGACTCCATACTAGCACCAACGGGCTGCTAAAGCGTTTCGCAGAAAACACCAAGGAACCTGTTTCTCACTCCAAGCACAAAGCGTGCGCAGCACGAGTCTTGGCACAGCAAAACACTTCTCCTGGCATGCCCTTTGCAGCCTCACTCCAAACGGGGCTCTCCGCTTCATCCATCCCCTGACTCCATACTAGCACCAACGGGCTGCTAAAGCGTTTCGCAGAAAACACCAAGGAACCTGTTTCTCACTCCAACCACAAAGCGTGCGCAGCACGAGTCTTGGCACAGCAAAACACTTCTCCTGGCATGCCCTTTGCAGCCTCACTCCAAACGGGGCTCTCCGCTTCATCCATCCCCTGACTCCATACTAGCACCAACGGGCTGCTAAAGCGTTTCGCAGAAAACACCAAGGAACCTGTTTCTCACTCCAACCACAAAGCGTGCGCAGCACGAGTCTTGGCACAGCAAAACACTTCTCTTGGCATGCCCTTTGCAGCCTCACTCCAAACGGGGCTCTCCGCTTCATCCATCCCCTGACTCCATACTAGCACCAACGGGCTGCTAAAGCGTTTCGCAGAAAACACCAAGGAACCTGTTTCTCACTCCAACCACAAAGCGTGCGCAGCACGAGTCTTGGCACAGCAAAACACTTCCCTTGGCATGCCCTTTGCAGCCTCACTCCAAACGGGGCTCTCCGCTTCATCCATCCCCTGACTCCATACTAGCACCAACGGGCTGCTAAAGCGTTTCGCAGAAAACACCAAGGAACCTGTTTCTCACTCCAACCACAAAGCGTGCGCAGCACGAGTCTTGGCACAGCAAAACACTTCTCCTGGCATGCCCTTTGCAGCCTCACTCCAAACGGGGCTCTCCGCTTCATCCATCCCCTGACTCCATACTAGCACCAACGGGCTGCTAAAGCGTTTCGCAGAAAACACCAAGGAACCTGTTTCTCACTCCAAGCACAAAGCGTGCGCAGCACGAGTCTTGGCACAGCAAAACACTTCCTTTGGCATGCCCTTTGCAGCCTCACTCCAAACGGGGCTCTCCGCTTCATCCATCCCCTGACTCCATACTAGCACCAACGGGCTGCTAAAGCGTTTCGCAGAAAACACCAAGGAACCTGTTTCTCACTCCAAGCACAAAGCGTGCGCAGCACGAGTCTTGGCACAGCAAAACACTTCCTTTGGCATGCCCTTTGCAGCCTCACTCCAAACGGGGCTCTCCGCTTCATCCATCCCCTGACTCCATGCTAGCACCAACGGCCTGCTAAAGCGTTTCGCAGAAAACACCAGGAACCTGTTTCTCACTCCAAGCACAAAGTGTGCGCAGCACGAGTCTTGGCACAGCAGAACACTTCCCTTGGCATGCCCTTTGCAGCCTCACTCCAAACGGGGCTCTCCGCTTCATCCATCCCCTGACTCCATACTAGCACCAACGGCCTGCTAAAGCGTTTCGCAGAAAACACCAAGGAACCTGTTTCTCACTCCAAGCACAAAGTGTGCGCAGCACGAGTCTTGGCACAGCAGAGCACTTCCCTTTGCAGCCTCACTCCAAACGGGGCTCTCCGCTTCATCCATCCCCTGACTCCATGCTAGCACCAACGGGCTGCTAAAGCGTTTCGCAGAAAACACCAAGGAACCTGTTTCTCACTCCAAGCACAAAGCGTGCGCAGCACGAGTCTTGGCACAGCAAAACACTTCCTTTGGCATGCCCTTTGCAGCCTCACTCCAAACGGGGCTCTCCGCTTCATCCATCCCCTGACTCCATACTAGCACCAACGGGCTGCTAAAGCGTTTCGCAGAAAACACCAAGGAACCTGTTTCTCACTCCAACCACAAAGCGTGCGCAGCACGAATCTTGGCACAGCAAAACACTTCCTTTGGCATGCCCTTTGCAGCCTCACTCCAAACGGGGCTCTCCGCTTCATCCATCCCCTAACTCCATACTAGCACCAACGGGCTGCTAAAGCGTTTCGCAGAAAACACCAACAAACCTGTTTCTCACTCCAAGCACAAAGTGTGCTGTTGAAAATGTTGCAGTTTGAAAGCTGTAGTGGTAGTGGTGGGGGGCAGGGGAAGGAGATATCAAGAAAAAGTATCGGATTCACAAACAGTCTGTGGACTGTAGGTCCGATCACCCAAATAGTGTGATCCACTATAAGCTCGACTCTGGCAGTATCGAATTCACCAACAGCCCGTGGACCGTTTGTGAATCCGATACTTTTTTTTGATACCTCCTTCTATCCTATCTCCCAAGCAGTCTACACAGTAAATAACAGATGGGGAACTTATGGAAGCCCCAAAATACAAGCTTTCTGTCCCACAGGACCACCTGCTCCCACCTTATCAGAGCCCTCAGAGTCACAAAAGCATACACCTATTCAAATGCAGGTGGGACAGCCTGTGATGGCAAAATTGCCCTCTATTTGTGGTGTTCCTTTAATTGTGGCTAAACCTCGAGGACTATGTGCCTGGGAAGCCACTGATGCTAGTGGGAAGATACACCGCATAAGCAGTCGGTGGATCATTCCCGACTTCTGACCAAATATAATTGCTTGTTTATGCTTGCAAAATCAATAACAAGCCAATTTGTGCCGGTCAAGGCAGAGACCGAGCATTCTTTCTTTTGTTTTCCAGGATGTCGAAAACCCGGAATGCTGGACAATTGTTCCTGGAACCTGGAACCATAATCACAGCATAAAATATAAATCAGTAAGTGAAGACTTTGCGCCTCGTAATGACTGCCGTATAGCTTCTGGTGACGCTCTGGCTGGTTTGATCTGGGCCTGCAGTGATGGCAATATGTATACCTCCTTATGGGCTGGATTACCTGAGCGCCAGTGTACCTTGGGCCTTCCAACATTGTGCCCCATGTGGAGGAGAACTCCTCTCCGACCCCACTGGATGGCTCGAGCAAAACGGGCAAAAATAGAACTGTCAGGACATGTAGAAGGGTGGCAGGACCCAGGAGCAGCCATCCGCATAGCCTGGGGAATGGAAGGATTTTTTGGATTTGGTCGTGCTACTGTGCAAACGCGATTATGGTTAAGTAAGATACCCTATCAAGTAGAAAAATTAGCTAATGCCACCGATACTGATACTAGTATACAGTTTCTCAGTCAACAATTACAAGCCACATCAAAAATGACTCTTCACAACCGGATGGCACTGGACTTGATGCTGTTACACCAAAATGGACTTTGTGGTTACCTAAACCTCTCCAGTACCGACCGCTGCATTTATATCCCTAATGTTACACAGGACCTCGATATCCAATTAGAGAAGATATGACAGGTGGTGAAAGACACCCATGAACTCCGGGAATCAATGAACACTACCTGGCTGGCGAAGGTGTTCATTTTGTTTGGATTTGGTGTCACTGGTTGGATCCAAAGTTTGATAGAATATGTGGTGATGTTCATTGTGATGATAATAATCCTAAGTATAGCAATATCCTGTGTAATATCTACTATAATGAAAGCTATTAACGTAAAGATGATTCAGTTCACGGCTTATACCCCTTTACAGGTGCATGACCCTATTGATGTCCCAAGTACTAAGACTCTAATTTGAGACTAAATTTCAATATACAATGGTAACTGGAGTCACGGGGTGGATACAAAGTTTGTTATAAGCATTACTTACTATTGTAACTGCAATATTTTCTGTACATATATATATTCTTGTAAAACTAGACTCCCTGCCTTTCCTGTAACTTCCCCCGTCTAATGTACCAATGCGCAATCACTCGCTTAAGTGCATCATCTTTAGGGCATGTAATATTAACACCTAAACAACTTCATGTGAAGCTTGAGTGACTATAGTCACGGGGTGGATAGTGTGGAAGAAGTGTTTGTGGAAGAATTGCTTGAAAGCAGGAACTGAGAAGAAAACTAGGGCCTAACACAGCTCTGGCATTACAGAGGCCTGCTTGGGGTGCTACACAGTTGCCACTTCCAGGATGGTTAGTATGCACGGACCCTGCTCCTCCACGGTTCCCTGGGCAACGCAATCTGCCCTCCTCGCAGCTGCAAAGGGGAGTAACGGAGGATGGAGCGGAGTGAAGGCACCGCGGCCAAACTCTGTTGCACTCCCTGTGCTGGGCTGCTGATAAGCTGCACAGTGGCTGTCTAATGAGAGATATACGATAACAAGTCCGGTGCTGAGCCAGCAAAGGTGGCAAATGATGAACTTTGCTTGAACTTTGCTCATTATAATGTGAAAACCATACCTCCATCCCAAAAGTTACCCGCCTCCGAGGTACGACCACCCCTCACCAAGCATGCGCTCTAGATTTTTGATTGACTGTACCTTTAAATGAAAGCGAGAAACTTTTTCACCAATCAATAACAATATTCAGTATGGCTCTAGTCACTCAAGCTCCACCTGAATGTAAAGAAAAGTATAAAAGGTGAACTAAGGATGAAAAGTCTGGAGGGAAGAAACCATCGTAACTCCTGGGTCAGTCGACACGCTGATCCCCCTTCCCTCCCCTCGCGTCAGGATGCCGCCTGAGGAGACTCGAGACTGAGAGCCCTCTCCCATCTTCCGGAATGAGTGATGATTGCACATTTGTACATCAGAGCTAGCTAAAAACCCCACGCTCTAGCAGAGAATTTCCTGTACTGTCACCCGAAACCTGCTTTGTAAATGTTGCATTTGAAAAAATCATACTGTTTGTGAACTCGACTACTTGTTTGGGGGGAGGCGATCGGACCTACAGTTGACAGACTGTTCGTGAATCCGATACTGCCAGGGTCGAGCTTATAGTTGATCACACTATTTGGGAACTCGATTCGCGCCTAGGAAGGTGATCGGACCTACGGTCCACAGACTGTTTGTGAATCCGATACTGCCGGGGTCGAGCTTATAGTTGATCACACTATTTGGGAACTCGATTCGTGCCTAGGAAGGTGATCGGACCTACGGTCCACGGACTGTTCGTGAATCCGATAATGCCAGAGTCGAGCTTATAGTGGATCACGCTATTTGGGAACTCGATTCGCGCCTAGGAAGGTGATCGGACCTACGGTCCACGAACTGTTCGTGAATCCGATACTGCCAGGGTCGAGCTTATAGTGGATCACGCTATTTGGGAACTCGATTCGCTCCTAGGAAGGCGATCGGACCTATGGTCCGCAGACTGTTTGTGAATCCGATACTTTTTTTGATATCTCCTTCCCCCCCCACCACCACTACCACTACAGCTTTCAAACTGCAACATTTTCAATACATGTGCGCAGCACGAGTCTTGGCACAGCAGAACACTTCCCTTGGCATGCCCTTTGCAGCCTCACTCCAAACAGGGCTCTCCGCTTCATCCATCCCCTAACGCCGTACTGGCAGTAGGAGGCACTCCAGCATTTCGGCAGAAAAACACTAGGGACCATGTTTCTCACTCCAACCACAAAGTGTGGTGCTGAAAATTATGGCTGTCTGTGCCATAATCACAGCATAAAGTATAAATCAGTAAGTGAAGACTTTGTGCCTCGTAATGATTGCCGTATAGCTTCTGGTGACGCTCCGGCTGGTTTGATCTGGGCCTGCAGTGATGGCAATATGTATACCTCCTTATGGGCTGGATTACCTGAACGCCAGTGTACCTTGGGCCTTCCAACATTGTGCCCCATGTGGAGGAGGACTCCTCTCTGATCTCACTGGATGGCTTAAGCAAAACCAGTAAAAATAGAACTGTCAGGACATGTAGAGGGATGGCAGGACTGAGAAGAAACCAGGGTCTTCCCATCATGACTAGGGTCCTGGGAGCTCCAGTTTGCACACAGTAAATAATAAATGAGGGTTAAATATTTAGCACAAGTATGGTTAGATGTGTTACAGAATGTTGGAGAAGGTATGTGCATGTTAAAAGATGTTTGGGGGGAGATGTATTGCGATCAAAGAGAAAAGAACAAGGTTTGGGTTTGAGAAAAAAAAAAAAAAGGGCTCTGTGGAACATAAGAAAGAAGAAAATACAGTTTAGTCTTGAGGCTCTTCCCAGGATCTGTCTTAGATAGAAGGACTTTCTTTTTTTTTGGATTTGGTCTTACAAATGCGATTATGGTTAAGAAAGCTAGCCTATCAAGTAGAAAAATTAGCTAATGACACTGATACTAGTATACAGTTTCTCAATCATCAATTACAAGCCACATCAAAAATGACTCTTTAGAACTGGATGGCACTAGACTTGATGCTGTTACACCAAAATGGACTTTGTGGCTACCTAAACCTCTCCAGTTCCGACTGCTGCATTTACATCCCTAACGTTACACAGGACCTCGATATCCAATTAAAGAAGATACGACAGGTGGTGAAAGACACCCATGAACTCCGGGAATCAATGAACACTAGCTGGCTGGCGAACGTGTTTAGTTGGTTTAGGTTTGGTGTCACTGGTTGGATCCAAAGTTTAATAGAATATGTGGTGATGTTCACTGAGAAAGATGATTCAGTTCACCGCTTATCCCCCTTTTCAGGTGGATGACCCAATTGATGTCCCAAGTACTAAGACTCTAATTTGAGACTAAATTTCAATATACTATGGTAACTGGAGTCACGGGGTGGATACAAAGTTTGTTATAAGCATTACTTACTATTGTAACTGCAATATTTTCTGTATATATATATATTCTTGTAGAACTAGACCCCCTGCCTTTCCTGTAACTTCCCCCGTCTAATGTACCAATGCGCAATCACTCGCTTAACTGCATCATCTTTAGGGCATGTAATATTAACACCTAAACAACTTCATGTGAAGCTTGAGTGACTATAGTCACGGGGTGGATAGTGTGGAAGAAGTGTTTGTCGAAGAATTTTTTGAAAGCAGGAACTGAGAAGAAAACTAGGGCCTAACACAGCTCTGGCATTACAGAGGCCTGCTTGGGGTGCTACACAGTTGCCACTTCCAGGATGGTTAGTATGCACGGACCCTGCTCCTCCACGGTTCCCTGGGCAACGCAATCTGCCCTCCTCGCAGCTGCAAAGGGGAGTAACGGAGGATGGAGCGGAGTGAAGGCACCGCGGCCAAACTCTGTTGCACTCCCTGTGCTGGGCTGCTGATAAGCCGCACAGTGGCTGTCTAATGAGAGATATACGATAACAAGTCCGGTGCTGAGCCAGCAAAGGTGGCAAATGATGAACTTTGCTTGAACTTTGCTCATTATAATGTGAAAACCATACCTCCATCCCAAAAGTTACCCGCCTCCGAGGTACGACCACCCCTCACTGAGCATGCGCTCTAGATTTTCGGTTGACTGTACCTTTAAATGAAAGCGAGAAACTTTTTCACCAATCAATAACAATATTCAGTATGGCTCTAGTCACTCAAGCTCCACCTGAATGTAAAGAAAAGTATAAAAGGTGAACTAAGGATGAAAAGTCCGGAGGGAAGAAACCATCGTAACTCCTGGGTCAGTCGACACGCTGATCCCCCTTCCCTCCCCTCGCGTCAGGATGCCACCTGAGGAGACTCGAGACTGAGAGCCCTCTCCCATCTTCTGGGGTGAGTGATGATTGCACATTTGTACATCAGAGCTAGCTAAAAACCCCACGCTCTAGTAGAGAATTTCCTGTACTGACACCCGAAACCTGCTTTGTAAATGTTGCATTTGAATAAATCATACTGTTTGTGAACTCGACTACTTGTTTGGGGGGAGGCGATCGGACCTACAGTTGACAGACTGTTCGTGAATCCGATACTGCCAGGGTCGAGCTTATAGTTGATCACACTATTTGGGAACTCGATTCGCGCCTAGGAAGGTGATCGGACCTACGGTCCACAGACTGTTTGTGAATCCGTTACTTTTTTTGATATCTCCTTCCCCCCCGCCCCCACCACCACTACCACTATGGCTTTCAAACTGCAACATTTTCAATACATGTGCGCAGCACAAGTCTTGGCACAGCAGAACACTTCCCTTGGCATGCCCTTTGCAGCCTCACTCCAAACGGGGCTCTCCATCCACCCCCTAACGCCATACTAGCACTAATGGGCCACTCCAGCATTTCGGCAGAAAAACACCACCCACCCTGTTTCCTGCTCTGTGCCATCTAGAAACATCAAACGCCCTCTCCCTTTTTGAATAACCATTGCAATCATATCAATAGTGGTGGTGACAGTTTTGCCAAAATTATGAGGCAGAAACACCCACTCTAAGATTATTAATGGACATGCGTCCTGTGGTATCCATTGTGCTAATAGGCCATAAGGTTGGAAGCTAGAATAAAAAAAAAACAAAAAGACTCACAGGATAATTCCGCTTTTGTCTGTGAACAGTCTGAGTGGTTAATTTGTCCACAACTTTGCCAAGCGCAGCTTGCGTGGGAGGAGTAAGCTTTCTTGAGGACGTCAAGCTCGTGCCTCCTTCTAAAAGCTTAGAGCATGTAATTCTTTTGTGGAAATCCCTAAGGAGGGACGGATCCAATTAATAGTTCCCAAAAGTTTCTGAAGATCATTCAAAGTCCTTATGTCTGTCTTTAGGGTCAATGATTGTGGTCGAACTTGATGATCAGAAATTCTCCATTCTAAATATCGCCAAGGCGGAGTTTCCTGTACTTTATCTTCTGCATTTTTTAATCCTGCAGCTGATGCTGCTCGCATAATCTGATGCAGAGCCTCTTCCGCTGTTTAAATTCCTTGTACATTAAACTTTATCAGTCCTGCTTGTAACGTACAGGATATCTGCAGGTGATTCATAGTTATCTCTTGAGTCCAGAAAATCTCATGCCCTGTGGACCCAAAAGAGCCTGTGCCAGGTTTAGTATTTGCAGTGTCTGGTGTCTGTGGTAAAAAGTATACTAATTGTGCTATTCGGCTTCCCATTGGCACAGTACAGGGTGGTATCGGAGTCCATACCATTATCTTAATTTCTCCTTTGAAATCTGCATTGACAACTCCAGGTAACACACAAACAGCCCTTGTCTCGTGGTTGAAGATCACCCAATTAACAGTGCTGCCATTCCTCGCCCCAGGGGGCCGTGGACACCAGTTAGCACAACTAGATGTATCAGTAATTAGCACTTCTATTGTGGTGGCCAGGTCCACCCCCGCGCTGCCGCTTGTGCTGGCGCACAGGCTGCGGCTGCTTCCCGGTGGGGGCCACTCGAGGGGTGATTTGTTGTCATGGCGCGAACCCTCGCCGCGCTGCGCTTGAAGTTTCCCAAAGGGGCTAGCAGTCGACCTTCCTTATCAAATTTTGATCGACACTGATTAGCATAGTGTTGTCCTTTGTGGCAGCACGGACATATTCCAGGCGCTCCTCCTTTGTTTGCTTGCGTTTTTGGACAGTATTTACGAATATGCCCAAATTGGCCACAAGCAAAACACGGCTTTTTCATAGACATTGTTGCAAATGTTTTGGCCATCAGTGAATATTCATACTGTTTGGTACCGACATTAATACATGCTTTTAGCATGTCATCAATAGTAGGATCCTTTAGTGGCCGCAAAACTCTCTGGCAATCGGGGTTAGCATTCTCAACTGCTAGTTGCTTAAAAATGCAGCTTCGTGCTTGTTCATTATCAATTTGTTTCGCCTTAACGGCGCGGAGAGCAAGTGCCTTAACCTGTTGCAGGCCCTCAGGGGGGATTTCTGCTTGTGCTGTTGTAGCACTGTGATCGCCCTCCCCCATTAGCACGTCCACAGTAACAGCCCTTAAAGGACCTTTTTTCGACAGCCGCTGGTTTTCCTCCCCTGAGCTCGAGCAAGCTCTCTCATTTTCGATTCCCACATCGTATATTGCATATCAGTCATAATGAGGCGAAACAAAGTTTTAAAATCATGGGGAGTAAAAACCGAAGAATCACAAAGAGATTGTATAAGGTGGGTGGTATATGGGCACCAAGGCTATGATCTGTTACCGTGCGTCGCACGTCCTTAATAAGATTATACGACAAACCTTCCCAACGCGGATTCTGGTCTGATGCACAGATAATGGGGAAGGCTTTCAGCATGCCCACATCCCCCGCCTGTTTTGCTCCTCGTTTTACTGAGGCTCATTTATCGTGAGGATCCGGGGGGGTATAGGTCTGGCTCCTTTCCAGGGTCAATAGGACCCGGACCAAAAGGATCATCGTCCTGGTCATCAGGTGGCAGTAACGCAAAGGCTTTTGCAGCACATTTTCTTTTCTGATTCTCATCAGGACACGATTGAGGTAAAGGAGGCGCGGAGGGGATGGCAGGGGCCCCGATCCCGTCATTTATGTTCGACTGCAACCCACTATGAGATTTCAATATTTCAAATACAACTCGCCATTGTGGCAACAGGTTAGCAGCAGCCTTATCACCGCGTGTGGCACTATCCCACAGTCGGACCCAAATTTGGTCCCATCTTTCCAGATTAAAAGCATTCTTACTACTCACCGAAGGATCGTCTTTAGAAGCCCACGCAAGAACCTTTTGCAGCTCTTCTTCACCTAAGTTTTTTCTTTGCGGTTTCAAGTTTTTAGGAGAAGCTTCTAAATCATCCTTCTGTTCCTTCATTAGGTAGGAACCCATAGTTTCCAGCCGCTTACCTCTTTCCTTTCAAGAGGCTTTTAGTGTGCACACAAAGTAAGCTTCCTTTCAGCTTGATCCTTATGCTTCCTTTCAGCGTGATTCCCGGGAGTTCAGCTGGGCGGTGCAACCGGAGAGACACCTAGTCTTCGAGCCCCACGTTGGGCACCATTTGTTGCACCTTGTGAAGAAACGGACTCAGTCTGGAGTGCAGGGTGAGACAACTTTATTTCCAAACCAACTTCTTTTCATACTTTCTTAACACAGGTGTTGAAAAGCTCACAACCAATCAGCATCTGGCTACCTGCGCGATTGTCTGGCTTTGTTTCTTTTCTTCTGACAAGACATGTCTCACACGGAGCAGGGGGAGGTGTTCCTCAGTCCTCCTCTTTCTCGGCTCTGTCCCCCATCT
Organism: Tinamus guttatus; assembly: GCF_059628265.1. NCBI lineage: Eukaryota > Metazoa > Chordata > Aves > Tinamiformes > Tinamidae > Tinamus > Tinamus guttatus. Next base: position 442,530 of record NW_028289524.1, on the reverse strand, counting down.
GCTGCAAAGACTGACATCCTTGTGGTTAACTATCTGCTAACAAGGTACTATTGTCTTTGAACAAGCCTCCACATCACTCCAAACGGGGCTCTCCGCTTCATCCATCCCCTAACTCCATACTAGCACTAAAGGGCCGCTCCAGCATTTCGGAAGAAAAATGACAGCAACCCTGTTTCTCACCCGAACCACAAAGAGTGCGCAGCATCAGTCTTGGCACAGCATAACACTTCCCTTTGCATGTACTTTCCAGCCTGACTGCAAATGGGGCTCTGCGCTTCATCCATCCCCAACTCCATACTGTCACTAATGGGCAACTCCAGCATTTCGGCAGAAAAACACCACCGACCCTGTTTCTCATCCGAACCACAAAGTGTGCGCAGCACGAGTCTTGGCACAGCATAACACTTCCCTTTTTCACTCCAACCACAAAAGTTGCCAGGCATGACTACTGGCGCTGCTTCACACTTCCCTTAGGCATGCCCTTTGCATGGGGCTCTTGCTTCTGCATGCCAAGGGAAGTTTGAAACTGTGCCAAGACTTTTGCCTCGCAAAATTTGTGGTTGGGACGAGAACCAGGGTTGTTGGTGTTTTCCTGCCGAAAGAAATGCTGGAAGTGTGCTTTAGTGATAGCATGGAGTTCGGAGATCTCTGGAAGAAGCTTCGGAAGAAGCGCAGGGCCCCATTTGGAGTGAGGCTGCAAAGAGCATGCCAAGGGAAGTGTGAAGCAGTGCCAAGACTCTTGCTGGGCACAGTTTGTGGTTAGGGTGACCAATAGGGTTTTTCGTGTTTTGCTGAAGGAGATCAACCCGGATTACAAGATACAGACTCAATGTGAGTTTTCCATCTTGCTCTGTTTATTAACCGAGGTATGCAAACATTTATACCCTACAGGTATCCAGAGGCTCTCCCAAGCTCACAGGATTGGATGCTGGCCGTTGCTTAGCAGATTGCTAGACTGCATTTGCATGGTCCAGTCACAAGCTCCTTTCCTCAACTGGTACGGGCAAGTTTCCGTAAGTTGCTTGCTTAGAAACAGCAGCTTCCTTATTCCATCTTGGTCAAGGACAGGTCATTGCCACCTCCCTGTACATTACTTGACAAGCTGCGGGTTGTGCATCCCAAGATGTCCCCGATCAGCCAGCCACTCTTCCACAATTCCCCTTTTTTTTTCTTTTGCAGCAACCAAGCCTTGTTAGTGAGCGAAAACATCAGGCATTTGATACAAGAAAACGCGCAGCTAAGGATTCATAACACAAATAGCAATACAAGCAAGAATGTTAAACCCGTCTTTAGTAATGAGCGTGGCCAGCCTCCAAGCCCAAGCCAGTCTGATAGCCCATTGAGACCAAAGAGGCTGATGTCCTTCTGGGTCTTCTGGGTGTGCTCCGTCAACTGTTGGATCTGCTGGTGGATTACCTTAGAATGGTCTTGTGGATCCATGCAGCACATCCCGTCGAAGTCTTCACATCCGTGCCCGTGGGCCAGTAGCAGGAAATCTATGGCTGCTCTATTCATCCAGTATCATTTTTGCAACACTGCCTAGCTACATGCGTAGTTACATTGTTATTGGTTACACACAGCTGTCCTCGTGCAATGTGACACATGGGATTGGTTGTTGCTAGCCGATCACGCATTTATTTGATTAGCCCGTACATAAGCCGCACCTCCATCCTGCTCCGCATGGCCAAACTTGCTTTCAGTTTCATTCCTTCCTACTTCACCTTTTCTGCAGCTCATGACCTACAGTACCCCTGTCCCCTTTTTGTTCTTCAGCCAGCCAACCCTTCCCTAAGGCCTTTCAATCATATTAGACATACATTTCAACAAGCAAGGTACAATTAACACAACATCAACAAAACACAATATCAACACCACCATCCCTGCACTTCGGATTAAGAATTGTAACCATCCCGAAATTCCCCATCCACTTAACAAGTTGTCACATTGGTCTGCTGTTCCACAAAGCCAACAACTCTTAACTTGGGTATAACTAACAATCTGCTTTAAGAGCATGACATATCCATTACATCAATAAAGCCTCCCTTGCCTCAGGTGTCATGGAGGCACACACCAAGGCTTCCTTTAAGCGATCAGGGAATGACATGTATGACTCCCCACTCACTTGTTTCTCCTACGTCAAGGCAAGTTTCCTTTACCATATCCGCTCCTCCTCTGCCCTGAGTCCCCTTTTCAAGCTTCTCAAGATGATCCAGTAAGCCTTTGGCCCAGCCAGGCCATTCTTCATTCTCGGGTGGAAGGTTCGGCAATGGAGGCGCAGATGGAGCAGGCGCAAGTTGCTTCTCAAACACCAGCGTCTTCCGACGCCACGGTGGCCCTGTTCCTGAAGTGCTCGATAGGGTAGACAAGACTGACTTCCACGTAGTCGCCAGGTCTCTCACATTTTTATCCTCGCTGGCGATGCGATCCCAAAGCAGCCACCCCATGTCTTCCCATGTCGAATACTAATCGTGGCTCAGCTTTGAACCCATTCACTCTGCACCAGATCGAAAGCTTGCAGAGGGTCTGTTCATTGTGCTTGATTCCTCTCACAGAATATGTTGGAGGAGCTTGGCATTTTGCAAGTGTCCCTTGCCTCGTGCCCATTTGCACAGCTCATAGAGCTTCTTCATACTCATAGCCGCCTCTCGCTTGGCGAGAATTTGCAATAGCAGCTGCGTTGCCGCCTCCCTATCCATGGTTAAGGCGGTCTTCGCGGAGGGGCCCTGTGACTTCTACCCCTGGACCTGTGCCCTTGCACCCAGTCCCAGTGTGCCAATGCACTCACCGCCACATGTCGATCCCCCGGTCTCCGCTCACCACTCAGCGTGATGTTCCAAGACCGACCATTCCCGTACCGTTGTGCCAGCTCCAACGAATACCCGCACCATTGTGCCAGGTCCCTGTTCGCCAGATGAAGGAGATCGACCCGGATTACAAGATACAGACTCAATGTGAGTTTTCCATCTTGCTCTGTTTATTAACCGAGGTATGCAAACGTTTATATCCTGCAGGTATCCAGGAGCTCTCCCAAGCTCACAGGATTGGCTCTTGGCCATTGCTTAGCAGATTGCTAGACTGCATTTGCATGGCCCAATCACAAGCCCCCTTCCTTAAGCGGTATGGGCAAGATTCCGCAAGTTGCTTGCTTAGAAACAGCAGCTTCCTTATTCCATCTTGGTCAAGGACAGGTCATTGCCACCCCCCTGTACATTACTTGACAAGGCGCGGGTTGTGCATCCCAAGATGTCCCCGATCAGCCAGCCACTCTTCCACATTTTGCTGCCGAAAGGAATGCTGGAAGTGTGCTTTAGTGATAGCATGGAGTTAGGAGATGGAAGAAGCACAGAGCCCCATTTGGAGTGAGGCTGCAAAGAGCATGCCAAGGGAAGTGTGAAGCAGTGCCAAGACCCATACCTGGCACAATTTGTGGTTGGGATGAGAACCGGGGTTGTTGGTGTTTTCCTGCCGAAAGAAATGCTGGTAGTGTGCTTTAGTGATAGCATGGATTTAGGAGATGGAAGAAGCACAGAGTCCCATTCGGATTTAGGCTGTAAAGAAGATGCCAAGGGAAGTGTGAAGCAGTGCCAAGACTCTTGCTGGGAACAGTTTGTGGTTGGGGTGAAAACCAGGGTTTTTGGTGTTCTCCTGACGAAGTAAACGCTGGAAGGGTGCTTTAGTGATAGCATGGAGTTCGGAGATGGAAGAATCGCAGAGCGCCTTTTGGAGTGAGGCTGTAAAGAGCATGCCAAGGGAACACTGAGCCGTGTCCAGCTTTCACCTGCTCTCTCCTGCTCTTTGCAAGACCGTCCCTACCAAATTGGCAGCACTCCACCCACACGACTTCTTTTTGCATCATCGTGAGAAGTGACTCCAATTGGGACATGCGAAAATGAAAGCGCTGCTAGTGAAGGACCCAGCTGCTTTCTGGCACTTAGCGGGCCACAACGGCGCATTCCTCCCATTCCTAAAGTAGTCTTCCCTGATCCTTTCTGTAGGAAATCTCCTGGATGGATCCTACCAGCAGAATCGACCGGTGGCTCTAGGAGTTCTGCAAAGGCCAAACAAAGTGACTCGAGGCACTACAAGGACTAACACCCTGAACATTGCTATTTAAATGCTGCAGTTGTGCCAGCTTTGCAAGAGGAAGCATTGGTATATTTTCGACTTTCTCTTTCAAATAGTATCTGGACTATCTCCTAAAGGAAACACTGAAAGTACGCTGAACGATATCCAAACTTAAAAGGTCTTAGTGACCTTTTTCTTAATGAGAATTTCTGAGACATGGGATTTAGCAATTCAAGGACAAGGATAGGGAACTTTTTCCAGCAACTTTTCAGTCTTTCAAGTTTTAGTCAAGCACCACATCATTGCTTTAATGGTAGGCCAACTGAAATGAAAGCTGTAGCGTGAACCATCTCATTGCTCTCTGAAGAATTTTGAAAATACGTATAATCCTTTTCCATGAACTTCCGAAATGAGATAGCTTCTTCAGCAAAGTGATGAATGCCTTTGGTTTCATTTTCTTCCCAGCCTAATTGCCAGCATTTACCCTTGCCTAATCCTTTTCTGGAGACTTCTTCTCCCGCTGTTCTTCTGAAATGAATTCAACCACACCTAAGGTTTGCTGTCCAGTGATGTGCAACCAAGTTGTTCCTTGCCTGTCTCACCCTCTTCTTTCTAATCTGCCACCGTTGTTTGAAATTTGCAGTTTTCCACTGGATTTAGATAAGGAACAACAGTATACAGGGGTCATTTGCAGCACGTGGAGAGTTGTAGTAGTTGGTGAAAGATTCTGGGGTTGATCCCTGGCTGTCCGAGAAGGGCACGTTGCCTCGTTTTCAAGATCGAGCATTTGCGATGCATAAAATACACCAAATCCATCAGGCAGAAACTTAGGGTTAATCGTCTTAATCTTCAACTTAAGAATTCTCATTTGTTATGGGTGATGCTGTAGATCCGGGCTCCTCAAACTACGGCCCGCGGGCTGGATACGGCCCCCCTGAGGTCCTCAATCCGGCCTGCCGGTATTTACAGAACCCCCCCGACCCCCACCAGGGGTTGGGGGGAAACCAAGCAGCCGCAGATGACTTCCTGCTGCTTAATCTGCGCGCCCGCCTCCGCAGCCCACAAGCACCTGCCGGGCCTGGGCTGAAACCGGCGCCTCGTCCTCGACCTGCCCCCCCAGGAGCGCCTGTCGGCTACAAACCGCGTCGCCACCGCCCCGTCCTCCTCCTCCTCCTCCTCCACGATGCACGGCAGGCGAGAGACGCGGGCATCTCCTCTGCCGGGCAAGCTCCCTCGGCAGCCTCTGGACTGTGAGGTCCAGCCAACTCGGGCGGATCGCCAGAGCCCCAGCGTGCCAAAGTTCCTTCGGTCCCTTCTGGCCACCTTGGGCTGAGGAGGGGGGCGACAGCATCAGCGAGGGGGGCGACTGCCCCGTCTCTCCCTCCCTCCCTCCAGCTTCCAGGCAGGACAAGCAGCCAGCACCGGTGGGAAGCACGTGCACCATCGTGTCAAAAAAAAGAAAAATGGACTCCGAGCGCAGGGTATTCCCAGAAAAGTGGACTTCTGATTATTAGTTTTTCACAGAGGACCGAGTAAGATCTGTTTGTCTGATAGGCCAGAATTCAGCGTCTGCGTTCAAGGAATACAATTCATGTCGACACTACGAAACTCAACATAAAGATAAACAGGATTCTTTGGTTGGACAAGTGAAGTCCAAGTTCAAATGAGAACAAGTTCTTGTCCGGACAAGGTCGGACAAGAATGAACTACAACCGCACTAAACCCCAACTGAGAACATTGACCCTGAACCCTTAACCCTAACCCTAAAACCCCTACCCTTAACCCCTACCCTTAACCCTACCCCTAACCCCTAACCCTAACCCCTAACCCCTAACCCTAACCCCAAACCCCAACCCCTAACCCCAACCCCTAACCGTAACCCAAACCCTAAACCCAAACCCTAACCCAAACCCCAATCCAAACCCTAATCCTAACCCTAACCCTAAAACCCTAACCCTAAACCCTAACCCTCTAACCCTAACGTCTAACCCTAAACCCTAACCTCTAACCCTAAACCCTAACCCCTAACCCTAACCCCTAACCCTAACCCCTAAGCCCTCTAAACCCTAAACTCTCTAAACCCTAAACCCTCTAAACCCTAACCCCTAACCCTAACCCCTAACCCTAACCCCTAACCCTAACCCTAACCCCTATCCCTTCGGAGGAGGAGGAGGAGGATAAGGAGGAAGAGGAGGAGGATTTGGAGGAGGATTTGGAGGAGGATTTGGAGGATTCGGAGGATTCGGATTTGGAGGATTCGGAGAAGGAGGATTCAGAGGAGGAGGAGGAGGAGGAGGAGGAGGAGGACATACAACTCCACTAAATCCAAGTTGAGCTCTTAACCGTAAGTACAACAAAATTAAACCCGAACATCTATCACAAACCCAGATCCTACCCCTAACCTTAACTGTTAACTCTATCCCTTATCCCTATCCCCAACCCCTAACCTTAACTGTTAACTCTATCCCTTATCCTTAACCCTTATCCATTATCTGTAACCCCTAACCCAAACCCCTAACCCTAACCCCTAAGCCCGAACCCCTAACCCCAACCCCTAACCCTACCCCTAACCCTACCCCCTAACACTACCCCCTAACCCTACGCACTACCCCCCACCCCCTACCCCCTACCCCCAAACCCTAACTCCTATCCCCAAACCCTAACCCCAAACCCCGAACCCCTAACCCCGAACCCTAACCCATAACCCTAACCCGTAACCCCAACCCCTAACCCCAAACCCTAACCCCGAACCCAAATAACCCCAACCCTAACCCCAAACCCAAATAACCCCAACCCCAACACCGAACCCTAAATAACCCCAACGCCAACCCCAAGCCTGATCCCTAAATAACCCCAAGCCCAAACCCTAAATAACCCCAGCCCCAACCCCAAGCCCGAACTCTAAATACCCACAACCCTGAACCCTGAATAACCCCAAACCCAACTCCGAACCCTAAGTAACCCCAACCCCGAACCCTAAATAATCCCAACCCCAACCCCAACCCCAAACCCTAAATAACCCCAACCCCAACCCCTAAAACTAACCCTAACCCCAACCCCTAAACCTAACCCTAACCCCTAACCCCAACCCTAACCCCAAACCCAAACCCCAAACCCAACCCCACCCCTAACCCCTAACCCTGAATAACCCTAACCACTAACCCTAACCCCCTAATACCACCCCCAACCCCCCTCAGCCCCTCTACCCCTACCCCCTCACCCCCACTCCTCACCCCTAACCCCTACCCCTAAATAACCCTAACCCTAACCCCTAAACGTAAATAACCCTGTTCCTAACCCTCTAACCCTAACCCTCTAACCCTAACCCCGGACCCTAACCCCGAACCCGAACCCTAACCCCAACCTTAACCCCTACCCCAACCCCTAACCCTAAACCTAAACCCTCATCCTAATCCTAACACCCTAACCCAACCCTAACCCATGTGCATGTGGGATGGTGCACATATTTGGCAAACCGTGCGAAGAGAGACATGTGTTAACCCTGGCCTGTGCGCCCATTCCAATTGGAATTGTCCAACACCTGACAACAGACAGGTTCAGCACAAAGCCATGAAGAAGAGACGACCTGAAGCAACATTCGGTTTTAATAAACAGGAAAGCCAAGGAAATGCAGATTTTGAAAACAATTGTGAAATATAATGCCAGGAATAGTTGGAATTGTCCCACAGTTGAGAACGGCAAGCTTCAGCACAAAGCCCCGAAGAAACTCAACGCACTGAAGACGAGATTAACTGAGGCAACATACAGATTTACTAGAGAAGAAATGCGTAGAAATAGAGAATTTGAAAACGATTGTGATATACAATGTCAGGAAGGGTTGGAATTGTCCAACACCTGACAACAGACAGGTTCAGCACAAAGCCACGAAGAAAGTGAACGGAATGAAGAAGAGATTAGCTGATGAAACATTCAGATTTACTGAAGAAGAAAGCAGAAGAAATAGAGAATGTGAAAACAATTGTGATATACAATACCAGGAAGGGTTGGAATTGTCCAACACCTAAAAATGGGGAGGTTCAGCACAAAGCCACGTAGAAGAAATGAACTGAAACAACATTCTGATTTACTAAAAAAGGAAGCAGAAGAAATGGAAAATATTAAAGCTATTGGGAAATACAATACCAGTAATAGTTGGAATTGTCCAACACCTGACAACAGGGAGGTTCCGCACAAAACCACGAAGAAACTCATTGGAGTGAAGAAGCGATTAACTGAGGCAACATTCCGATTTACTAGAGAAGAAAACAGAAGAAATGCAGAATTTGAAAACAATGTCAAATACAATAGTAGTAAAGGTTGGAATTGTCCAACACCTAACAACAGACAGGTTCAGCAAAAAACCACGAAGAAAGTGAACGGAATGAAGAAGAGATTAGCCGATGAAACAGTCAGATTTACTGAAGAAGAAAACAGAAGAAATAGTGACTTTGAAAACAATTGTGATATACAATACCAGGAAGGGTTGGAATTGTCCAACACCTGACAACAGAGAGGTTCAGCACAAAGGCACGAAGAAGAGACGACCTGAAGCAACATTCAGTTTAAATAAACAGGAAAGCCAAGGAAATGCAGATTTTGAAAACAATTTTGAAATACAATGCCAGGAATAGTTGGAATTGTCCAACAATTGAGAATGGGGAGGTTCAGCACAAAGCCACGAAGAAACTCATTGGGGTGAAGAAGAGATTAACTGAGGCAACATTCCGATTTACTAGAGAAGAAAACAGAAGAAATGCAGATTTTGAAAACAATTTTCAAATCCAATAGTAGTAAAGGTTGTAATAGTCCAACACCTGACAACAGATAGGTTCAGCACAAAAGCACGAAGAAACTCATTGGAGTGAAGAAGAGATTAACTGAAGCAACATTCTGATTTACTAGAGAAGAATACAGAAGAAATGCAGAATTTGAAAATAATTGTGAAATACAATACCAGGAATAATTGGAATTGTCTAACACCTGACAACAGAGTTGTTCATCACAAAGCCACGAAGAAGAGGTGACCTGAAGCAACATTCAGTTTTAATAAACAGGTAAGCCAAGGAAATGCAGATTTTGAAAACGCTTGTGAATTACAATGCCAGGAATGGTTGGAATTGTCCAACAGTTGAGAACGGCGAGGTTCAGCACAAAACCACAAAGAAACTCATTGGAGTGAAGAAGAGATTAACTGAAGCAACATACAGATTTACTAGAGAAGATAACAGAAGAAATGCGGAATTTGAAAATAATTGTCAAATTATTGTCAAATTGTCAATAGCAGTAAGGGTTGGAATTGTCCAACACCTGACAACAGAGAGGTTCAGCACAAAGCCATGAAGAAGAGATGAACTGAAGCAGCATTTAGATTTACTAAAGAGGAGAGCAGAGTAAATGCAGAATTGGAACATGATATTTTCTATGTTTTCTTTCAAGGTAGCATGCTGACCTACTAAAGGAAATTCTTAAAGAACCCTGAAAGAGGTCCAATCTTAAAATGTCTTCATTACCTTTTTCTTAATTACAGTTGCGGAGACAGGGGCTTTAGTAATTAGAGGACAAGGATAGGGAACTTCTTTCAGTAACTCCTGAATTTGAAAATATCATCTACTTACCTACTGTAGCAATTCTGCCACACAGTCCTCATTTCAGTTTATCACACATTTGAGTCTCTTCCTCAATGTCACTGCCTTGACACTCATTCCCACTGGGATTTTAGCAAGAACATCATGCTACTTTACTACGGCAAGAAAGAATCACAGTCAGGTTTTTTTTTTTCCCCCTTTCATCTGGGCCAGAAGAAGAAGAACAGAAGTTACTGGTTTCTCTTCCACAAATTTGATGTCAAAGGGAAAGAAGAAAATCCACAAATTCAGATATTTCTCTAGTACATACCAACAACTTTTAAGGAGAGTTATGTATTTCTCCAAAATTATTTTGCTACATTCACTTAAGTGGAGCCTGCTTTAGATGCTGGGAATACCAGGTAGCCAAAGAAAATATAATCTCTAAAAGAATAATTTCTTTTAAGAACAACTTATTATTCATATAGCTTATATTATTTATATTGCCTATATACAGACAATCATCAGGAGGTTTTTTCTTAAACCTAATTCTCAAAAGAAAAAAAAATCCCCACCAAAATTCTTCCCTCAAATAACTTCCCCCTCAAAATAATTCCCTTTCAACACCCCCCAAGAAAATTCCTAACAAATAATTTTCCATAAAGAAACACTAAAAAAAAATCTGTTCCAAAAAACTATGCCTGACCAAATGTTTCCTTCTGATTTTTTTTCCCATCCAGATCATTTTATCCTCTGAAAAAATCACACAAAACACACACACAACTTTTATTTTTCGACAAAACCCTTTCCCTTCCAATAAGGTTTTCCCCTCCAAAGGCTGTTGCAGATGGCTCGGGATTGGGCAATAATCACGCAAAATCAGGTGGCTACGTCAAGCATTTATTCAGGTGAAAGCACATAAACAGAGGAGCAAAATACGGATAGCTGCTCACGACTTAGTACTTGCTAGCAGGATACTGAGCCTGAACATCCTCTCGAGCTGGTGGATTGGAGGGTTGCTGACAGGTTCCCAACTTGGCGGGCGTCCCTGCGGAGACAACGTAGACCTTGGTGTTCGGTGTCTCCCCGTTCCCCTCCCCGCACTGTCTTTTTACGCACGGTGCCTCCTGCCCCGTAGGGCCAGTACGTGCCAGGAGGCAGGCCGGGGGGCGGACAAACTCCACCCTCAGCCACAAAACCTTCCCTCCCGGGTGCGCAAGCGCGCATACTGGTAGGGGGTCCCAGCCCTCAGTCTGAGGGTCCTGCCTTCCTCATCTTCCTCCTCCTCCTGGTGCGGCTGACCTTCAAACTGGGTTAGAGGACGTCTGCGGTTAAGCTGGCTACAAGTCCGGTTGAGCAGCCGCTTTCAACTGGTTCTGGACGGAGTCGGCTGTGAATGCGGCTGAGCAGCCGCCTCTGTGTTCCTTATGTTCCGCCCAAGTGGGCAAACATCTGATTTCTCAAAGTCTGGATTCTGTTTCGCACAATACTCTTATGACCTTACAGAGCATAAATAATCATAAAAATATCTACCTCCTATACATGCCGCCCCGTGATCTGTAGAGGTCAATCTATTGTAGCGAAGCAGAGAGAAGGCTGAGAGGGGATGTCATCAGTGTCTAGAAGTACCTCAAGGGAGGGAGTGAGGAGGATGGTGCTGGCCTCTTTTCAGTAGTGGCCACCGACAGAACTAGAGGTAATGGCCACAAACTGAAGCACCAAAAGTTCCACAGGAACTTAAGGACAAATTTTTTACCTCGTGTCAGCATCATTACACAAGGGATACAGTACATAACACAGACAAATACAGCAAATAGAAATAATAGCACCAATAGCAGTTTCTGTAGCCATGGCCAACCCCACTTCCACTGTCCGAATGCATTCCAGTCATCAGCATCTCTCAGTTGATGAGTCAGATCCTGTAAGGCCTGGATCTGGCAATGTATAGACTTGGAGTGGTCGCTTGGTCATACAGCACATGCCTCCTACCTCTTCACACCCATGGCCATGCTTAAGCAATAACATATCTATGGCAGTGTGGTCTTGTACAGTTGCGTGCTGCATCGAGTCCACTTCTACTTACAATGAGGACAAAGCTGTCGTTGTAGCATTGCTGGACTTTGCTAGCCAGCATCCCAGTCTGCACAACGTGGTCAATGCTTGCTTGGCAGCGATCCCCGGAGCCAATGGTGACGCTATAATATCTTTCTCTGCTGTCCCAAAGTCACCTCGGCGCAGGTGCCGTTCAGGGGAAGAAGCCGCACACCAGGGGAGGAATACAAGTCCCTTCATGTCCCCGTTCTCGAAGAGTCCACCCGCTTTCTGGTGCATGGTGTTTGTGTCGTACATGCCGCATGCTCTGGGGCTCCTGTGCAGCCGACTCGAGTGGTAGTGCCGTTCCGCAGCCTCTGCTGAGCACTGTCTGAGTCTCGTGCTGATCTCACCATCTTCCCAGAGACAGGACGCTGAGGTAAACGGTGCAACAACAGTGTTGAGACAAACACAATCCACAACTGTCTCTTACAGCAGGTCAAGGCATTACTAACTGCAAGGGCTTCCACATGGATGACGAGATTGAAAATTAAGAAGCGGGGGAGGGTTTAACTCAGCTGCTAGCCTGGCTGGCCCCGAGGGAAAAGCATCGAAGGTACCAGATCTCCAGACTCGGGCTGGGGAAAATCTGAGAAGAGCACTTTGGCCAGATGGGGACAATGCATTCATTAATGGTTCTTCAAAAGTAATAGAAGGGAAATGGGCCACAGGATATGCCATCATTAAGGGAAGGGAGCTGCCAGAGGAAGGAAAGCTGCCGTCTCCCTGCTCAGCCCAAACCACAGAATTGTATTCTCTAATAAGAGCCTGTGAATTATATCAAGGCAACGTAACAAATATCTTTACAGATTCTAAATATGCATGTGGGATGGTGCATATGTTTGGAAAACTGTGCCAAGAGAGAGGTGTGTTAACTTGCTGGGGAAAGGCATTGGTACAAAGGATGTGATTACCTGCCTCCTGGAGGTAGCAAACCTCTCCTCCTCCTCTCCTCCCGGTAGTCCAGCCATTACCAGAAAAGATATCTTTTCCTCCAGAAGCATTAGAGATAATTAAAAATAGTGGGGCAGAAGAAAGAAGGAAGCCATTGGGGCTCCCGAGGACTGGCAGGGGCCTTCCTCAAAACCTGCGCTGCCCTTGGTCTTATTTTTGTTCTGGGGAAATGGGCTATTGAGGGCTGTAAGGCAAACAGCTGAGCCACAAGGGAAGCTGCAAGGGGAGGACGACCCTGGGCTGTGCGCCCATTCCAATGATCCAAGTAGACTCTAGTGAGAGGCCCCGTATAGGGAGCCTTAAGCATCTTCTGGTAATGGTAACAGGATGGCTCAAGGCATTTCTGACTGCCAACTACCTCAGCAACAACTGGCTCTGTAATTAAGGTGTTTTTAGAACAAAGAACTCCAATATACGGGTTGGTAGAGGCGATAGACACAAACAGATGCAATCTTCTTACGGGAATGTTCCTTCAAGGTGTCGTGATTGCCCTGGGGATTCAAGGGGACTTGCATACCCCTTGGCATCTCCAGAGCTCTGGTACAGTGCGAAGGATGAATGGGAACATTAAAAGGCATCTTCTAAAATTGGTGTTAGAAGCTAAGATGCCATGGAGACAACTTCTACCATTCAAGAATGAGAGCAAAACCTAGGGGAGACATTCAACTGTTCTCTTTTGAAAGAATATTCAAGATTTCCCCACCCTACTTACACCCAAGCTGGCGGGAAGGTAGAGATGAGTGATCAATATGTGGGCAGAATACTTTCCCGTGTAAAGTCTCTCCAACGGGAAGTCCAGCTCGCACAGACCCTGCCCTTGGATTTTGCAGTACCAGGAGATCGGGTCTTGGTCAAAAAGCGGAAAAAGCACCACTGGCAGCAAAGTGGAGTGGACCTTAGAACCACAGAAACATCAGTCAAGACAGCTGAGCATGGATGGCCATGATGCCTGAAATCTGGACTTCTCAGTTGAAGGAAAAGGATGGAAAGCCCCGGATAACTCTCCTTAGAGCTGTAATGCTGTCTGGGGTTGGGTCAGGAGAATAAATGCTGGGTCTGTGGGAGTCCAGGAGGATATGAAGACTAGCCATGGGTGCCAGCCCTATGGAACCCAGGTGCTTAGTTAATAACTTATGCAGAGTTCACTATGCTTCTAAAGATGGGTGTAGAGGTTTGTAAAAACAAATATTGAAAAAAAAAAAGATAGGGAGGGATTGAGCGGAATACACAAGTTTGTGTATTCACAAATAAGGGGACTCCCCCACAGTCTTTGGCTGATGAGTGGGACAAAGGAATATATGCAGGAGAGGAGACTGAGCGGAGCCATGAGTGAGTGGGACAGGAGAGCATAGGCCAAAAGGAGGTTGCTCGCCCTTCTTTGGCAGGCGCGATGGGGAGTTGGGTGACCTCAGGTGAGAGCAGATGGAAGGAGGCAGGAGTTTGGTGTAGGCGGCCGGGAAGGATGTAACTTCTGAGCTCCTTGGCCAACGGGGAAAAGGAGAGGGCGTCCCTCACTCGAGAAATTAGGATAAAAGGGGGCTGCATCCTCCAGCAGTTGGAGAGATCCCACAGGGATATGCCTGGTGGACTCTTCCTTTATTCAAATAAAGTTTTAAGATTCCTCTGTCTCCTTTTTGGACATGCAGCTCTTGACAGTGAGATTTTCCGCACACAAGTTACTTACACTGTTGTTTTGCAGAATTAAATTAGCCTGTTAGTAACCACTGTTAATAAAGGAAACATTAAATCCACTCACATTCTCAATATTGAACAAAGCTGACCATAATGGAAAGGGAATGTAAAAGATCTTTGTGCAAGTATTCTGAGAGACCAAATTATCAAGTGGATATAGAACTGTATGTAACAACCATACTTAGAAAAGCTTTTATAGAGTCTAGTGAAAAATGAGCTTCAAGCTGAACAAATTCTGTAAGGCATTGCAATATCAAAGAAAAAGACAGCTTTCAAGCCATGAATTTGAAGGAAAACTAACATTTTGCAGAGGCCTTTTCTGATACTTCTATTCCTCTTTTTCATCATAGATCTTCTTGATAACATTCAGATCTATTTTTAAAATAAACTCTTTTTTTCTTTTTTTTTCTTGATAATGCGCCAATATTTTGTGAGAGAATTAATTATTCCTGAAGTGATTTAAAAGACTCAAATACTTTGTCATCTTTTTCCCCCCAAAATCCTTCCCATTCTGGCATGATGCATGTCACGTGCCTAAAAGTGTGAAGAACTACAGCATAAATCCAAAATTAATCTTCATTTCCTGATATACAGAAATAACATCAAGCTAGAAGAACGCTTCTGCATTAACAAGATAACTGAACACTGTAATGATATCCATTTAAAAGGAATTCTAGAACAGCAGTTACTGAATTCCATTCATTACAAATAACACTATAAAGCCACCAGTTGGAATCAATTTACACGCTGACACCTGAGAAATGTATTGTTTGTATTTTTCCATCCTGTGCCAAGTGCATAGAGGTATTTTCTTTTATTCCTCAAAAATACAAACATCTCTTCCTTGAAATTCTGCAAATTTGATGGCTTCACAAGTATACACAAAATAATTTTCACAAGCTTGTTATGCACTGTAATCAATGTTCTTCATGTGTAGATTTTATTGAGTATTTCCTTGTTAAATTCCTTCAAGCAGTAAAAAAGAGACCTGATTTACAGTGTTTCCGTATCTGTTGCAGAAGAACAAATACTGGCATTGTGTCATTAATACAGAACTTCAATGCAGAACTGCTACTTGTTAAAAAAATGCCCTATATAAATTGCCCTATATAAACAACAAAATACATAAAAAAATACATGAAGAACAAAATACCCAGACAACAGGTTCATTTCTGTGTCCACATTTCTGCTTCCATAGGGGAATCTGAAAGTCATAAGCAATTTTAAATAAAGATTAACACAAGTGGTTCTTTGCCAGGCGACACATCGCACCCGCTTATACCTGTGCTGCAGAAAAACAAAACAAAACAAAAATCCCCACAAAACCACAGCATCAGTTTTGACATTTCCAGAGCACTCAGCAGCCAACAGCACCCTCTAAATACACCATTCTGCTACACTGGCAGGTTACTGGAAAGATGTGTTGTCTTACAAGCAGCTCCGAAAGCATGAGATAAGTAGGGATCATAAATATGGATCTGTACGGGGTGATCCATAGGCCTCCTATCTGGGCCAGCTGCCAGGCCCCAGAAGCCCAGGCACCCCAAGGCCTTTGAGGCAGCCCCAAGTGCTTCTAGGGCTGCCTTTAACCACAACCCACCGGCCTCCTCTCACTGGAGGTGAAAACTGCACAGAATTCCTCCAGGGGGTACTGATCCCAGCTTCGGGTGTAGCCACACAGCTTCCAAACACCTTCCTCACCCCGCCGCCCCATTTCATGACCTCGCTGCCATTTCATGTCCCCGCCGCTCTGCGCAGGGGCAGATGCTCCTGAAGTTGTCTTCATGTGAAAATCTTTTATTCTGAGGAGAAAACAGGAGCTAAAAATGTTTTCATATCTGAAAGCCTGTTGTCATCTCGGGACTCACTGATTTAGAAAGAAAATACATGGGTGCATCACAGGGTAAATGAATAGAAGAAATTACTTGCTGGGAGGCTGCTTGAACACTGGCTCGTGTTGCCAGGAAACACTGTGGTGGGGTCTCAGTCCCTGGATATCTGAGAATGGCTGAGGTCGGCAGGGACCTCTAGGGATCGTCTAATCCAACCCCGCTGCTCAAGCAGGGTCAAAGCTGACAGGACCCGGTCCCGGTGACCTGGGCAGGGGGCTCCAGCCCTGTTTAATACTTGCCTTGTGTCCTTTTTTTTTTTTCAATAGAGAGAGGAAAGCAAAATGGTGTTTTCCCCATTAAGGGCAACTTTTGCATTGGCGGTGTGCGGAAGATCTCGCTGTCAAGAACTGAATGTCCAAAAGGAGACAGAGGAGTCCTAAAACTTTATTCGAATAAAGGGAGGGTCCACCGGGCATATCCCTGTGGGGTCTCTCAGATTGCTGGGGGACGCAGCCCCCGTTTTATCCTGATTTCCCGACCGAGGGATGCCCTCTCCTTTTCCCCCTTGGCCAAGGTACTCAGAAGTTACAGCCTTCCCGGCCGCCTACACCGAACTCCGGCCTCCCGCCATCTGTTCTCACCTGAGCTCAGCAACTCCTTTGTCCCCCTTGCTGAAGAATGTGGGGGAATTGCCCTATTTCCCTCCTTTGTAAAGGCCCCCATCTCCTTGCAGATGGCTCTTTTTGTCCCACTCGGCTCATGGCTCCACTCAGTCTCCCCTCCCTTTGTCCTGCTCTTCAGCCAAACTGTGGAGAAACCCCCTTATTGATGAATACAGAAACTTGAGCATTCCGCTCAGCGGTGTGGAATAGCACTGTTTCTGGGTATGGGGCAGGCCGCATAGTGCTGGCCCATCCCATTTACAACCCGTCTCCGCGGGTGCTCAAGGCCGGAGCTCTCCATACCGGGAAGCTGCAGCCATCCCATGGCTATTCCAGGGAACCGCGAAGGACCCGGGACACCGAGCGCAGGGGCGGCGCCTTTAAGGGGTGGTTCTGGCAGAGCCCCGCCTCCCAGCAAAAAAGGGCAGGGTCGGGGCCCCCCTCAGCCAATCAGGCGCCGGCAAAGCAGGCGGCCCCAATTTGGAGGCGCGCTAAGCTGTGAGTGTGGCGCTGCGCTGTGTCCCTCCGCCCGCGGGCCGGGACTAGCGGCCGCAGAGAAAAGAGTCCGCGGGGGGAGGCGGCCGGCGGCGCTCGGCGGGGGCAGGCGGGAGCCGCGCGGGCTGGCGGCGCGGCGGGGAGCGGCGGGGAGCGGCGGGGAGCGGCGGGCAGGAGGCGGCGCGGCCGCGAGTGGAGCGGCGCGGAGCGGAGCGGGGCACGGCGCGGCGGAGGGATCCGTGGGGAGGGCCACGGCTGCGGCGGAGCGGAGAGCACCGCACCAGAACTCGCGGTGTCGCCGCGTGCTGCCCTGCGCCATGGCGGTGCCGCCGTCCCGCCGGGCAGGGACGGCAGTGACCAGTTTACCCCGCTGCGCGGTGGCCCTCGCGCCCGGGCCCGCCGCCGCTGCGGATGGCGCCAGGGATGCGGCTGCAGCGGAGGAACCAGAGCCGAGAGCGCAGGAGCAGGGGGTGAGCGCGGCGGGAGGGCGCAGGCGGCTGCAGGAGGGCGGCCCGGAGCGCGGGAAGGGGCCGGCAGCAGCCCCAGGGCAGCCCCTCGCCCCCCGCCTCCAGCTGTGGGACCCCTGGGACAGGGCCGCCCGCAAGGGAAACCTGTGACACAGTCCAGGGAAATGTGTAGAGTTACCCCCTGGGGTGCTTTTAAAACAAAGCAGTGTTTAGAAATCATCTTTACTTTGTACTTAATTATGTCAGTCATTTGCATAGCGAAAATAGTTAATGTTATTTTTTTTTAAACAGCCTAAGGGTAAAACCTTGGAAACCACCAGCTTGCATGGTTCTCAAGGGGGTTACATATCTGTGCTGTCTACATCCCAGTGTTGTTACCACTTGTAAGCGAACAATTTCAGGTGGAAAAGATCATTGTGTTTTAATGCATCTTTCAAAATCTTCCCATTAATTTTCAGAAAGACAACTTAAAGGGGATTGACACGGATCCAGTGAACATGAGCGCGACTGTGGCTGGCATCAGCGCAATGCAGATAGATAGTGCGGTAAGTGATTTAAGTTGTTGTGTTAGAGGGATTTTTCCAGGGTTTCTGATGGAACCTTTTGTAGGCTGCAGCTTTCTTTAATGTGTGAAATTATTCTGTTGAATTGATCTTTAGGTGCGATTTGATGGGGTGGGTGGTCTTTCCGACCACATTGCAGCCCTAAAAGAGATGGTGATTTTTCTAATGCTTTACCCAAAAGTCTTTGGGAAACTCCAAATTCAGCCGCCAAGGTAACACAGCTTTACAAAATGCTAATTCCGCTGTTTTGGGGAGGATATTACACTGAGGCATCAATATATTTGTTTGTGCTTCAAACATTTGGGCATTATTTTTAGTAGTGAAAATAATTTATTTAAAATATATAAAATCTTGAGCATGTGCAGGTTCAAAATGTAAGCAAAGGCCTTGGCATGATTGAAGACCTGGTGTATGGTGCTTGAAAAAGGGAGTATATTAGACAACTCGAACTGAAGAACAAACTAGTGTTATAAAACTTGGAGCCGCAGAAGTTGGCTCTTGTTTGTCTCCCTTCTGCCGTGGTCCCTTGTGGTGCCTGGGGGCCGTTTTGGACGTGTCCTGCTGGACACTGCCCTCTCTCCAGAGGAGAGCGGGGGTCTGAGTTTGTTAATGCCCTTGGTTAATTTTGCTTATTGGCATGTGACATCCCTTAGAAACACAAAACTTGCTCCTGCTCTGACTGTTCTCACAATTTGGCTGTTACTGCAGTTCTGGATATAAAGTATTTTGGTTCGGAGGAGGGGGTTGATCATCTTAGGGATGGGGCTTCAAATGGGCGTTTTTTGGTAATTTTGTCCTATGTGAATCTCTCTTTATTACAGAGGCTGCTTATTCTACGGCCCTCCAGGGACTGGAAAGACCCTGGTTGCCTGGGCCCTTACCAACGAGTGCAGCCAAGGTGGCAGGAAAATATCCTTTTTCATGCGAAAAGGTGCTGACTGCCTCAGTAAGTGGGCAGGGGAGTCGGAGCACCAACTTCGTTTGCTCTTTGAGCAGGTAAGGTTGCAGTGTGCTCTCGCAGAGCTGGGACTGTAATTTTTTGTGATGAAGATTTTGGAGGAAGACTTGTCTTTTTTTACTTTTATTTTATTTATTTATTTATACTGTCCATTTCTAAGACTGAAATGGGAACACTGGTGTTCTCTTTCCCAGTGCCTCTGTACTTTGGATTGGAGAGTTGAAATCTTGGAGATGTGTTGGGGAAGATTTAAAAAAACAAACGAACAAAACCCCCAAAATCCTCAAACCACAATTTTTTTCCCCCACCAAAACCACAGAGGAGGTTGCACAAGATAATGGCTCAGGTTCAGAGGGAAACAGATGCAGGCTGAGAACACGTCACTCCATGAGCTCAGCTGTTAGAGATCTCTGTTGCTCTAAAAATCTGCTCCAGTGATGTTGCAACCACAGCGCATTTCACGTGTTTCCTCTTAGGGTAGCACCATTTTACTTACGTCATATTCCTGCATCCCTGTTCTATTCCAGGCCCATAAATTTCGTCCTTCCATCATTTTCTACACATAATGTGCTTTATCTTTGTGGAAAGAAGAACAAAACCTGTTTATATATGAAATATTATCCTGCAAACTTGTAGCTCAATTATACTAAATTTTATGTGACTTTAAGCCATAGTTTAAAAGCATTCACTAAGCTTGATATCAGCATAACGTTTAAGTGACCTTCTCTATTTTTGAGAGCCTTAAAATGAGCCCTCTCGCTCATCAGCATCTTAATGAGCAAAAGCTTTGTCCTTTCTCAGGGATCACTAGAGAAAATAATGCATAATTTAACAAAATTTACTAGTGCAGCAAAATAGTTTTTTTTTTTTTTTTTTTTTTTTTTTTTTGCCTGCTAGCTGAGTTGTATCAACACTGCTGGCCCTTATGGATGGGTTGGATACCAGAGGAGAAGTCGTCGTCATTGGAGCCACCAACAGGCTGGATTGGATAGATCCTGCGCTAGGCAGAGCCAGGCGCTTTGAGCGAGAATTCCTTTTTAAACTGCCAGATAAAGAGGTAGGAACTTGTATTCAATCCTGGTGCTCATCCAGCAAATCCTTCTTGCTGACAAAGCCGTGTCACAACACGGTGTCGTGGAGCAGGTAAGCGGGAATGCAGCCCCGTGCAGCTCACACACAGGAGCAATATCCTGAGAGACCGTCCTGGTGCGGAGGGTGGACACGGTACGAAAGAAGAGGGACAAGCCCTAGGGAACTCATTATCCCAAATAAAACCGAGTAAGTTTAAAAGCATCTTTTCAACGAAATCACCGTTTCTAAGCAATGAAAAAATGGGTATATAGCAAACCAAAGTATTAAAAAAAAGGAAAATTCCATGTGAAGCTGATTTTTTTTTCTGGCTTTTGCTAGTTAGCCAGAATATCTCGACTATTGTTAGGTTTTTGTTTGTTTGTTTTAATTAGCACTTCTGGGGAAAAGGATAAAGTGGAGTATGACTGGAAGCAAGTAAAAATGCCCCAAGCATTTATTTATTTAACGAAACAGTGTATTTAACATAAGCATTTGCCTCCTGTTTCCATCCAGTTTCTGGATCGGTGCTACTAGCTTGAATCACAGTTGCTCTTTGTAGCAATTGCAGCAATTGGAACTGGTGCTAGGACTATTTTGCTTGAATGAACTGACAGAAGAGCAAACTAGTGAGTCTGTCGTCATGATATCTTGCTACATTTGAGATAAGTTTTCTTTGAGGAAAACCTATTCTTTCCAGTTTTCTAATGTTTCTTTCCCCAAATCAATAGGTCTCCTACTTGTCAAAACTTAACTTTTATAGAAGCTTTACTTGCCTTTTGGCCTTAGGTCTGCAGAAAGAGTTTAATGGAACAAACAGAAATATTAAGCTTTGAAAAGAAGGGAGTGAATTCACTACACTTTAACAGATTAAGGCAAGTGATTATTTTAAACTTGTAGGAATTTTAATGTGAGGGGTTCTGCCTCTGCCATTTGACTCAAGACAAGCTATAATGCAAACACTTTGCTTCTAGGCTAGAAAAGAGATTTTCAAGCTTCACACATGAAACTGGACCCCTAAACCATGTGACACGTTCCTTGATGAGCTGGCTGAAAAAGCTGCTGGTAAGTTCATAAATGAAGCGAGTTCCTGCATGTGACTGAGTCTGCAGGAGTTTCAGCTCGTGGCGCACGGCAGGGGGGAACCAGGCTCTTGCACCTTGCTGCACAACTAGCCAGGGAGCCAGCTGCGTGTCCTCAAAGCCATCAGAGTGAGACACTTCCATCCACTTATTGCTTTACTTTCTGTCTCTCCAAACAGCGAGTGGCTTTTGGGGCAACTTCCTCAGGAGAAAAGTTTTGCTTAGAAGGTTCAGGAGAAAAGTCTGGCTGGTTTGTAAGTGTGCAGGGTGGCTAACAAAACCTCTGTAGTGCAGCAACACTTTTCACATTTCCTATTAGACTGTTTTTAACCTGCATGCAAAGTCTTTGCATGTTGCACTTTGGCATCTTGACCTTTCTGTGTTGCCACAGCCTGACATAATGCTCCGTTTGATGTTCTGTTTTATTAGGATACTGTGGTGCTGATATCAAGTCCGCATATGCTGAAGCCGCCCTCCGTGCTTTGCGACTATTATTAAAAGCACAAAATATCGATGGTGCTTGCCTCTTTCTCTGTTGATTCGAAAACCGGACCTAACATTTGGGGGCTCGTCCGGGATTCGAATACGAGAAAGAAGAAAAAAATGGAGAAAGATAATAAGTTAAGGGAGGCCTCAGGGTGTGGTGGTGAGCCGACGGTAATCCAGGTGGACGCACCAAAGGATTGTCGGCTGGAGCCCGAAGGGAGACGTCCCTCGGACTCCCAGAAAAAGGAAGGGTGGTTGGTCGGGAATACCGTTTCTCCTTGACGAGGGGAGACCGGTCTGGGAAGGGCGAATTCTGTTAATAATCGCCCTTACTGGTTTACTGGCAATTGTATTAATTTTGGTTTTAAGCGACGAGCTTGATACAATGGGACAAAGGAAATCCACCCCTTTGTCATTTATGTTAAATCATTTTGGATATGTTAAGCATCGGGTACATGATTTATCTGTAGAGGTGTATGAAAACTGATGGGAGATATTTTGTAAAAGTGAGTGGCCAAGTTTTGACGTAGGCTGGCCGAGAGAGGGAAGTTCAGATTTAGAATTAGTAAGGAAAGTAAAAGAGATTATAATGAGACCTGGGTCGGAAGGACACCCAGATCAATTTACTTAATGAAAAAGGAAGGGAAAAAGGCGGCATTATCAGATTTGACTTTATATCCAGAAATATTGGATGAAGAAAGTGGGCACAATCCCCCCTTTACGCACCTCCGCCTGAGGCACGAAGGGAGGTGAATAGTAGTGATCAAAGGAGGGAGGGAGGGGAAGATGGGGGCCCAGCGTTTGGGACTCGATCGCACCAAAGGGGAGGCGAGGGAGGTGTCGAGCACCTCTCAAGCTTTCCCAGTTAGAACAATTGGAACAACAGGGCCTCAGGGACAGCGTACGTATCAATACTGGCCATTCTCTTCTAGTGACTTGTGTAATTGGAAAAGTCAAAACCCCTCTTTTTCCGAGAAGCCAGGGGCGTTGATTGATTTATTAGAATCCATCTTGTTTACATATAACCCTACCTGGGATGACTGTCAGCAGCTTTTAAAAGTATTGTTTACGACCGAAGAGCGTGAGAGGATCCTGACCGAGGCACAAAAGTTGGTGCCGGGAGAGGACGGGAGACCCACCGGGCAGCAGAACCTTATCGATGAGGGATTCCCATTGGTAAAACCGCCGTGGGATTTTGAACAACCTGAAGGTAGGGAGCGTCTCCGAACATACCGGCAAACGCTGATGGCAGGGTTGCGGGCGGCGGCGCGTGACTTAACTAAAGTAATTGCTGTCAGGCAGGAAGCCGAAGAAAGCCCTGCCGCTTTCTTAGAAAGAATATTAGAGGCGTTTAGACAATTCACTCCTTTAGATCCTATAAAGGAGGGGTATCGGGCAGCTGTCATCTTGGCATTTGCAAATCAAGCTGCACCAGATATAAGAAGGAAATTACAAAAGATTGATATATTGGGGGAACAAGCTTTACAGGATCTTTTAAAGGTAGCAGAAAGGGTGTATAACAACAGGGAGACTCCAGAAGAAAGACAGGAAAGAATAAGAATGGAAGATCGAAGATACCAAAGGGAAATGGCTAGAGTATTTTTTGAAGCAGGGGAAAAATCTGAGAGGCAGAGAAGGGGACCGCCACCTCCTAGAGAAGTTGGGGTACGGTTAGGAAGGGATCAGTGTGCAGTTTGCAAAAAGAAAGGACATTGGAAAAATGAGTGTTCGGAAAAAGGAGAAAGGGGGTCACCTAGCGTACTGGTGGCAAATGAAGATAGCGACTGAAGGGGCCGGGACTCGGAACCCTTCCCCGAGTCTTAGATAGAATTAGAAATGGAAGGGAAAAGTGTAAAATTTCTGGTAGACACAGGGGCTGAATACTCAGTAATAAATAAAGCAGCGGGGAAACTATCGACAAAGAAAACTCGAGTACAAGGGGTAAATGGGAGTAAGGTATATCGGTGGACATAAGAAAGGAAAGTAGATGCAACTAATAGACAGATCACGCACTCTTTCTTGTATATACTGGAGAGTCCGGTACCCTTAATGGGCCGGGATCTCTTAACTAAATTAGGGGTAAGGATATATTTTGAGGATGATGGAATAAAGATCAATGACCGGGAAGGACGACCGATACAGGTCCTGACCGCTAGATTAGAGGACGAATATAGACTGTATAAAGAGAGGAAGGAAGAAATTGGACCAGAAACTCAAAAATGGATGAGGGAAATCCCAGAAGTATGGGCAGAGAATTCGGGAGTAGGAAGAGTTAAAAGGAAAATTCCTCTGGTCGTGGAATTGAAACCAAGAGCTCACCCGATTAGGGTTAAACAGTACTCAATGACCCCTGAAGCTCGACAAGGAATAGCAAAGCATATTAAAAGGCTACTGAAAGCTGGCATTCTGCGTAAATGCAAATCTCCGTGGAATACTCCTCTGTTGCCAGTAAAAAAAGCCCGGAGGAGATTTCAGGCCAGTTCAAGATGTGAGAGAAGTTAATAAAAGAGTGGAGGATGTGCATCCTACAGTCCCAAATCCATATACTCTGTTAAGTACGATGCCACCAGATATGGGATGGTATACAGCTTTAGACTTAAAGGATGCTTTCTTTACCATCCCCCTGACAAAACAGAGCCAGGAAATGTTTGCTTTTGAATGGGAAGATCCCGAGAGTGGATACAAGGGTCAGTTAACTTGGACCCGATTACAACAAGGGTTCAAAAATTCACCAACTTCATTTAATGAAATACTGCAGGAAGATCTGAGGGAATTCAGGAGACAGAATCCTAGTGTGAAATTGCTTCAGTATGTGGATGATCTGCTGCTAGCGGCAAGAACGAAAGAGGAGTGTGAGGAAGGAACAAGGAAGTTGTTGCAAGAATTAAACAAACTGGGCTACTGAGTTAACTGCTAAGAAAGCTCAGCTATGTAGTCCCAAAGTAACATATCTGGGATATAAGATACGAGATGGTAGGAGATGGCTAACTGATGCCATGAAAGAGACTGTTCTTCGGATTCAGGAGCCCAGATCTCCAAGGGAGGTTCGAGAATTCTTGGGGACAGTAGGATACTGCCGTTTGTGGATACCTGGATTTGCAGAAAAAGCGAAACCTCTGTATGAGGCGAGTCGAGAGAAACCGGACTGGCAGTGGACAGAAACTATGAGAAAATCCTTTGAGGAATTGAGATTAGCCCTGCTAGAGGCCCCTGCACTTGCACTCCCGGACCCAGCCAAGGATTTCCATTTGTATGTGAGTGAAAAAGCAGGAATTGCTAAAGGAGTGCTAACGCAGAAGCAGGGACCTTGGAAAAGGATAGTGGCGTACTTATCAAAGAAATTAGACCCAGTCGCCGCAGGGTGGCCCTCGTGCCTTAGAATTATTGCAGCCGTGGCAATGATGGTTAAGGACGCGGACAAACTCACATTCGGGCAAAAACTGTATGTAACAGCTCCCCATTACATAGAGGCATTACTCAAACAACCACCTGAAAGATGGATAACAAATGCTAGGCTGACTCATTACCAAGCCTTGCTTTTAAACCCAGAAAGGATTATGTATAAGTCCCAAATGACTTTAAATCCAGCCACTCTCCTACCTAACCCAGAGTATGAAACACCTGTGCATAATTGTCAGGAGGTGTTAGCTGAAACTGCGACAGTGCGGGAAGATTTAAAGGACGAGCCGCTGCAAGGGGGAAAAGTGTGGTTTACAGATGGAAGTAGCTTGGTCGAGCAAGGAAAAAGAAGGGCGGGAGCTGCAGTGGTAAATCAGAAGGGAGAAATAGTTTGGAGCCAGCGTTTACCAGACAGCACTTCGGCTCAAAGAGCGGAACTGATAGCCTTGGCTAAGGCACTAGAAATGGCAGAAGGAGAGCGAGTGACGATTTATACAGATAGTTGCTACGCATATGGGACAGTGCATATACATGGAGCAACATACAGAGAAAGGGGATTTCTTACCTCCGCAGGAAAAGAAATCCGAAACAAAGAAGAGGTTTTGCATTTGCTGTCAGCTCTGCAGAAACCAAAAGCAGTAGCAATTGTGCATACCTTAGGACATCAAAGGAAAACTGATACAATAAGCAAAGGAAATGCAGCTGCAGATATTGCAGCTCGGCGAGCTGCGTTAGAAGGACAAATACAGAAGGTACTAGTCCTGACTGACAACACTTTGAGAGAAGGTGAGGAAATTGGGGAGGATGAATATAGCCCGGAGGAGAGGGAGTGGATTCAAAAGGTCGCAGAAAAGCAAAGCGCAGAAGGATATTACGATACAGATGGAAGAATGTTAATTCCTAAACAAATGGGACAGAAGATGGCGCAACAGTTACACAGAACCACACACTTGGGGGAAAGAAAAACGGGACTGTTAATAGAAAAGTTCGGGTTGAGATTCCAAGATCAGAGGAAAATATTAAGAGGGATAGTAGAGGGGTGTCAAGCGTGTCAGGAAATGAAGCCATCAAGGGTCAGAAAAGCGCATGAAGGTATAAGGGAAGGGGGTGGTGAACCTGGAAGGCATTGGGAAGTAGATTTTACGGAAATAAAACCAGGTAAATATGGGTATAGATATCTGTTGGTATTAGTAGACACTTTTTCGGGGTGGGTAGAGGCCTTTCCCACTAAACAAGAAACAGCCCAGGTGGTGGCGAAAGTACTTTTGGAAGAAATAATCCCCAGATATGGGATACCGGTGAGCATGGGGTCTGATAATGGACCAGCTTTTGTGGCAAGGATTACACAGGAATTAGCCCGAGCACTGGGAACCAACTGGAAATTACATTGTGCATATAATCCTCAAAGTTCGGGTCAGGTGGAAAGGATGAACAGAACTTTAAAGGAAACCCTTGCTAAGTTAGTAAAAGAAACTGCAGAGAACTGGGTAACAATGCTACCTTTTGCCCTTTATCGGGTCCGGATAACTCCATACGTATTAGAATTCACACCATTTGAAATAATGTATGGGACCCTGCCCCTGGTATATCCCTTAGAAATAAGGAAGGGAATAACTAAAAACTCAGGAATGAGAAAAGAGATGCAAATCTTAAAAGAAATACAAGATGAGTTATTCCCGTTACTAAAAGATTGGTATAAAAGAAATCAGAAGGGGTCAGAAGTCGATATCGAACCTGGAGATTGGGTGTGGGTAAAAAGGCATAACCCAAAAACATTAGAAAGCAGATGGAAAGGACCTTACGTCGTAATTTTAGTAACACCTACCGCCGTTAAGGTCGATGGCGTAGGACATTGGATTCACCATTCCCATGTCCGGAAGCTGAATAAAGAAGAGCAGAAGAAAGCAGAGGAGTGGGAGGTCCGACGGAATAGCAACAATCCTCTGAAATTGAAATTAATTAGGAGAAATGTACAGTAACACAATTTGGGTAATTGTGATCCTGGCAATTACGATTCTGAAGTGTTCTAATGGGATATACAACATAGAAGAGAGAAGTAATATGTGGGTGACTTGGGCAAATAACATGGGGAATCAAGAGTTCTGCCTGTCACTCGCCTCCGCTAGTAATCCATTCAGAACCTGCTTGTTTGGGAAGCCGGGATTTGATGACAACAGTTTTAAAAAGGTATCTACGGGAAACTGTTTAGGGGTAGTAAATGCCTCGGAATGTGCTGTAAGGCTGATTAAGGGACTAAATACCTCATTGCCTTGGGACCCCCAAGAGCTCAATTTGATGGGGGCACAAGCAATTGGAAATAGTTCTGATAATTGGACCGAAACGTGTTTTATGTTTGGGGACAAGTTTTTTGGAGAAAAGGGAGGAGTGAGACTCCTGGCACAATGGAACATTATAATTGAAGGAGGCCCTAGGCCTCAATGGTGGAATGTTTTGGGTTGGACTGATGTATCTCCCGACCCAATATTTGACTGGCATAAGACCATAGGAGGAGATGGAGTCTTCGGTCCCATATATACAAACGGGACATTCTGTGGGATAAATGGGACAGTCAATGGGTTACAAGAACGGTTCCCTGCGGGACTACCCTTAGGAGCGTATGGGGGGATCCATCAGGACAGTTACATAAAAGGACAGATTTACTATGGAATAATGATACCGCTAAGACCTTGCCAGATGGAGTGTTTTTCATTTGTGGGGATAGAGCGTGGCAGGGAATACCTAAGAATGCCTATGGGGGACCGTGTTATTTAGGGCAACTGGCAATGATAGCCCCGTCTAGAGCTAAGTTGTTAACTATGAAGCAGGAACAAAGGAGGCAAAAGCGTTCCCTTGGTTTAACACTGGAATGTAATGATAATGTACAGTTAATATCTGTAACCGCGCGGGTCGCCTTAGCTATCTTTGTACCAGGAGCCGCAGCAGGAAATGCATTAAGGGAACTTTCGAAGTTAGCCTGTTGGAGTGAGAAGCAAGCAAATGTGACAACCGAGGTATTGGAACAACTGCTGCTCGATCAGAACAGCCTGCGACACGCACTACTACAGGACAGAGCGGCTATAGACTTCTTGCTCCTCGCACATGGGTGTGGATGTGAAGAGTTTGAAGGACTTTGTTGTTTTAACCTGTCTTATCATAACCAATCGATTCACCAACAGTTACGCTAGCTCAAGGAACATTCTCAGAATATAACACGGGAAGAAGGACTGATGGACGGATGGCTGAAGTCGTTGTTTGGGGAACTACCTGGATGGATATCAGGACTGATAAAAGAAGGATTGTGCATATTTGTGATTCTGTTATTACTGTTACTGAGTATCTGTATAATGTGGAAATGTGTAATGGGGTTAATGGAAAGAGCTACAAATCGAGTTAATTCTATGCATATAATGTTCATGCGACAAACTCAGAAGGATCGAGAAAGGATTCTCTGACATTAGCAAAAGAAAAAGGGGGGAATGTAGGGAATGTAGAGTGTACTAATGGGGATTAAATAGTTAATGTAGAGTGTACTAATAAGCTAGTCAATACTTAGTCTCAAAATGCAAGGACTCTTGATAAATGGCATGACAGATGGCTCTGCATGGAGGGGTTGCCTATCTACAAGGACGACTCCTGAAAAATGGCAAGTCAGGAGGTTCCGCATGGAGGGGTTGCCTGTCCAGATGTCCTGGTTAGCAATAAAATATAGATAACATTAACATGAAAGTAGAACAAAGAAACGGGAGGGGGGAACATTTTTGGGGTGAAACTGGTAAAAAAAGAGGGACGACCGAAGTAGTTGGGGTCCGTGGTATGACCCCTGCGTGGGAAAGCCCGGACCCCAGCTAGCTGGTAATACTTATTTTCTCCTATTATTAAAAGCACAGTATAGACCAATGGTGTTTGCCTTTTTCTCCGTCAATTCGAAAACCGGACCCAACAACACATCGCACAGTGTGATCCACAAATACTTCAATTCATATGAGGTGAAATGATGATAGCTAAAACAACAAGTAGTTTTAACCAGCTGTACATGTTATGGTCCTGCCTTGCTGCTGGTCCTTCTTTAGGACAAGTTCTGCGTGGGGAAATACTCTCTGCAGGACTTGTAAAATTCTCTGAAAAGTCTTATTAAGCAGTGGTTTAAAAATGGGTGATGTTTGTCCGGGCAAAGCCGCAGACCTCTGTGAAGCTGGTACAATTCTTTCCATAGCCATGAAAAAATCTTTTTAAAAAACAGGTTAAAAACAGTCTAATAGGAAATGTGAAAAGTGTTGCTGCACTACAGAGGTTTTGTTAGCCACTCTGCACACTTACAAACCAGCCAGACTTTTCTCCTGAACCTTCTAAGCAAAACTTTTCTCCCGAGGAAGTTGCCCCAAAAGCCACTCGCTGTTTGGAGAGACAGAAAGTAAAGCAATAAGTCGATGGAAGTGTCTCACTTACGGCTTTGAGGACACGCAGCTGGCTCCCTGGCTAGTTGTGCAGCAAGGTGCAAGAGCCTGGTTCCCCCCTGCTGTGCGCCACGAGCTGAAACTCCTGCAGACTCAGTCACATGCAGGAACTCGCTTCATTTTTGAACTTACCAGCAGCTTTTTCAGCCAGCTCATCAAGGAACGTGTCACATGGTTTAGGGGTCCAGTTTCATGTGCGAAGCTTGAAAATCTCTTTTCTAGCCTAGAAACAAAGTGTTTGCATTATAGCTTGTCTTGAGTCAAAAGGCAGAGGCAGAACCCCTCACACTAATAGATTAAAGCAAATGATTATTTTAAACTTGGATGAATTTTGAAGTGAAGTGAATTCACTCCCTTCTTTTCAAAGCTTAATATTTCTGTTTGTTCCATTAAACTCTTTCTGCAGACCTAAGGTCAAAAGGCAAGTAAAGCTTCTATAAAAATTAAGTTTTGACAAGTAGAAGACCTAATGATTTTGGGAAAGATACATTAGAAAACTGGAAAGAATAGGTTTTTCCTCAAAGAAAACTTATCTCAAATGTAGCAAGATATCATGACGACAGACTCACTAGTTTGCTCTTCTGTCAGTTCATTCAAGCAAAATAGTCCTAGCACTGGTTCCAATTGCTGCAATTGCTACAAAGAGCAACTGTGATTCAAGCTAGTAGCACCGATCCAGAAACTGAATGGAAACAGGAGGCAAATGCTTATGGAAAATACACTGTTTCGTTAAATACACTGCTTGGTGCATTTTTACTTGCTTCCAGTCATAATCCACTTTATCCTTTTCCCAAGAAGTGCTAATTAAAACAAACAAACAAACAAACAAAACCTAACAATATTTGAGATATTCTGGCTAACTAGTGAAAGCCAGAACAAAAATCAGCTTCACGTGGAGTTTTCCTTTTTTTAATACTTTGGGTTGCTATATACCCATTTTTTCATTGCTTAGAAACAGTGATTTTAGTGAAAAGCTACTTTTAAACCAGCTCATTTTTATTTGGGACAATGGAGTTCCCTAGGGCTTGTACCTCTTCTTTCGTACCGTGTCCACCCTCCGCACCAGGACGGTCTCTCAGGATACTGCTCCTGTGTGTGAGCTGCACGGGGCTGCATTCCCGCTTACCTGCTCCACGACACCGTGTTGTGACACGGCTTTGTCAGCAAGAAGGATTTGCTGGATGAGCACCAGGATTGAATACAAGTTCCTACCTCTTTATCTGGCAGTTTAAAAAGGAATTCTCGCTCAAAGCGCCCGGCTCTGCGTTGCGCAGGATCTATCCAATCCAGCCTGTTGGTGGCTCCAATGACGACGACTTCTCCTCTGGTATCCAACCCATCCATAAGGGCCAGCAGTGTTGATACAACTGAGCTAGCAGAAAAAAAAAAAAAAAAGAAAGAAACACATTATTTTGCTTCACTGGATTAGTAAATTTTGTTAAATTATGCATTATTTTCTCTAATGATACCTGAAAAAGGACAAGCTTTTGCTCATTAAGATGCTGATGAGCGAGAGGGCTCATTTTAAGGCCCTCAAAAATAGAGAAGGTCACTTAAACGTTATGCTGATATCAAGCTTAGTGAATGCTTTTAAACTATGGCTTAAAGTCACATAAAATTTAGTATAATTGAGCTACAAGTTTGCAGGATAATATTTCATATATAAACAGGTTTTGTTCTTCTTTCCACAAAGATAAAGCACATTATGTGTAGAAAATGATGGAAGGACGAAATTTATGGGCCTGGAATAGAACAGGGATGCAGGAATATGACGTAAGTAAAATGGTGCTACCCTAAGAGGAAACACGTGAAATGCGCTGTGGTTGCAACATCACTGGAGCAGATTTTTAGAGCACAGAGATCTCTAACAGCTGAGCTCATGGAGTGACGTGTTCTCAGCCTGCATCTGAACCTGAGCCATTATCTAATATTTTGGTGGTGGGGAAAAAAAATTGTGGTTTGAGGATTTTGGGGGTTTTGTTCCCTGTTTTTTTTAAATCTTCCCCCAACACATCTCCAAGATTTCAACTCTCCAATCCAAAGTACAGAGGCACTGGGAAAGAGAACACCAGTGTTCCCATTTCAGTCTTAGAAATGGACAGTATAAATAAATAAATAAAATAAAAGTAAAAAAAGACAAGTCTTCCTCCAAAATCTTCATCACAAAAAATTACAGTCCCAGCTCTGCGAGAGCACACTGCAACCTTACCTGCTCAAAGAGCAAACGAAGTTGGTGCTCCGACTCCCCTGTCCACTTACTGAGGCAGTCAGCACCTTTTCGCATGAAAAAGGATATTTTCCTGCCACCTTGGCTGCACTCGTTGGTAAGGGCCCAGGCAACCAGGGTCTTTCCAGTCCCTGGAGGGCCGTAGAATAAGCAGCCTCTGTAATAAAGAGAGATTCACATAGGACAAAATTACCAAAAAACGCCCATTTGAAGCCCCATCCCTAAGATGATCAACCCCCTCCTCCGAACCAAAATACTTTATATCCAGAACTGCAGTAACAGCCAAATTGTGAGAACAGTCAGAGCAGGAGCAAGTTTTGTGTTTCTAAGGGATGTCACATGCCAATAAGCAAAATTAACCAAGGGCATTAACAAACTCAGATCCCCTGCTCTGCTCTGGAGAGAGGGCAGTGTCCAGCAGGACACGTCCAAAACGGCCCCCAGGCACCACAAGGGACCACGGCAGAAGGGAGACAAACAAGAGCCAACTTCTGCGGCTCCAAGTTTTATAACACTAGTTTGTTCTTCAGTTCGAGTTGTCTAATATACTCCCTTTTTCAAGCACCATACACCAGGTCTTCAATCATGCCAAGGCCTTTGCTTACATTTTGAACCTGCACATGCTCAAGATTTTATACATTTTTAAAAAAATATTTTCACTACTAAAAAAAAATGCCCAAATGTTTGAAGCACAAACAAATACATTGATGCCTCAGTGTAATATCCTCCCCAAAACAGCGGAATTAGCATTTTGTAAAGCTGTGTTACCTTGGCGGCTGAATTTGGAGTTTCCCAAAGACTTTTGAGTAAAGCATTGGAAAAAACACCATCTCTTTTAGGGCTGCAATGTGGTCGGAAAGACCACCCACCCCATCAAATCGCACCTAAAGATCAATTCAACAGAATAATTTCACACATTAAAGAAAGCTGCAGCCTACAAAAGGTTCCATCAGAAACCCTGGAAAAATCCCTCTAACACAACAACTTAAATCACTTACCGCACTATCTATCTGCATTGCGCTGATGCCAGCCACAGTCGCGCTCATGTTCACTGGATCCGTGTCAATCCCCTTTAAGTTGTCTTTCTGAAAATTAATGGGAAGATTTTGAAAGATGCATTAAAACACAATGATCTTTTCCACCTGAAATTGTTCGCTTACAAGTGGTAACAACACTGGGATGTAGACAGCACAGATATGTAACCCCCTTGAGAACCATGCAAGCTGGTGGTTTCCAAGGTTTTACCCTTAGGCTGTTTAAAAAAAAATAACATTAACTATTTTCGCTATGCAAATGACTGACATAATTAAGTACAAAGTAAAGATGATTTCTAAACACTGCTTTGTTTTAAAAGCACCCCAGGGGGTAACTCTACACATTTCCCTGGACTGTGTCACAGGTTTCCCTTGCGGGCGGCCCTGTCCCAGGGGTCCCACAGCTGGAGGCGGGGGGCGAGGGGTTGCCCTGGGGCTGCTGCCGGCCCCTTCCCGCGCTCCGGGCCGCCCTCCTGCAGCCGCCTGCGCCCTCCCGCCGCGCTCACCCCCTGCTCCTGCGCTCTCGGCTCTGGTTCCTCCGCTGCAGCCGCATCCCTGGCGCCATCCGCAGCGGCGGCGGGCCCGGGCGCGAGGGCCACCGCGCAGCGGGGTAAACTGGTCACTGCCGTCCCTGCCCGGCGGGACGGCGGCACCGCCATGGCGCAGGGCAGCACGCGGCGACACCGCGAGTTCTGGTGCGGTGCTCTCCGCTCCGCCGCAGCCGTGGCCCTCCCCACGGATCCCTCCGCCGCGCCGTGCCCCGCTCCGCTCCGCGCCGCTCCACTCGCGGCCGCGCCGCCTCCTGCCCGCCGCTCCCCGCCGCTCCCCGCCGCTCCCCGCCGCGCCGCCAGCCCGCGCGGCTCCCGCCTGCCCCCGCCGAGCGCCGCCGGCCGCCTCCCCCCGCGGACTCTTTTCTCTGCGGCCGCTAGTCC
This sequence comes from Tinamus guttatus, assembly GCF_059628265.1. Lineage (NCBI taxonomy): Eukaryota > Metazoa > Chordata > Aves > Tinamiformes > Tinamidae > Tinamus > Tinamus guttatus. Next base: position 408,505 of record NW_028289524.1, on the reverse strand, counting down.
CGGCCCGCGGGCGGAGGGACACAGCGCAGCGCCACACTCACAGCTTAGCGCGCCTCCAAATTGGGGCCGCCTGCTTTGCCGGCGCCTGATTGGCTGAGGGGGGCCCCGACCCTGCCCTTTTTTGCTGGGAGGCGGGGCTCTGCCAGAACCACCCCTTAAAGGCGCCGCCCCTGCGCTCGGTGTCCCGGGTCCTTCGCGGTTCCCTGGAATAGCCATGGGATGGCTGCAGCTTCCCGGTATGGAGAGCTCCGGCCTTGAGCACCCGCGGAGATGGGTTGTAAATGGGATGGGCCAGCACTATGCGGCCTGCCCCATACCCAGAAACAGTGCTATTCCACACTGCCAATGGAAAAGTTGCCCTTAATGGGGAAAACACCATTTTGCTTTCCTCTCTCTATTGAAAAAAAAAACAAAAAAAAAAGGGACACAAGGCAAGTATTAAACAGGGCTGGAGCCCCCTGCCCAGGTCACCGGGGCCAGGTCCTGTCAGCTTTGACCCTGCTTGAGCAGCGGGGTTGGACTAGACGATCCCTAGAGGTCCCTGCCGACCTCAGCCATTCTCAGATATCCAGGGACTGAGACCCCACCACAGGCTTTCCTGGCAACACGAGCCAGTGTTCAAGCAGCCTCCCAGCAAGTAATTTCTTCTATTCATTTACCCTGTGATGCACCCATGTATTTTCTTTCTAAATCAGTGAGTCCCGAGATGACAACAGGCTTTCAGATATGAAAACATTTTTAGCTCCTGTTTTCTCCTCAAAATAAAAGATTTTCACATGAAGACAACTTCAGGAGCATCTGCCCCTGCGCAGAGCGGCGGGGACATGAAATGGCAGCGAGGTCATGAAATAGGGCGGCGGGGTGAGGAAGGTGTTTGGAAGCTGTGTGGCTACACCCGAAGCTGGGATCAGTACCCCCTGGAGGAATTCTGTGCAGTTTTCACCTCCAGTGAGAGGAGGCCGGTGGGTTGTGGTTAAAGGCAGCCCTAGAAGCACTTGGGGCTGCCTCAAAGGCCTTGGGGTGCCTGGGCTTCTGGGGCCTGGCAGCTGGCCCTGATAGGAGGCCTATGGATCACCCCGTACAGATCCATATTTATGATCCCTACTTATCTCATGCTTTCGGAGCTGCTTGTAAGACAACACATCTTTCCAGTAACCTGCCAGTGTAGCAGAATGGTGTATTTAGACGGTGCTGTTCACTGCTGAGTGCTCTGGAAATGTCAAAACTGATGCTGTAGTTTTGTGGGTTTTGTTTTGTTTTGTTTTTCTGCAGCACAGGTATAAGCGGGTGCAATGTGTCACCTGGCAAAGAACCACTTGTGTTAATCTTTATTTAAAATTACTTATGACTTTCAGATTCCCCTATGGAAGCAGAAATGCAGACACAGAAATGAACCTGTTGTCTGGGTATTTTGTTCTTCATGTATTTTTTATGTATTTTGTTATTTATATAGGGCAATGTTAGTTTTTTTTTTAACAAGTAGCAGTTCTGCATTGAAGTTCTGTATTAATGACACAATGCCAGTATTTGTTCTTCTGCAACAGATACGGAAACACTGTAAATCAGGTCTCTTTTTTACTGCTTGAAGGAATTTAACAAGGAAATACTCAATAAAATCTACACATGAAGAACATTGATTACAGTGCATAACAAGCTTGTGAAAATTATTTTGCGTATACTTGTGAAGCCATCAAATTTGCAGAATTTCAAGGAAGAGATGTTTGTATTTTTGAGGAATAAAAGAAAATACCTCTATGCACTTGGCACAGGATGGAAAAATACAAACAATACATTTCTCAGGTGTCAGCGTGTAAATTGATTCCAATTGGTGGCTTTATAGTGTTATTTGTAATGAATGGAATTCAGTAACTGCTGTTCTAGAATTCCTTTTAAATGGATATCATTACAGTGTTCAGTTATCCTGTTAATGCAGAAGCGTTCTTTTAGCTTGATGTTATTTCTGTATATCACGAAATGAAGATTAATTTTGGATTTATGCTGTAGTTCTTCACACTTTTAGGCACGTGACATGCATCATGCCAGAATGGGAAGGATTTTGGGGGGAAAAAGATGACAAAGTATTTGAGTCTTTTAAATCACTTCAGGAATAATTAATTCTCTCACAAAATATTGGCGCATTATCAAGAAAAAAAAAGAAAAAAAGAGTTTATTTTAAAAATAGATCTGAATGTTATCAAGAAGACCTATGATGAAAAAGAGGAATAGAAGTATCAGAAAAGGCCTCTGCAAAATGTTAGTTTTCCTTCAAATTCATGGCTTGAAAGCTGTCTTTTTCTTTGATATTGCAATGCCTTACAGAATTTGTTCAGCTTGAAGCTCATTTTTCACTAGACTCTATAAAAGCTTTTCTAAGTATGGTTGTTACATACAGTTCTATATCCACTTGATAATTTGGTCTCTCAGAATACTTGCACAAAGATCTTTTACATTCCCTTTCCATTTTGGTCAGCTTTGTTCAATATTGAGAATGTGAGTGGATTTAATGTTTCCTTTATTAACAGTGGTTACTAACAGGCGAATTTAATTCTGCAAAACAACAGTGTAAGTAACTTGTGTGCGGAAAATCTCACTGTCAAGAGCTGCATGTCCAAAAAGGAGACAGAGGAATCTAAAACTTTATTTGAATAAAGGAAGAGTCCACCGGGCATATTCCTGTGGGATCTCTCCAACTGCTGGAGGATGCAGCCCCCTTTTATCCTAATTTCTCGAGTGAGGGACGCCCTCTCCTTTTCCCCGTTGGCCAAGGGGCTCAGAAGTTACATCCTTCCCGGCCGCCTACACCAAACTCCTGCCTCCTTCCATCTGCTCTCACCTGAGGTCACCCAACTCCCCATCGCGCCTGCCAAAGAAGGGCGAGCAACCTCCTTTTGGCCTATGCTCTCCTGTCCCACTCACTCATGGCTCCGCTCAGTCTCCTCTCCTGCATATATTCCTTTGTCCCACTCATCAGCCAAAGACTGTGGGGGAGTCCCCTTATTTGTGAATACACAAACTTGTGTATTCCGCTCAATCCCTCCCTATCTTTTTTTTTTTCAATATTTGTTTTTACAAACCTCTACACCCATCTTTAGAAGCATAGTGAACTCTGCATAAGTTATTAACTAAGCACCTGGGTTCCATAGGGCTGGCACCCATGGCTAGTCTTCATATCCTCCTGGACTCCCACAGACCCAGCATTTATTCTCCTGACCCAACCCCAGACAGCATTACAGCTCTAAGGAGAGTTATCCGGGGCTTTCCATCCTTTTCCTTCAACTGAGAAGTCCAGATTTCAGGCATCATGGCCATCCATGCTCAGCTGTCTTGACTGATGTTTCTGTGGTTCTAAGGTCCACTCCACTTTGCTGCCAGTCGTGCCAAGACCAAGGGCAGCGCACGTTTTGAGGAAGGCCCCTGCCAGTCCTCGGGAGCCCCAATGGCTTCCTTCTTTCTTCTGCCCCACTATTTTTAATTATCTCTAATGCTTCTGGAGGAAAAGATATCTTTTCTGGTAATGGCTGGACTACCAGGAGCAGAGGAAGGATGGTGCCTACCGCCTCCCCTGAGTGTCCTGTCTGATGTGCCTTGATGCGAATTATCGAGACTCTCCTGGGTAGGTTAACAGGTTTGCTACCTCCAGGAGGCAGGTAATCACATCCTTTGTACCAATGCCTTTCCCCGGCAAGTTAACACACCTCTCTCTTGGCACAGTTTTCCAAACATTTGCACCATCCCACATGCATATTTAGAATCTGTAAAGATATTTGTTACGTTGCCTTGGTATAATTCACAGGCTCTTATTAGAGAATACAATTCTGTGGTTTGGGCTGAGCAGGGAGACGGCAGCTTTCCTTCCTCTGGCAGCTCCCTTCCCTTAATGATGGCATATCCTGTGGCCCATTTCCCTTCTATTACTTTTGAAGAACCATTAATGAATGCATTGTCCCCATCTGGCCAAAGTGCTCTTCTCAGATTTTCCCCAGCCCGAGTCTGGAGATCTGGTACCTTCGATGCTTTTCCCTCGGGGCCAGCCAGGCTAGCAGCTGAGTTAAACCCTCCCCCGCTTCTTAATTTCCAATCTCGTCATCCATGTGGAAGCCCTTGCAGTTAGTAATGCCTTGACCTACTGTAAGAGACAGTTGTGGATTGTGTTTGTCTCAACACTGTTGTTGCACCGTTTACCTCAGCGTCCTGTCTCTGGGAAGATGGTGAGATCAGCACGAGACTCAGACAGTGCTCAGCAGAGGCTGCGGAACGGCACTACCACTCGAGTCGGCTGCACAGGAGCCCCAGAGCACGCGGCATGTACGACACAAACACCATGCACCAGAAAGCGGGTGGACTCTTCGAGAACGGGGACATGAAGGGACTTGTATCACTCCCCTGGTGTGCGGCTTCTTCCCCTGAACGGCACCTGCGCCGAGGTGACTTTGGGACAGCAGAGAAAGATATTATAGCGTCACCATTGGCTCTGGGGATCGCTGCCGAGCAAGCATTGACCACGTTGTGCAGACTGGGATGCTGGCTAGCAAAGTCCAGCAATGCTACAACGACAGCTTTGTCCTCATTGTGAGTAGAAGTGGACTCGATTCAGCACACAACTGTACAAGACCATACTGCCATAGATATGTTATTGCTTAAGCATGGCCATGGGTGTGAAGAGGTAGGAGGCATGTGCTGTATGAATCCAAGCGACCACTCCAAGTCTATACATTGCCAGATCCAGGCCTTACAGGATCTGACTCATCAACTGAGAGATGCTGATGACTGGAATGCATTTGGACAGTGGAAGTGGGGTTGGCCATGGCTACAGAAACTGCTATTGGTGCTATTATTTCTATTTGCTGTATTTGTCTGTGTTATGTACTGTATCCCTTGTGTAATGATGCTGACACGAGGTATGGTTGAAACTGCTATGAAAATGTTATCTCTTCGGGTGCTTCGCTACAATAGATTGACCTCTACAGATCACGGGGCGGCATGTATAGGAGGTAGATATTTTTATGATTATTTATGCTCTGTACGGTCATAAGACTATTGTGCGAAACAGAATCCAGACTTTGAGAAATCAGATGTTTGCCCATTTGGGCGGAACATAAAGAACACGGAGGCGGCTGCTCAGCCACGTTCACAACCAACTCCGTCCAGAACCAGTTGAAAGCGGCTGCTCAACCGGACTTGTAGCCAGCTTAACCGCTGACATCCTCTAACCCAGTTTGAAGGTCAGCCGCACCAGGAGGAGGAGGAAGATGAGGAAGGCAGGACCCTCAGACTGAGGGCTGGGACCCCCTACCGGTATGCGCGCTTGCGCACCCGGGAGGGAAGGTTATGTGGCTGAGGGTGGAGTTTGTCCGCCCCCCCGCCTGCTTCCTGGCACGTACTGGCCCTACGGGGCAGGAGGCACCGTGCGTAAAAAGACAGTGCGGGGAGGGGAACGGGGAGACACCGAACACCGAGGTCTACGTTGTCTCCGCAGGGACGCCCGCCAAGTTGGGAGCCTGTCAGCAACCCTCCAATCCACCAGCTCGAGAGGATGTTCAGGCTCAGTATCCTGCTAGCAAGTACTAAGTTGTGAGCAGCTATCCGTATTTTGCTCCTCTGTTTATGTGCTTTCACCTGAATAAATGCTTGACGTAGCCACCTGATTTTGCGTGATTATTGCCCAATCCCGAGCCATCTGCAACAGCCTTTGGAGGGGAAAACCTTATTGGAAGGGAAAGGGTTTTGTCGAAAAATAAAAGTTGTGTGTGTGTTTTGTGTGATTTTTTCAGAGGATAAAATGATCTGGATGGGAAAAAAATCAGGAGGAAACATTTGGTCAGGCATAGTTTTTTGGAACAGATTTTTTTTAGTGTTTCTTTATGGAAAATTATTTGTTAGGAATTTTCTTGGGGGGTGTTGAAAGGGAATTATTTTGAGGGGGAAGTTATTTGAGGGAAGAATTTTGGTGGGGATTTTTTTTTCTTTTGAGAATTAGGTTTAAGAAAAAACCTCCTGATGATTGTCTGTATATAGGCAATATAAATAATATAAGCTATATGAATAATAAGTTGTTCTTAAAAGAAATTATTCTTTTAGAGATTATATTTTCTTTGGCTACCTGGTATTCCCAGCATCTAAAGCAGGCTCCACTTAAGTGAATGTAGCAAAATAATTTTGGAGAAATACATAACTCTCCTTAAAAGTTGTTGGTATGTACTAGAGAAATATCTGAATTTGTGGATTTTCTTTTTTCCCTTTGACATCAAATTTGTGGAAGAGAAACCAGTAACTTCTGTTCTTCTTCTTCTGGCCCAGATGAAAGGGGAAAAAAAAAAAAAAACTTACTGTGATTCTTTCTTGCCGTAGTAAAGTAGCATGATGTTCTTGCTAAAATCCCAGTGGGAATGAGTGTCAAGGCAGTGACATTAAGGAGGAGACTCAAATGTGTGATCTACTGAAATGAGGACTGTGTGGCAGAATTGCTACAGTAGGTAAGTAGATGGTATTTTCAAATTCAGGAGTTACTGAAAGAAGTTCCCTATCCTTGTCCTCTAAATACTAAAGCCCCTGTCTCAGCAACTGTAATTAAGAAAAAGGTAATGAAGACATTTTAAGATTGGACCTCTTTCAGGGTTCTTTAAGAGTTTCCTTTAGTAGGTCAGCATACTACCTTGAAAGAAAACATAGAAAATAACATGTTCAAATTCTGCATTTACTCTGCTCTCCTCTTTAGTAAATCTAAATGCTGCTTCAGTTCATCTCTTCTTCATGGCTTTGTGCTGAACATCCCTGTGGCAGGTGTTGGACAATTCCAACCCTTCCTGATATTGTATTTGACAATTGTTTTCAAAATCTGCATTTCTTCTGTTTTCTTCTCTAGTAAATCGGAATGTTGCCTCAGTTAATCTCTTCTTCACTCCAATGAGTTTCTTTGTGGCTTTGTGCTGAACCTCCCTATTCTCAATTCCTGGACAATTCCAACTATTCCTGGCATTGTATTTCACAATCGTTTTCAAAATCTGCATTTCCTTGGCTTTCCTGTTTATTAAAACTGAATGTTGCTTCAGGTCGTCTCTTCTTCGTGCCTTTGTGCTGAACCTCTCTCTTGTCAGGTGTTGGACAATTCCAACCCTTACTGGTATTGACAATTTGACAATAATTTGACAATTATTTTCAAATTCCACATTTCTTCTGTTATCTTCTCTAGTAAATCTGTATGTTGCTTCAGTTAATCTCTTCTTCACTCCAGTGAGTTTCTTCGTGGCTTTGTGCTGAACCTGTCTGTTGTCAGGTGTTGGACAATTTCAAACCCTCCTGGTATTGTATTTGACAATTGTTTTCAAAATCTGCATTTCTTCTGTTTTCTTCCCTAGTAAATCGGAATGTTGCCTCAGTTAATCTCTTCTTCACTCCAATGAGTTTCTTCGTGGCTTTGTGCTGAACCTCCCCATTCTCAACTGTTGGACAATTCCAACTATTCCTGGCATTGTAATTCACAAGCATTTTCAAAATCTGCATTTCCTTGGCTTACCTGTTTATTAAAACTGAATGTTGCTTCAGGTCGTCTCTTCTTCGTGGCTTTGTGCTGAACCTCTCTGTTGTCAGGTGTTGGACAATTCCAACCATTCCTGGTATTGTATTTCACAATCATTTTCAAATTCTGCATTTCTTCTGTTTTCTTCTCTAGTAAATCGTAATGTTGCCTCAGTTAATCTCTTCTTCACTCCAATGAGTTTCTTCGTGGTTTTGTGCTGAACCTCCCTGTTGTCAGATGTTGGACAATTCCAACTATTACTGGTAGTGTATTTCCCAATAGCTTTAATATTTTCCGTTTCTTCTGCTTCCTTGTTTAGTAAATCAGAATGTTGTTTCAGTTCATCTCTTCCTCGTGGCTTTGTGCTGAACCTCCCCATTTTTAGGTGTTGGAAAATTCCAACCATTCCTGGTATTGTATATCAGAATTGTTTTCACATTCTCTATTTCTTCTGCTTTCTTCTTCAGTAAATCTGAATGTTTCATCAGCTAATCTCTTCTTCATTCCGTTCACTTTCTTCGTGGTTTTCTGCTGAACCTGTCTGTTGTCAGGTGTTGAACAATTCCAACCCTTCCTGGTATTGTATATCGCAATTGTCAAATTCTCTATTTCTACTCTTTTCTTCCCTAGTAAATTTGTATGTTGCCTCAGTTAATCTCTTCTTCATTCTGTTGAGTTTCTTCGGGGCTTTGTGCTGAACCTCCCCATTCTGAATTGTTGGACAATTCCAACCCTTACTGGTATTGTATTTGACAATCGTTTTCAAATTCTGCATTTCCTTGGCTTTCCTGTTTATTAAAACTGAATGTTGCTTCAGGTCGTCTCTTCTTCATGGCTTTGTGCTGAACCTGTCTGTTGTCAGGTGTTGGACAATTGCAACCCTTCCTCGTATTGTATTTCACAATCGTTTTCAAATTCTCTATTTCTTCTCTTTTCTTCTCTAGTAAATCTGTATATTGCCTCAGTTAATCTCTTCTTCATTCCGTTGAGTTTCTTCGTGGCTTTGTGCTGAAACTTGCCGTTCTCAACTGTGGGACAATTCCAACTATTCCTGGCATTGCATTTCACAATCGTTTTCAAATTCTGCATTTCTTCTGTTTTCTTCTCTAGTAAATCTGTATGTTGCTTCACTTCATTTCTTCTTCATTCCCTTAAGTTTCTTCGTGGTTTTGTGCTGAACCTCCCCATTCTCAATGTCGAACAATTCCAGCCATTTCCGATATTTTATTTCACCATCATTTTCAGCTCATGGATTTCTCCTGCTTTGAAGCTCTTCCTTGCCTGAAGCTTGCAGGAAATTTCCAAGCTCTACTGGCCCATGTCAGTTTAAACCCTCTCGTGCACTTCTAAGAAGGCACAAAAGAAAAGCTGCAAAGAATTCAAAAACTGGCAAAGATTCTCAGTCCAAGACTTCTAGTCCATAACGAACAGCTATGGACTTTACCTTACAGTTGCTGTTTAGCAGCCCTCTTATGCAAAACCCTGTGCCGTTCTCAGTGCTCTTGTCTCCTGTTTTGTAACGAGCTAAATGTGAGAGAATCAGTTGGCCATAGAGTCTGTAAATACCACCCAAAGTCTAAGGGCTAAAGAAATGCAATATTCCCTATCAATTCTGTGACGAGAGCTGCATTTAGAAGTGAATGTTTGGCAGCTGAGAAAAAAGGAAGGAAGGGAGGAAGCAAGGAAGGAAGGAAGGAAGGAAGGAAATACAAAATCCCAAGCGCTCCCTGAAGTACAAAGTGGTGCTGCCTGCTTGGAATTTGTAATCCCAGCGAGAGCCTCCGGGGTGCTGAGCAGCGGGCGCAGGACAGGGTCTCCAGGCCGTGGCGAGCAGGACTGTGGCTTGCACGTGCTGCGAGTGCAGAGGAGGTGCCGGCGCTCAGAGCTGCTGAGGATGCTGGAGGAGCCCTTTAGGGGCTCGGCGCTGCAGCAAGTCTTTGGTCGGGAGCTGCCACTGTGCCGGCTTGCTAGAGCTGCCACATTGCAGAGAGCCTCCTCGCTCTGAGCTGAGAAACTTGCTGCTAGGGTCTCTGTCCTATCAATTTTGTTTTGCAGGGGAAGAATCACTTGATATTTGGGCCAAAAGGGCTGCAATATAGTCTAGCTTTAGAAATGGAAATTCTTTACAATCTTAGCGCGGGGGGTGAAATTTGTTGAATTTACATATTTATGTCTGAGAAGAAGTAGCTTCTCTGCAGTTTTGGCTGTGCACAAAGATCAGCTTGGAGCATGTCAGCCCTTTGTGCTACGTACTTGACCTGAGCTCTTTCTGGCTCCAAGTTGAGATTAATTCAAGGCATGAAAGGTGGCTCCTTCCAGTTGAGTTCATTTCAGAGAGACCTGTAACTCCAACCAGGAAAAACTAAGTACTTTCCCTGAAGAGAGCTCATCATACGCGACGAGTTTCAGATCCAATGGAACCTGATGTGACACCATGATTTTCCTTTGGGCCCTTCTCAATGGCGTCCTGTCCGTTCCAACTTGAACAGCCGTAGCGTCGCAGCAGCAGCGCTAGCAACAACCAGAAGCATGTTACTATCTCAGCGATGTAGGTTGACCCCCACGCAAGATTCTCCCACTGGTGCTGACCAGCTCTATGAAAGGAAGAGGTCAGCAAAAGAAGCACAAAGGGAAATTCTCTTTGCCTGTAAGTCACAGGGTTGTAACAATCAGCAGGTGGTGCCTTCCACTCGTTCCAAGGACTTTTGACAGCGTGAAGCCCAGCCTCACCTAGCCTAAGCCTACCTATCATAGAATCATAGAATCCTTAAGGTTGGAAGGGTCCTCTAGAGATCATCCAGTCCAACCCCCCTGCATACGCAGGGTCATGCAGAGCATGTGGCACGGGATTGCGTCCAAGTTGGTTTTGAAGATCTCCGAGGAAGGAGACGCCAAAATGTCTCTTGGCAACCTGTTCCAGTGCTCTGTCACCCTCAATGTCAAGAAAATTTTCCTTAAGTTCCTGTGGAACTTCTCATGTTTCAGTTTGTGGCCCTTTCCTCTAGTTCTGCCAGTGGCCACCACTGAAAAGAGGCCGCCCGTTCCTCCTCACTGCCTCTCTTGAGGTATTTCTATACAGTGATCAGTTCCCCTCTCAGCCTTCTCTTCTTCAGGCTGAACAGGCCCAGCTCTCTCAGTCTCTCCTCATAGGGCAGATGCTCCAGGCCCCTCATCATCCTTGTAGCTCTGTGCTGGACTCTCTCCAGTAGCTCCACATCCCTCTGCAGAGGGAGTTCTGGACTGCGGAGCCCAGAACTGGACACGGTTCTCCAGATACGGCCTCCCCAGGCCTGAGTAGAGGGGCAGAATCACCTCCCTGGACCTACTGGAGATGCTCTTCTTAACGCACCCCAGAGTCCCATTGGCCTTCTTGGCCACGGACACATTGCTGCCTCATGGTCGACTTGTCACTCAGGTCCTTCTCTGCAGAGCTGCTCTCCAGAAGGTCAGTCCCCAGCCTGTACTGGTGACTGGGGTTAATCCTCCCCAGGTGCAGGACCTTGCACTTGCCCTTGCTGAATTTCCTAAGTTTTCTCACCACCTAGTCTGTCCAGGTCCCTCTGCATGGCAGCGCAGCCCTGTGGGGTATCAGCTACTCCTCCCAGTTTGGTAGCATCAGCAAACTTGCTGAAGGAGCACTCCATCCCTTCCTCCAGGACATTAGCCCTGGGCCGATGATGCCCTGCTCCTGCCCTCACCGAAGCCTGCCCGGAGCTTCCTCCCCCAGCCCGGCCCTCCACCCGCTGCTCTGCTCTGCCCTCTCTACCAGCGTGCCGGCCTGCGCTGGGCTCCCCTCTGGCCTCCTCTCCGCCGGCCCCTCAGCCCAGCCCCAGCCTCTAGCCTGGTACGTAGACAGCCCAGTCCACTGTGTCATTCCCATTGGCGACCACCCTGCCATGTAATTCCCATTGTGACCTCCCCCCCGACATGTCATTCCCATGGCAACCCCTGCACCGTGTCATTCCCTTTGCGACCACCCTGCCATGTAATTCCCATTGTGATCTGCCCCCGACATGTCATTCCCATTGTGATCCCCCTGTCATGTCATTCCCATGGCGACCCCTGCACCGTGTCATTCCCACTGGCGACCCGCAAAGTCGTGTCATTCTCATTTCATCTGCAAGACTATTTCTTGCAGAAGACTTATAACTTTAAAATGCTGAAGTAGAAATATGTCAGAATAACAATGTGGCAATCCCTCTGCCAATAACTTGGTGCATGGATGCACACTGTGCGTGTGCATGGCAGTGTTTGGCCGTGCCTTTTATTGCAGAATTGCAGAATCTGACTTCTGCAGTTTCATAGAAGCATAGAATCATAGAATGCTTAAGGTTGGAAGGGACCTCTGGAGGTCATCTAGTCAAACCCCCCTGCACACGCAGGGTCACCTAGAGCACGTGGCACAGGACTGCGTCCAAGCGGGTTTTGAAGATCTCCAGAGAAGGAGACTCCACAACCTCTCTGGGCGGTCTGTTCCAGCGCTCTGTCACCCTCACTGTTAAAAAATTTGTCCTTAAGTTCCTGTGGAACTTTTGGTGCTTCACTTTGTGGCCATTACCTCTCGTTCTGTCGGTGGCCATTACTGAAAAGAGGCCAGCACCATCCTCCTCACTGCCTCCCTTGAGGTACTTCTAGACACTGATGACATCCCCTCTCAGCCTTCTCTTCTCCAGCTGAACAGGCCCAGCTCCCTCAGCCTCTCCTCATAGGGCAGATGTTCCAGGCCCCTGATCATCCTCGTAGCCCTGCGCTGGACTCTCTCCAGCAGCTCCACATCCCTCTTGTCCTGTGGGGCCCAGAACTGGACACAATACTCCAGATGCGGCCTCACCAGGGCTGAGTAGAGGGACAGGATCCCCTCCCTTGACCTGCTGGAGACACTCTTCTTAATGCACCCCAGGATCCCATTGGCCTTCTTGGCCACGAGGGCACACTGCTGCCTCATGGTCAACTTGTCGCCCAGCATGACACCCGGGTCTTTCTCTGCGGATTTGTTTACAATATTGAGCTGCCTGTGAAGAGCCCTGCTCCTGCAGAGCAAGGTTGTGTGCAGGGGCGGTCCCCCAGCCCCAGTGTTGCAAGGCTGCATTTAATGGAATACAATATGTTAAGGTCCTGTGTGCTGCCAGAAGCTTTCCTAGACAGAGCAGATTGCCCTGAGCTTCTCATGGCTCTCAGAAGCCTGAGGGCTTCTAAGTTCTGTATGCATGTATGTGTGCGTGCACGCATATTCTTTTCCATTCTGTGCTTTTCATGTTGCTGCTCTTTTAATCCCAGTAGCCAATACTGGTAGGGACATGTGTCCTCATGGAGAGAAGTGTGGAGTTTCTCTTCTTTGGAGGGGAGACAACTTTAAATTGGCTCTATGTCTTGCTTCTACTCTCTACTTACATGTTGCGCTCCTCTCTAACTTCAGCTAGGGAAATTAATCTTGAAAGAAAGTCTTGCTTCTTTCCCTTTTCCTGTATGATAGTAGGTAGATGATAAGCAAATAGAAAACATTTGCCCAACAAATAATAACATTTAGGGCAAGGGTGGGGGGAAAGAGTGAAAGCCTTTGAGGCTACATGAATCTGTTTAATTTCCTTTTCAATGTCTTCCTCTCCTTGCTTTCTCACAGGGCATCTGTTCACTAACAACCTGAGAAGATGGAGAAGCCTGTTCAGATATGAGAAGTGACGTAGGAGAAATGATAGAGGGTAAATGTGAGGGCGCACACATCCCAGGCATTCAAATGTATAGTTCCACACTCAAAGGCAGCGTTTGTCCAGTGTCTAATTCCTCTGTGCAGTGGAGAAGCCACTGTGCCCAGCTGCCAGTCGCTGCCAAAGGTTATTTGTGAGATTCATAACTCCTTCAACTGGTGACTGCAAGTCTTGCCCCTTTAGACACAATTTCAGAACGAGGACCTGCTGCATTAGTAGCTAAGCTAACTTCATCCCTTGGCAGGAAAGCTAGCGCTTTACCTGTGCAGTGGTTGAGAGCAGTAGTTTCTAGGCCAGAGCAGTTCTGCCGTAGCTTTCTTTGAGCTGCACTACACCCTTGTGTCCAACTTCTGGGAGGATAAAGTACACAGACCTGCAGAAGGGGCGCCTTGAAATAGCGCCCTCCCTCTCTTTTTTTTCAATATTTGTTTTTACAAACCTCTACACCCATCTTTAGAAGCATAGTGAACTCTGCATAAGTTATTAACTAAGCACCTGGGTTCCATAGGGCTGGCACCCATGGCTAGTCTTCATATCCTCCTGGACTCCCACAGACCCAGCATTTATTCTCCTGATCCAACCCCAGACAGCGTTACAGCTCTAAGGAGAGTTATCCGGGGCTTTCCATCCTTTTCCTTCAACTGAGAAGTCCAGATTTCAGGCATCATGGCCATCCATGCTCAGCTGTCTTGACTGATGTTTCTGTGGTTCTAAGGCCCACTCCACTTTGCTGCCAGTCGTGCTTTTTCCGCTTCTTGACCAAGACCCTATCTCCTGGTACTGCAAAATCCAAGGGCAGGATCTGTGCGAGCTGGACTTCCCGTTGGAGAGACTTTACACGGGAAAGTATTCTGCCCACATATTGATCACTCATCTCTACCTTCCCACCAGCTTGGGTGTTAGTAGGGTGGGGAATCTTTCAAAGGAGAACAGTTGAATGTCTCCCCTAGGTTTTGTTCTCATTCTTGAATGGTAGAAGTTGTCTCCATGGCGTCTTAGCTTCTAACACCAATTTTAGAAGATGCCTTTTAATGTTCCCATTCATCCTTCGCACTGTACCAGAGCTCTGGAGATGCCAAGGGGTATGCAAGTCCCCTTGAATCCCCAGGGCAATCACGACACCTTGAAGGAACTTTCCCGTAAGAAGATTTCATCTGTTTGTGTCTATCGCCTCTACCAACCCATATATTGGAGTTCTTTGTTCTAAAAACACCTTAATTACAGAGCCAGTTGTTGCTGAGGTAGTTGGCAGTCAGAAATGCCTTGGGCCATCCTGTTACCGTTACCAGAAGATGCTTAAGGCTCCCTATACGGGGCCTCTCACTAGAGTCTACTTGGATCATTGGAATGGGCGCACAGCCCAGGGTCGTCCTCCCTTTGCAGCTTCCCTTGTGGCTCAGCTGTTTGCCTTACAGCCCTCAATAGCCCATTTCCCCAGAACAAAAATAAGACCAAGGGCAGCGCAGGTTTTGAGGAAGGCCCCTGCCAGTCCTCGGGAGCCCCAATGGCTTCCTTCTTTCTTCTGCCCCACTATTTTTAATTATCTCTAATGCTTCTGGAGGAAAAGATATCTTTTCTGGTAATGGCTGGACTACCAGGAGCAGAGGAAGGATGCTGCCTACTGCCTCCTCCAAGTGTCCTGTCTGATGTGCCCTGATGTGAATTATCGAGACTCTCCTGGGTAGGTTAACAGGTTTGCTACCTCCAGGAGGCAGGTAATCACATCCTTTGTACCAATGCCTTTCCCCGACTTCCTGGCACAGTTTTCCAAACATATGCACCATCCCACATGCATATTTAGAATCTGTAAAGATATTTGTTACGTTGCCTTGGTATAATTCACAGGCTCTTATTAGAGAATACAATTCTGTGGTTTGGGCTGAGCAGGGAGACGGCAGCTTTCCTTCCTCTAGCAGATCTGTTCCCTTAATGATGGCATATCCTGTGGCCCATTTCCCTTCTATTACTTTTGAAGAACCATTAATGAATGCATTGTCCCCATCTGGCCAAAGTGCTCTTCTCAGATTTTCCCTAGCCTGAGTCTGGAGATCTGGTACCTTTGATGCTTTTCCCTCGGGGCCAGCCAGGCTAGCAGCTGAGTTAAACCCTCCCCCGCTTCTTAATTTCCAATCTCGTCATCCATGTGGAAGCCCTTGCAGTTAGTAATGCCTTGACCTGCTGTAAGAGACAGTTGTGGATTGTGTTTGTCTCAACACTGTTGTTGCACCGTTTACCTCAGCGTCCTGTCTCTGGGAAGATGGTGAGATCAGCACGAGACTCAGACAGTGCTCAGCAGAGGCTGCGGAACGGCACTACCACTCGAGTTGGCTGCACAGGAGCCCCAGAGCACGCGGCATGTACGACACAAACACCATGCACCAGAAAGCGGGTGGACTCTTCGAGAACGGGGACATGAAGGGACTTGTATCACTCCCCTGGTGTGCGGCTTCTTCCCCTGAACGGCACCTGCGCTGAGGTGACTTTGGGACAGCAGAGAAAGATATTATAGCGTCACCATTGGCTCCGGGGATCGCTGCCGAGCAAGCATTGACCACGTTGTGCAGACTGGGATGCTGGCTAGCAAAGTCCAGCAATGCTACAACGACAGCTTTGTCCTCATTGTGAGTAGAAGTGGACTCGATTCAGCACGCAACTGTACAAGACCATACTGCCATAGATATGTTATTGCTTAAGCATGGCCATGGGTGTGAAGAGGTAGGAGGCATGTGCTGTATGAATCCAAGCGACCACTCCAAGTCTATACATTGCCAGATCCAGGCCTTACAGGATCTGACTCATCAACTGAGAGATGCTGATGACTGGAATGCATTTGGACAGTGGAAGTGGGGTTGGCCATGGCTACAGAAACTGCTATTGGTGCTATTATTTCTATTTGCTGTATTTGTCTGTGTTATGTACTGTATCCCTTGTGTAATGATGCTGACACGAGGTAAAAAATTTGTCCTTAAGTTCCTGTGGAACTTTTGGTGCTTCAGTTTGTGGCCATTACCTCTAGTTCTGTCGGTGGCCACTACTGAAAAGAGGCCAGCACCATCCTCCTCACTCCCTCCCTTGAGGTACTTCTAGACACTGATGACATCCCCTCTCAGCCTTCTCTTCTCCAGGCTGAACAGGTCCAGGGCTTCTCATGGCTCTCAGAAGCCTGAGGGCTTCTAAGTTCTGTATGCATGTATGTGTGCGTGCACGCATATTCTTTTCCATTCTGTGCTTTTCATGTTGCTGCTCTTTTAATCCCAGTAGCCAATACTGGTAGGGACGTGTGTCCTCATGGAGAGAAGTGTGGAGTTTCTCCTCTTTGGAGGGGAGACAACTTTAAATTGGCTCTATGTCTTGCTTCTACTCTCTACTTACATGTTGCGCTCCTCTCTAACTTCAGCCAGGGAAATTAATCTTGAAAGAAAGTCTTGCTTCTTTCCCTTTTCCTGTATGATAGCAGGCAGATGATAAGCAAATAGAAAACATTTGCCCAACAAATAATAACATTTAGGGCAAGGGTGGGGGGAAAGAGTGAAAGCCTTTGAGGCTACATGAATCTGTTTAATTTCCTTTTCAATGTCTTCCTCTCCTTGCTTTCTCACAGGGCATCTGTCCACTAACAATCCGAGAAGATGGAGAAGCCTGTTCAGATATGAGAAGTGACGTAGGAGAAATGATAGAGGGTAAATGTGAGGGCGCACACATCCCAGGCATTCAAATGTATAGTTCCACACTCAAAGGCAGCGTTTGTCCAGTGTCTAATTCCTCTGTGCAGTGGAGAAGCCACTGTGCCCAGCTGCCAATCGCTGCCAAAGGTTATTTGTGAGAATCACAACTCCTTCAACTGGTGACTGCAAGACTTGCCCCTTTAGACACAATTTCAGAACGAGGACCTGCTGCATTAGTAGCTAAGCTAACTTCATCCCTTGGCAGGAAAGCTAGCGCTTTATCTGTGCAGTGGTTGAGAGCAGTAGTTTCTAGGCCAGAGCAGTTCTGCCGTAGCTTTCTTTGAGCTGCACTACACCCTTGTGTCCAACTTCTGGGAGGATAAAGTACACAGACCTGCAGAAGGGGCACCTTGAAATAGCACTAACTGCAGAAGTGTGTCTGGCTTGCAGAGGGCTCGTGACTTCCTGTTTGTCTTCAACGGGTACGTTTTCTTCCCCTCTTCTTGCAGGCTCTGACATGGGCTTCATTGCTGGAAATGCTTCGGATAAATCCTGTAGTCTCCTAAATCTTTCACGATGTCCTTGCTGGTGTCGGATACCATCATGGCAGGGAGAGGCAGCCTCCTCTGCCATATATGCAGGGGACAACGTGGCACAGAGAGATGCTGCCTCTTTGGCCAAAACTACTACCACCCCGTTGTTCTGAATGGGCTTGGGATTCGGCAATAATCACACCAGAACGCATATATTGCTTTGTCCCAGTCATCAGCCAAAGACTGTGGGGGAGTCCCCTTATTTGTGAATACACAAACTTGTGTATTCCGCTCAATCCCTCCCTCTCTTTTTTTTTTCAATATTTGTTTTTACAAACCTCTACACCCATCTTTAGAAGCATAGTGAACTCTGCATAAGTTATTAACTAAGCACCTGGGTTCCATAGGGCTGGCACCCATGGCTAGTCTTCATATCCTCCTGGACTCCCACAGACCCAGCATTTATTCTCCTGACCCAACCCCAGACAGCGTTACAGCTCTAAGGAGAGTTATCCGGGGCTTTCCATCCTTTTCCTTCAACTGAGAAGTCCAGATTTCAGGCATCATGGCCATCCATGCTCAGCTGTCTTGACTGATGTTTCTGTGGTTCTAAGGTCCACTGCACTTTGCTGCCAGTCATGCTTTTTCCGCTTTTTGACCAAGACCCGATCTCCTGGTCCTGCAAAATCCAAGGACAGGATCTGTGCGAGCTGGACTTCCTGTTGGAGAGACTTTACACGGGAAAGTATTCTGCCCACATATTGATCACTCATCTCTACCTTCCCACCAGCTTGGGTGTTAGTAGGGTGGGGAATCTTTCAAAGGAGAACAGTTGAATGTCTCCCCTAGGTTTTGTTCTCATTCTTGAATGGTAGAAGTTGTCTCCATGGCGTCTTAGCTTCTAACACCAATTTTAGAAGATGCCTTTTAATGTTCCCATTCATCCTTCGCACTGTACCAGAGCTCTGGAGATGCCAAGGGGTATGCAAGTCCCCTTGAATCCCCAGGGCAATCACGACACCTTGAAGGAACTTTCCCGTAAGAAGATTTCATCTGTTTGTGTCTATCGCCTCTACCAACCCATATATTGGAGTTCTTTGTTCTAAAAACACCTTAATTACAGAGCCAGTTGTTGCTGAGGTAGTTGGCAGTCAGAAATGCCTTGGGCCATCCTGTTACCGTTACCAGAAGATGCTTAAGGCTCCCTATATGGGGCCTCTCACTAGAGTCTACTTGGATCATTGGAATGGGCGCACAGCCCAGGGTCGTCCTCCCTTTGCAGCTTCCCTTGTGGCTCAGCTGTTTGCCTTACAGCCCTCAATAGCCCATTTCCCCAGAACAAAAATAAGACCAAGGGCAGCGCAGGTTTTGAGGAAGGCCCCTGCCAGTCCTCGGGAGCCCCAATGGCTTCCTTCTTTCTTCTGCCCCACTATTTTTAATTATCTCTAATGCTTCTGGAGGAAAAGATATCTTTTCTGGTAATGGCTGGACTACCAGGAGCAGAGGAAGGATGCTGCCTACTGCCTCCTCCAAGTGTCCTGTCTGATGTGCCCTGATGTGAATTATCGAGACTCTCCTGGGTAGGTTAACAGGTTTGCTACCTCCAGGAGGCAGGTAATCACATCCTTTGTACCAATGCCTTTCCCTGACTTCCTGGCACAGTTTTCCAAACATATGCACCATCCCACATGCATATTTAGAATCTGTAAAGATATTTGTTACGTTGCCTTGGTATAATTCACAGGCTCTTATTAGAGAATACAATTCTGTGGTTTGGGCTGAGCAGGGAGACGGCAGCTTTCCTTCCTCTAGCAGATCTGTTCCCTTAATGATGGCATATCCTGTGGCCCATTTCCCTTCTATTACTTTTGAAGAACCATTAATGAATGCATTGTCCCCATCTGGCCAAAGTGCTCTTCTCAGATTTTCCCTAGCCTGAGTCTGGAGATCTGGTACCTTTGATGCTTTTCCCTCGGGGCCAGCCAGGCTAGCAGCTGAGTTAAACCCTCCCCCGCTTCTTAATTTCCAATCTCGTCATCCATGTGGAAGCCCTTGCAGTTAGTAATGCCTTGACCTGCTGTAAGAGACAGTTGTGGATTGTGTTTGTCTCAACACTGTTGTTGCACCGTTTACCTCAGCGTCCTGTCTCTGGGAAGATGGTGAGATCAGCACGAGACTCAGACAGTGCTCAGCAGAGGCTGCGGAACGGCACTACCACTCGAGTCGGCTGCACAGGAGCCCCAGAGCACGCGGCATGTACGACACAAACACCATGCACCAGAAAGCGGGTGGACTCTTCGAGAACGGGGACATGAAGGGACTTGTATCACTCCCCTGGTGTGCGGCTTCTTCCCCTGAACGGCACCTGCGCTGAGGTGACTTTGGGACAGCAGAGAAAGATATTATAGCGTCACCATTGGCTCCGGGGATCGCTGCCGAGCAAGCATTGACCACGTTGTGCAGACTGGGATGCTGGCTAGCAAAGTCCAGCAATGCTACAACGACAGCTTTGTCCTCATTGTGAGTAGAAGTGGACTCGATTCAGCACGCAACTGTACAAGACCATACTGCCATAGATATGTTATTGCTTAAGCATGGCCATGGGTGTGAAGAGGTAGGAGGCATGTGCTGTATGAATCCAAGCGACCACTCCAAGTCTATACATTGCCAGATCCAGGCCTTACAGGATCTGACTCATCAACTGAGAGATGCTGATGACTGGAATGCATTTGGACAGTGGAAGTGGGGTTGGCCATGGCTACAGAAACTGCTATTGGTGCTATTATTTCTATTTGCTGTATTTGTCTGTGTTATGTACTGTATCCCTTGTGTAATGATGCTGACACGAGGTAAAAAATTTGTCCTTAAGTTCCTGTGGAACTTTTGGTGCTTCAGTTTGTGGCCATTACCTCTAGTTCTGTCGGTGGCCACTACTGAAAAGAGGCCAGCACCATCCTCCTCACTCCCTCCCTTGAGGTACTTCTAGACACTGATGACATCCCCTCTCAGCCTTCTCTTCTCCAGGCTGAACAGGTCCAGGGCTTCTCATGGCTCTCAGAAGCCTGAGGGCTTCTAAGTTCTGTATGCATGTATGTGTGCGTGCACGCATATTCTTTTCCATTCTGTGCTTTTCATGTTGCTGCTCTTTTAATCCCAGTAGCCAATACTGGTAGGGACGTGTGTCCTCATGGAGAGAAGTGTGGAGTTTCTCCTCTTTGGAGGGGAGACAACTTTAAATTGGCTCTATGTCTTGCTTCTACTCTCTACTTACATGTTGCGCTCCTCTCTAACTTCAGCCAGGGAAATTAATCTTGAAAGAAAGTCTTGCTTCTTTCCCTTTTCCTGTATGATAGCAGGCAGATGATAAGCAAATAGAAAACATTTGCCCAACAAATAATAACATTTAGGGCAAGGGTGGGGGGAAAGAGTGAAAGCCTTTGAGGCTACATGAATCTGTTTAATTTCCTTTTCAATGTCTTCCTCTCCTTGCTTTCTCACAGGGCATCTGTCCACTAACAATCCGAGAAGATGGAGAAGCCTGTTCAGATATGAGAAGTGACGTAGGAGAAATGATAGAGGGTAAATGTGAGGGCGCACACATCCCAGGCATTCAAATGTATAGTTCCACACTCAAAGGCAGCGTTTGTCCAGTGTCTAATTCCTCTGTGCAGTGGAGAAGCCACTGTGCCCAGCTGCCAATCGCTGCCAAAGGTTATTTGTGAGAATCACAACTCCTTCAACTGGTGACTGCAAGACTTGCCCCTTTAGACACAATTTCAGAACGAGGACCTGCTGCATTAGTAGCTAAGCTAACTTCATCCCTTGGCAGGAAAGCTAGCGCTTTATCTGTGCAGTTGTTGAGAGCAGTAGTTTCTAGGCCAGAGCAGTTCTGCCGTAGCTTTCTTTGAGCTGCACTACACCCTTGTGTCCAACTTCTGGGAGGATAAAGTACACAGACCTGCAGAAGGGGCACCTTGAAATAGCACTAACTGCAGAAGTGTGTCTGGCTTGCAGAGGGCTCGTGACTTCCTGTTTGTCTTCAACGGGTACGTTTTCTTCCCCTCTTCTTGCAGGCTCTGACATGGGCTTCATTGCTGGAAATGCTTCGGATAAATCCTGTAGTCTCCTAAATCTTTCACGATGTCCTTGCTGGTGTCGGATACCATCATGGCAGGGAGAGGCAGCCTCCTCTGCCATATATGCAGGGGACAACGTGGCACAGAGAGATGCTGCCTCTTTGGCCAAAACTACTACCACCCCGTTGTTCTGAATGGGCTTGGGATTCGGCAATAATCACACCAGAACGCATATATTGCTTTGTCCCAGTCATCAGCCAAAGACTGTGGGGGAGTCCCCTTATTTGTGAATACACAAACTTGTGTATTCCGCTCAATCCCTCCCTCTCTTTTTTTTTTCAATATTTGTTTTTACAAACCTCTACACCCATCTTTAGAAGCATAGTGAACTCTGCATAAGTTATTAACTAAGCACCTGGGTTCCATAGGGCTGGCACCCATGGCTAGTCTTCATATCCTCCTGGACTCCCACAGACCCAGCATTTATTCTCCTGACCCAACCCCAGACAGCGTTACAGCTCTAAGGAGAGTTATCCGGGGCTTTCCATCCTTTTCCTTCAACTGAGAAGTCCAGATTTCAGGCATCATGGCCATCCATGCTCAGCTGTCTTGACTGATGTTTCTGTGGTTCTAAGGTCCACTGCACTTTGCTGCCAGTCATGCTTTTTCCGCTTTTTGACCAAGACCCGATCTCCTGGTCCTGCAAAATCCAAGGACAGGATCTGTGCGAGCTGGACTATTATTTCTATTTGCTGTATTTGTCTGTGTTATGTACTGTATCCCTTGTGTAATGATGCTGACACGAGGTATGGTTGAAACTGCTATGAAAATGTTATCTCTTCGGGTGCTTCGCTACAATAGATTGACCTCTACAGATCACGGGGCGGCATGTATAGGAGGTAGATATTTTTATGATTATTTATGCTCTGTAAGGTCATAAGACTATTGTGCGAAACAGAATCCAGACTTTGAGAAATCAGATGTTTGCCCATTTGGGCGGAACATAAAGAACACGGAGGCGGCTGCTCAGCCGCGTTCACAGCCGACTCCGTCCAAAACCAGTTGAAGGTGGCTGCTCAACCGGACTTGTAGCCAGCTTAACCGCAGACGTCCTCTAACCCAGTTTGAAGGTCAGCCGCACCAGGAGGAGGAGGAAGATGAGGAAGGCAGGACCCTCAGACTGAGGGCTGGGACCCCCTACCGGTATGCGCGCTTGCGCACCCGGGAGGGAAGGTTATGTGGCTGAGGGTGGAGTTTGTCCGCCCCCCGGCCTGCCTCCTGGCACGTACTGGCCCTACGGGGCAGGAGGCACCGTGCGTAAAAAGACAGTGCGGGGAGGGGAACGGGGAGACACCGAACACCGAGGTCTACGTTGTCTCCGCAGGGACGCCCGCCAAGTTGGGAACCTGTCAGCAACCCTCCAATCCACCAGCTCGAGAGGATGTTCAGGCTCAGTATCCTGCTAGCAAGTACTAAGTTGTGAGCAGCTATCCGTATTTTGCTCCTCTGTTTATGTGCTTTCACCTGAATAAATGCTTGACGTAGCCACCTGATTTTGCGTGATTATTGCCCAATCCCGAGCCATCTGCAACAGCCTTTGGAGGGGAAAACCTTATTGGAAGGGAAAGGGTTTTGTCGAAAAATAAAAGTTGTGTGTGTGTTTTGTGTGATTTTTTCAGAGGATAAAATGATCTGGATGGGAAAAAAATCAGGAGGAAACATTTGGTCAGGCATAGTTTTTTGGAACAGATTTTTTTTAGTGTTTCTTTATGGAAAATTATTTGTTAGGAATTTTCTTGGGGGGTGTTGAAAGGGAATTATTTTGAGGGGGAAGTTATTTGAGGGAAGAATTTTGGTGGGGATTTTTTTTTCTTTTGAGAATTAGGTTTAAGAAAAAACCTCCTGATGATTGTCTGTATATAGGCAATATAAATAATATAAGCTATATGAATAATAAGTTGTTCTTAAAAGAAATTATTCTTTTAGAGATTATATTTTCTTTGGCTACCTGGTATTCCCAGCATCTAAAGCAGGCTCCACTTAAGTGAATGTAGCAAAATAATTTTGGAGAAATACATAACTCTCCTTAAAAGTTGTTGGTATGTACTAGAGAAATATCTGAATTTGTGGATTTTCTTCTTTCCCTTTGACATCAAATTTGTGGAAGAGAAACCAGTAACTTCTGTTCTTCTTCTTCTGGCCCAGATGAAAGGGAAAAAAAAAAAAAAAAAAAAGAAAAACTTACTGTGATTCTTTCTTGCCGTAGTAAAGTAGCATGATGTTCTTGCTAAAATCCCAGTGGGAATGAGTGTCAAGGCAGTGACATTAAGGAGGAGACTCAAATGTGTGATCTACTGAAATGAGGACTGTGGGGCAGAATTGCTACAGTAGGTAAGTAGATGATATTTTCAAATTCAGGAGTTACTGAAAGAAGTTCCCTATCCTTGTCCTCTAATTACTAAAGCCCCTGTCTCAGCAACTGTAATTAAGAAAAAGGTAATGAAGACATTTTAAGATTGGACCTCTTTCAGGGTTCTTTAAGAGTTTCCTTTAGTAGGTCAGCATACTACCTTGAAAGAAAACATAGAAAATAACATGTTCAAATTCTGCATTTAGTCTGCTCTCCTCTTTAGTAAATCTAAATGCTGCTTCAGTTCACCTCTTCTTCATGGCTTTGTGCTGAACATCCCTGTGGCAGGTGTTGGACAATTCCAACCCTTCCTGGTATTGTATTTGACAATTGTTTTCAAATTCTGCATTTCTTCTGTTTTCTTCTCTAGTAAATCGGAATGTTGCCTCAGTTAATCTCTTCTTCACTCCAATGAGTTTCTTCGTGGCTTTGTGCTGAACCTCCCTATTCTCAATTCCTGGACAATTCCAACTATTCCTGGCATTGTATTTCACAATCGTTTTCAAAATCTGCATTTCCTTGGCTTTCCTGTTTATTAAAACTGAACGTTGCTTCAGGTCGTCTCTTCTTCGTGCCTTTGTGCTGAACCTCTCTCTTGTCAGGTGTTGGACAATTCCAACCCTTCCTGGTATTGACAATTTGACAATAATTTGACAATTATTTTCAAATTCCACATTTCTTCTGTTATCTTCTCTAGTAAATCTGTATGTTGCTTCAGTTAATCTCTTCTTCACTCCAGTGAGTTTCTTCGTGGCTTTGTGCTGAACCTGTCTGTTGTCAGGTGTTGGACAATTTCAAACCCTCCTGGTATTGTATTTGACAATTGTTTTCAAAATCTGCATTTCTTCTGTTTTCTTCCCTAGTAAATCGGAATGTTGCCTCAGTTAATCTCTTCTTCACTCCAATGAGTTTCTCCGTGGTTTTGTGCTGAACCTCCCCATTCTCAACTGTTGGACAATTCCAACTATTCCTGGCATTGTAATTCACAAGCATTTTCAAAATCTGCATTTCCTTGGCTTACCTGTTTATTAAAACTGAATGTTGCTTCAGGTCATCTCTTCTTCGTGGCTTTGTGCTGAACCTCTCTGTTGTCAGGTGTTGGACAATTCCAACCATTCCTGGTATTGTATTTCACAATCATTTTCAAATTCTGAATTTCTTCTGTTTTCTTCTCTAGTAAATCGGAATGTTGCCTCAGTTAACCTCTTCTTCACTCCAATGAGTTTCTTCGTGGCTTTGTGCTGAACCTCCCCATTCTCAATTGTTGGACCATTCCAACTATTCCTGGCATTGTATTTCAAAATTGTTTTCAAAATCTGCATTTCCTTGGCTTACCTGTTTATTAAAACTGAATGTTGCTTTAGGTCGTCTCTTTTTCGTGGCTTTGTGCTGAACCTCTCTGTTGTCAGGTGTTGGACAATTCCAACCCTTCCTGGTATTGTATATCACAATTGTTTTCCAAGTCACTATTTCTTCTGCTTTCTTCTTCAGTAAATCTGACTGTTTCATCAGCTAATCTCTTCTTCATTCCGTTCACTTTCTTCGTGGTTTTTTGCTGAACCTGTCTGTTGTTAGGTGTTGGACAATTCCAACCTTTACTACTATTGTATTTGACATTGTTTTCAAATTCTGCATTTCTTCTGTTTTCTTCTCTAGTAAATCGTAATGTTGCCTCAGTTAATCTCTTCTTCACTCCAATGAGTTTCTGTGAGGAATGAGTCTGTTGTCAGATGTTGGACAATTCCAACTATTACTGGTAGTGTATTTCCCAATAGCTTTAATATTTTCCGTTTCTTCTGCTTCCTTGTTTAGTAAATCAGAATGTTGTTTCAGTTCACCTCTTCCTCGTGGCTTTGTGCTGAACCTCCCCATTTTTAGGTGTTGGAAAATTCCAACCATTCCTGGTATTGTATATCAGAATTGTTTTCACATTCTCTATTTCTTCTGCTTTCTTCTTCAGTAAATCTGAATGTTTCATCAGCTAATCTCTTCTTCATTCCGTTCACTTTCTTCGTGGTTTTCTGCTGAACCTGTCTGTTGTCAGGTGTTGAACAATTCCAACCCTTCCTGGTATTGTATATCGCAATTGTCAAATTCTCTATTTCTACTCTTTTCTTCCCTAGTAAATTTGTATGTTGCCTCAGTTAATCTCTTCTTCATTCTGTTGAGTTTCTTCGGGGCTTTGTGCTGAACCTCCCCATTCTGAATTGTTGGACAATTCCAACCCTTAGTGGTATTGTATTTCACAATCGTTTTCAAATTCTGCATTTCCTTGGCTTTCCTGTTTATTAAAACTGAATGTTGCTTCAGGTCGTCTCTTCTTCATGGCTTTGTGCTGAACCTGTCTGTTGTCAGGTGTTGGACAATTGCAACCCTTCCTCGTATTGTATTTCACAATCGTTTTCAAATTCTCTATTTCTTCTCTTTTCTTCTCTAGTAAATCTGTATATTGCCTCAGTTAATCTCTTCTTCATTCCGTTGAGTTTCTTCGTGGCTTTGTGCTGAAACTTGCCGTTCTCAACTGTGGGACAATTCCAACTATTCCTGGCATTGCATTTCACAATCGTTTTCAAATTCTGCATTTCTTCTGTTTTCTTCTCTAGTAAATCTGTATGTTGCTTCACTTCATTTCTTCTTCATTCCCTTAAGTTTCTTCGTGGTTTTGTGCTGAACCTCCCCATTCTCAATGTCGAACAATTCCAGCCATTTCCGATATTTTATTTCACCATCATTTTCAGCTCATGGATTTCTCCTGCTTTGAAGCTCTTCCTTGCCTGAAGCTTGCAGGAAATTTCCAAGCTCTACTGGCCCATGTCAGTTTAAACCCTCTCGTGCACTTCTAAGAAGGCACAAAAGAAAAGCTGCAAAGAATTCAAAAACTGGCAAAGATTCTCAGTCCAAGACTTCTAGTCCATAACGAACAGCTATGGACTTTACCTTATAGTTGCTGTTTAGCAGCCCTCTTATGCAAAACCCTGTGCCGTTCTCAGTGCTCTTGTCTCCTGTTTTGTAACGAGCTAAATGTGAGAGAATCAGTTGGCCATAGAGTCTGTAAATACCACCCAAAGTCTAAGGGCTAAAGAAATGCAATATTCCCTATCAATTCTGTGACGAGAGCTGCATTTAGAAGTGAATGTTTGGCAGCTGAGAAAAAAGGAAGGAAGGGAGGAAGCAAGGAAGGAAGGAAGGAAGGAAGGAAATACAAAATCCCAAGCGCTCCCTGAAGTACAAAGTGGTGCTGCCTGCTTGGAATTTGTAATCCCAGCGAGAGCCTCCGGGGAGCTGAGCAGCGGGCGCAGGACAGGGTCTCCAGGCCGTGGCGAGCAGGACTGTGGCTTGCACGTGCTGCGAGTGCAGAGGAGGTGCCGGCGCTCAGAGCTGCTGAGGATGCTGGAGGAGCCCTTTAGGGGCTCGGCGCTGCAGCAAGTCTTTGGTCGGGAGCTGCCACTGTGCCGGCTTGCTAGAGCTGCCACATTGCAGAGAGCCTCCTCGCTCTGAGCTGAGAAACTTGCTGCTAGGGTCTCTGTCCTATCAATTTTGTTTTGCAGGGGAAGAATCACTTGATATTTGGGCCAAAAGGGCTGCAATATAGTCTAGCTTTAGAAATGGAAATTCTTTACAATCTTAGCGCGGGGGGTGAAATTTGTTGAATTTACATATTTATGTCTGAGAAGAAGTAGCTTCTCTGCAGTTTTGGCTGTGCACAAAGATCAGCTTGGAACATGTCAGCCCTTTGTGCTATGTACTTGACCTGAGCTCTTTCTGGCTCCAAGTTGAGATTAATTCAAGGCATGAAAGGTGGCTCCTTCCAGTTGAGTTCATTTCAGAGAGACCTGTAACTCTAACCTAGAAAAACTAAGTACTTTTCCTGAAGAGAGCTCATCATACACGACGAGTTTCAGATCCAATGGAACCTGATGTGACACCATGATTTTCCTTTGGGCCCTTCTAAATGGCGTCCTGTCCGTTCCAACTTGAACAGCCGCATGATTGAAACTAGCGTCGCAGCAGCAGCGCTAGCAACAACCAGAAGCATGTTACTATCTCAGCGATGTAGGTTGACCCCCACGCAAGATTCTCCCACTGGTGCTGACCAGCTCTATGAAAGGAAGAGGTCAGCAAAAGAAGCACAAAGGGAAATTCTCTTTGCCTGTAAGTCACAGGGTTGTAACAATCAGCAGGTGGTGCCTTCCACTCGTTCCAAGGACTTTTGACAGCGTGAAGCCCAGCCTCACCTAGCCTAAGCCTACCTATCATAGAATCATAGAATCCTTAAGGTTGGAAGGGTCCTCTAGGGATCATCCAGTCCAACCCCCCTGCACACGCAGGGTCATGCAGAGCATGTGGCACGGGATTGCGTCCAAGTTGGTTTTGAAGATCTCCGAGGAAGGAGACTCCAAAATGTCTCTTGGCAACCTGTTCCAGTGCTCTGTCACCCTCACTGTCAAGAAAATTTTCCTTAAGTTCCTGTGGAACTTCTCATGTTTCAGTTTGTGGCCCTTTCCTCTAGTTCTGCCAGTGGCCACCACGGAAAAGAGGCCGCCTGTTCCTCCTCACTGCCTCTCTTGAGGTATTTCTATACAGTGATCAGTTCCCCTCTCAGCCTTCTCTTCTTCAGGCTGAACAGGCCCAGCTCTCTCAGTCTCTCCTCATAGGGCAGATGCTCCAGGCCCCTCATCATCCTTGTAGCTCTGTGCTGGACTCTCTCCAGTAGCTCCACATCCCTCTGCAGAGGGAGTTCTGGACTGCGGAGCCCAGAACTGGACACGGTTCTCCAGATACGGCCTCCCCAGGCCTGAGTAGAGGGGCAGAATCACCTCCCTCGACCTGCTGGAGATGCTCTTCTTTACGCACCCCAGGGTCCCATTGGCCTTCTTGGCCACGGACACATTGCTGCCTCATGGTCGACTTGTCACTCAGGTCCTTCTCTGCAGAGCTGCTCTCCAGAAGGTCAGTCCCCAGCCTGTACTGGTGACTGGGGTTAATCCTCCCCAGGTGCAGGACCTTGCACTTGCCCTTGCTGAATTTCCTAAGTTTTCTCACCACCTAGTCTGTCCAGGTCCCTCTGCATGGCAGCGCAGCCCTGTGGGGTATCAGCTACTCCTCCCAGTTTGGTAGCATCAGCAAACTTGCTGAGGGAGCACTCCATCCCTTCCTCCAGGACATTAGCCCTGGGCCAATGATGCCCTGCTCCTGCCCTCACCGAAGCCTGCCCGGAGCTTCCTCCCCCAGCCCGGCCCTCCACCCGCTGCTCTGCTCTGCCCTCTATACCAGCGTGCCGGCCTGCGCTGGGCTCCCCTCTGGCCTCCTCTCCGCCGGCCCCTCAGCCCAGCCCCAGCCTCTAGCCTGGTACGTAGACAGCCCAGTCCACTGTGTCATTCCCATTGGCGACCACCCTGCCATGTAATTCCCATTGTGACCTCCCCCCCGACATGTCATTCCCATGGCAACCCCTGCACCGTGTCATTCCCTTTGC
This sequence comes from Tinamus guttatus, assembly GCF_059628265.1. Classification (NCBI taxonomy): domain Eukaryota; kingdom Metazoa; phylum Chordata; class Aves; order Tinamiformes; family Tinamidae; genus Tinamus; species Tinamus guttatus. Next base: position 379,124 of record NW_028289524.1, on the reverse strand, counting down.
GACCACCCTGCCATGTAATTCCCATTGTGATCTGCCCCTGACATGTCATTCCCATTGTGATCCCCCTGTCATGTCATTCCCATGGCGACCCCTGCCCCGTGTCATTCCCATGGCGACCCGCAAAGTCGTGTCATTCTCATTTCATCTGCAAGACTATTTCTTGCAGAAGACTTATAACTTTAAAATGCTGAAGTAGAAATATGTCAGAATAACAATGTGGCAATCCCTCTGCCATCAACTTGGTGCATGGATGCACACTGTGCGTGTGCATGGCAGTGTTTGGCCGTGCCTTTTATTGCAGAATTGCAGAATCTGACTTCTGCAGTTTCATAGAAGCATAGAATCATAGAATGCTAAAGGTTGGAAGGGACCTCTGGAGGTCATCTAGTCAAACCCCCCTGCACACGCAGGGTCACCTAGAGCACGTGGCACAGGACTGCGTCCCAGCGGGTTTTGAAGATCTCCAGAGAAGGAGACTCCACAACCTCTCTGGGCGGTCTGTTCCAGCGCTCTGTCACCCTCACTGTTAAAAAATTTGTCCTTAAGTTCCTGTGGAACTTTTGGTGCTTCAGTTTGTGGCCATTACCTCTAGTTCTGTCGGTGGCCACTACTGAAAAGAGGCCAGCACCATCCTCCTCACTCCCTCCCTTGAGGTACTTCTAGACACTGATGACATCCCCTCTCAGCCTTCTCTTCTCCAGGCTGAACAGGTCCAGGGCTTCTCATGGCTCTCAGAAGCCTGAGGGCTTCTAAGTTCTGTATGCATGTATGTGTGCGTGCACGCATATTCTTTTCCATTCTGTGCTTTTCATGTTGCTGCTCTTTTAATCCCAGTAGCCAATACTGGTAGGGACGTGTGTCCTCATGAAGAGAAGTGTGGAGTTTCTCCTCTTTGGAGGGGAGACAACTTTAAATTGGCTCTATGTCTTGCTTCTACTCTCTACTTACATGTTGCGCTCCTCTCTAACTTCAGCCAGGGAAATTAATCTTGAAAGAAAGTCTTGCTTCTTTCCCTTTTCCTGTATGATAGCAGGCAGATGATAAGCAAATAGAAAACATTTGCCCAACAAATAATAACATTTAGGGCAAGGGTGGGGGGAAAGAGTGAAAGCCTTTGAGGCTACATGAATCTGTTTAATTTCCTTTTCAATGTCTTCCTCTCCTTGCTTTCTCACAGGGCATCTGTCCACTAACAACCCGAGAAGATGGAGAAGCCTGTTCAGATATGAGAAGTGACGTAGGAGAAATGATAGAGGGTAAATGTGATGGTGCACACATCCCAGGCATTCAAATGTATAGTTCCACACTCAAAGGCAGCGTTTGTCCAGTGTCTAATTCCTCTGTGCAGTGGAGAAGCCACTGTGCCCAGCTGCCAATCGCTGCCAAAGGTTATTTGTGAGAATCACAACTCCTTCAACTGGTGACTGCAAGACTTGCCCCTTTAGACACAATTTCAGAACGAGGACCTGCTGCATTAGTAGCTAAGCTAACTTCATCCCTTGGCAGGAAAGCTAGCGCTTTATCTGTGCAGTGGTTGAGAGCAGTAGTTTCTAGGCCAGAGCAGTTCTGCCGTAGCTTTCTTTGAGCTGCACTACACCCTTGTGTCCAACTTCTGGGAGGATAAAGTACACAGACCTGCAGAAGGGGCACCTTGAAATAGCACTAACTGCAGAAGTGTGTCTGGCTTGCAGAGGGCTCGTGACTTCCTGTTTGTCTTCAACGGGTACGTTTTCTTCCCCTCTTCTTGCAGGCTCTGACATGGGCTTCATTGCTGGAAATGCTTCGGATAAATCCTGTAGTCTCCTAAATCTTTCACGATGTCCTTGCTGGTGTCGGATACCATCATGGCAGGGAGAGGCAGCCTCCTCTGCCATATATGCAGGGGACAACGTGGCACAGAGAGATGCTGCCTCTTTGGCCAAAACTACTACCACCCCGTTGTTCTGAATGGGCTTGGGATTCGGCAATAATCACACCAGAACGCATATATTGCTTTGTCCCAGTCATCAGCCAAAGACTGTGGGGGAGTCCCCTTATTTGTGAATACACAAACTTGTGTATTCCGCTCAATCCCTCCCTCTCTTTTTTTTTTTCAATATTTGTTTTTACAAACCTCTACACCCATCTTTAGAAGCATAGTGAACTCTGCATAAGTTATTAACTAAGCACCTGGGTTCCATAGGGCTGGCACCCATGGCTAGTCTTCATATCCTCCTGGACTCCCACAGACCCAGCATTTATTCTCCTGACCCAACCCCAGACAGCATTACAGCTCTAAGGAGAGTTATCCGGGGCTTTCCATCCGTTTCCTTCAACGGAGTTATCCGGGGCTTTCCCATATCTTGGAGTTCTTTGTTCTAAAAACACCTTAATTACAGAGCCAGTTGTTGCTGAGGTAGTTGGCAGTCAGAAATGCCTTGGGCCATCCTGTTACCGTTACCAGAAGATGCTTAAGGCTCCCTATATGGGGCCTCTCACTAGAGTCTACTTGGATCATTGGAATGGGCGCACAGCCCAGGGTCGTCCTCCCCTTGCAGCTTCCCTTGTGGCTCAGCTGTTTGCCTTACAGCCCTCAATAGCCCATTTCCCCAGAACAAAAAAACGACCAAGGGCAGCGCAGGTTTTGAGGAAGGCCCCTGCCAGTCCTCGGGAGCCCCAATGGCTTCCTTCTTTCTTCTGCCTCACTATTTTTAATTATCTCTAATGCTTCTGGAGGAAAAGATATCTTTTCTGGTAATGGCTGGACTACCAGGAGGAGAGGAAGGATGCTGCCTACTGCCTCCTCCAAGTGTCCTGTCTGATGTGCCCTGATGCGAATTATCGAGACTCTCCTGGGTAGGTTAACAGGTTTGCTACCTCCAGAAGGCAGGTAATCACATCCTTTGTACCAATGCCTTTCCCTGGCAAGTTAACACACCTATCTCTTGGCACAATTTTCCAAACATATGCACCATCCCACATGCATATTTAGAATCTGTAAAGATATTTGTTACGTTGCCTTGGTATAATTCACAGGCTCTTATTAGAGAATACAATTCTGTGGTTTGGGCTGAGCAGGGAGACGGCAGCTTTCCTTCCTCTAGCAGATCCGTTCCCTTAACGATGGCATATCCTGTGGCCCATTTCCCTTCTATTACTTTTGAAGAACCATTAATGAATGCATTGCCCCCATCTGGCCAAAGTGCTCTTCTCAGATTTTCCCTAGCCCGAGTCTGGAGATCTGGTACCTTTGATGCTTTTCCCTCGGGGCCAGCCAGGCTAGCAGCTGAGTTAAACCCTCCCCCGCTTCTTAATTTTCAATCTCGTCATCCATGTGGAAGCCCTTGCAGTTAGTAATGCCTTGACCTGCTGTAAGAGACAGTTGTGGATTGTGTTTGTCTCAACACTGTTGTTGCACCGTTTACCTCAGCGTCCTGTCTCTGAGAAGATGGTGAGATCAGCACGAGACTCAGACAGTGCTCAGCAGAGGCTGCGGAACGGCACTACCACTCGAGTTGGCTGCACAGGAGCCCCAGAGCATGCGGCATGTACGACACAAACACCATGCACCAGAAAGCGGGTGGACTCTTCGAGAACGGGGACATGAAGGGACTTGTATTCCTCCCCTGGTGTGTGGCTTCTTCCCTTGAATGGCACTTGTGCTGAGGTGACTTTGGGACAGCAGAGAAAAATATTATAGCGTCGCCATTGGCTCTGGGGATCGCTGCAAGCAAGCATTGACCACGTTGTGCAGACTGGGATGCTGGCTAGCAAAGTCCAGCAATGCTACAACGACAGCTTTGTCCTCATTGTGAGTAGAAGTGGACTCGATTCAGCACGCAACTGTACAAGACCATACTGCCATAGATATGTTATTGCTTAAGCATGGCCATGGGTGTGAAGAGGTAGGAGGCATGTGCTGTATGAATCCAAGCGACCACTCCAAGTCTATACATTGCCAGATCCAGGCCTTACAGGATCTGACTCATCAACTGAGAGATGCTGATGACTGGAATGCATTCGGACAGTGGAAGTGGGGTTGGCCATGGCTACAGAAACTGCTATTGGGGCTATTATTTCTATTTGCTGTATTTGTCTGTGTTATGTACTGTATCCCTTGTGTAATGATGCTGACACGAGGTATGGTTGAAACTGCTATGAAAATGTTATCTCTTCGGGTGCTTCGCTACAACAGATTGACCTCTACAGATCATGGGGCGGCATGTATAGGAGGTAGATATTTTTAGATTATTTATGCTCTGTAAGGTCATAAGACTATTGTGCGAAACAGAATCCAGACCTTGAGAAATAAGATGTTTGCCCATTTGGGCGGAACGATAAGGAACATGGAGGCGGCTGCTCAGCCGCATTCACAGCCGACTCCGTCCAAAACCAGTTGAAGGTGGCTGCTCGACTGGGCTGTCAGCCAGCTTAATCGCAGATGTCCTCTAACCCAGTTTGAAGGTCTGCTGCAGCAGAAGGAGGAGGAAGATGAGGAAGGCAGGACCCTCAGACTGAGGGCTGGGACCCCCTACCGGTACGCGCGCTTGCGCACCCGGGAGGGAAGGTTTTGTGGCTGAGGGTGGAGTTTGTCCGCCCCCCGGCCTGCCTCCTGGCACGTACTGGCCCTACGGGGCAGGAGGCACCGTGCGTAAAAAGACAGTGCGGGGAGGGGAACGGGGAGACACCGAACACCGAGGTCTACGTTGTCTCCGCAGGGACGCCCACCAAGTTGGGAACCTGTCAGCAACCCTCCAATCCACCAGCTCGAGAGGATGTTCGGGCTCAGTATCCTGCTAGCAAGTACTAAGTCGTGAGCAACTATCCGTATTTTGCTCCTCTGTTTATGTGCTTTCACCTGAATAAATGCTTGACGTAGCCACCTGATTTTGCGTGATTATTGCCCAATCCCGAGCCATCTGCAACAGCCTTTGGAGGGGAAAACCTTATTGGAAGGGAAAGGGTTTTGTCGAAAAATAAAAGTTGTGTGTGTGTTTTGTGTGATTTTTTCAGAGGATAAAATGATCAGGATGGGAAAAAAAATCAGAAGGAAACATTTGGTCAGGCATAGTTTTTTGGAACGGATTTTTTTTTAGTGTTTCTTTATGGAAAATTATTTGTTAGGAATTTTCTTGAGGGGTGTTGAAAGGGAATTATTTTGAGGTTTCTGACTGTTTCTCACTCCAACCACAAAGTGTGCGCAAACCTGTTTCTCACTCCAACCACAAAGTGTGCGCAGCACGAGTCTTGGCACAGCAGAACACTTCCCTTGGCATGCCCTTTGCAGCCTCACTCCAAACGGGGCTTTCCGCTTCATCCATCCCCTGACTCGATACTAGCACCAACGGGCTGCTAAAGCGTTTCGCAGAAAACACCAACGAACCTGTTTCTCACTCCAACCACAAAGCGTGCGCAGCACGACTCTTGGCACAGCAGAACACTTCCCTTGGCATGCCCTTTGAAGCCTCACTCCAAACGGGGCTCTCCGCTTCATCCATCCCCTGGCTCCATACTAGCACCAACGGGCTGCTAAAGCGTTTCGCAGAAAACACCAACAAACCTGTTTCTCACTCCAACCACAAAGTGTGCGCAGCACGAGTCTTGGCACAGCAGAACACTTCCCTTGGCATGCCCTTTGCAGTCTCACTCCAAACGGGGCTCTCCGCTTCATCCAGCCCCTAACTCCATACTAGCACCAACGGGCTGCTAAAGCGTTTCGCAGAAAACACCAACGAACCTCTTTCTCACTCCAAGCACAAAGTGTGCGCAGCACGAGTCTTGGCACAGCAAAACACTTCCTTTGGCATGCCCTTTGCAGCCTCACTCCAAACGGGGCTCTCCGCTTCATCCAGCCCCTAACTCCATACTAGCACCAACGGGCTGCTAAAGCGTTTCGCAGAAAACACCAAGGAACCTGTTTCTCACTCCAACCACAAAGTGTGCGCAGCACGAGTCTTGGCACAGCAGAACACTTCCCTTGGCATGCCCTTTGCAGCCTCGCTCCAAACGGGGCTCTCCGCTTCATCCATCCCCTAACTCCATACTAGCACCAACGGCCTGCTAAAGCGTTTCGCAGACAACACCACAAACCTGTTTCTCACTCCAAGCACAAAGTGTGCGCAGCACGAGTCTTGGCACAGCAAAACACTTCCTTTGGCATGCCCTTTGCAGCCTCACTCCAAACGGGGCTCTCCGCTTCATCCATCCCCTAACTCCATGAGGGACGTCAAGCAAGACTTCAGAGCCCTAGGGATGGCCATCAAAGGTACAGGTGCCCAGGTAGTGTTATCCACTATGCTGTCAACGAGGGGAATGGACTCAAGGAGGAGAAGGCGGATATGGCAGCTTAACAACTGGCTGCGCCGCTGGGCTTGGCAACAGGGTTTTGGCTTCTATGACCATGGGACTTTGTGTGTGATGACCACCAGCTAGTGGGGAATGATGGGACCCATCTTAGCAAGAGGGGCACACGTCTCTTTGCCAAAAGACTGGCCAACCTGGTTAGGAGGGCTTTAAACTAGGCAAGAAGGGGGAAGGGGAGTGGCACACTGACACGGCAAGCAGTACCGCACAGCCCAGGTCAGATGGCGTCCAGCGGGAGTATGCTAGTGTGGAAGTGAGGATAGGAAATGATCACGGAGGGTCCTCTTTCACCACTCCTGGGAAACCTGTGGCCTCTGTTGCTTCCCTGAAATGCCTGTATACCAATGCGCGAAGCATGGGGAATAAGCAGGATGAACTGGAGATCTGTGTGCGGTCCCAGCATCATGATCTCATTGGAATCACAGAGACGTGGTGGGATAGCTCGCATGACTGGAGCGCTGCCATGGAAGGCTATGTGCCCTTTAGGAAGGACAGGCTGGGAAGGCGAGGTGGTGGAGTTGCTCTTTATGTGAGAGAGCAACTGGAATGCATGGAGCTCAATCTGGGAGTGGAGGATGAGCGAGTTGAGAGCTTGTGGGTAAGGATTAGAGGGCAGGCTAATGTGGGAGACACTGTGGTGGGTGTCTGCTACAGGCCACCTGACCAAGACAAGGAGGTTGATGAGGCCTTCTGTAGGCAGCTGGATATTGCCTCACGGTCACAGGCCCTGGTTCTCATGGGGGACTTCAGCTACCCCGACATCAACTGGAAGGACAACACAGCCAGGCACAAACAGTCCTGGAGGTTCCTGCAGAGCGTCGACGATAACTTTTTGACGCAGGTTGTGGAGAAGCCGACGAGGAGAGGTGGGCTACTGGACCTCGTGCTATCAAATAAGGAGGGCCTAGAAGGAGATGTGAAGGTGGGGGGTAGCCTCGGCTGCAGTGACCATGAGTTGGTGGAGTTCAGGATTCAACGAGGAGGAGGCAGGGCTGTAAGTAGCCTTGCGACGATGGACTTCAGGAGGGCCAAATTTAGCCTCTTCAGAGACCTCCTCGGTAGAATCCCATGGGCTAGTGCTCTAGAAGGCAGGGGGGCCCAAGAGAGCTGGTTAGTTTTCAAGCAGCACTTCCTCCACGCCCAGCAGCAGTGCATCCCTGTGTGTAGGAAGGCAGGCAGAGGGGGCAGGCGACCTGCGTGGATGAGCCGGGAGCTTGTGGCAATGCTCAAGCAGAAGGCAGCAGTATACAAAAGGTGGAAAAAAGGACAGGTCCCCTGGGAGAAATACAGGAACGTAGTCAGGGAATGCAGAGATGCGACAAGGAAAGCTAAGGCACGTCTGGAAGGCAAGCTGGCAAGGGACGTTAAAAATAACAAAAAAAAATTCTTCAAATACATTAACAGCAAAAGAAGATCAGGGAAAACGTCGGTCCGCTGGCGGACAGGATGGGCACCTTGGTTACAAATAACACAGAAAAAGCAGAGTTGCTCAATGCCTTCTTTGTTTCGGTGTTTACCAAGGGCAGCCCTTTAGAGCCCCAGGCCCTAGAGGCAAGAGAAGAAGCGGGTGGAGAGGAAGACTTGCCCTGGGTAGAGGAAGATTGGGTCAGAGAGCACCTAAGGAAACTTGATACCCAAAAATCCATGGGCCCTGATGGGATGCACCCCAGAGTGCTGCGGGAGCTGGCAGATGCCATAGCTAAGCCGCTCTCCATCATCTTTGAAAGATCCTGGAGAACAGGGGAGGTGCCGGAAGACTGGAAGAAGGCCAATGTCACGCCAGTCTTCAAAAAAGGCAAGAAGGAGGACCCAGGCAACTACAGGCCAGTCAGCCTCACCTCCGTCCCCGGAAAAGTGATGGAACGGCTCATACTGGCCGTTGTCTCCAAGCACATGGAGGACAAGAAGGTGCTCAAGAGTAGTCAGCATGGATTCACCAAGGGGAAATCTTGCCTGACTAACCTGATAGCCTTCTATGATGAAATGACCGGCTGGATAGACGAGGGGAGAGCGGTGGATGTCGTCTATCTCGACTTCACCAAGGCTTTTGACGCCGTCCCTCACAACATCCTCCTGGGCAAGCTCCGGAAGTGTGGGATAGATGAGTGGACAGTGAGGTGGATTAGGAACTGTCTGGATGGCAGGGCCCAGAGAGTGGTGATCAGCGGTGCAGAGTCTAGTTGGAGGCCTGTAGTTAGCGGGGTCCCCCACGGGTCAGTCCTTGGTCCAGTCCTGTTCAATTTATTCATCAATGACCTGGATGAAGGCACAGAGTGCTCCCTCAGCAAGCTTGCTGATGACACGAAACTGGGAGGAGTAGCCGATACCCCAGAGGGCTGCGCTGCCATCCAGAGGGACCTGGACAGACTGGACAACTGGGCGGTGAAAAACCTCATGCAATTCAACAAGGCCAAGTGCAAGGTCCTGCACCTGGGGAGGAATAACCCCAGACACCAGTACAGGCTGGGGACCGACCTTCTGGAGAGCAGCTCTGCAGAGAAAGACCTGGGTGTCATGGTGGATGACAAGTTGACCATGAGGCAGCAGCGTGCCCTCGTGGCCAAGAAGGCCAATGGAATCCTGGGCTGCATTAAGAAGAGCATCTCCAGCAGGTCGAGGGAGGTGATCCTGCCCCTCTACTCAGCCCTGGTGAGGCCGCATCTGGAGTATTGTGTCCAGTTCTGGGCTCCACAGTACAAGAGGGATGTGGAGGTGCTGGAGAGAGTCCAGCGCAGGGCCACAAGGATGATCAGGGGCCTGGAACATCTGCCCTATGAGGAGAGGCTGAGGGAGCTGGGCCTGTTCAGCCTGGAGAAGAGAAGGCTGAGAGGGGATCTAATCAGTGTCTATAAGTACCTCAAGGGAGGGAGTGCAGAGGACGGTGATGGTCTCTTTTCAGTGGTGGCCACTGATAGGACTAGAGGAAATGGCCGAAAACTGAAACACCAAAAATTCCATAGGAACTTAAGGAAAAATTTCTTAACAGTGAGGGTGACAGAGCACTGGAACAGGCTGCCCAGAGAGGTTGTGGAGTCTCCTTCTCTGGAGATCTTCAAAACCCGCTTGGACGCAGTCCTGTGCCACGTGCTCTAGGTGTCCCTGCGTATGCAGGGGGGTTGGACTAGATGATCTCTAGAGGTCCCTTCCAACCCTAAGCATTCTATGATTCTATGATCACAATGGATAACGGGATTCATCACAATGGACTGCATCACAATACATAATGGGACGCAACACAATGGGGCGCATCACAATGGATAATGGGCCACATCACAATGGGCAGCATCACAATGGACTGCATCACAATGGGACGCAACACAATGGGGCGCATCACAATGGATAATGGGCCACATCACAATGGGCAGCATCACAATGAACCAAATCACAATTCATAATGGGCCGCATCACAATGGGTGGTATCGCAAAGGGAAGCATCAAAATGGACTGCATCACAATGGATAATGGGCCGCATCACATTGTGCCACATCACAATGGGCGGTATCTCAATGGATAATGGGCCGCATCACAATGGGCCGCATCACAATGGATAATGCATCGCATCACAATGGGCGGCATCACAATGGGCAGCATCAGAATGGATAATGCATCTCATCACAATGGGACACAACACAATGGATAATGGGCCGCATCACAATGGGCCGCACCACAGTAGGCTGCGTCACAGTGGATAATGGCCCACATCACAATGAATAATGGACTGCATCACAAAGGGTGCATCACAATGGCCTGCATGACAATGGGCCGCATCACAATGGATAATGGGAAGCATCACAATGGGCCACATCACAACGGGCCGCATCGCAATGGATAATGGGCCGCATCACAATGGGCCGCACCACAGTAGGCTGCATCACAGTGGATAATGGCCCACATCACAATGAATAATGGACTGCATCACAAAGGGTGCATCACAATGGCCTGCATGACAATGGGCCGCATCACAATGGATAATGGGAAACATCACAATGGGCCACATCACAACGGGCCGCATCGCAATGGATAATGGGCCATATCATAATGGGCTGCATCACAATGGGCCTCATCAGAATGGAAAATGGGTCCCCTCACAATGGACAGCATCACAGTGTGCAGCATCACCGTGGATAATGGGTAGCATCACAAAGGGTGCATCACAATTGGCTGCATCAAAATGGGCCGAATCACAATGAATAATGGGTAGCATCACAATGGCCGCGTCACAATGGGACGCAACACAATGGATAACGGGATTCATCACAATGGACTGCATCACAATACATAATGGGACGCATTGCAATGGAGCGCATCACAATGGATAATGGGCCGCATCACAAAGGGCCGCATCACAATGGGCTGCATCACAATTGATAATGGGCCGCATCACAATGGGCTGCATCACAATGGATAAAGGACAGCATTGCAAAGGGTGCATCACAATGGGCCGCATCACAATTGATGATTGGCTGCATCACAATGTGCAGCATCACAATGAACCGAATCACAATTGATAATGGGCCGCATCACAATGGGCGGCATCACAGAGGGACACATCAAAATGGACTGCATCACAATGGATAATGGGCCGCATCACATTGGGCCACATCACAATGGATAATGCGTCGCATCACAATGGGCGGCATCACAATGGGCAGCATCAGAATGGATAATGGGCCGCATCACAATGGGACGCAACACAATGGGACGCAACACAATGGATAGTGGGCCGCATCACAATGGACAGCATCACAATGGCCTCATCCCAATGGATAATGGGCCATATCATAATGGGCTGCATCACAATGGGCCTCATCAGAATGGATAATGGGTCGCATCACAATGGACAGCATCACAGTGTGCAGCATCACTGTGGATAATGGGTAGCATCACAAAGGGTGCATCACAATTGGCTGCATCACAATGGGCCAAATCACAATGAATAATGGGTCGCATCACAATGGCCGCATCACAATGGGACGCAACAGAATGGATAACGGGATTCATCACAGTGGACGGCATCACAATACATAATGGGTCGCATCACAATGTGCCGCATGACAATGGGCTGCATCACAATGGATAATGGGCCGCATGAGAATCGTCCACATCAATGGATAATGGGTCACATCACAATCGTGCGCCTCACAATGGATTAAGGGGAGCATCACAGTGGTACACATCACAATGGCACGCATCACAATGGATAATGGGTGGCATCACAAAGGGCAGTATCACAATGGGCCACATCACAATGGATAATGGGCCACATTGGAATGGACCATGTCACAATGGATCTTGGGCCGCAAGACAATGGGGCGCATCACAATGGGTTGCATCACAATGGGCTGCATCACAATGGATAATGGGATGGATCACAATGGATAATGGGCCTCATTGCAATGCGCGGCCTCACAATGGGGCGCATGACAATGGAGAATGGGCACATCACAATGGGCAGCCTTGCAATGGATAATGGTCCGCATCACAATGGTCTGCCTCACAGTGGATAATGCGCTGCACCACAATGGGCCGCATCACAATGGATAATGGTACGCATCACAAGGGACAGCATCACAATGTGCAGCATCACAATGGTCCGCATCACAATGGATAATGGGCCATATCATAATGGGCTGCATCACAATGGGCTGCATCAGAATGGATAATGGGTCGCATCACAATGGACAGCATCACAATGTGCAGCATAACAGTGGATAATGGGTAGCATCACAAAGGTTGCATCACAATTGGCTGCATCACAATGGGCCGAATCACAATAAATAATGGGTAGCATCACAATGGCCGCATCACAATGGGACGCAACACAATGGATAATGGGATTCATCACAATAGACTGCATCACAATGGGCTGCATCACAGTGGGTAAAGGACAGCATTGCAAAGGGTGCATCACAATGGGCCGCATCACAATTGATAATCAGCTGCATCACAATGGACCGCATCACAATGAACCGAATCACAATTGATAATGGGCCGCATAACAATGGGCGGCATCACAAAGGGACGCATCAAAATGGACTGCATCACAATGGATAATGGGCCGCATCACACTGGGCTGCATCACAATAGATAATGCACCGCATCACAATGGGGCACTTCACAATGGGGCGCATCACAAAGGATAAAGGTCCACATCACGATGGGTCGCATCACAGGGGGCCGCAACACAGTAGATAATGGGCTTCATCACAATGGATAAAGGGCCGCTTTACAATGGGCCATATCACAATGGGAAGCATCACAATTGATAATGGGCTGCATCACAATGGGACCCATCACAATGGGATGCAACACAAAGGATAACGGGATTCATCACAATGGACGGCATCACAATATAAATAATGGGAAGCATCACAACGGGGTGCATCACAATGGACTGCATCACAGTGGATAAACTGTCTCATTACAAAGGGTGTATCACAATGGGGTGCATCACAATGGATAATGGGCCGCATGACAATCCGCTGCTTCACAATGGGCAATATCACAATGGATAATGGACCGCATCAGAATGCGCCGCATCACAATGGATAATGAGATGCATCACATTCAGCCGCATCACAATGGGCTGCTTCACAAAGGATAATGGGCTGCATCACAATGGGCCACATCACAATGGTCCATATCACGATGTTTAATGGACCGCATCACAATGGGACCCATCACAATGGTCCGCATCACAATGGATAATGGGGCGCATCACAATGGGGCGCATCACAATGGATAATGGGCTGTATCACAATGGGCAGCAACCCAATGGATGATGGGTCGCATCACAATGTGCTGCATCACAATGGATAATGGGCCGCATGAGAATCGGCCGCCTCACAATAGATAATGGGTCACATCACAATGGTGCGCCTCACAATGGATAATGGGCCGCATCACAATGGATTAAGGGGAGCATCACAATGGCAGCATCACAACGGCACGCATCACAATGGCACGCATCACAATGGATAATGGGCGGCATCACAAAGGGCAGTATCACAATGGGCCGCATCGCAATGGATAATGGGCCACATCGGAATGGACCATGTCACAATGGATCTTGGGCCGCAAGACAACGGGGTGCATCACAATGGGTTGCATCACAATGGGCTGCATCACAATGGATAATTAGACTTTTCCTCAGACTCGCAATATGGCCGTAGGCTCCCAGCCCTATTGTCAGCCAGAAGAAAGCCTCCTGTTTCATTCTATCTAAAGGAGATGGGAAGAAGGCCCTCCTCTCCTGGAACGAGGCCTTGCCTTGAGTTTCACAAAGGCAAGTGACTTGGAAGCACAAATAGCAGAAAAGAAAGCTAGCCTGAGTGTCTGCAAGGACTTGCTCTGGGCTGTCCATCCAGCAAGGATCCCTAGTTCTTGTGGCATGGGATAAAAGGCATTCAGAGTTATATGGGCAGGTCCCACTTTTCTTTGCTCCAAGCCTCTCACCTGGTGTGGAGCTCCATGTCCTCAGCTTTATCCTCCTTCCCTTCTTCCACATTCTGAGGCACTAGTATGGGTGGCAGGTGCCTCTCCCAGAGCCGGAGGTGCTCAGCACGAAGCTCTTCTGTAAGCACGAGGCAAGAAAACACATCAGAGCAGAATCCCCGGGGCCCCTGGAACAGGAGTGATGTGTGGATCTGCTCCAGCCTGAGAACGAACTGCGAGGCCTCAAATGGAGTCCTTTAAAGACAGCTCTCCCAGGCACTCTACAGCCTGTCCTCACATGGGCTGCTCTCCAACTATTTGTTTTTTATCTGCAACATCATTTCTTGCCATGGTGCTTTGCTCCTGCTCTGTCATGTCCACACTAAGATACAGGATTTGTTTGTGACTGAAGAGAGTCTCTTTGGGGCAATAACTTCTTCCCATGAGAGGAACAGGTCCTGGGATCCTTCTACAGATCTCACTGGCCTTTAGTGCCTCTGGTGACATAGTCACCCCATAGGCAGTGGTTTGGGAATGGGTATGCAAAACTCACAGGCAAAGTGTAGAGCTGCCTGCTTTGAAAATCCAGTGAAGTCTTGGCACCTGCTCCACACTCCTAGCCATCTTCTCTGGGTTACTTTGATTCCAGGAGAAAGGTCATGAGATAGGACAATCTTTCCATTATCATTCTTCTCCAAAAAGAATGTGTTTTTCCTGAAGATTGTCCTTCAGCTTTGACTCTCTATCTTCCAGACTCCACAAATAGGAGAGCCTATTTGCAGTGCACAATAGGGCACAAGAGCACAGTGGGAAAGCTTAACTCAGAGGAATCAAGTGCAGCTGGGAGCGCTGGGCTGCCCTGATGTGTTGCTCCCTCAGGGTCACTTTCGATTTCTCATGTGGGCTAAACAGCAGCACATCGAGCGCAGACTGACAGCCTTGGCTCCAAAACCCAACACAGTGGAGAAGAGAAGGAGAAGGCATAACTCTCCCACCTGAAATGATCTACTCCATTACCTTTCTCAACACTAGAGTCATCTTCCCCAGTCTCCTCTCCCACTGCAGCCTTCACACCTTGCAGAGTAGACATTCTCACCCGTCTGAGTCTCACTGATGGACCTCTTATGGGTGGAGATCTCACAGGGGGAGGCCTCACAAGTAACTTACTGGGAGAGGTCTCCAGCTCATTCCTAGAAAGAGCAAAATGGCACCACTGTGAAGAAGGGGCTGCACATTTCCTTTGCTGCTTATTTTAGCTATGGGGACACGGGCACAAGTCAGAGCCACTATGAAGCCTTTCCATTCCAGATCAGAATATGAAGAATAGGTCCAATCCTCAAGAACTGTCTTAGGAAGTGGAGTGTTCCGATGCAGACCTCCAGTGCCTGCACGGGCAGCAACTTCTTCCCCAGGCTGCCGCAGGGCTTTCCCAGCCTTCCTGTTACAAGGCATCTTCTAAGCTTTCTAAGCAGTCCCTTCCATGCTTATGTCAGTGCACTTGGAAAGAACAGTCTCCAGGCCATTAAGAGAACAAACCCCTTGCAAGATGGGAGGCGCACAGAGCTCTGCAGAAGCCCACAAAGAGAACCTGAACAAAGGCTGAGCAAAACTGGAGTTCTCTGGGAATCACCCATTGGAAATAGTCCCAAATCACTTCTAGAGAGCCTTCACAAGCCCTGGCAATGCAACACTACTGAACACGTGGTGAGAAGGTGCTTGCTTGGTCAGGTAGGCACTAAGAAGCAAGGAATCCTACTCACATTGGGAAAACTATGACAGAGTCAGAAATGGTCAGAGAAGCTGCTGTTTCAGTATGTGAGATGACCGACTCCCACATCTCTGGCATCTGCAAAGGTGAGGGACACATACGAAATGGTGCCAACAGCAGGCATTGCTTCCTCTGTTGGGAGAAGCTGCTGCCTTTCAGAAAGTCTGACACAATCTTTGCTGTTTCTCACAGCAGCCCCATCCGTTGTACAGAATAGCAGCTGCAGGGGAACACAGGAGAACGGGTAGTAACACTGCCAGGCTTTGGGCAAGGGCAAAGATCGTGGGCCTGACAGGAAACCACATCTTGCCTAATGAACAAGTCAATGGAGGAGAGCCCAGGCCTTTCACTAGTCTGCATTTCTGGCTATTGCATTTTTTCTGATGGTTTCTGTTGCTTTCTCCTTAGCTAGGAAGGTGTTCAGATGTGAGCTTAACAACCTCAGAGTCTCTCCTGAGATTCAAATGGCTGTTCCTGCAGAATGCAGGGACAGGGACTCACTGGTCTGCTTTTCCCCTGCACAGTGGGTACAACTATGAGTGCCAAACTTCCAGTGTGTTTTCAGGGAGCAGCTGGTGGCTCCAGAGTAGGAGCCACTTCCAAAAGAAAAGTGGCTCCTCTCTTTTTGTTGGAGAAAAAGCTCTGGCCTAGAGAAAGGACTGAAAGGGCACCAAGGACTAGGACACAAGGAAAAGGCAGAGGTGGGAACCCAGGCTGGGCTGCAGGCTGCTTCTATCTCTGGTTTAGCCCTCGAGGGGCTCAGCTCAGACTGCTTTCAGCCCTCCTCTTTCCATCTGCACTTGAAAGTCCAGGCTGAAGGACAGGGAGGTGCTAAAGAGCCGGGGAAGGACACTGGCTGGAATGAGTGTTTCTGGAACACAGTGTGGCCACCACTAGCAGTGTACAGGTACACATATTATGGCACAGAAGTCCTTCATGCCCTGGGAGTGCAGAGACACACAAAAGCACTGGTCAGAACTTTTTGGCCAATATGGGAAGAACAACTAAGGTGGTCTGGTCCCATCTGGCCCTTGTTCTGCTTTTCTCTCTGCATTCCAGCTCAGAGGGAGGGTAATCAACAAGCCCTGCCACCTGCTGTGCTCCCAGCACCACTGAAGATGCTGTGCTGACGACACCACGGTACTGCTGGGCAGCTCATCCACAAGCTGCAGTTCCTTGTTATCATAGCAGAAGGACAGGGAATTGGAGCAACCCGCTCCTTTCATCATCTCCAAGAGGCAGAGCAACCAGAAGACAGAGCTACACAGTCACAGAACTAGAAATGCTACAGAGCAAGGGGACAAGGGCAATCAAAGGTACTATGATCAGCTGACGTACAGGAGTGGTGGAAGATATTACAGTCTTCCAGCATCAGAGAGGACTGAGATCACCAGAAGGTTGTCAGAGATGTCTGATGCCCTCAGCAGCCCAGGAGGGATTGTTGTGCAGGGACCTGGCGTTACTCTAGACCAGGAGGGCATGCCCAGACAGGCTGTGGCAGGCTAGGAGGAACCCAGGCACTTGGCTAGGGCTTCAAAACAGTGAGAAATAACACTGAAGAAATGGAAAACTTACCCCGAGAAGAGCTTCTTCCAGCATTTCAGACCCATTCAGCCTATGCAGAAGGCTTTTGTAAAAGCTCATTTTCACCACACCTCCTTCAATGACAAGTATGCCAATGTCCTTCAGAACAAGGACAACCTTCTTCCCACGCTCCAGGCAGTGGGAGAAAAGACGCATGATCTCTTCTATGCAAACCTCCACTGCTTTCTGAGGAACAGTGGTGTCTGAGGCAATGCGATCATACTTCAGGGGCTCAGCTTGCTTGTGACCTAGGTAGCAACAAAACAGCCACACAGTCACTAAGAGAGCCCTTCAGCAAGCTAAAAGAGAGTATCAGCAGCTGGAAGGTCTTCCAGCAGGGCCGTGCTACAGAGCTGTCTTCTTTAACCCTTGGAGAAAGCCCATAAGTAAGACTGATGTCATCACTCCCTTGGGAGAAATTCAGAGCACGCCACAACTGTACTCCAAGAGCACAGCAAAGCTTCCTTCCCTGCAGAAGCAGAAAGGAAGGGTCCTGGCTATCTCATATGAGAATGAGGCAGGATGGCGACTCAAGGAGAAGAAAAAGGGGGAGGCTCCCTGAAGAAGGGACTGCTCGCAGTTACTGTGCCTGCACCCGGGACATGCCAGGCTTGAAGAGACCTAGCTGTGCCACGTCACAGAGACTGCAATGCAGGAGGAAAATACAAGCAGTGCACAACAGCCCTTCATCTTACAGGCTGAATGTTCATTCATCTTCCTTAGTAAAGGATATGAGTTAACCATCTTTTTTTTTTTTTTTTTTGAATTGCTGCTTGTGAAGCCCAAGGCCTGTCCCTGAGGGATGCCAGACTGATGTCCATAGCACCATCAAATGGAGTCATTTTGAAAGGAAAGGCCCAGTCTGAACACAGCTCAGAGCTCTTGCTGCTCCACAGACATCACCCACACCACACTGCAGCTGTACTGCTCCCAGCACTGCCCAGCAGTCACAGCACAGCCGGCTTTGCAGGGCTTTTCCTACACACTGGTCCTCCCATCTCAGTTTCACTCTGCCAGTCGGGACTGCAGGTGGCTTCAGCCCCCTCCGAAGTAGAAGCAGCTTGGAAGAGCCAGCATCAATGCTGTTGCTCAACATTGCAAGCTTTGTTGTGGTATCAACAGGGAATGGGAGTTTTAACTGCATTACATTAGAATTAGCAACCCCAAAACACTTGGTTGAAGCCAGCTGTAAAAGCAAGTTTAAGAGGGAGAGAGAACTCCACTTGATTCTGCATTATGATGTTATGATAATAATAATAATAATAATTAAAGAAAAAAAAAAGCCCTGAAGGTTTTCTCAGGACCTAGCAAAGGAATTCTGGATTTCTAACAGCCATGGCTGAACAGCAGTTATCCATATCCCACAGATGTGTCAAGGCAAAGCAAAAGTTTCATTCTGTCTTCTTACCAGGACCAAGAGCCTTTTCATGTGTGAGACCATGATGCTTTGCAAGCTTCTTTGCAAGGCAAAACATGGGTCTGTGAACAATCAGAAGACCATTCTTGCCACCAAGGACTTGCTGCCTCACAACCCTGAAGACTCCAAGAGGAATAATTCTCACGTCCTGCACATAGAAGAGAAGAATTCTAAGCATGTGATGTGGAGAAACAGACTGAGGGCTTGCTTGTCAGATCATGTCCACGTTGTGATGGACTCTGCTCACTCCTGGCACACAAAGGGATGTCCCTTTCCCTCTGGAAAGCTTGGAAGAAGCTTTGGAGAGGTTCTTTGGAAGAATGTTCTAGCTCTTTTCCTCCCTCTCTGCCTCCCTCTCTGCCTTTCCCTATCAAAATTACATGCAAATCACCTCTCAATCCATAGGAAGGGTTTCCAAGAAGAGATATAATCTCTTAGGGCAGACCTACCTTGTTCAGCATCAGCTGCTCTATAATGCAGAGTGACACACTGTCCCAGATAAGCACAGCCACTGGAAAAGCAAGGGAACGTCATGTCATGCTCTGGGTTGGCCAGCTCACAGCCATTCAGCACATGTCTAACCAAGGAGATGTCAAGAGCAGGTGTCACCAAACAGCACCCCCTCCCCAACATAGCCCCGTTCCTGACAGGGCCTGTAGAGTTGAGGTGGGCACTGCCTTCCAGCTAGAGCCTGTCCCCTGTGCCCAGCAGCAGTCTGGAGCTGAAACAGGCATTAGATGGTGGAGATCCTGCCCCATGACATCCACGCAATGTCTCCCAGCTCAGAGCCTGCACTGATGGCCTGGAGGAACAAGGCAGTGCAGTGGGAAGGCAGCGGCTGGGGTGCCAGACAGAAATCCCTGATGAGCTGAGGAATGGTGAAAGGGCTTGTTTGCAGCGCATGGGCTTCCAGGAGCCTCTCCAGAGCCCAGCAGAGGCTGTGGGACCCCTTTGCTTTCTTCAGACAGATCTCCTTTCCCTCCAGACACAGCTCTCATAGGGTGGACTTCTCTCTAGGGATATTGGCAGTGGATTTCCACCCAGCAAGGGGATGGTGCTGTGTCAATGGCAGTTTGAGGGCTCAATTAATCCCTGAGGGTCTCCCCTGCAGGACCAAACTCCTCATGCAGGATCCCTGCACACACACGGCCACCAGAGCAGCTCCAACACCTTCCCCCAGTAGGAGCTCAGATGGGCCATCCCTGTTGCAAGGCCAGGAGTGACCCTTGGGGCGGGAATTTATTCCAAGAGTGCCCCAGGAGGGAAGGGGCTGTGTCAGGGTTGGGAGCCAGGAGTCCTGGCAGCCACATTGGCACCTGAGCCAGAGGGGACCATGAGCCTGGCCTATGGCTGCAGCCCCAGCCACATCCAGGCTCCCTCCAGCACCAGCGCTTCAACAGTCATATTCACGGTTCATGATCTCTGCGACAGCTCATGGGATAGAGCTTCAGCAGGTCTTACATTGTGGCAGCCATGCTGGCACTTGCTGCCCCTGGGACCTGCCATTGCCAGTGTCCCAGAGCTCCATCCTAGTTTCTTTGCTCTGAATAATGAGCAAACAGGAGGTGATGAGGAAACAGCTCCTCTCCTGCTCCTCCTGCACACGTCACCGCAGCCCTGCGCTATTCCAGACACCCCTCGCTGGGTCCCGCTCGGGGTCATGGGCTCCTCGCAGCACAGCAGAGCTGAGAGCAGTCCCAGTGCATGGGTTCTCCCGGGCTCGTCGCGACACGTGAGGAAAGGTCGCAGTGCGCTCTGAGTGCTGTGCCTGTGACACGGGATGTCCCCTATGAGCACAGCCCATGTCACAGAGGGGCCCAGCCCTCCTCACGGCGGGCCTGGCCAGAGCCGGCCCTGCAGTGGGCAGAGGCAGCACGGGGCTTTCAGGGGCTGTCCCTGCCCCACACAGACTGTGCAACATGGATTAACCCTCTTCCCACCGCGGGTCCAGGCCTCGCAGGGCACTGGGGCTGTGCTCACATGGTCACGGCTGCGCAGGCAAAACCTGGCTGCCAGGAAGGGCAGTGGGCATCACACTGTGCTCACCCCACGGCCGCGCAGCGCCGGTGACTGCTGCCACCGCGGGAGGAAGCGCTCACCACTGAGCCCACCAAAACATCCAGCAGCTCCCTGGCAGCCACCACAACGCTCTTCTCGCTGCCCCAACCAACAGCTCCTTCCCTTGACAGTTCCTCAGCCACAAAACCTGCAGGAACCTCTGTTCAGCTATGGCCAGTCTGCAGACGGCTTTTAGACCTTGTGACTGCAGCACTCCGGGGTCTCAGTTGAATGGGAACTGAGCAGGACAAGAGGCCGCAGGCTCGGTCCCCAGCCTGTACTGGTGTCTGGGGTTATTCCTCCCCAGGTGCAGGACCTTGCACTTGGCCTTGTTGAATTGCATGAGGTTTTTCACCGCCCAGTTGTCCAGTCTGTCCAGGTCCCTCTGGATGGCAGCACAGCCCTCTGGGGTATCGGCTACTCCTCCCAGTTTGGTATCATCAGCAAACTTGCTGAGGGAGCACTCTGTGCCTTCATCCAGGTCATTGATGAATAAATTGAACAGGACTGGACCAAGGACTGACCCCTGGGGGACCCCACTAGCCACAGGCCTCTGCACCGCTGATCACCACTCTCTGGGCCCTGCCATCCAGCCAGTTCCTAATCCATCTCACTGTCCACTCATCTATCCCACACTTCCGGAGCTTGCCCAGGAGGATGTTGTGAGGGACGGTGTCAAAAGCCTTGGTGAAGTCGAGATAGACGACATCCACCGCTCTCCCCTCGTCTATCCAGCCAGTCATTTCATCATAGAAGGCTATCAGGTTAGTCAGGCAAGATTTTCCCTTGGTGAATCCATGCTGACTACTCTTGAGCACCTTCTTGTCCTCCATGTGCCTGGAGACAACAGCCAGTATGAGCCGTTCCATCACTTTTCCGGGGACGGAGGTGAGGCTGACTGGCCTGTAGTTGCCTGGGTCCTCCTTCTTGCCTTTTTTGAAGACTGGCGTGACATTGGCCTTCTTCCAGTCTTCCGGCACCTCCCCCGTTCTCCAGGATCTTTCAAAGATGATGGAGAGCGGCTTAGCTATGGCATCTGCCAGCTCCCGCAGCACTCTGGGGTGCATCCCATCAGGGCCCATGGATTTGTGGGTATCGAGGTTCCTTAGGTGCTCTCTGACCCAATCTTCCTCTACCCAGGGCAAGTCTTCCTCTCCACCAGCTTCTTCTCTTGCCTCTAGGGCCTGGGGCTCTAAAGGGCTGCCCTTGGTAAACACCGAAGCAAAGAAGGCATTGAGCAACTCTGCTTTTTCTGTGTTATTTGTAACCAAGGTGCCCATCCCGTCCTCCAGCGGACCCACGTTTTCCCTGATCTTCCTTTTGCTGTTAATGTATTTGAAGAATTTTTTTTTGTTATTTTTAACGTCCCTTGCCAGCTTGCCTTCCAGACGTGCCTTAGCTTTCCTTGTCGCATCCCTGCACTCCCTGACTACGTTCCTGTATTTCTCCCAGGGGGCCTGTCCTTTTTTCCACATTCTGTATACCGCTGCCTTCTGCTTGAGCATTGCCACAAGCTCCCGGCTCATCCACGCAGGTCGCCTGCCCCCTCTGCCTCCCTTCCTACACACAGGGATGCACTGTTGCTGGACGTGGAGAAAGTGCCGCTTGAAAACTAACCAGCTCTCTTGGGCCCCCCTGCCTTCTAGAGCACTAGCCCATGGGATTCTACCGAGGAGGTCTCTGAAGAGGCTAAAGTTGGCCCTCCTGAAGTCCATCGTCGCAAGGCTACTTACAGCCCTGCCTCCTCCTCGTTGAATCCTGAACTCCACCAACTCATGGTCACTGCAGCCGAGGCTACCCCCCACCTTCACATCTCCTACTAGGCCCTCCCTATTTGATAGCACGAGGTCCAGTAGCCCACCTCTCCTCGTCGGCTCCTCCACAACCTGCGTCAAAAAGTTATCGTCGACGCTCTGCAGGAACCTCCAGGACTGCTTATGCCTGGCTGTGTTGTCCTCCCAGTTGATGTCGGGGTAGTTGAAGTCCCCCATGAGAACCAGGGCCTGTGACCGTGAGGCAACATCCAGCTGCCTATAGAAGGCCTCATCAACCTCCTTGTCTTGGTCAGGTGGCCGGTAGCAGACACCCACCACAGTGTCTCCCACATTAGCCTGCCCTCTAATCCTTACCCACAAGCTCTCAACTCGCTCATCCTCGACTCCCAGGTTGAGCTCCATGCATTCCAGTTGCTCTCTCACATAAAGAGCAACTGCACCACCTCGCCTTCCCAGCCTGTCCTTCCTAAAGAGCACATAGCCTTCCATGGCAGCGCTCCAGTCGTGCGAGCTATCCCACCACGTCTCTGTGATTCCGATGATATCATGACACTGGGACCGCACACAGATCTCCAGTTCATCCTGCTTATTCCCCATGCTTCGCGCATTGGTGTACAGGCATTTCAGGGAAGCAACAGAGGCCACAGGTTTCCCAGGAGGGGTGAAAGAGGACCCTCTGTGATCATTTCCTATCCTCACTTCCCCACTACCATACTCCCGCTGGACGCCATCTGACTTTGGCTGTGCGGTACTGCTTGCCGCGTCAGTGTGCCACTCCCCTTCCCCCTTCTTGCCTATTTTAAAGCCCTCCTAACCAGGTTGGCCAGCCTTTTTGCAAAGAGACGTGTGCCCCTCTTGCTAAGATGAGTACCATCGTTCCCCACTAGCTGTTGGTCATCAAACAGAGACCCATGGTCGTAGAAGCCGAAACCCTGTTGCCAGGTCCAGCGGCGCAGCCAGTTGTTAAGCTGCCATATCCGCCTTCTCCTCCTTGAGTCCATTCCCCTCGTTGGCAGAATGGAGGAGAACACCACCTGGGCACCTGTACCTTTGATGGCTATCCCTAGGGCTCTGAAGTCTTGCTTGACGTCCCTCATTTTCCCCATGGCATCATTAGCACCCACATGAATCAATAGTAGAGGATAATAGTCTGACTCCTGAACAATTCTTGGGAGCCTTTCTGTGATATCCTTTATTTTGGCCCCAGGTAAGCAGCAGACCTCTCTGGATGAGGGGTCCGGTCTACATATCGGTGCCTCCGTGCCCTGCAGCGTGGAGTCACCCACGACGATCACCCGCCGCTTCTTCCGGGTGCTCCTTTTCACTTTAGGGGGAGCAGCCTTGCTGCATGGATTAGACTGCCCCTGTGTAGAGATCCCCTTAGACGGGCCTTGGTTCAAGGCCTCCTCTATCTGATTCACATGTTCCAGGGCCTCGTACCTGTTGAACGTGGTAGGTTTTCTGACCCGCTTCATGACCTCACAGTGCCTGCCTGCTGACCAATTCAATTGCTGCAACAGAGGTGAAAGAGACAGAGCCTGACCCTGCCAGCCCCTCGGAAACCCCCTCTCGCTGCCACCACTCCAACCAGGAGGCTCACGTTGGAGCAGAGACCTCCAGAACCTCTTTCTCACTCCAGCTGCTCTGTGACTCAGTGACTGGTTGAACTGGATCCCCAGACACAGCTCACCATGTGGCTCCCTTTGATGCTGGGGACAGCTGATGTGCTGCTTGCTCACCTGGTGAGGAGGGCCTGCAGACAAGAGAAGCATCGCTGCTCTTATTTCTGCAGGCAGTAGTTTTTTCAGAGGCAAGCTCATGATCTCAGTCCAAGAGCCTCCAGTAGAGAAAGAAGATGCTGAGGTTAGTTCCTCTAGCTGAATTCTTGTACTGGCAGATGTAGGGAAAGACTCGCTGTCCTCTGCATCCTGAAAGCCACCAGCCAAAGGAGGTGCCACAGGCTTGGCTGCTGTGTGCACTGAGCACATTCTGGTGGCATGTCTGCGTGTTGGCCACGCGGCTCCTGAGGCTAGGTCTGACCCAGAGTAAGGAGGGGCCCCCTTGCACAAGCTCTTCATCAGGAGCCTCTTCCTCAGTGCTCTGCTCTGCTTGCTCATCCTGCAGCACTCCCAACCCTCTCCTGCCTCTTTTCATCTCCCACTTTTCCTTGGGGGCATGAGCATGCAGCTGCTCCAGCACCTCGCACTTGGTATCCTTCAGGAGCTCCACTCCTGTGATCCCAGGTTTGCACAAGTTGTGGAACCAATTTCTGGTGAGGAGCTGAGAGAAGAGAGGGAAATTTGTGAAAGGAGTTGCTTTTCCCACCAGGAAAGGCCTCCTGGGGCTCCACCAGCACTGGGACAACCAGGTTGTAGCAGCGTGGCACAACTGCTGGCCCCAGCACCAGGAAGGTTAACACCTGCCCCAGCCCATCCTTTGCATTCACCTGCTTGAGTTTCACATTGAGTGACCCTGATGCTGTCAGGGAGAAATGTTGCCCAGCTGCTCTTGGCCTTCCAGGTTGCAAAGGCACCCTCATGACTCCTCTTCAGCTGAGAATCATTGAATCATTAGGGTTGGAAAGGACTTTCAAGATCAAGTCAACTGTAAGCCCTTTAACACCCTGCCTGCTAAAACCATGTCCCTAAGAACCTCATCCGCGTGTTCTTTTGGGCACTGCTAGGGACGGTGACTTGGTACCAATCGCCAGCACAGCCAGTTCCAATGCTTCACCACTCTTTCCATGTAGATTTTTTTCCTAATATCTGTGATTCCTAACCTGAACCTCCCCTGGTGCAATGTGAGGCTGTTTCCTGTTGTCCTGTTGGTAGGTATTTTGGAGAAGAAACCAACCTTTGCCTCGTTACAACTTTCTGGTAGTTGTAGGGAGCGATAAGGTCTCCCCTGAGTCTTCTCCAGACAAAATAATCCCAGCTCCCTCAGCCGCTCCTCATAAAGTCTGGCTCCGGCCCCTTCACAGTGTCTTTGGACACGCTCCAGCACCTCTGTAGTGAGGAGCCCAAAACTGAACACTGTATTTGAGATGCGGCCTTATCAGCTCCGAGTACAGGAGGATGATCACTTCTCTGGTCCTGCTGGCTACACTGTTCCTGTTACAAGCCAGGATGCAGCCGGCTGCCTTGGCCATGTGGGCACACTGCTGGATCACGTTAATCCCACTGTCAGCTGACACCCCCAAATCCTTTTCTGCCACACATCTCTCCTGTCACTCTGCCCCAGGTCTGTAGCACTGCATGGGGTTGATGTGACCAAAGTGCAGGTCCTGGCACTTACCCTTGTTGAACCTCAGACTGTTGGCTTCAACCCATCGATCCAGCCTGTCCTACCTACTCTCTAGCAGATCAGCTCTTCCTCCCATGTGCCAGGGCAGGGGGACACGGGCACAGATGGGTTCCTGCTCTAAGGCAGACACCTCTGTACTTCAGCCCCTTCTCTGCAGCAATCTTGCCCTCCACCAGGCATCCTCATACACCTCTTCTTCCCTCGGGCTCTGTGCACACTGAGCTCTGGCCAAGACTGAGATGGACCCCGCAGGGCCATAGCGCAGTGTGAGCAAGTGCCATATCCTGCTCCTTCCCCTCGGTGCTCCCAGACAAGCACCAGTTTCCTGTGGGGATGGGTTTTTTTTTTTGTTTGCAGCCCTCATGTGCATGACCCATGTCCATGGGGTCTCACGCTGTGAATGCTCTTCTCCCATGGGCTCTCCACAGTCTGTATGGACATAAGCGGTGGTGGCTCTGCTCAGACCAAAGGGCCCTCCACCATGGGGCGAGCACTCACTGAGCCAGCCCTGGGGCTCTGTCAGTCCCGGCCCTACCCCACCACAAGATGTGGGGCTGAGCTCAGCCCTCCCCTGAAGGATATACTCTCCCAAAGCTCTGGCACAGAGAACCCTCTTCCGAGCTGCAAATACATCACTACACTCACAGACAGGAACATGAGTTAGAGAGGGACAGAGAGAGATAAAATAAAAACAGGCTCAGTCCATCCTTGGGAAGATGTTTGTGATGGAAGATGTTTTCATGGAGATCTTCAGACAGCTGTAGCTGTGCTGAACATGGTCCTGTACCTCTTTGCAAACACCTTCATCTAAAGTCTCAGAAAAAAAAAAAATGGCCCTGAAGGAAGCCATTGGCCACGCAAACTTTTGGCTTTTCATAATAGCCATTCTAAATATGCATGATTTATATCACACATATATATATGTAGCTATTTAATAGAGGTGCCTCAGCAGATTTGTGTTCTCTTTGGATTGCAATGGTGACAGGGGAGAGCGTAAATTGTGCTATGGTTACAAGGGACTGTTATAAATAAAATCTAAAATATGTTCACTAAATGTAACCCCCCCTTATTCAGACTGCAACACAGGCTAACAGTACATGTTGACACAAGGAACTTTCATAAATCATCTCAGGAAATTTATCTGAAAACTTTGGGAACAATGACCAAGGGCTGTTGAGGAAAGCTCAAAACACCTTCTTTCCCTGAAGAACAGAAAATGCTAAGTTTAAGATGCTAAGAAGATGCCAAGAAAATTAAGCTGAGACATTACAATAAGTTAAAATTCATTGGATTCAAATACATAAATAAATCTCAGTTTCACTGTTGTGATGAAGACAGCTTCACTCTTTAGCCAGTGATGGCATGTGGACAATAGCTTTATTATTCACCTTGGAGGGATATTTCTTAAAAATGTGTATATTTATAACATGCTGTCAGCATGTGCATTATTAGAAGCCCCGTTTTATATCCGCTGATGACTCTAGGATGCATTTTTGTTAAAAAAAAATAAAAAAAGTGTTTTCTCTTGGATACATAAGCACGTCCTACCGTCTTTTTCTTTGCTGAAGAAGTACTCCATGTTTGAGAATGTTTTCAAATAAACTATTTTTTCTAATAAACTAATCTTCTATCATCCATATCCTTTCATGGCAGAGTGATGGGCAGAAGCATGTAGTGTTGATGAAATCTTTTTGTGTGTGTGTGTGTGTGTTGCACCAGGGATAACAAAAAAAGTGCAGAGGAATGGAAAGCACTCCTTTGCATTCATATTTCATTTTGTTAGGGCCTCAGAGGGGCAGAATTACTGTTAATAGCTTTCATAAATTGTGTGAGTATGCATCCCATTTCTGAAGGGAATTCTACAAGTGGGAGCTCTTTAAAACAAAATCCATCTGCTCATGTGGAACCCCAGTGAAGCTGTGGCATTTTGATTAGAGCCTAACAGAGCCCTTGGGTGTTCCTGGGCAGCTCGGTCTTCTTGCTCTGGGCTGAGCCCTTCTGCACCACTGAGGACTCTAGGATGCATTCCTGTGAAGGAAAGGAAAATGTATTTCCTCTTGGATACATAGTCATTGCCTACCATCTTTTCCTTTGCTGATGGAGTACTTCATGATTGAGATTTTTTTTCAGATAAACAATGTATGCTGCTAGGGCATATTTTTCTTCTTGTCAATCATGGACATTTAGATATACCCCCTTATTCCTCTTTATTTTGCACTTTTTTTCTCCATCCAGATATTTACAGGGCAAACTGATGCATGGAAACATATAGTGTTGGTAAAGGAAAACAATTTCTACCAGGAATTTAAAAAAAAATCATAGAGGAATGTAAAGCGCTCCTTTGCTTGTGTTTCTAGTCAGCGTTTCATTTTGTTAGAGCCTCTGAGGGGCAGAATTGCTGTTAACAGCTTTTATAATGGTATGTGAGCATCCCATTTCTGAAGGGAAGTGTGAACTCTTTGAAGCAAACTCCGTATCCTCACACTGGGCCCCAGGGAAGTTACAGCACTTTGGGTGACCAAAGCCTGACCGAGTACTTAGCTGCTCTTGGGCAGCTCGGTTGTCTTGCTCCGAAATGGGCCCTTTTGCACCACAGTGAAGGATGTGGTGGCCGTGGATCTTCCCTCCAGGCCCACAGCTCCCCCAGCCAAGTAGTGTTAAGGTGTGCAGGCAGATGCCTCAACTCTGGCTCAGTGTGGACTTAGCTGAACAGGACGTGAAGAACTAGAGGGTAAAAGAAATCACCGGACACTGCAGCTAACAGAATGAGGCAGAGGGAGTAAAAAGGGGCAGTGGTGTGTAAGCAAGACCCTGACCACTGCACTTGTGTGGCCAAGCCGTGTGCCTGGTCACTTCAGTCTATTCCACTTGTATACCCCGTTCATGTTGATGAGCACATGTCTGTCCCTGCCCAGCGGGGAACATGGGAATGGCAGTGTGGGGTGCTGTGTTCATGGAAATCTCAGATTTGTTGAGTTACCTTCTCTTTCCTCCTCTATCACCAGAGCTCAGGCTGAAGGCCAACAGCCAGCAGGGTGGCAAAATTCAGCCAGAGTCCTGTTTGTGAACTAGAGCACTTCTTCTGCCAAACAGAAAAGCCACCTCTTCCCTCTGCTCCCCACCTGCCCCGGCCATGACAACACATGCCCTGCATGGAGTGGTTGGCTGCTTTTGGAGAAGAAGCCCCACCGGGCAAAAGCCTGGGCATGTACTGGAGACAAGGGGTAGGAAGCAAAAGCGTCCTAGGCAGTCACAAGCGCCCAGGCAGCAAGGGCAGGTTAAAGCGCTCCTTTGCACAGCGGCATTAGTGGTACAGCTGGCTTGTGCTGGCTGCAGGGAGAAAAAGCCTCATTGTCCAGAAAGTCATCCCTCCTCTGTCATTACCTCCTCTAGGAAAGAAGTTGGATAGCTCACGACAGTGGCTGGGAGCAGGCCAAGAGCTGGGCTGCACTGCCAGTGATCCATGCAAACCTCCCGTCTGCCTTGCCAGATTCCCTTCTTTTGACCCCCACCAGATCCCTCCCTTTGCAAAGAGAGCCTGCCAGGGTCCTCTGCATGGCTTTGAGTGCCCCTCCCAAGGCCTCCATGTCCCTTTGACGTGCTCCCTGTTCTGGCAGTGCCCCTCTGGACTCCCACTCTTTGGTGTTCTAGGGCACCCCAGGGCCCTCCATGTGCTGTTCACAGCTCTCCACAGTGTCTCCATGTGTGTTTTAGTGTTCCTGCAGCTCCTCACTGCCTTCTGGGGGACAACTGCTCTGCTGGAGTGTCTTTCAGTGTGCCCCAGGTGCCTCCAAGCACCTTTTAGGGCTCCCTGGAAGCCTCTGAGCACATTTTGGGGTGCTCCCTTGGCCTCTGTGTTTCTTTTAGTTTGCTCCAGGGACCTCTGCACACTTCCCAGGGGGCTCAGTGTGTCTATCAGGCGCTCCTAGGAACCTCTGTCTTGGGGCTTCGTGTGCCTTGTGGGCCCTTGTAGGGTGTTCAGAGCACTACTTGGAGCCTCTCAGAGGCCTCTGATTGCCTTTGGTTTCATCACAGTGCCCACACTTGATTTTTGGTGCATCTCATGAATGTCTGTCTGCTTCTTGGGGCATGGTAGGAGGACCCAAGCACCATTCAGTGTGCCCGAGCAGCCTCTGAGTGCCTTTCAGTGAGTTTTGTTTTTTGGTCCATTCCTGGGGCCTCAGGTGCCATTTGGTGTGTGCCAGAGATTTCTGTCTGATGATTCTGTCTGACAGTGGAGGGGAGGGGACTGAGCAGCTTGTGAGAACAGACTCTGTGCTTGAGAGTATCACCCACACATTCTCACAGCAGGCATTTCCTATGGGGGCTGCAGTTTTCCTGGAGACACATCCCGGCAGAGCAGGACTTTTTCTTTTTAGAGTTGTTCACTTCCATCCTGTGCTTCTATGCTCTGTTTTGTGGATATTGCCCAGGAGTTCTCATAACCTGGTGATGACAGGGTAGTGTTTCCATGTGAACATGTCCTGGAAGCACAGGCAGGACCAGGCACTGGGCACCCTTCTGTCAGCCCTTGTCTCCAGAACAACATTTCCTATGATAAAAGGGCACCTCCTCCATGATATGGCTGAAACTTGCCATTTCTTCATGGCATGATTACAAAAGTATGTGCAAGGGGGGGGGGCAGGTGTCGGAGATTGCGGCTGGTCTGCCGGTGGGCCCGGGGGCCGGCGCCACCGGAGGCGGCCATGACCTCTGCGGGGCGGTGCGGATGCCCGGAGCCCTGCGCCCCGCCCCTTCTCCGGTCTGGTGCACAAGATGGCGGCAGGCAGGCGGCGGCAGCAGCCCCTGCCCGGATGGCAGCGGCAGAACAGCCTGCAGCACCGGCCGGGCCTCCCCCCACGGCAGCCCGGCGGTACCGGCGGCAGAGGCAGGGGCTGGCCAGGGGCAGGGGCTGGCCAGGGCAGCAACCATCTACTGCATGACCGAGGCAGAGCTGGTGGACGTGGCACTGGGGGTTCTGGCCGAGGTCAGAAGCTGCAGCGCGAGGAAGCGCAGGAGAAGACCTGCAGCGCAGCCAGCATGGAGGAGCGCAGCAACTACGACAGGCAGGGGCAGGTGCAACCACAAAAGGGCCTACTCTTCTTCTTGTAAGATCCCTGTGTTCTGGAGATGAGCTCAGAGTCCCCAGATGATTAGAGATTGGACTGGATTCATGGTTCATCTCTCAGTGACAAGCAAAGATGGGGAATGGTCCCTCGACCTGCTGGCAACGCTCCCCCTAATGCAGGCCACGATTCCCTTGGACTTCTTGGCCATGAGGGCACACTGCTGATTCACGGTTAACTTGTCAACGAGGACTCCCAAATCCCTCTCTGCAGAGCTGCTTTCCAGCAGGTCAACCCCTAAATTTATACTGGTGTCTGGGGTTATTCCTGTCCAGGTGCAGCACCATGCACTTTTCCTTGCTGAACTTCATGAGGTTCTTCTGTGCTCAACTCTCCATCCTGTCTAGGTCCCTCTGAATGGCAGCACAGCCCCCAGGAGTGTTGGCCACTCCTCCCAGTTTAGCATCATCTGCAAACTTGCTCAGGGTGCACTCTGTGCCCTCATTTAAGTCATTGATGAGCAAGTTGAACTGCACCTCTGTCACAGGCCTCAAAGTGCTACAAATCTGCTCGGGCAACAAAGCCTTCTCTTGCCATTCCCGCACAGTCCAGCTCTGTTTCTCCCTGGCCTTGGGCACTGCAGGCTTTGCTCTCACAGTAGGAACCTCCTCTCACCATTTACATTGCCACCTGCTCTCAGCATGTCAACATGTCAGCATGGTTCTTCTCTCAAGTGGGGCCATTGCACACAGTGTCTTTGGCTCTTGGTAACAGGTTTCACTGTGAGAAATCCTCTGTGCCACACCTGATGTTTTGCAGCCCAAATATATGCAAATGCCTAGAGCCTGGCATAAAGAGCATAAACTGTCACAGGAACTCTACGTCATTGGAATAATTGAGATGCATTAGGACCACTCACACAACTGGAGGTCTGTGCTGCTGCAGTAAAAGCTCTTCAGGGGAGACTGTCAGTGAAGATGAGGAGGGTTCAGGTGCTTTATGTGGAGGGGCAGCTCAGAGTTTTGCAGTGCTTCCATGGGATTGATGAGGGTTTGAGCTCTTGCTTGTGGGTGAGCATCAGAGTAAGGGTGACATCATGATGGGAGCTACAGACCATGCAGTCAGAGTGAGGAGGTGGATGACAGCTCCTTTTAAGCAATGTGAGAAAGTCTGTAGATCACAGGTCCTAGCTCTTATGTGGGGATGGGAGTGTGAGGAGGGAAAAACACCAAGGAAAGCATCAGCCATGGGATATTCACTGTCATCCTTTCCTTAAGTGACTGTAAGAAGAGCAGATTTCCAGGTCCAGCAGAGGAAGGACAGGAGTGGAGCACAGACCCTGGACTTCAGAGGAACAGGTCTGACCTGTTCAGGGGACTCCCCAGGCAACAGGTGGGAGATTCCATAGAAGGCAGCTCTGAAGGGCCCAGGAGTTCAGGAAAGCCAACAGGTCTTTAAGGAAAACACGTGCCAAGCACAAAGATGGTCTACGCAGTAAAACTCGTTCAACTTTCTGGAGATTGGGATGTACCCAAGAGTGCTGCAGTAGCTGATGGATGTTATTGCTAAGTCACTCTGCCTCATCTCAGAATGCTCATGGAGAGTTGCCTGGGGTGTGTTAGGAAGTGTCGCCAGCAAATGGAGGGAGGTGACCCTGGCCCTCTACTTAGCCGTGCTGAGGCCACATGAGGAGTCCCGTGTCCAGTTCTGGGCTCTCCACTACAAAAGGGACATGGAACTACCAGAGAGGGTCCAGTGTGGGACTACAAAAATGATCAAGGGACTGGAGGATCTCTCCTGTGAGGAGATGCTGAGAAAGCTCGGGGCAGCAGCTCTCTGAAAGAGACCTGAGCATCCTGGGGGACAGAGGAAAAACATGAGACAGCAGCATTCCCTGGCAGCAACGGAGGCCGTAAGAATCATGGTGCTATGAGCAGCAGCACAGCCAGGAGGTCAAATGGTGATTGCCTTTAATCAGTGTTCATTAGACCACATGGAGAACCCTGCATCCAAGTGTGGTTTCCTGGAACAAGAAAGATGTTGATAACTGGGAGAAAATTAGGCCAAGGACCCTCACTAGAGTTGGGGAGCTGGAGCACTTACCCTGTGATGAAACACTGGAACTGGTTGTCCAGAGAGATTGTGTAGTTTCCTCCCTCAGAGGTTTCCAA
This sequence comes from Tinamus guttatus, assembly GCF_059628265.1. Taxonomy (NCBI): domain Eukaryota; kingdom Metazoa; phylum Chordata; class Aves; order Tinamiformes; family Tinamidae; genus Tinamus; species Tinamus guttatus. Next base: position 346,206 of record NW_028289524.1, on the reverse strand, counting down.
GACCAGAGTGCATGAAAACAGAGCAAGCTGGTGTGACACCAGGGCTGACCAGGCCGCGAGCAAGGAGATTGGGATAGAGATCTCCTGAGGCCCCATCCACCCTCTGTGCAAGGAGTCCATGATTCTTCCTGGAACTGGCTGGATGGCAGAGCTCTGAAGGTTGTGATAAATGGAGCCGAGTCTAAGTGGAGGCCTGTGGCTAGTGGTGTCCCCCAGGGGTGAGTACTGTTTCCAGTGCTGTTCAACTTTATTCATCAATGATTTGGATGAGGGGACAGAGTGCACTCTCAGCAAGTTCGTGGACAATACCAAACTGGGTGGAGGGGCCAACACTCCAGAGGGCTGTGTTACCATTCAGAGGAACTTGGACAGGATGGAGAGTTGGGCAGAGAGGAACCTCATAGGGTTCAACAAGGACAAGTTAAGGGTCCTGCACCTGGACAGGAATAACTCTGTACAGATAAGGGGTGACCTGCTGGAAAGCAGCTCCACAGAGAGGGATTTGGGAGTCCATGTTGACAACAAGTTAACCAGTTGCAAACAATGTGCCAGGAAGGCCAATGGGATCCTGGCCTGCATTAGGAGGAGTGTTGCCAGCAGGTTGAGGGAGGAGATCCTGCCCCTCTCCTCACCTCTGGTGAGGCCGCACCTGGAGTACTGTGTGCAGTTCTGGGCTCCCTGGTTCAAGAGGGATGTGGAACTTCTAGAAAGGGTCAAGTGTAGAGCAACGAAGAGGATTAAGAGACTGGAGCATGTCTTTTATGAGAAAACACTAAGTGAGCTGGACCTGTTTACTCTGGAGAAGAGAAAATTGAGAAGGGATCTTATCAACATGTACAAATACCTGAGGGGAGAATGTAAAGAGGTTGGGGCCAAACTCTTTTCGGTAGTGGCCAATGACAGGACAAGTGGTAATGGATATAAGCTAAAACACAGGAAGTTCCACTGCCATGTGAGAAAGAACTTCTTTACTGTGAGGGTGGCAGAGCCCTGGAACAGGGTGCCCAGAGAGGTTGTGGAGTCTCCTCCTCTGGAGATACTCAAAACCCGCCTGGATACGACCCTGTGCAATGTGTTCTAGGCGTCTCTCCTTGTGCAGGAGTGTTGAACTAGATGATCTCCATTAGTCTCTTCCAAACTCAACCATTCTGTGATTCTGTGATACGTACACCTGGATTTAGTGCTCTACCTTCTGCTTACCCCACTGTCGATCGTCCCTCATTTTGTGAAGCTCCACTCATTGCCCATGCCTAGGCACACGCTCTCCCTTGAAATCCCCTGAGATCTCCTGGGGGCCCCTCCAGAAGCATCTATCATCCACATGGTCTCCTCTGGGAAAGCCCCAGGTAGACACTTCAGAGACCATTCCCTATCATCTCCACTGGTCACTGAGAGATGAACCATAAACCCAGTCTAATCCCTAATCATCTGGGGACTCTGAGTTCATCGCTGGAACCCATAGATCTTACAATCAGAAAATCAGGCCCTTTTGCGGTTGCACCCCACCTTGGACATATTGCAACCATCCTGTGAATAAATGCCTGGTTTCAGACATATCACAGAGGAGATGCCCTTTAGTTATAGGAAATATTAGTCTGCAAGCCAGGGCTGACAGAAGGGTTCCCAGTGCCTGGTCCTGCCTGTGCTTCCAGGACATGTTTACATGGCAACACAACAGAGCATCACCAGGTTATGAGAACTGGGCCATATCCACACAACAGAGCATAGAAGCACAGCATGGAAATGAAGAGAACAACTCTAAAAAGAGAAAGTCCTGCTCTGCCGGGATGTATCTCCAGAAAGCTGCAGATCCCATGAGAAGGCTGCAGTGAGGAAATGCCTGCTGTGGGAGTGTGGGGGTGACATTGTCAAGCAGAGGGTCTGTCCCCACAGGCTGCTGCCTGAGTCTCCTCCCCTCCACTGTCCCTCCACTTGTAATGTTACAGCACTGGAGACAGAAGGGAAGAGCCCACAGTGACATCTGGCTGCCACCATCACAGGAGAGGGGTGTGAGATGACACCCTGACAGTGCCTGGGGCAGCTGAGCGCTCCTAATGGACATGGGGCCCATGGTCTCACCCCGTCTGTACTCATCTGAGCCTAACCCTGTCCCCCTGAGGTCCCTTGGTGCCAGTTCTGGAAGAGACACTGCACAAGGAAACTCTCCTCACTGCACTAGGGGCATGCGAGGGAGCTCTCTGCTGGAGAAGGGGGAAGAAGCCTGGCTTCCCGCTTCAACACAGGATGTGGGTCCAATTCAAAGGAGAGGTTCCCAAGGAGACATGCAATGAAGTGGATATACTTATTTATTTACTTATTATAGTTGTCTGAGATGGATGTACAAGAGAAAACTAAAAAGGAAATAAATGCATAACACACATCCCTGTTGAGGGATATTCTGATGAGGGAATGAACGTAGGGCAGGTATTGGCAATGACCTCATATCCATTGAACCATCTTTTCTAGTGTGTCCCTGAGCTCCTTGTTCCTCATGCTGTACATGAGGGGGTTCACTGCTGGAGGCACCACTGAGTACAGAATAGACAGCACCAGATCCAGAGCTGGGGAGGAGACAGATGAGGGCTTCAGATAGACAAGCATGTCAGTGCTGGCAAAGAGAGAGACCACGGCCAGGTGTGGGAGGCACATGGAAAAGGCTTTGTGCCGGCCCTGCTCAGAGGGGATCCTCAGCACAGCTCTGAAGATCTGCACGTAGGACACCATAATGAAAGTGAAACATCCAGTGCATAAACAGGCACTAACCCCAAGAAGCCCAACTTCCCTGAGGTAGAACTCTGAGCAGGAGAGCTTGAGGATCTGCGGGATCTCACAGAAGAACTGCTCCACCACATTGCCTTGGCAGAGGGGTAGGGAAAATGTGTTCGCAGTGTGCAGGAGAGCATTCAGAAAGCCACTGCCCCAGGCAGCTGCTGCCATTTTGACACAGGCTTTGCTGTCCATGAGGGCCCAATAGTGCAGGGGTCTGCAGATGGCAACGTAGCGGTCATAGGCCATGACTGTGAGGAGAGAATACTCTGCTGACACAAAAAAGACAAACAGAAAGATTTGGGCAGCGCATCCCAGGTATGAGATGGCCCTGGTGTCCCACAGGGAATTGTGCATGGATTTGGGGAGAGTGGTGGAGATGGAGCCAAGGTCGAGGAGGGAGAGGTTGAGGAGGAAGAAGTACATGGGGGTGTGGAGGCGGTGGTCGCAGGCTACGGCTGTGATGATGAGGCCGTTGGCCAGGAGGGCAGCCAGGTAGATGCCCAGGAAGAGCGAGAAGTGCAAGAGCTGCAACTCCCGCCTGTCTGAGAATCCCAGGAGGAGGAAATCATTGAGGGAGCTTCTGTTGGACATTTAATCTTGATTCAGTGTACTCTCCAATGAGGAAAAAGCATCAACAAGTTAAAGTTAGAACAAGCTTCTCTGAATAAAATCCATTCCACTCCTCATGGTACCCCCACATGGGTTCTTTCCTTTACCTTGTTCCGCTCCCTTTCTTGACCTCTGGTTTGTGCTGGGTGAGTGTGCTCTGCCTCTCTGCCTGCCTCCAGGGCAGTCAGTCCTGCTCTACTGGGGGTGTAAATGGAGGTGTCAAATTGACTCATGCATTTGCAGAGGACACCTGGGGAGGGGTGCTGTGACCTGAGTGAAGGGGATTTGGTGAAGTGTGGAGTGAAGGGAAGTGGGAATATTCTCCACTTACTATTGTGACAGAGAGAGAGAGGGAGAGGGAGAGAGGCCACACTCATGACAGCTCTGTTTGAGAGGGAAGATCACTGGGAGGGGTTAATCTAACCCCCCTTCCAGTTTGCTCTCTTCAACAGAGGTGTCTGGACCTGAATCAGTTACCACAGTTCCCACTCCAGCAAGGGAGAGGAATGGTGCAGTGAAGGCAGGGGCTGAACTGACCCTTTCTGGGTATCTCATTTCCACTACGACGGACCCCATCCTCACATCACCTAAATGTCTTCACTGTTCCTTGAGGGAATGCAGTGGGAAAGGGAAGTTACTGCCTGAACTGCAGCTGAATTCCCCTCCTTAGCTCCAGAGAGCAAAACCAGATCAGCACAGACAGGTGAAAGAATAAAGAGCAACAGTATGAACCTTCTGGCAAGGGAAAGTAAGGAGCAGCAGACAGAGGAGCACTGAGGAAAGCCTTCACCTCCCCCAGCTGTGCACGCCACCCCCCAGACAGTGACATCTGAGGACAGTCCCTCTCAGTCCCTTTGTCCTGCACTGGGAAAGGACCAGGCTGCAGGAGAGACACAGCCGCTCTTCTACCAAGGAGGGGGCTCATGGCCAGGACTCCATGGCCTTGAGGGGTAGGAGAGGAGACACGGGGCTTTGCTTAGAGGAAGACATCTCCGTTGCAGGGACTGACTGGGTTGATCCAAATCCCACCTCTCACAGCAATTATAGTTCCCTCCCATTTGCTGATTGTATCTCCACTGCTGGAGCTTTTCCTGCTGGCAGCACTTCCTCTGCCCCATGTCTTCTCCCTGTCAGTGTCACAGACACTGTCCCATCCTCTGGACACTCACTCTGCTCTGCAGCAGTCCAGGGACATCCCTCTGTTTGCAGATGGGGAGGAGAAGGTCAGCCAGACCCTGGTGAGGCCAGAGAAGGTGATGCTGGTGCTGTCTGCAGTCAGGGAGGGGTAAGGGACTTGCTGAGGTTCCCCACAGATCTCTCCATTTAAGGGATTGGGAGTCTTAGTCTCCTGGCGTCTCCTTTCCATACACCCCTGGCCCTTAACAAACAAGACAAAACTGAAAACAGACTCCTGAAAGCTCCTTGTCTTTAACATTAATACTGCCTTGACTGTCCTCTTAGAAAGGCTCCTTCAGAAAATGAGCCTGTCCTGATGGGGGTCTCTCCTCCCACCCAGAGCATCTCCCTGCAGCACCGTGGGGCTTTCCTGGGGCAGGCTGAGTGCCGACCCTCGCAGGGGCAGAGTCACTGCCCCGGGCACACAGCACCCTGGGACACAGGGACACTGCTCTGTATTACAGCCCGTGAGCACCTGGGTGCACTCACAGCCTGCACTGTCCCTGGAAGAAGGCAGTTGTGATGCCCTGTCCCTCTGAACATGTGGGTGGGAATCCCTGCTCTAAAGCAACCCCCTAATTCAAACAGGAGAGGCTGGGAGAGACACCCTGACACATCCTATTGATCTGAAGGTGCTGTGCCAGGTTCAGAAGATCCCGCCAGGACTCACAGCACTGTTGCCCCGCAGACACAGACTTACCGTGTCAAGGGCTCGGAAGAGTTCTCCCTGCACTGAGATTCTCGGGTCTCCTCCCATTCCCTATTGCCTTTCACTTATGAGCGACTCGTCCCAGCCTGGTGCCTGTGGGCAGTGCCCTGAGTCTTGGTGCTCCTTTATGAGGAGCTGCTCCTGGGCAGAGCTGTCTCTCTGCAGTACCTGCCAGGTTGCCATGGGCTCCCGCAGTCCCAGGAGCCAGGCCCAGCTCAGGAGCAGGGACCTAGCTGGAGATGGGACATTTTCTGTCCCCTGTGCATTTCCGAGATGATCACAGGCCTCCAGGGCTGATGGTTCCTGAAAGGTACTGAAAGGTCACCCCTGGCAAATGTCCACTCACGTCCACAAAATGGTCACCAATGGTCTCTCTGTTAGCCGTGGAGAGAGACTGAGACATTGTAGTTGGTCTCATCAGAGGATGATTATCTAAGAGAGGTGGACGTGTCCTGCTCTACAAGACCCTGCTCCCATCTCATAAGCAGACAGAACACGTGCATAGGGACAGAGAACAGTGCAAGTTAATTTCCTTATGCTTCAAGACCTCATTTGGAGGAGTACAGCAGGACATCTAATGCCTGCACATCTAACACTCCACAATCGCAGAAGAGGATTCTATCTACCGAACTTTTGGGGTCCAGAAAACAGCTATGTGCATGGGAGCTTCTTGTCCAAGCTCCCATTGCAGTCAGTGGAGATGGTGGCAGGGAGTCAGCTATACACACACGCTCACCCCTTTGGACTTCAGAAGGGACAAAGGTTGGTCCAAGACTTGTGCAAGTGTCTACTTGCTCTGAGAGGGCAGTGAGGAGACCCATGTCCATCTCCTGCATCAGCCGGGTGGAGAATCTTCTTGGCCATCTGACATCTCAGTGCTTATTACCCTCTAGAGCTCCATTCTCTCAGACTTCTGCAGAACCAGACATTGCAAAGACCTTGCATAATTCACTGCAGACCGTTGGTTTAATGAAATGACAACAGGCCTACTCACCATGTCAGATGCATGGGGTGTCCAGCACAGCCACCATGCTCCTAGCACATTCAAAAGGGAAACAAGAGAAAAACCAGGCCTTTCAGAAATGGTTGGTAGGCAAGCACCCTAGGACACCTCAGTTTTCACACCTGTTCCCCAAAACTGATTCCCACCACTGCCTTCATGCAAAGACCCCCTTAGAGAGGGATAACAGCTCCCCTCCTCTAGGTAGCCATGCTACTACTAATGCAGCTCCATAGGTGTCTGGCCTTATTCACGTGAACGTGCACCACTGGCTCGTATGGTCTCCCTTGTAACATGCAGGTCCTTCTCTTCAGGTCAGTCCTCAGTTTCTCATGTTCCACTCTGTTTTGATACACAAGGTTATATTCTTCCCCACACTATGGGGCTGCCAGGAGATTTCCTTGGCAGTGGGAAGCAGCATGAAAAGATGAAATATCCTGAAATATCCCCAGCTTGGGAATTTCTGATCAGGCTTTAGGATGAGGTAATGTCACTTGAAAGGCTAATGCTGTAGTGCAACAGGCCACCCAGCCCGAGGCAAGGATCATCCCTTGGCTTTGTGTTACAAGGAACAGCCAGTGGGGATGGAGAGACATCAGTGAAGGGAAGGAGATCCCGTGTGAGACCAAAGTGGGGAAGCAGGCTGGGTGTTTATAGGCTGCATGGACACAGCCACATGGGTATGAGCCAGCATAGGACAGCCTCTGCTGGAGACAGCCTAAGGCACTGCCAAAGCTCAAGGACCCCAAAGGAGGTCGGCATCCTCTTGGCTATGGCTGTTGTCTCTGCCACCAAGGCCTACCAGGAGACCCTGGGACCTCCTTGTCCTCCTTGCCAACACCCTGAAAGGTGTCGTATCATTGCCCTGCACTGAACACTGCACACCCCCACCCATGCACTGTGTCCCCAGGATGACCTCCAAAAACATGTGGGGAAAGGATTTCCCTACCCAGAAGCTCAGTGACTGAGCTTGGACATTCTACCTGATAAAACACATCAAGGGTTAATGTGGCATCAGAACCACCTTGCACATTTCCTCTGCCTACCTGTTACCAGTGATTATGATTTTCTGCTCTAATCAGCTGGGGAGTCTTTGCAGCTAACGACTCTCAGTGGGACCCATTAATGCTCTACAGAACTTTGGAGGTTGCTTCTGACTTGGAATTCTTCAATGTTTTGTTCAGCCTCCTCTCAGTAACTGAAGTTCATAGGCTCAGCACCAAACACACCATGGGACTCATTAAAAAGCAAAAAGTTCTGACCAACTATGTCTTTCCCTGTAATTTTCTTCAAGTCTTGCATGGCTAATTGCGGGAGGCCAGACACGACTCCTGAAGGCTTCGATATGAGTCTAACAGAAATCACTTTATTTGCGTTACAGCACTCTATTTATCTACTACATTTCTGTTAAGTCATCTAGCCACGCGTACACTTATATTGCGATTGGCTGCATACTACTGTCCACACATCTTCTACTGTACTAGGTTGGCTGTAGATATCGGGGGCACACGTTTACATGATTGGCCCGCACACAGTCCTCTATCCTGCACCGATAAGCTTGTTTACAGGTTCTTCCTCTCCTACTTCTTTGTTCTTGCAGCTGGTGGTTTTCCCATGATCTTTTCGCCTTGCTCTTACTCCGGTTCATCGTATTCGTCTTCTATCAGGAAGCCTCTGTTACTTAGATATGCTCCCACAATTACCCCTTTTTGTTCTTGAACCAGCCAAACCTTCTTACAGCATTCTCAATCATATTGGATACACATTTCAATAAACAAGGCACAACTAGCAGAATGCAACATAGAATCAACAACACCATTCCAGCACTTCTAAATAATGAGTGAAACCATCTCAAAATTTCCCATCCATTTAATGAATTGTCCAACCATGACAGACCCTCATCCTCTGTGACTTTATGCAAAATCTTTGCATGATCCCAAATGTCTTGGACATCCGTGTGTATTTTTCCAGACTGATCAATATTAGATAGGTATTCGTGGTGGCTCTTCCAGTGTTGGTCTCCTACTCCCACAGAATAGCTACTTGCAGAATTTATATCCTTGCTATGGTTCAGTTTAAGCTTTATTGTCGTCCAATGGCCTGTTTTGTTTTGAAAGGTGCCTAGATTCGGGCCTGATAAGTTATAGTATATATAAGGCACCGTGTTGCTAACCAATTGAAGTATAAAGGGCGTTCCTTCCATTTCAACATTCTCCTCTGTACACTGATATGATGTACTGAGTAGGCTATACGGATTCAGGTCTGTCCAGTTGCTTAGAGGAATACCTAACACCAGTGCATCAAATTGATCTGCTATCCCAAAAAGTCAACAACTCTTAATTTGGGTATAATTAACAATCTGCCTAAGAAGCATAACATATCCATTAGCGTTAAAAGCAGCATCAGCTCCTATAATAGAGTTAAAAGCAACATTACCTCCTAAAAGCCACAATATACAGCTAATAACAACAGTAACACCTCTTCTTCCCATGTTTTCCTTCTTCAGGCTCACACTTTCCACAGCTAGGGTACCGGCTGCTTGCCTGCTATGTCTGATGTATGCGAGTTTTCTTCCAGCCAAGGTCTCACCCATTTCACTGACACCCATCTGGTTCCAGTATCTGTAACGACACAAGCATACCCTTTTCCCCAGGTTATCAAGTCCAAAGGTCCCGTCCATTTCCCTGTGTTCCAGTCTCTCAGCATCACCTTACACAGCCCGATTTTACTTCTGTCAGGGCTCCCTTTAGCCCAGCCCCGTGTTTGACCATCGGAGGGACTAGGCTGTCCCAGGGTAGCCTCAAAAAATTTAAAACATATACTGCTTTTGTCAATCTCTCTGCAGGCATAATTCCCAATTCTCCCCCTTTTTGTTTTTGAAGCTGACGTTTCAGCGTTTGGTTCATACGTTCCACTATGGCCTGCCCAGTAGGGGAGTGTGCAATGCCCGTAATGTGCTCTATGCCCCAAAGATGGAAAAACTCCTGTGTTCCTCATGTGATATAGCCAGATCTATTACCAGTTTTTACCCTTTATGGGACTCCCAATGCTGCCATAGCCACCCACATGTGGCATTGAATATATTTGCTGGATTCACCCATCTGTGCTGTGGCCCAGACAGCCATAGAAAAGCAGTCGACCGACACATGGACATATTTTAGTCTGCCAAACTCCAGTATATGGGTAACGTCCATTTGCCACAGTTCCAATGGACCGGTGCCTCTGGGATTCACCCTAGTCGGGCGGCCACCCCTGAATTGCTGACAATCAGGGCAGGCTTGTATAATCCCTCCTGCCACAGCATCTGTCAGGTTAAAATGTCGTCGTAGCACCTTGGCAGACTGATGGAAAAATTGATGGGAACGCTGAGCCTGTTGAAATTTATCCGGTGTGGGGCCTGTCCATGCTGGAGTGACCAGCTGATCTGCCCGTTGGTTTCCCTCGGACAACTCACCTGGTAAATTCGTGTGACTCTGAATTTTTAATAAAATATGGTGCCTCGCGTATGTCGAGCATGAGCCAGAGTGTTTTAAAGAGGGCAAACAGAGCTGCATTGCTAACTTCTTTCAGAATTGTGCGTTCCATGTGTTGAACAATACCTACTACATACAGGGAGTCACAGACCACATTCAGGGCCTGATCCTGCCAGCGCTGAAAAGCCATGGCGACGGCACGTAATTCTAGTTGTTGAGTGGAACCACTAAAGTCCGATAACACCACCTCCTTCCAGATGTTTCCCTCTTTCCAGGTTAATGCTGACTTCTGTCATCTCCCTCTGGCGTCTGTAAGCACAGTCACTCCCTTAACCAGCGTTGGGGATCGCCGAGGAGGGCGCTCTTCGAACTGTCCAAGTTTGACTGCGGTCATAAAACGATGGGGTGGCAGGTGGCCTCTAACCTGCACTGGATAGTCCAAGAGGGCAACTTGAAGTGACACAAAGTTCTGTAAAGCCCACTGTAGGTATTCTGCAGCCAACGGCACAACGATAAAACTGGGTTCAAATCCTGCTATTTCCACTGCCCGAGATCGTCTTTTCATTATCAGCTGTGCAAAAGCTTCTAAACGAGTTGTCACCATACGCTTGCGTTGAATAGGCAAAAAAAATCCGCTTGAGTATATGAAGGGAATCTTAAGAGCAGCAGTGGGTAGTCGTTGTGGTTTAGCAAGAGCAAACCCACCGGTTTATCAGGGTCCCGGTGGCTGGCATATGCGGTTGATACCCTTTCGGATACCCTTTGTAGTGCTAGTTTTGCTTTGGGGGAAAGCTCACGTGGGGCATCAACTCCGCCTCCCCCACCGAAGGAGTTGTATGAGGGGTTCTATATCCACGCTGGAAATACTGCACACCGAGCGTACTCAATTAATATCGCCCAGGAGCTTCTGTACATCATTTAGGGTAGTGACTTCTGTTCGCAGAAAGAGCTTTTGTGGCCTAACAGCTGTTCTAGCAATCTCCTAGCCCAGGTAGCACCAAACTGGCTGCCGTTGTACTTTCTCTGGCACTATCTGTAGACCTCCCACTCCTAGGATCTTTTCCATCTCCGTCAGCAGACTTTCTGCCTCCAGATGCTTTCTGGCTACTAAGATATCATCCATATAATGGTAGATCAGTAGTTCAGGGTGTATCTCACGGATGGGAGTTAATGCCCACGAGACATAGAGCTGGTACAGGGTGGGCGAATTTTTCATACCCTGGGGAAGCACTACCCAATGATATCGCTGCACAGGGGCTTGTTTGTTAGCTGAGGGTACAGAGAACGTGAGTATTTCATGATCCTCAGGATGCAATGGTATGGTAAGGAATCAGTCTTTTAAATCGATCATTAAGATGTCCTAGTCTTTTGGGGAGGTTCTCTATTTCCATTTCTATTTATGTTTGCACAGCTTCAATTTGGTTTCCTCCCCAAAAATTGCTTGGGATTTCCATATATTAAGGAGGCCTCCGCTCCAGTAGCAACTGGGGCATTTACAATTTGTAAGGACTGTTGCCGGTCCTTCCGTGTCAGTCACACTGGAGCTTGGCCGTCACTTCATTCTTGTTTCCTATGCTGAAGTATTTCCCTAGTCTCTTTCCAAGGATACAAGTCAGAGTACGGCTCCCAGTGCTCCACTGGTGGGGGGCGGTGCACGGGGCGGGTGGTGGGGGGCGCTGCAGTCTGAGTTATTCCTGGCTTTCCTGCTTTCAAATTCTGCACTTTCTTGTTGTGTTTATTCAGCCCTCTCTGCTGATATATATTACACAATAAAGATCTAAAGACCACACACACAAACAGCACAAACAGTTTCTATCCAGTGGCATGACCTCACATAGCTGTGCACTTCACTAGTGAGTTCCACTGTCTCAATTACCAAATCCCATCCTTGTTGCCAATTAGGTTGCGAATGGGCTTGGGATTCGGCAATAATCATAGAATCATAGAATCATAGAATGCTTAGGGTTGGAAGGGACCTCTAGAGATCATCTAGTCCAACCCCCCTGCATACGCAGGGACACCTAAAGCACGTGGCACAGGACTGCATCCAAGCGGGTTTTGAAGATCTCCAGAGAAGGAGACTCCACAACCTCTCTGGGCAGCCTGTTCCAGTGCTCTGTCACCCTCACTGTTAAGAAATTTTTCCTTAAGTTCCTATGGAATTTTTGATGTTTCAGTTTCCGGCCATTTCCTCTAGTCCTATCAGTGGCCACCACTGAAAAGAGACCATCCCCGTCCTCTGCACTCCCTCCCTTGAGGTATTTATATACACTGATTAGATCCCCTCTCAGCCTTCTCTTCTCCAGGCTGAACAGGCCCAGCTCACTCAGCCTCTCCTCATAGGGCAGATGTTCCAGGCCCCTGATCATCCTTGTAGCCCTGCGCTGGACTCTCTCCAGCAGCTCCACATCCCTCTTGTACTGTGGAGCCCAGAACTGGACACAGTACTCCAGATGTGGCCTCACCAGGGCAGAGTAGAGGGGCAGAATCACCTCCCTCGACCTGCTGGAGACGCTCTTCTTAATGCAGCCCAGGATCCCATTGGCCTTCTTGGCCACGAGGGCACACTGCTGCCTCATGGTCAACTGGTCGTCCACCATGACACCCAGGTCTTTCTCTGCAGAGCTGCTCTCCAGAAGGTCGGTCCCCAGCCTGTACTGGTGTCTGGGGTTATTCCTCCCCAGGTGCAGGACCTTGCACTTGGCCTTGTTGAATTGCATGAGGTTTTTCACCGCCCAGTTGTCCAGTCTGTCCAGGTCCCTCTGGATGGCAGCACAGCCCTCTGGGGTATCGGCTACTCCTCCCAGTTTGGTATCATCAGCAAACTTGCTGAGGGAGCACTCTGTGCCTTCATCCAGGTCATTGATGAATAAATTGAACAGGACTGGACCAAGGACTGACCCCTGGGGGACCCCACTAGCCACAGGCCTCCAACTAGACTCTGCACTGCTGGTCACCACTCTCTGGGCCCTGCCATCCAGCCAGTTCCTAATCCATCTCACTGTCCACTCATCTATCCCACACTTCCGGAGCTTGCCCAGGAGGATGTTGTGAGGGACGGTGTCAAAAGCCTTGGTGAAGTCGAGATAGACGACATCCACCGCTCTCCCCTCGTCTATCCAGCCGGTCATTTCATCATAGAAGGCTATCAGGTTAGTCAGGCAAGATTTTCCCTTGGTGAATCCATGCTGACTACTCTTGAGCACCTTCTTGTCCTCCATGTGCCTGGAGACAACAGCCAGTATGAGCCGTTCCATCACTTTTCCGGGGACGGAGGTGAGGCTGACTGGCCTGTAGTTGCCTGGGTCCTCCTTCTTGCCTTTTTTGAAGACTGGCGTGACATTGGCCTTCTTCCAGTCTTCCGGCACCTCCCCCGTTCTCCAGGATCTTTCAAAGATGATGGAGAGCGGCTTAGCTATGGCATCTGCCAGCTCCCGCAGCACTCTGGGGTGCATCCCATCAGGGCCCATGGATTTGTGGGTATCGAGGTTCCTTAGGTGCTCTCTGACCCAATCTTCCTCTACCCAGGGCAAGTCTTCCTCTCCACCAGCTTCTTCTCTTGCCTCTAGGGCCTGGGGCTCTAAAGGGCTGCCCTTGGTAAACACCGAAGCAAAGAAGGCATTGAGCAACTCTGCTTTTTCTGTGTTATTTGTAACCAAGGTGCCCATCCCGTCCTCCAGCGGACCCACGTTTTCCCTGATCTTCCTTTTGCTGTTAATGTATTTGAATAATTTTTTTTTGTTATTTTTAACGTCTCTTGCCAGCTTGCCTTCCAGACGTGCCTTAGCTTTCCTTGTCACATCTCTGCACTCCCTGACTATGTTCCTGTATTTCTCCCAGGGGGCCTGTCCTTTTTTCCACATTCTGTATACCGCTGCCTTCTGCTTGAGCATTGCCACAAGCTCCCGGCTCATCCACGCAGGTCGCCTGCCCCCTCTGCCTCCCTTCCTACACACAGGGATGCACTGTTGCTGGACGTGGAGGAAGTGCCGCTTGAAAACTAACCAGCTCTCTTGGGCCTCCCTGCCTTCTAGAGCACTAGCCCATGGGATTCTTCTGAGGAGGTCTCTGAAGAGGCTAAAGTTGGCCCTCCTGAAGTCCATTAATAATCACACAAAACAAGGTAGCTACGGTGAGTCTTTATTCAGGTGAACGCACATTAAAGAAGAAAAGTATGAATAATTACTCTTGAGGCAATACTTGTCGGCAGGATACTGAGACTGAACATTCTCTCAAGTTGGCAGATTAGAGGGTTGCTGACAGGCTCCTAACTCAGCAGGCATCCCCACGGAGACAACGTAGGCCTCGGTGTTAGGAGTCTCACCCCTCCTCTCTCCACACTGTCTGTTTATGCCTGGTGCATCCTGCCACGTAGGGCCAGTACGTGTCAGCAGGCAGACCGGGGGGCGGACAAACTCCGCCTTCAGTCACATAACCTTCCCTCCTGGGTGCGCAGGTGCGCATACCAGTAAGGGGTCTCAGCCATCAGTCTGAGGGTCCTGCCTTTCTCATCTCCCTCCCTCTTGGGTGTTTGACCTTCAGACTAGTTTAGAGGATGTTTGCAGTTAAGTTGGCTACAAGCCCGGTCGAGCAGCCGCCTTCAAGTGCTTTTGGAGGAGGTCGGCTGTGAACCTGGCTGAGCAACTGCCTCTGTGCTCCTTATCGCTCAGCCCGGGCAGGCAAACATCTTCTTTCTCAAGATCTGGGTTCTATTTCGCACAATAGTTTTATGACTCTACAGATCATACAAATTTCCGCCTCCAATACATGCCACCCTGTGATCTGTAGAGGACCCGAACAGATAACATTTTCATAGAAGTTTCAACCATACCTCGTGTCAGCATCATTATACAAAGGATACAACATATAATACAGATGAGCATAGCAAATAGAAATAATAGCCCTAATAAGGGTTTCTGTCCTCACTTAAAGCATTACAGTTCTCCAACCCCCACTTTAAAAGATGGATCAAATCCCCGGGCTGGATATCTTTACCCCTCCTGGATTTCACTTGGATGCTCACACATCCATCTATGGGTCCAGGTGGCATCCACCCAAAGATTCTGAGGGAGCTGGCAGAAGTGCTCGTCAAGCCACTCTCCATCATCTATCAGCAGTCCTGGTCAACAGGGGAGGTCCCAGATGGCTAGAGACTTGCCAGTGTTGGCAAGATGGAGGATCCAGGGAAACTACAGGCCTGTCAGTGTGACCACAGTATTGGGGAAAGTTATGGAGCAGATCATATTGAGGGCAATCATACAGCATGTGCTTGATAAGCAGGGAATTAGGCTGGAACAATATGGGTTCATGAAAAGCAGATCCTGCCTGACCAGCTTGATCTCCTCAGACCAGGTGACCTGCCTAAGGGATGAGGGAAAGGCTGTGGACATGGTCTCAGTAGACTTTAGGAAGGTTCTTGACACAGTCTTCCACTACATTGTCCTGGAGAAGCTGGCAGCTCAAGGCTTAGACAGGTGTACTCTTTGCTGGGAGAAAAATGGAGAAGATGGCTAGGCCCAGAGAGTGGTGGTGAATGGTGTTAAATCCAGCTGGTGACTGGTCACGAGCGGTGTTCCCCCAGGGTCAGTGTTGGGTCGAGTCCTCTTTAATATCTTTGTCAATGATCTGAATAAGGGATAAGGGGATTGAGTGCACCTTCAGCAAGTTTGCAGACAACACCAAGCTCAAAGGAACATTTGATCAGCTTGAGGGCAGAAAGGCTCTAGGGGAGGATCTGGACAGTCTGGATCAATACGCTGAGGCCAACTGTATGGGTTTCAACAAGGCCAAGTGCTGGAACCTGCACCTCAGTCACAAGAACCCCATGCAGCTACAGGCTTGAGGCTGAGTGGCTGGAGAGCTGCGTGGCAGAAAAGGATCTGCAGGTGTTGGTCGACAGCCATCTGACCATGAGCCAGCAGTGTGCCCAGATGGTCAAGAAGGCCAAAGGCATCCTGACTTGTGTCAGAAACAGTGTAGCCAGCAGGACCAGGGAAGCGATCATCCCCCTGTACTCAGCATTGGTGAGGCTGCACCTCGAATCCTGTGTTCTGTTTGGGGCTCCTCACTACAAGAAAGACATGGAGGTGCTGGAGTGAGTCCAAAGAAGAGGAACAAAGCTGGTAAAGGGACTGGAGCACAGACCTTATGAGGAGCGGCTGAGGGAGTTGAAGTTACTTAGTGTGGAGAAGAGGAAGGTCAGGGATGACCTCGCTCTTTACATCTGCCTTAAAGGAGGTTGTAGTGAGGCAGGGTTGAACTCCTCCCCCATATGTGAAAATAGGACAAGAGGAGAAGACCTTAAGTTGTGCCAGGGGAGGTTCATGATAGATTTTAGGAGAAAATTCTACACAGGAAGAGTAATCAAGCATTGGAACAGGCTGCCTGAAGAAGTGGTGGGGCAGTATTTAAGAAATGTGTAGATGAGGCACTTAGGGACATGGTTTAACAGATATGGTGTTGAAGGTTTCATGATTGGACATAATGATCTTGAAGGTGTTTTCCAACAATAATTATTCTATGATTCTATGATTTCTCATTATTGTTCAGATACCTCTCAACTCTCCAGTTGCTCCTTTGAGCAAGTGGAGAATTTCAATCTTGCCTTGCCTTTCAGGAGTGCAGTTGCTTCTTCAGCTAGCTGTTTTAGAGTGTTTCTATGCAGGCTGTTATATCTATTTGTCAAAAACATCTCAAGGAAGGTTATTCCTTGTGGACTGGGAACCTCCCTGGAGGCAACTTGGACTCAACATAGTGATCAGGATTGCATTGTGTTTCTTAGGACAGAGGATGAAGCTTATGCTTGTCATACAGGTGATTAGTTTTTTTTTTTTTATCTCATAGGACCCTGGATGAACTGCAACAGCTGTAACATTCAGCTCCTGCCTGGAGCAGAAAAAGGCTAGATTTGAACCAGAGCTATCCAAGTCCCCAGTGGCTGAGGAGAGAAATGTCAGGGCTGGGGATCTGAACAGGAAGGTTGTCCATACAGGTCTCCTCTCAAAAACACTGCTTTTCCCACATGTGCAGACTTCGTTGGGAGACACTGTAGGAACTGGAGAATGTGGTCAGATTCTGAAAACAGAATGAAAAAAGAAAGCTGAAAAGCAGCCATCCTTCTTTTTCAGGTGCAAATTGAAATCTGCCTCATTTCAATACATTGCTTTCCAATTAGCCACACAAGAAAAATATGACATATCCTTAGATATGTTTTTTTTTTTTCATTTTAATGAGCCCTGGGAGTATTTGGTGCTGAGTCTATGAACCTCCAGGAGCCTGAGAACCTCCAAGAGGAGATTGAGGAAGTCTCTCCAGCAGTTACACTCAGAAGCAAATGGCCAACTTTCTTGGAGAGTTAATTGGTCCTCTTGAGGACCATTAGCAGCAAAGTCTCCCCAGGGGCTGAGTAGAGCAGAAAGTTGGAGGCCCTGATTGCAGATAAGCAAAGACGAAGCGCAGGTTGCTCTGATGCCAGGTTAACACTTCATGTGTTTTTCAAGTACATTGGCCAAGCACAGGTGTCCAGACTCTGAATAATGGGGTCCTTTCCACCATGCTTTGCCCGGGTCTCCTGGTGGGTCAGTGCGTGGGTGGGGGTGTTCAAGGCCAAGGGCAGCACACCTTGTGTCCCTGGGGGAAAGCAGGCAAGGAGACCCTGTCCCCATCCTCAAAATCAGAGACACCAGCCATAGCACAGGTGACATAGACCTAGTTCTTTTGGAGGCTTTTGGCCATGGCAGTGCCCTTGGCCCTCTCCCCCTTGGGCTCTGCTACACATTGCTATTTCTGTGCCTGTTTGCCTGCAGCCTGTAGACATCCAAACTGCTTCCCACCTTGCTCTCGCCCCAGGATCTCTCCATCTCATATGATGTCTCTCGGTCTTGTTCACTGTTCTTTGAAACAGAGGCATGGGATGATCCTAGATACCTTCTGCATGATCTCTTACGTCACAGAACTACCCTTGAAGTGAAATTTCTTGTTTTCCTGAAGTGCAGTCTGTACATTTCAAGCTGCTGTTGGTGACTCTTTCAACTTCTCATGCTCTTTCCCATTGTCAGAGTAGGCTCCATCATCTATGAAACCACCCTTCTAGCAGTCACTGGCCAGTGTTATATTCGCCTTAGCTGTAACACCTCACCAGGCTGAAGAAACCCAGGTCCCTCAGCTTCTCCACACAGGCCATGTGCTTTAGGTCTCCAACTGCATCTCTGCAGACCCCCTCTGGAGCCTCTCCTGTTCCTCCTCATTGCTGCAGCACTGGGTGTACCACAGTGGGACACACAATTCCACATGTGGCCACAACAGGGCTGAGTCATGGGGGCTTAGAACTGCTCTTGCCTGAGTGTCCAGGCACTTCCTAACGCAGCCCTGTGTGCAGCAGGCCCAGCTGTGGTGAGCATGCACCACAGGCTTGTGTATCATAAAAGGTAATGCAAAAGAAAAATCAAGGCTGTATGGGAATCCCTGCCCAGCAGTCCTGAACCTGAATACCTTAAAGTGAAGGGGGACAAGGAATCATAGAATCATAGAATGCTTAAGGTTGGAAGGGACCTCTAGAGGTCATCTAGTTCAACCCCCCCTGCACACACAGGGTCACCTAGAGCACGTGGTACAGCACTGTGTCCAAGCGGGTTTCGAAGATCTCCAGAGAAGGAGACTCCACAACCTCTCTGGGCAGCCTGTTCCAGTGCTCTATCACCATCACTGTTAAAAACTTTTCCTTAAGTTCATGTGGAACTTTTGGTGTTTCAGTTTGTGGCCATTACCTCTAGTTCTGTTGGTGGCCACCAGTGAAAAGAGACCAGCACCTTCCTCCTCACTCCCTCCCTTGAAGTACTTATAGACACTGATTAGATCCCCTCTCAGCCTTCTCTTCTTCAGGCTGAACAGGCCCAGCTCCCTCAGCCTCTCCTCATAGGGCAGATGTTCCAGGCCCCTGATCATCCTTGTGGCCCTTCGCTGGACTCTCTCCAGCAGCTCCACATCCCTCTTGTACAGTGGGACCCAGAACTGGTTGCAATACTCCATATGTGGCCTCACCAGGGCTGAGTAGAGGGGCAGGATCACCTCCCTCGATCTGCTGGAGACACTCTTCTTAACACACCCCAGGATCCCACTGGCCTTCTTGGCCATGAGGGCACACTGCTGCCTCATGGTCAATTTGTCCACCATGACACCCAGGTCCCTCTCTGCAGAGCTTCATCTGGTCCTGCATATTTCTGACATTTGTCCATGGTCACCCACAACTGTGCCAGGGTACTGTGGATTTCCTTGGCCATCTCAGGTGACCCTGGATGCCTTTTCCTCCTACACAAGTACCAGTCACTATAAGGATGAGGCACGGGCAGATCCTTACAGTGCAGAATGCTGATATATTTCGGTGCAGGCATTTCAAATATTAGAGAATGGTTGAAGTTGGAAGGGACTTGTGAAGATCATCTTGTCCAGAGCCCTGCACAAGCAGGCTTACTTACTGCACATTGCACAGGATCATGTCCAGGCAGCTTTGGAATATCTCCAGAGAAGGAGACTCTTCCTTGATGTATTTCTACACAGTTATGGGATCCCCCCTCATCCCTCTCCTATCCTGGCTGAACAGGTGCAGCTCTCTCAGCCTCTCCTCAGAGGAGAGGTGTTCCTATCCCCTAATCATCTCTCTAGTCCTCCACAGGATTCTCTCCAGTAGTTCCATGTCCCTCTTGTACTGAAGAACACAGAAGTGGACACAGGACTCCAGATTGGACCTCACCAAGGCCAAGTGTAGAGAGAGGCTCTCCTCCCTTGGCCTGCTGGCAACAGTCTTCCTAAAGCACCCCAGGAGGCCACCATCCTTCTTGGCCACAAGGAGCCATTGCTGGCTCGTGGTCAGCTGGCAGTCCACCAGGATGCCCAGGTCCTTCTCTGCAGAGCTGCCCTCCAGCAGGTCAACCCCAGTCTGTACCAGTGCATGCAGTAATTCTTCCCTAGGTGTAGGACCCTGAACTTCATGAGGCCCAACTCTCCAGCCTGTTCATTTCCCTCAGAATGACTGCACAGAGGTGTGGAGTATCAGACACTGCTCCCAGCTTGGGACCATAAGGACACTTGCTAAGTGTGCACTCATCCCCTTCATCCAGGTGATCAATAAAGTAGCTGGACGAGACTGAACCCAATATTGATATCTGGGGAACACCAATAGCTACAGGCCTCCTGCTAGAGACAGCTTCCCTGATGAGTTGCTTCTTCAGTTTTACTGAAAGGTTCATCCCTTCCACAGTCACTGGTCACCAATGAGCGAGTCCTAAATGCAGAGCTCATTACGCATTTCTGAGCTGTTTTCTCCTGAACCCATGGAGAACTCTGTGAAGTAAGGCCTTTGGGGTACAATTCCTTGAGCCTATTCTTAAAAGCAGCTTCCTCTAAAGAGCAGCCTTCAGGCACTGCACTGGTGGAACTTTCTGCTTTTAATGACAGAGTGAGGGAGTCAGCTCTGACCCAGACTTAGACACCAATTTATTTGGAAACCATATGAGACAAAGTAGTCTGATTCAAGGAGGAACAAATCCAACCATTTGTGTAGCAGCATGTTAACAAATGCTAGTAATAGTAAATCTAATAAATGTAAAGAAATATTGCTCAGTCCTGGTACAGGATACAGTGGGATTCACATGTGGAGAGCAACACCAATATTACCATTTCTGAATAATGTCCATGAAATTACTTTCCTCAGGGCATCCTTGAGCTCCTTGTTCCTCAGGCTGTAGATGAGGGGGTTCACTGTTGGAGTCACCACCCCATACAGAACAGCCAGCACCAGATCCAGAGCTGGGGAGGAGATGGAGGGAGGCTTCAGGTAGGCAAACGTGGCTGTGCTGATGAACAGGGAGACCACGGCCAGGTGTGGGAGGCACATGGAAAAGGCTTTGTGCCGGCCCTGCTCAGAGGGGATCCTCAGTACAGCTCTGAAGATCTGCACATAGGACACCACAATGAAAATTAAACACTCAGAGTGTACACAAAAAGCAATCACAAGGACTCCAACTTCCCTGAGGTAGGAATTAGAGCAGGAGAGCCTGAGGATCTGGGGGATTTCGCAGAAGAACTGCTCCACCTCATTACCTTGGCAGAGTGGTAAGGAAAATGTGTTCCCAGTGTGCAGGAGAGCATTGACAAAACTGCTACTCCAGGCAGCTGCTGCCATTTTGACACAAGCTCTGCTGTTCATGAGGGTCCCATAATACAGAGGTCTGCAGATGGCAACATAGCGGTCATAGGCCATGACTGTGAGAAGGAAATACTCTCCTACCATCAAGAAAAGAAACATAAAGAACTGTGCAGAACATCCTGAGTAGGTAATGGCCCTGTTGTCCCACAAGGAATTGTGCATGGATTTGGGGACCGTGGTGGAGATGGAGCCAAGGTCGAGGAGGGAGAGATTGAGGAGGAAGAAGTACATGGGGGTGTGGAGGTGGTGGTCGCAGGCTACGGCTGTGATGATGAGGCCATTGGCCAGGAGGGCAGCCAGGTAGATGGCCAGGAAGAGCGAGAAGTGCAAGAGCTGCAGCTCCCTCCTGTCTGTGAATGGCAGGAGGAGGAAAACACTGAAGGAGCTGCTGTTGGACATTTGCTATCTCAGGGCATAGTGCACTGTCCTGGGAGAAAAAAAAAAAAAAAAAAGATGTGGCATTTTAGCAAGAGACATTTCAAGAAAGGAAAACCAGTAAATTAAAAAGCATTCAATTTCTCAATAAAAAAAATCACACTGATTTTCTCTTTATTAGAGGGCGGGGACAGGGAAGGGGCATCTGCACACTTACCTGGCTTGAACCCCGTTTTGTGCTGACTGGGTGTGTTGTAAGGATTTGGGACCTCTACCCATGGAATGTGGAGGGAATTGAAGTGAGTAATTCTGACACTCACAATAAAATCACTTTTCACATAACAGGGCTGTTCAGCATCTTCACACCCATTTCTAAAGGATGTGGACTGTAGAAGAAAGATTTTTTTTTTTGACATTATTTTCTTTGAGATGCCCCTCTCCCACTGGACAGCGCTCTTTGAAGATAGCAATCATTGTCCTTTCTGCTGCGAGTGCTGAGAGGAAAGGCTTCCCTATCACTTGGGGCAGCGTGGCAAGAGCATTTCTATTACCCCAGGTTCCAGCTGTCCTGCACTCACACTGCTTTGAGCTGGAGGATGATCACACTTGCATGTTACCCTAAAAACCACACTCCCGTGCAGACCCCTGTTTCACATAACTTGCAGCATTGATATCTGAACTGCAGCTGAAATCCTCTCCACCCAAGTGAGCCTAAGAGAAGACCAGGAGCAGCATGGACAGGAGGGAAGCAAGGAGCAACCCTGAGGCACAGGGACACTGCTCTGGCTTAGAGCCCATGCAGACCTGGGTGCACACCCAGCTTCACAGCCCTGCAGCATCCCCGGGAGAAGGAAGCAGGATGCCCTGTCCCTCTGAAGCAGCCTCTGCATTGGAGATGGGAGGAGAGCGATTGCCCCAAACCCTATCAAGTGATGGCGTTGACTGGGTGCAGAAGACCCCTCTGTAAACTCAGTAGCATTGCCCTGCAGCCAGAGACTTACCATGCAAGGGGCTGGGAGCTCACTTCCACAGTGAGCTCTGCTCTGTCCTCCCGCTCCACACTGCTGTTCCCCTCTCCTCTCCTCTCCTGTCCGCAGCAGCAGGCAGTGCCCGCAGCCCTGCTGCTCTTGGCACAGGAGCTGCTCCTGCACTCAGCTGTCTCTGGGCAGTGCTGCCTGGTTGCCACGATCTGCCTCCGTCCCAGGAGCCTGGCCCCACTCAGGAGCAGAGGCCCAGCTGAACTCACCAATTTCTCTGTCTCTTGTGCTCCCTTCTCCTGGGAAATGTATACTAAATAACCTGCTGTCCTTTTCTTAGCAGTTCAGACAGACGGATTCCAACACTGCAATTTCTTTAATCAGAGGATGACTTTCTATGAAAGGTAGAAATGTTCCCCTCTGGAAGCTCCGTTTTGCATCTCTCAATTAGCCAGGACACCTAGGTGTGACAAGAACAGAGATCATTGACACATGGTTCACATGTTGATTCACATGAGCCAATCTGGGCATCTTGTGCTGGTTTAGAGGCCCCTGGCATGGAGTGGGATTCAAGTTCCTCCTGTGAACTCCACAAATATGAGATTCCCCTTGCCAAAAGCAAGGCAAACACAGTGTAGTGGTCTACATGAAAACTCCTTGTCCAAGCTCACATTTTAATCATTTGAGATGGAGGATGAGAGGCAGTTGCTCACAGCAATACTTGGTGACAGTGGAGGAGACTGAGCTGATCTAAGGCATATGCCTGTGTTCGCTTGCTCTGATGGAGCAACTGGGAGAGATGTATCATCCTAGGGGATCAGGTGGGGACCAGATGTGGAATTGCCTTGGCCGTCTGAAATGACCCCAGATGCCAACTGCGACTAGTGCCCCACTTCTTATGAAGCCGAGGTAACGTGCTGGAAGGACCATGTCAATGAATTTGGTGTCCAGCACAGCCACAGGCATGTTTCTGGCAGATACAGTACAGAAGGTAAAGGAAAACCATGCCCCTTTGCAGTGATTGCTCGGCAAGAGCCCCAGGGCATTTGGCATTTCCTTCCTCTACCCAAGCAAATGAATCTCACATTGTCTTTTGGAGTGGTGGAGTCACCTTCCAGGGCAATGTTCAGAAAACGTGTGGGTGAGGCACTAAGGGCCATGGTTTAAACAGGCATGGTGCTGAGGGATTACGGTTGGACTCAATGATCCTGAAGGTCTTTCCCAATCATAGTGATTCTGTCATTCCATGAATGTGTCTGGGAGGACTTACTTACTGCATGAGTCACTCCTCACCAAAGTGAGGCTGCTCTACCTGCAGTTCCCCAGATGGCCCTGTTGGCCTTTTCTGGAGAGGGATGGAATATGGAATAACTTTCTACACTCCATGGAACTTCAACTCCTCTCCACAAGCTTTTAAAAATGACAGTGAGTGGTCTTGCAGTGGCAGCAGTCAGCTCTCACAACATCCTCGGCTGCAGTACCCCCATTCCCATTGACTAGTGTAGTTTGAGCTCTAACAGGTAACCCCTTACTAAGATCATCCAGTATTGGCTGTTTGTCTCCTCTGGAATCCTGACTCAATGCACAACCACCTGGGAGACCTTGCCTTTGCAAAGGGAAGGTAACAAGGAGTTTAGTTCCTCAGACCTATCTGCATCTGCTGCTATAAGGTTCCCTGTGCCATTTAGCAATGAGGACGTATTTTCCTTTTTATTCTGGGATTCTTACTGAAGCCGCAGCATCCCACCTTCATGCTCTCGATCTGCCCTTCAAGTTTCAGTCCTGTGGGAGATTTTTCTTCCCTAACAGTTTGCTATGATTTTGGACAATATTTTTAAATTTTCCTTTTGCCTTTCCCTTCTTCCTCCTTCTCTACGTTGTCCTAATCCCCTGGCACTAAGGTGCGAGGTCCCTGTTTGGCCAAGTTGCTGCCCTGAGGTGTCTGCTACTTTTAGTATCAGGATGGCCCATCCTTGTGCTTGGCAGGTCTGTCCTTAAAGACTTGCTGGGCTTTTCCTGAGCTTCTGGGCCCTTGAGAGCTGCCTCCACTGCTATCCCCCACCAATGCCCTGAACAGGCCAGGAAGTCTGCTCCTCTGTAGTCCAAGGTCTATGCTGCTACCGTCCTTCCTCATTCTTCTCAGGATTCGGAACTCCACATGTTCATGTTCACAATAGGCAAGGCTGATACTTCCCCATCCCTGATCAGCTTGTGTTTGTTTGAAATTTCCAGATACAAGAAAGCATCTCCCTTATCAGCTCATCTGGCAGTTGTGCAAAGAAGTTGTCCTTGATGCCCCCCAGAAACCTCTTAGACTGCTTGTGCTCTGCTGTTTGCCCTTCCAGGTCTTGGCATGAGGATTAAAGTCCCCTAGACAAGAACCAGGGCCTGTGATCAACAGGCTTTCTTAGGCTGCATGCTGTAGGCATTTCCTTGATCTGCTGAGGTGGTCTGTACTTCCATCATAGTATCATCCCTACTGTGATGAGCACCCACAAGCACCCTCCCAAAACCTTGCCTTCACACAAAGCAACCCCTCCCCTCAAGAGATTATACCCTACAAACATTGTTTCCAGTCATGTGAGTGATCTCACCACATCTCAGTCATTCCAATGACATTTCATTCCTGTGACGACTTGGACAAACCCATCTGCTCCTGCCTCTACCACAGGCTGCATATATTTACATGTATCTGGGCTGCAAAGCCTCAGTTGTATCACAGAGAACAGATTAGTCACAGAAAAACCTGTTACCAAGAGCTATTGCACACTGTGTGTACAATGACCCCACTGCAGGGCAGAGCCATGTTGCCATGGATATCAGGTGGCAACGTAAGGGTGAGAGGAGGTTCCCACTAAGAGAGCACACCCTGCAGTGTCAAGGCCAGGGAGAAGCAGAGCTGGGCTGTCAAAATGGCAGGAGAGGAGATGGGTGCTGAGATGATCTGTAGCGCCTTGGGGCCTGTGACGGAAGTGAATGCCTCTCCAGGCAGCACTAGGTGCTCCTCAAGCCTGGGCAACCTGTGATCCAGCCCCTCAAGGCTATCGTTAGCCCAGTCCTCGTTTATATTATCTGGAGGGATGAGAAGATGGTCATGGGGAAGGGAGCAAGAAGGGTTTGAAAATGCAGACACAAGAGCAGAGACCTTGGTGTTAGGGGCCTTCCATTTATGCCACAGATATAGGAAAACCCGGGAGGATGTGGAGAGTTTGCCCAGTGGTTCTGCCAGAAGGGCATAAGTTACCCATGAACTTGTGCTAGAAACATCAAGCATGTGACATGGCATTGCAGACATACTTGGATGTCACTGAATCAAGTGCCTGCAGTGAATCACCTTAGCAGTTTGAACTGTTGGCATCTCCATGTGTCCTAGCTTCACAGTATTTGGTGCTTTACCAGTAATGGGCCTCTAGGGCCATTTCAGGAGACCAAGGAAGTTCCCCTCCTGGCCACCACCTGATTTTCTAGAAAGATTTGGCTGTCACACTTGTTCCATCAGAGCAAGAGCTCCCCACAGCGTTGTGGGGAGAGGCTCTGTGTGACAGGAGACCACCCGGCAGGGCAGGTTCCTTCTTCCATTGAGAGCTGCTGCTCGGGTGGAGGGTGCTCACAGCTCTAGCTCGTGCACAGGGCACATCTGAGGGGTCCTTTCAGGAGGAGGATGAAGAGAAGGGCTGCTTGAAAGGCAAGGAACTTTCCTTTGGGTCTCCACACTTTCTGATTCCTAATTTGGACAGGGGGATTGAAGGAAGAGGTTTTCTGTTTTGACAAGGAGCTGGGAGTCCTAAACCTTCACTCTGAAAGATTGATAGGTCTGTGAGAAATCTCAGCAAGCCGCTTCATCCCCGTCTTAGCCTACAGGGCCTTTGTGGCCCTGTAAGATTTATATAACCTGCCCCTTAGGACTTGCAACCACAGAGCTGCCCCTGGATAGTGCCCAGTCCTGGGGGTTTCTGGAGGCAGAACTAAGCACACAGTGGGTGATATGGGATCTGCGAGCAGTGGCAGGGACAAGACGCTGGGAGAAAGATCTGCCAGCAAGGACAGCTGTGGGCAGGGATGGAGAAGTAACTGCAGGCCATGAGCTGCCTCCTCTGCAGCCGGAGCTCCAGCACAGGACAGGGACATGGCGCCAGTTAGAGGCACGTTTCCTGCGGCCCCATCCAGGGACTGAAGGTGACTGCCCTGTAATGTCACCCTCTGTGAGGTGGCATACCCAGATGGGTAAGAGGCTTTACAGAATGCCTCTCTGTCCCTCTCCTTGCACCCCTTGGCAGCAGGGTTATGCTGTTGCTCCTTGTTTCCTCTTGTCCATGCTGCTCCTCTTCTTTCTCTCGGCTTTCTGCAGCTGGATGTTTTCAGCTGTGGTTCAAACACTGATGCTTCAAGCTGTGGAACAGAGGGATCTGCATGGCACTGTGGTTTCCCCAGACCCCTTCTGTCCTGTGGAGCTCCAGGAACTGCAATCCATAGGTCTGGAAACTGTTCTGAGTCTTGCTTAAGGACAACCCATCTTCAGTGCTAATGGTCCTTTGGCTTTTTCCCTTTATTGTCCTGCCACGTTGCCACTTGCCCTCCAGAAAGGCTCTGCTGTTTCATGGCACAGCTGTGACATCTCAGAGACCCATGAGGATTTAGAAGAGATGGGTCCTGCAGGTTGGGGCAGACGAGTTGTGGGGCCTCTGGTCTGGGGGCAACGGAGGATGGTTACTGGAGACAAGCGCCCACAGTGAAGGGTCCAGGGCACCGGGGCCCATGGGTGATGGGTTCCATAGGTGGGGGTTGACGGATAAAGGGATGTGGAGGTGGGGGTCCATGGGGGAAGGATCCAGGTGATGGGACCCTATGGAGGAAGAGCGAAGGGGGCCAGGGCCCATGGGGAACGTGCTCAGGAGGTGGGGGTCCATGGGTGAAGGCTTCAGGGAAACGAGGCCTACAGGTGAAGTATTTAGGAGGTGGGGGCCCATGGGGTAAGGGACCTGGAGGTGGGAAACCCTTAGTGAAGGGTTTGGGAGTTTTGTACCCATGGAAAATGGATCCTGCAGGTTGGGGCCCATGAGTTGTGGGGCCTGCGGTCTGGAGAGAGCTATTATAAGTGATATCTGAAGAGACATTAATAAGATGTTGAACACACAGTTCTTTGGACTGGTACAGATGGATGAGGCACTTAGGGACTTGCTTTAGCAGGCATGGTGGTGATGAGTTTATGATTGGACTTAATTATCTTCAACATCTTTTCCAACCGTAATGATTCTAAGATTCTATGATATACTGCTAGTGCACGCTGACTCAAGGCAGTTTTCATGCATCGTCTCAGGAAATTCAGATGAAAATTCCAGGGATCATGTCCAAGGGTTGTTGAGGAAAGCTCCAAACACCTCCTCACCCTGAATAACAGAAGATTCTAAGCACAAAAATTTACCTCGGACATTAAAACGGATCCAGATTCATCAGGTTCAAATCCATAAAGCACTTGTCAGTTTCAATGTTGTGATAAAGACAAGATAAGCATGTTCACAGTCAGAAACCCTGCTTTGTCTGTGGCAATCCCGTTTGGTGGCTCTAGGATGCATTTCTGAGAAAGAAAAGAAAAGAAAATGTATTTCTTGTTGGATAACTGGCCTTTTCTACAATCTTGTTCTTTGCTGAAGGAGTTTGTCATGAGTGGGAATTATTTCAAATCATCTCAAATGCTATCACTAGAACTCATTACATTTTAGTTCTTGTCCATCAATAAAATTATATATCTCCCATCCATATCTTGATTGGAAAGTACCTTTTTTTTTTTTTAAATTACATGGAAGTAGAAGGAAAGCACCCCTTAGTTGCTTTTATAAATTGTGTGTGGGAATGGCATTTCTGGAAGGAATTCTACAAGTGTGCACTCTTTACAGCAGATGTATTTCTCCCCTGTGATTGAACCCTAGAAATACACCGCTCAGTGATCTTCATGGTGTAGGAACAGTCTGTGAGGAGTCATGCTGGGTCTCTATGGTCATCAGGACCATGTGGGAAACCCTCTCCCCATCTCTGTGGCCAGTGGCTCCTCTGGGCCAGCCTCCAGCACTTCTGCCTGGCCTCTTGGCAGAGAGATGTATGGGGATCCCCAGATTTTTAAAATCAACACTACCCTCATTTTTTCCTGCTCAGATAGTCACATAGTGATGGTACCCACTGGGATTTAGAGCTTCAGAGAGGAAAATATATATATTAAGGTAAGAGGATCCTGTTCCTGAAGTTGATGTTTTCACAAGACTTCCCCTTTACCTTAGCTGATCTAATACTTTGACCCTTGCCATCTATTTAGTGGGGAAGTGCATAGCTGGGAAGTTTTGAAAACCTTGTTCTTGAGTCCTGCTTCAGCACTAGGTTATTTACGTGTGGGTACGAGTTGCTTTCCCTTCTTTCATTTCCTTGTCCTCTTAGGCATCCCCATGCTACATCTGAATGTATTCAAAACAGAAGTCTACAGACCAATTTTGAGTGTCTCTTGTTTCTTACAGATGGGCCTTGCAGATCCTTTTAAAAGCTGGACCCACTGCCAGATCCCTGCAGCTGTTCCCTATGAGGCCCCTGTGTTCAGTGATCTGGGGCCTGCAGCTCTGCAGGAATTGGCAGGGGAAGGACCCGCTGGTTGGAGCACCCAGGAGAACATTCGGGCGGCTGCCAAGGAGCTGCTGGAGGTTTTGTGGTCTCAGTGGGCAGCGCTCCCTGCCCCGGGGCAGCAGCCGCCCGCGCTGTGTGGCCATGGGGCGAGCGCGCTGCGGTGCCGCTGCCCTCCCTGGCAGGCAGGTTCCCCACGCGGGGCCGTGGCCGGATGAGCACAGGCTCAGTGTGCAGCCCGGCCGGACCCCGTCGGGGGGATATCCCTGTGACAGAGCCTGCGTGGGGCAGGGGCAGCCCCAGCGCCCCTCGCAGCCCCTGCCCGCTGCAGGGCCAGGCCTGGCCAGGCCCTGGGCACAAGGGGCCCGGTCCCCTCTGTGACACGGGCTGCGGTCACAGGGGACGTCCCGTGTCACAGCCACAGCTGCCCTGTCCCGCGCGGCCTGGCCTCTCCCCACACGTCGCGGCGGAGCTGGGAGAGCGCAGGCGCTGGGGCTGCTCTTGGCTCTGCTCTGCTCCAAAGAGCTGCTGGTTCCGAGCAGGAGCCGGCGAGGGGCAGCGTGGGCAGCCTAGTGCTGAGCGACGTGTGCGGAGGAAGAGGAGGAGAGGAGCTCTGTCCTCATCACCTCCCTCTGCAGGGCGACCCAGAGCGAGGAGGAGAAGGATGGCGCTCTGGAAGGGTGGCCACGGGAAACGACGTGGCAAGGTGGTTCCAGAAGTACCCCCAGAAGGTGAGGCCTTCAGGAGATCTTTTCCAGGAGCTGTCACAGAGATCATGAGCTGTGAACACGGCTGGGGAAACCCCAGGCTGAGGGGGCTGGAGGGGCTGGGGGCAGCAGGCAGAGCCCAGGCTGATGGTCCCCTCTAGCTGTGGTGCCAGTGCGACCGCCAGGACTCCTGGCTCCAGTCCTGATGCTGCCCCTGCAGCCCTGGGGTCCCCAGGTAGAAGTCCCTGTCCCGAGGGTCCCTGCTGGCCTCACAGTGGGGATCACCCACCCGAGCTCCTGGCAGGGGAAGGAGCTGGAGCATCTCTGGTGGCTGTGTGTGTCCCGGGGCAGCAGCGCCGGCTCCTCCCACCCGTGCCAGGTGCCGAGCGCTGCCGGGCTCAGGGCACAGGTTCCAGCCTGACGGCAGTGCCCACCTCAGCACTGCGGCCCCTCTCAGCAGGGGGGTCATTTTGGGGAGGGGGTGCTGTTTGTTGGTGCCTGCTCCTGACATCTCCTTGGTGGGACGTGTGCTGGATGGCTGTGAGTTGCCCAGCCTGGAGCCTGACAGGCAGCCCTTTCCCTTGCTTTTCCAGCGGCTGTGCTCATCTGGGAAGGTGCTTCAGACTATATAGTGGAGAAGCTGGTGCAGAACACGGTGGGTCTGCCCTCCTGTCCCTCCCCTCCATCCCTCCCTGATGGTTTCAGCAATCCTGGCATCTCTGTGCCTTTGGATGCAATGGTTCTGCCCCTCCTTGAAACCGAAAGTAAATCCCTTGGAGAAGGATGCTCCAAAACGCAGCAGTGCAATGGATAATGTCTCCCCAAAGTGAGATGTCAAATCTCCAGTCCAATTTCATTCTGGGGAGTGGTTGGAGACTTTCTTTTCCTTCTCTAGACTCCACTGGCATAGCGAAATAACAAAGAGAGAGCCTGCCCCCCCCAGCCCGCTTTCTTTTTTTCCCCTTTTTGTGGGAGGATGGGTGGAGGAGGATTATCTCCCTCTTGCAAACCCTTCCTATGGATCTCCTAGATGTGAGAGATGATTAACAGGCAATTTTGAGAGGGGTTGAGGAGGGGGAGAAAACCACCTGGAATGTTCTTCCAAAGGACTTCCCTAAGACTCCTTCCATGCTTTCCAGAGGGCTCCATCTTGTCCCTTTGTATGCCAGGAGGGAGCAGGGCCCATGGACATGCTCTGACAAGATCTGGGTCTCTGTTTCCCTCACCTGCTTAGAATTCTTCTCTTCTGTTCTGTTTGCAGGGTGTGAGAATTCGTGAACTTGGGGCCTTCAGGGTTGTTAGAGAAAAAGTCTCCGTTAGAGAAAAAGACGGCAAGACTTCTCCTGTGACGGCCTACAGACCCGTGTTTTGCATCTCTGAGGAACTTGCAGAGAGTCATGATCTAGACATAGGGAAGGTTGATGATGCTGGTAAGAAGACAGGTTGAAATGTTTGCTTTGCCTTGCGACATCTGTGGGGTGTGGATAACTGCTGTTCCATAGGGGCTGTTTGAAATCTCTAATAATTCCTTCATTGGGTGCAAAGGAGAGCTTCAGGTCTTTTTTATTTTATTTTTTTAATTAAATTGTTATGACATCATAATGCACAATCAAATGGCTCTCTCTCTCTCTCCCTCTTGAACTTGCTTTTACAGCTGTCTCCAATGAAATGTTTTGGAGCAGCTGCTTCCAATGCAATGTAGTTAAAACTGCTGCTCCTTTTTGCTGCCTCAGCAGACTGTGCAAGGATGAAGAGCAGCATTGCTGCTGGCTCTTCCAAGCTGCTTCTGCTTCAAAGCAGATTGAAGACACTCTGGCAGAGTGAAACAGTGATGGGAACACTAGTGTGCAGGAAAACCCCTCCGAGGCCAGCTGTGCCGTGATTGCTGGGCAGTGCTGGCAGCAGTGTAGCTGCAGTGTGATGGGGGTGGTGGCCGTGGGCAGCAGGAGCTCTGGGC
Source organism: Tinamus guttatus (assembly GCF_059628265.1). NCBI lineage: Eukaryota > Metazoa > Chordata > Aves > Tinamiformes > Tinamidae > Tinamus > Tinamus guttatus. The sequence continues at coordinate 314,648 of NW_028289524.1, read as the reverse complement.
TGTGTTTCCAGGGGGCCGTTCCTTTCCAGTGACTCTGCCTTTGTGGGGCTATAGTGCTATAACTTCAGTGAGTCATATCTTGGGAATGGGCCTTGGTCACCCAAAGCAGAGCTGTGTACTGAGCAGTTCTGAGGGCCTGGGGGTGTCCAGAAGGAGTGAGGAAAAAATGACAATTACTTAACATTCCTTACTAGCGAACATGAATGAAGATTCAGCAATGCCTTCTCTTGGGAACTGGCTCCCTTTCTCCTCTCCCTGTACTGCCATCCTGCCTTACAGTCATGCAAAATAGCCAGGAGCCTTTCTTTGGTTTCTGCAGGAAGGAAGCGCTGCTGTGTTCTTGGCCCATGAAGCTGTGGAGTGCTAGGAATTTCTCCCACAGGAGGAAGGACATTGGTGTCCTTTATGGGTTTCCCTGAGGGTTTAAGAGGACAGCTCTGTAGCACTGTCTTGCTGGAAGACCTTCCAGCCGCAGACACTCTCTCTTTCTTTCTGTTTTTCTTAGCCTGCTGAAGAGCTCTGTTAGTGACTGTGTTGCTTTTCTGTTGCTGCCTAGGTTTTAAGGGATGCGTGCGCCTGCGCTACGATCGCGTAGAATATTACAGCTACTTTCCTGCAAAAGTAGCGCGGAATTGCATCCAACAGACCATGAAGCAGTTCTCTGACTGTCTTCGGAATGGGACTGACGTGGCCCTTGTCCTGAGGGATGTTGGCATCCTCGTGATTGAAGACAAGGTTGTGAGAATGAGATTTTACAAAAGCCTTCTCGAAAGGATGAATGACTCTGATCTGGTGCTAAGAGCTCTTCTTCGGGTAAGTTCTGCAGTGCTAGCTCTTGCTCTTATGAAGCTGTAACCAAGCCCAAGGGAATGGATTTCTCCTGGGCTGCCACAACGTGTCTGGGCATGGGGTCACTCCTGAACTAGAGGAATGGCAGGTCCCTGCACAGTGACCCCTCCTGCCCTTCCCTGCACTGCTGGGGATATCAGACATCTCTGCCAGCTATCTGCTGATCTCAGCCCTCTTTTTCTGAGGCTAGAAGTTGTCAGTGTTTTTCATCCCTCCTGTGTGGCAGGGGGTCATGGTACCTTTGATTGCCCTTGGTGCTGTTGGACAGAGTGGTTTTCTGTAATTCCCTGTCCTTCTGCTGTAAGACTAGGCAACTGCAGCTTGTGGATGAGCTGCCAGCATCCCCGAGGTAGCCTCAGCACATCCTCTTCAGTGGTGTTAGAGCCACAGCAGGTGGCAGGGCTTGTTGCTCACCCCACTCTCTGAGCTGGAATGCAGAGATCCAAGCAGAGTAAGACGCACATGGAGCCAGAGCACCTCAGCCATTGCCCCGGGATTCCCTGCAGTTCCTGTTCTGTCAAAACAACAAGAGCGTTTTCTTGGCAGCATCTCACATGTGTCCCTCTCCATTGCAGATGCCACAGATGAGGGGTACAGTCATTCCAGACAGTGCAAGAGCTGTTTCACTGACCCTTGCTGGATGTGTGATGGTCTTTCCAAAGTGAGTGATGTTCTACAAAGAGTCCTGCAGGATTGGGCCAGTTCTGCATATTCTGCTGTGGGAAGGGATGGGCTTGAGAGTGGCTCTGACGTGTGTCTCTGTCCCCATTGTTACCATGTTCTACAAAGGAATGTGGATTCCTTGCTACAGAACACTGTCCTTTTGCCGTTTGCAGGCAGGAGTTGGAGACCTTTACCAGGAAACCATATGTGAGACTTCCACCTTGGAGACCTCCCCCTGGAGTGGGTCCTTTTCTTCTAATTCCAAGGCTGGGAGTTCCACCTGTGCGTAAAGGAAAACGTGCTTTGAAGAAAGACAAGGGAAAGGCTGTTAAGAAAGGTAATGGAGCAGTTGAATCCTGGTGGGGAGTTTGTGTCTTCTCCTTCTCTCCTCCTTGCTGTCAGGTGTTGGTTTCAAGGCTCCAATGCGATGTGTCAGATGGCATGAGGTGGTGAATGTGGTGCGCAGTGGTGACTGTGATTCTGCTCTGAAGTGTTTTCTTGCCTGCTCCTTGCAGAAGAGCTTCCCGCCAAGAACTCCCTCCTACCGGAGTCCCAAGCTCCCCTAATAGCACCATCGAGGGATGTGGGAGAAGGAAAGGAGGAGAAAAAAGAGAGTAAGGAGCCTCTGGAAAGGTGAGTAGCTTGGGACAGTGGCCATAGGGGACTGTCCATAGGGCTGGGTTCCTAAGGTCCTTTTGTGAGGCTGAGGAAACTCTGTGTTGTTGCAAGGCCTCTGAAGGAGGAGCTGTGTTTGTCTGGGGCTTGCCCCACCATGGGAGCTATTTTCGAGAGGCCAGTGAGTCTGTAGTGAGACAGGATTAAACACTGAGGAGCTCTTTCTTTGCCTTAGCAGTGGCTAAAGCACTTGGCAGGACAGGGGCTAACAGTGTGTCTTGGAGTGTGTCCTTGTAAAAGACCCTGCTACATAGAGATGAAGCCTCAAAGTGGGCACCTCGAGCTTTCCTCTGGGCATGTGATGCACCCCTGGGTGTTTTGGTGCAGAGGGATTGCTCTCTCCATTGATGACACTGCATCCAGGCAAGCCTGGAGCTTTCCCTGCAGAGGTGGCTCCTGCTGCAGAAGCAGGTGACCAGCATGTGAGCAAGGGCTGCAGATCCAGCTCCCTCTGTGCTCATGCAACTCCTTGTGTTGTGTATTTGCAGTGTACTCCCACCTATCGCAAGGCCCTGCACTCAGGAGTCCGCACACAGTGCGAAGACATCAACAGCTGAAAGCCAACCAGCAGCTGCAGGGCCAGGGAATGAAGGCCCTCGGGAGGCAGAAGAGGTAGGTGCTCCTGATGTATGAGGTGCTTCTTGTGCCAGGCTGAATTATGCCAAAGCATCAGCCGATGGGTAGTAGCTGTACAAGACCCTCCAGTGCATTCACTTGAGCTCTCACTGCCTCTTCCATGAGCTTGCTTTCAAAGACACGGCTTGTGCTCTACTTTTTTCATGCATCTGTTCCTGCTGTGTTCTCCATATACACCTCAGAAGTCCCTCCTAAGGCCTTTATCTGACGGAAATATCATTGCTGGTTCTTCTGCAGGTTGAGGACAAAGATGTTCTGTTCATCTCTGTGATCATTTAGATGACTGATGGGAATAGAAAAGGGAGGTTCAATCTAGGATTCACTGAGGGGCATAATGGTGCTGGCAGGCAGCCTCCTAAGTATGGTCAGAGGAAAGTGTGAGTGGTGGTGTTCACTGCATGGAATAAGAGACCTGCTGTCCCTGTCCTTCCCCTCCCTCCCTAGCAGAACTGCCTTGCCCATTCCCTACATTTTGGGGGAACGCCTTCACCTGTGCTCTCCTGCAGGGACTTGTCCATTAGGCAAGAATTGCTCTCCTGCCCAGGGAGGCTCTTGATCCTTGCCCTTGCGGAAAGCCCTGCAGTGTTACTACCCATTCTGCTGTGTTCCCCTGCAGCTCCTCTTCTGTGACAAGGAGGGGCTGCCATGCAGAACTGCAACGACTGTTTCACAACTTCTAAAAGGCAGTGGCTTCTCTGAAGAGTGGAAGCATTTGCGGCCCTTGTGAGCAACAAGGCAGCATCTCACATGTGTCCCTCTCCTTTGCAGATGTCAGCGAGGAAATATTCGGTGCTGTCAGGCACCCAGAGAGCTGGCTCTGCCGTCCATCTTCCAAAGTGAGTATGTTTGCTTGCTGGCTGACCATGTGAGCATCCTCTCAGCACGTGTTTGGTAGTGTTGCATTGTCAGGGCTTGTGAAGGTGCTCTCTGGAAGTGGTTTGGGAGTAACTCTTTTGGGTGGTTGAAAACCCATGAACTCCAGGCTTTTCTGGCTTTGTTCAGGCTCTGCTGTGGAGCTCTGTGCAGGGTCATCTGGAGAGCTCTGTGTTGGCTCCCAGCTTGTGGAGGCTTTGTTCCCTTAGCGACCTGGAGGCTGGAGGCTGTTCTTTCCAGGTGCAGCGGTGCATGCGTAGGAGGGACTGCCAGGGATGTGAAGGGCAAGACTGAGATTTGAAATGGTGGTGGAAAATGGGAGGAAAGGAAAGGAGGCCCATCTGTCCTGCCAGGACAGGAGTGTGGAGAGCAGTTGCGAACTGACCTCCCGAGGCAGCTTGGGGGATATGGCTGGGGAAACTTCAAGAAAGCTTTCTTGTAGGATGGGGATTGGAATCCCTGGAGCAGGTTGGGGAGGAATTTTGTGCAGTGGAGCTCTGTACTGGGTCACTCCACTTCCCAGGACAGTCCTGCAGAATTGGGTCTATTCTGCATATTCTGCTGTAGGCAAGGATGGGCATCAGAGTAGCTCTAAGATGTGTCCACAAAGTTAGCAAATGCTGCGAAGGAAATGTGGAATCCTCCTGCCAGAATGCTCTCCATTTGCTGCTTGCAGGCAGGAGCTGGAGACTTCTCCCAGTCTACCACTGGTGAGACCTCCAACTGGGAGACCTCCCACTGGGAGAGGCCCAGCTCTTCGACATCGGCGGCTGAGAGGTTTCCCCGCAGATGAAGGAAAGCCTGCTTTGGAAAAGGAGGAGAAGACGACTGTTGAGAAAGGTGATGTAGCACTTAATCCTGCTGGGTCCTGTGTCTTCTCCTTTTATCCTCCTTGCTGTCATGTGTTCGAGCCATATCTCCACTGCGGTGTGTCAGAATCCGTGAGGCAGTAGTTGTGCTGCCTCTAAGCACTGAAGGTAAATGTCAAGTGTCTCCCAAGGGAGGAAGAGCTCAGGGCAGCCCAGCACTCCCACATGCAGTTGGTCCCTCTGAGTTAAGCTTTCCCACCTGACTCTGTGCACCAGTGTCCCAGCAGTCAAACTGCGCTTCCATTTGAGGAGGTTGTGTGGGAGAGAGACAGATTTGAGGACAAATCCTGGGAATCATCCATTATGCGTGGAGCAGAATGATAATGGGAAGAGTGCCCTATCTCCTGACCTATCTCCTGGAACCAAAGTAACCTGATTAGGATGGTCAGGAGGATACTCATGGGTGCCAAGACTTCACTGGATTTTCAAAGAAAGCAGCTCAGCTCTTTCCTTGTGAGTTTCTCCTATATATTCCCTAAACACTGCCTTTGAGTTGACTGTGTCACCAGAGGCAGCTCAGGCCTGTGAGACCTGTAGAAGGCTCCCAGGACCTTTTCCCCTCTTATGGAGAAGTTACTGAAGTTACTGTCCCAAAGAGACTCCCTTAGGACACCAACACAGCACTGCAAGCCCTCCTTTTCATAGTGTGCACATGAAAGAGCAGGAGCAAAGCCCCATGTCAAGAAATGGTGTTGTGGAGAAAAGAGGGATGTGGAACTTCTAGAGAGGGTCCATCATAGAGCTACCAACATGATTAAGGGACTGCAGCATCTATCTTACAAGGAAAGACTAGGCCAACTAGGCCTGTTTGGCCTGGAGAAGACGGATATGAGATCTTATCTACATGTACAAATACCTGAGGGGAGAATGTAAAGAGGATAGGAGCAAACTCTTCCCAGTGGTATCCAGTGATAGGATAAGGGATAATAAGAACAACTTGGAACTTGGAACTTCTGGACAGATGTTTCCTGTCAAGATGAGGAAATACTTCTTCACTGAGAGGGTGAAAAAGCACTGGAGTAGGCTGCCCAGAGAGGTTGTGGAGTCTCCTTCTCTGGAGATCTTCAAAACCAACTTGGATGCAATCCTGTGGCATGTGCTCCAGTTGTCCCTGCAGGAGCAGAGGGTTTGGGCTAGGTGGTCTCTAGAGGTGTCTTCCTACCTCAAGCATTGTGTGATGCTGTGAAAAGCAAAGAGTTGGACAGGAGTCGGTATGAGGACAGGTGACAGACTGCCTAGGTGACCTGGCTGTAAAGGTCTCCAGTTGAGGCTTTGCAGTTCCATCCCAGCTTGGAGTAGATCTCTACGTCACTCCTGTCCCAGTGGTGACTGTGATTCTGCTCTGAAGTGTTTTCTTGTCTCCTCCTTGCAGAAGAGCTTCATGACAAGCACTCCCTCCTACCGGAGCTCCAAGCACCCCTCCAAGTACCATCGAGGGATGTTGGAGGAGGGAAGGAGGAGAAAACAGAGAGGAAGAAGCGTCCGGAAAGGTGAGTAGCTTGGGACACTGGACACAGGGGACTGTCCATAGGGCTGGGTTCTCAAGGTCCTTCTGTGAGGCTGAGGAAACTCTGTGTTGTTGCAAGGCCTCTGAAGGAGGAGCTGTGTTTGTCTGGGGCTTGCCCCACCATGGGAGCTATTTTTGAGAGGCCAGTGAGTCTGTAGTGAGACAGGATTAAACACTGAGGAGCTCTTTCTTTGCCTTAGCAGTGGCTAAAGCACTTGGCAGGACAGGGGCTAAAAGTGTGTCTTGAAGCGTGTCCTTGTAAAAGACCCTGCTACATAGAGAGGAAGCCTCAAAGTGGGCACCTGGAGCTTTCCTCTGGGCATGTGGTGCACCCCTGGGTGTTTTGGTGCAGAGGGATTGCTCTCTCCATTGATGACACTGCATCCAGGCAAGCCTGGAGCTTTCCCTGCAGAGGTGGCTCCTGCTGCAGAAGCAGGTAGCCAGCATGTGAGCAAGGGCTGGAGATCCAGCTCCCCTTGTGCTCATGCAACTCCTTGTGTTGTGTATTTGCAGTGTGCTCCCACCTATCCCAAGGCCTTGCGCTCAGGAGTCCGCACAAAGTGCAAAGAAATCAACAGCTGAAACCCGACCAGCAGCTGCAGGGCCAGGGAATGAAGGCCCTTGGGAGGTAGAAGAGGTAGGTGCTCCTGATGTATGAGGCTATTCTTGTGCCAGGCTGAATTATGCCAAAGCATCAGCCAATGGGTAGTAGCTGTACAAGACCCCTCCAGTGTGTTCACTTGAGCTCTCACTGCCTCTTCCATGAGCTTGCTTTCAAAGACACGGCTTGTGCTCTACTTTTTTAATGCATCTGTTCCTGCTGTGTTCTCCATGTACACCTCAGAAGTCCCTCCTAAGGCCTGTTTCTGACAGAAATATCATTGCTGGTTCTTCTGTGGCTTGAGGACAGAGATGTTCTGTTCATCTCTGTATTCATATAGAGGTCATGTGAGAACAGAAAAGGGAGGTTCAATCTTGCTAGGATTCACTGAGGGGCACAATGGTGCTGGCAGGCACCTCACAAGCATGGTCAGAGGAAAGTGTGAGGAATGGTGTTCACTGCATGGAATAAGAGACCTGTTGTCCCTGTCCTTCCCCTCCCTCCCTAGCAGAACTGCCTTGCCCATTCCCTACATTTTGGGGGAACGCCTTCACCTGTGCTCTCCTGCAGGGACTTGTCCATTAGGCAAGAATTGCTCTCCTGCCCAGGGAGGCTCTTGATCCTTGCCCTTGCGGAAAGCCCTGCAGTGTTACTACCCATTCTGCTGTGTTCCCCTTGCAGCTCCTCTTCTGTGACAAGGAGGGGCTGCCGTGCAGAACAGCAAAGACTGTTTCAGAACTTCTAAAAGGCAGTGGCTTCTCTGAAGAGTGGAAGCATTGGCGGCCCTTGCGAGCAACAAGTGCGTTTTCTTGGCAGCACCTCACATGTGTCCCTCTCCTTTGCAGATGTCAGTGAGGAAAGATTCGGTGCTGTCAGGCAGCCAGAGAGCTGGCTCTGCCGTCCATCTTCCAAAGTGAGTATGTTTGCTTGCTGGCTGACCGTGTGAGCATCCTCTCAGCACGTGTTTGGTAGTGTTGCATTGTCAGGGCTTGTGAAGGCGCTCTGGAGGTGGTTTGGGAGTAACTCTTTTGAGTGGTTGGAAACCCATGAACTCCAGGCTTTTCTGGCTTTGTTCAGGCTCTGCTGTGGAGCTCTGTGTAGGGTCTCCTGGAGAGCTCTGTGGTGGCTCCCAGCTTGTGGAGGCTTTGTTCCCTTAGCGGCCTGGAGGCTGGAGGCTGTTCTTTCCATGTGCAGCGGTGCATGCATAGGAGGGACTGCCAGGGATGTGCAGGGCAAGACTGAGATTTGAAATGGTGCTGGAAAATGGGAGGAAAGGAAAGGAGGCCAGTCTGTCCTGCCAGGACAGGATTTGGAGAGCAGTTGGGTGCTGACCTCCTGAGGCAGCTTGGGGGATATGGCTGGGGAAACTTCAAGAAAGCTTTTTTCTAGGAAGGGGATTGGAAGCCCTGGAGCAGGCTGGGGAGGAATTTTGTGCAGTGGAGCTCTGTACTGGGTCACTCCACTTCCCAGGACAGTCCTGCAGAATTGGGCCTATTCTGCTGTAGGCAAGGATGGGCATCAGAGTAGCTCTAAGATGTGTCCTCGTAGTTAGCAAAAGCTGCAAAGGTAATGTAGAATCCTCCTGCCAGAACGCTGTCCATTTGCTGCTTGCAGGCAGGAGCTGGAGACTTCTCCCAGTCTACCACTGGTGAGACCTCCAACTGGGAGACCTCCCACTGGGAGAGGCCCAGCTCTTCGACATCGGCGGCTGAGAGGTTTCCCCGCAGGTGCGGGAAAGCCTGCTTTGGAAAAGGAGGAGAAGATGACTGTTCAGAAAGGTAATGGAGCACTTAATCCTGCTGGGGCTTTTGTCTTCTCGTTTTATCCTCCTTGCTGTCATGTGTTGGAGCCATATCTCCACTGCGGTGTGTCAGAATCCATGAGGCATTAGTTGTGCTGCCTCTAAGCACTGAAGGCAAATGTCAAGTGTCTCCCAAGGGAGGAAGAGCTCAGGGCAGCCCAGCACTCCCACATGCAGTTGGTCCCTCTGAGTTAAGCTTTCCCACCAGACTCTGTGCACCAGTGTCCCAGCAGTCAAACTGCGCTTCCATTTGAGGAGGTTGTGCGGGAGAGAGACAAAGTCGAGGGTAATTCCTGGGAATCATCCATTATGCGTAGAGCAGAATGATAATGGGAAGAGTGCCCTATCTCCTGACCTATCTCCTGGAACTAAAGTAACCTGCTCAAGAAGGTCAGAAGGGTAGTAATAATTGCCAAGACTTCACTGGATTTTCAAAGCAAGTGGCTCTGCCCTTTCCTATACATTCCCTAAGCACTGCCTTTGGGTTGACAGTATCGCCAGAGGCATCTCAGGCCTGTGAGATCTGTAGAAGGATTCCAGGATCTGTTCCTCTCTTGTGGAGAAATTATTGCTCCAAACAGACTCACTTAGGCTACTGACAAGTGCTTGTGAGCCCTTCTTTTAATAGCATGGATGTGGGAGAGCAGGAGCAACATGAGAGCATGCTAGAGCAGGAGCCCCACATCAGGAAATGATGTTGCACAGAAAAAAAAAGAAGATGAGCGAATGTGAGAAGATGTCACAGACTAACCAGGAGCCCTGGTTTTAAAGGTCTTCAGTTGAGGCCTCACAGTTCCATCCCAGCATGGAGGGGACCTGTATGTCACTCCTGTGCCAGTGGTGACTGTGATTCTGCTCTGAGATGTTTTCTTGTCTCCTGCTTGCAGAAGAGCTTCCTGCCAGGCATTGCATCTTACGGACACCCCATCCACCCTTTAAAGTATTATCTGGGAAAGTGGGACAATCCAAGGAGGAGAAAGTGGTGAGGAAGGCCCCTCCTAGCAGGTGAGTAGCTTGGGTCAGTGGATTTTGGGACTGTCCATGGGGCTGAGGGTCTAGAGGTCCATCTGTGAGGCTGAGGAAAATCCTGTGTTCTTGCAAGGCCTCTGAAGGAGAAGGGTTTTGTGTCTGAGGCTTGCCTCACCATAGGGACTATTTTCAAGAGGCCAGTGAGTCTGTAGTGAGGCAGGATTAAACACAGAGAAGCTCCTCCTTTTGCCTATCCAGGGCCTAATAGTTTGGCAGAATAGGGGCTAATGGTGTGTCCTTGTGTCCTGCTGCTCTCCAAGCTGCATGGAGAGAAAGCCTCAAAGCGGACACCTGCATCTTTCCTCTGGGCATGTGGTGCATCCCTGGGTGTTTTGGTGAAGGGGATTGCCCTCTTCATTGATACCACGACCACCAGGGGAGCCTGGGTCTTTCCCTGCAGAGCTGCCTCCTGCTGCAGAAGCAGGTGCCCAGTGTGCGAGCAAGGCCCAATTCACCCTGTGCTCATGCAGATCCTCACGTTGTGTATTTGCAGTGTGCTCCCACGTATCCCAAGGCCCTGCACACAGGTGGCAGAACGACATGGGAGGAGAACTTACTTTGCAACCCGACCACCATCTGCAGGGTCATGGAATGAAGGGCCTCAGGAGGCCAAAGAGGTAGGTGCTCCCGATGTATGAGGTGCTTCTTGTGCCAGCCTATGTTATGCAAAAGCATCAGTCGATGGCTAGTAGCTGTACAAGACCCCTCCAATGTGTTCATGTGAGTTCTCACTGCCTTTGCAATGAGCTTGCTTTCAAAGACATGGCTTGTGCCCTGCTTTTGTAATGCATCTGTAGCTTCTGCATGCTGAGAGCAGCTGAGTGGACTTGTAAGCAGGGCACAGACCTGTTGGGTATTTTTTGCAGGTCCAGAAAGAAGTACCAGTTCTTCCAGCAGTGTCCGTATGCTACCTGGGAAAAAATAAGGGTGTGTCCGTGACCTACTCCTTATCCGGGATAACGGAGGAGGTGAAAACTGAGGCCCAGCAACAGGGGACTCAACGGAAAAGGTACGTATGTGCCAGCTTCAGGAAAATCCTGGGACCACTGGGTAGCAGAGACCCACAGAGGGGTAAGACTCCCAAACCTAGAGGCACTGGGTTGGACAGAGCACCCTGAGAGTTCTCACAACATGGGATCGATCTGGGTTCCACCTAGACACTAAGCGCCTCTGTCCAGCCCCAAGCAAATGCCAAGCGCTCTTTTGGAGGGTATAAATGGGACCAGGGTGGAGGAGCTGGGGAAGGACAAAAGCAGGAGGGGTCTCGGAGTGAGAGATGTCAGTGCTGCTGCATCCTCTTCACACTGGCCTAGGAAGAGACTTCCCTTCCACCCAAGGGGTAGCTCTTGACTGCTCAACACAGGCTGCCGCTTTGGGACCTACAAGTCCTGAAGAGCTGAGTACAAAGGGGCCCCTCCAGCGTTTGCCTGCACCTTCTCCTACAGCTCCCCAAAGGCAGATCCCAGAGCCAGGATCACCCCCAGTGTGGGCCCCAACAGGCCCAGCCCCAGACTGATGTGCTGCATGGGTACCTTGTTTGGACACAGGGGCCTGTGTTACATGATGGTGAGCGGGGAGACGCTATCAGAAGCACATCCAAGCATACATGTCCTGAGCTAGTGTGTGGTATTTCTCTGCCTTTGTCCCTGTGCATCACGCAGCCTCTTCCTTTCTCTCTCCTCAGTACTGGCAAGACGGGCAAGAAGAACAAGCAGTGACCGTCCGTGATGCCTGGACACAGGAAGCTTTATTCTTTTGAATTAAAACATATCCCTCAACTGGTGTGTCCCCTTTCTGAGTGGGTTTGGAGGAGAATAACAATGATCCTAAGGGCCAGAAGAAGAATGTCACAAGCAGGAGAGTTGGGGCCAGGAGGGTCCATGGCAACAAATCCTGGCTGAGTCCTGATGTGTGACCTCTGTGCTGATAAAGGTGACCTGGCAGTCTGCCTGGGCCCTGTGGGCACTGATAGGTCTTGGTGGCCCTGAGCAGCCTCCCTTGGGGCCTGCGCTCATCCCTGCCCATGGGCCCAGTTCCCACCAGCTCTCAACATGGGGCCCACAGTCTCTGCCACAGCAAGGTGGCAGAGGGGCCAGTCTCCAGCCCCAGCCTGGGCTCTTTGCCTCTCTCCAGGACCGCCTGGCACAAGCAGCCCCTTCCCAGGGCTGGGGCTCTCTGCAGGGCTCCATGGGGCGTAGAGGGACTGTGAGAGGGCAGGGATGGAGCCGTGTCCCCCGCAGGTAACACAGGCACTGCTGGCAGTGCCTGCCCTGGGCTGGCACTCGGCGCGGCCAGGCCCAGGGCTGGAGGCAGCTGCAGCCGGGCGTCCTGGAGGGGAGGCAGGAGGAGCTGCCCCACGGCTTCAGAAACAGCAGCCTGGAGCCAGCGCCCAGGGCACTGAAGCCCCACGAGCTCCCGAATGGCACCACGAGCTCCCATAGCGGGAGAGTGCAGAGCCCCCAGGGCCGCGAAGGCGGCTGCTCCCGGCGCTGCTGCCAGGCCAGGAGCTCCCGGGTGACCGTGACGAGGGCATCGCGGCCCTGCTCTGGCCCCGGGGCCTGGTGCCAGGTGCCTGCCGCAGGGCAGGGAGGGTCGGTTCGAGGGACGGTGACGGGAGGTGCCAGGTGCAGGCTGGGACTGCGGGAGAGCAGGTGCCACCCGCGGACTGTGCCAGGGAGGCTGCGGGCTGAGACGTGGATCCCGCCTGCCCCAGCACAGGGGCCAGTCCCGAGTTCCCAAGCAGACATGCAAGGAAGTGGATGTACTTATTTACTTATTGTATTTGTCTGAGATGGATGTACAAGAGAAAAATAAGAAAGAAAGAAATGCATAAAAAACATCCTTGATGTCAGATTTTCGGGTGAGTGAATGAGCATGGGTCAGTTAGTGGCAGTGACCTCATATCCATTGAATCATCTTTTTCAATGCATTCCTGAGCTCCTTGTTCCTCACGCTGTAGATGAGGGGGTTCGCTGCTGGAGGCATCACTGAGTACAGAATGGCCACCATCAGATCCAGAGCTGGGGAGGAGACACACAGGATCTTTCAAAGATGATGGAGAGTGGCTTAGCTATGACATCCGCCAGCTCCACAGCACTCTGGGGTGCATCCCATCAGGGCCCATGGATTTGTGGGTATTGAGTTTCCTTAGGTGCTCTCTGGCCCAATCTTCCTCTACCCAAGGCAAGTTTTCCTCTCCCCCGGCTTCTTCTCTTGTCCCTAGTGCCTGGGGCTCTAAAGGGCTGCCCTTGGTAAACACCAAAGCAAAGAAGGCATTCAGCAACTCTGCTTTTTCTGTTATTTGGAACCAGGGTGCCCATCCCGTTCACCAGCGGACCCACGTTTTCCCTGATCTTCCTTTTGCTGTTAATATATTTGAAGAAGTTTTTCTTGTTATTTTTAACGTCCCTTGCCAGATTGCGTTCCAACCGCGCCTTAGCTTTCCTAGTCGCATCTCTGCATTCCCTGACTACGTTCCTGTATTTCTCCCAGGGGGCCTGTCCCTTTTTCCACATTCTGTATACCGCCGCCTTCTGCTTGAGCATTGCCACAAGCTCCTTGCTCATCCACGCAGGTCTCCTGCCCGCTCTGCCTGCCTTCCTACACACAGGGATGCATTGTTGCTGGGCATGGAGGAAGTTCTGCTTGAAAACTAACCAGCTCTCTTGGGCCCCCTACCTTCGAGAGGTCTAGCCCATGGGATTCTTCTGAGGAGGTCTCTGAAGAGGCTAAAGTTGGCCCTCTTGAAGTCCATCGTCGCAAGGCTACTTACAGCCCCGCCACCTCCTCGTTGGATCCTGAACTCCACCAACTCATGGTCACTGCAGCCAAGGCTACCCCCCACCTTCACATCTCCTACAAGTCCCTCCCTATTTGATAGCACGATGTCCAGGAGCCTAGCTCTCCTCATTGGCTCCTCCACAACCTGTGTCAAATAGTTATCGTCGACGCTCTGCAGGAACCTCCAGGACTGTTTGTGCCTGGCTGTGTCGTCCTTCCAGTTGATGTCGGGGTAGTTGAAGTCCCCCATGAGAACCAGGGCCTGTGACCGTGAGGCAATATCCAGCTGACTATAAAAGACCTCATCAACCTCCTCGTCTCAGTCAGGTGGCCTGTAGCAGACACCCACCACAGTGTCTCCCACATTAGCCTGCCCTCTAATCCTTACCCACAAGCTCTCAACTCGCTCATCATCCACCGCCAGGTTGAGCTCCATGCATTCCAGTTGCTCTCTCACATAAAGAGCAACTACACCACCTCACCTTCTCAGCCTGTCCTTCCTAAAGAGCACATAGCCTTCCATGGCAGCGCTCCAGTCGTGCGAGCTATCCCACCATGTCTCTGTGATTCTAATGAGATCATAATGCTGGGACCACACACAGATCTCCAGTTCATCCTGCTTATTCCCCATGCTTCGCGCATTGGTGTACAGGCATTTCAGGGAAGTAACCAAGCCCACAGGTTTCCCAGGAGTGGTGAAAGAGGATGCTCTGTGATCATTTCCTATCCTCACTTCCCCACTAGCATACTCCCGCTGGACTCCATCTGACCCAGGCCGCACGGTACTGTTCGCTGTGTCTGTGTGACGCTCCCCTTCCCCCTTCTTGTCTAGTGTAAAGCCCTCCTAACCAGGTTGGCCAGCCTTTGGGCAAAGAGATGTGTGCCCCTCTTGCTGAGATGGACCCCATCATTTCCCACTAGCTGGTGGTCATAAAAAAGAGCCCCATAGTCATAGAAGCCAAAACCCTGTTGCCAAGCCCAGCGGCGCAGCCAGTTGTTAATCTGCCATATCCGCCTTCTCCTCCTTGAATCCATTCCCCTCGTTGACAGCATAGTGGATAACACTACCTGGGCTCCCATACCTTTGATGGCTATCTCGTAGATACACTCTAATCTTTTTAAGGTTAATGTTCTCTGTTAAAGGAGCCAGAGATTTCACAGACCAGCTGCAATCCCTGACAATTGCATGCAGTAGGGATGAGGATGGGGATCACAAAGGATGAGGCTAAGTCTGAGGAACTTAATGCCTAGTTTGTGTCAGTCTTTAACAAGAAGGTCAGTTCTCCCCAAGGTGCTTGCCCCCTGAGCTAGAAGACACCTGTGTAGAGCAGAACAACTCCCCCATAAATCAGGAGGAAACAGTCAGTGACCTGGTACTCCACTTGGACACTCACACGTCCATCTATGGGTCCAGGTGGCATCCACCCAAAGATTCTGAGGGAGCTGGCAGAAGTGCTCGTCAAGCCACGCTCCATCATCTATCAGCAGTCCTGGTCAACAGGGGAGGTCTCAGATGGCTAGAGACTTGCCAGTGTTGGCAAGATGGAGGATCCAGGGAAACTACAGGCCTTTCAGCGTGACCTCAGTATTGGGGAAAGTTATGGAGCAGATCATATTGAGGGGGATCATACAGCATGTCCTACAGGCTTGAGGCTGAGTGGCTGGAGAGCTGCGTGGCAGAAAAGGATCTGCAAGTGTTGGTCGAGAGCCATCTGACCATGAGCCAGCAGTGTGCCCAGATGGTCAAGAAGGCCAAAGGCATTCTGGCTTGTATCAGGAACAGTGTAGCCAGCATGACCAGGGAAGCGATCATCCCCCTGTACTCAGCATTGGTGAGGCTGCACCTCGAATCCTGTGTTCTGTTTGGGGCCCCTCACTACAAGAAAGACATGGAGGTGCTGGAGCGAGTCCAAAGAAGAGGAACAAAGCTGGTAAAGGGAGTGGAGCACAGACCTCATGAGGAGCGGCTGAGGGAGTTGAAGTTATTTAGTGTGGAGAAGAGGAAGGTCAGAGGTGACCTTGCTCTTTACATCTGCCTTAAAGGAGGTTGTAGTGAGGCAGGATTGAACTCCTCCCCCATATGTGAAAATAGGACAAGAGGAGAAGGCCTTAAGTTGTGCCAGGGGAGGTTCAGGATAGATTTTAGGAGAAAATTCTACACAGGAAGAGTAATCAAGCATTGGAACAGGCTGCCTGAAGAAGTGGTGGGGCAGTATTTAAGAAATGTGTAGATGAGGCACTTAGGGACCTGGTTTAACAGGTGTGGTGTTGAAGGTTTTACGATTGGACTCAATGATCTTGAAGGTGTTTTCCAACTATAATCATTCTATGATTCTATGATATCTCTTTATTGTTCAGATACCTCTCAACTCTCCAGTTACTCCATTGATCAAGTGGAGAATTTCAATCTTGCCTTGCCTTTCAGGAGTGCAGTTGCTTCTTCAGCTAGCTGTTTTAGAGTTTTTCTATGCAGGCTGTTCAATCTATCTGTCAAAAATATTCCTTGTGGACTGGGAACCTCCCTGGAGGCAATTTGGACTCAACATAGTGATCAGGACTGCATTCTGTTTCTTAGGACAGAGGATAAAGCTTATGCTTGTCATACAGGTGATTAGTTTTTTTTTATCTCATAGGACCCTGGATGAACTGCAACAGCTGTAACATTCAGCTCCTGCCTGGAGCAGAAAAAGGCTAGATTTGAACCAGAGCTATCCAAGTCCCCAGTGGCTGAGGAGAGAAATGTCAGGGCTGGGAATGTGAACAAGAAGGTTGTCCATACAGGTCTCCTCTCAAAAACACTGCTTTTCCCACATGTGCAGACTTCATTGGGAGACACTGTAGGAACTGGAGAATGTGGTCAGATTTCTTCTGAAAACAGAATGAAAAAAGAAAGCTGAAAAGCAGCCATCCTTCTTTTTTAGGTGCTCATTGAAATCTGCCTCATTTCAATACATTGCTTTCCAATTAGCCACACAAGAAAAATATGACATATCCTTAGATATGGTTTTTTTTTTTTCATTTTAATGAGCCCTGGGAGTATTTGGTGCTGAGTCTATGAACCTTCAGGAGGTTGAGATCCTCCAGGAGGAGATTGAGGAAATCTCTCCAACAGTTACAGTCAGAAGCAAATGGCCAACTTTCTTGGAGAGTTAATTGGTCCTCTTGAGGACCATTAGCAGCAAAGTCTCCCCAGGGGCTGAGTAGAGCAGAAAGTTGGAGGCCCTGATTGCAGATAAGCAAACACAAAGTGCAGGTTGCTCTCATGCCAGGTTAACACTTCATGTGTTTTTCAAGTACATTGGCCAAGCACAGGTGTCCAGACTCTGAGTAGGGGGGTCCTTACCACCATGCTTTGCCCCGGTCTCCTGCTGGGTCAGGACGTGGGTGGGGGTGTTCAAGGCCAAGGGCAGCACACCTTGTGTCCCTGGGGGAAAGCAGGCAAGGAGACCCTGTGGCCATGAGCAAGAAGTTTCCTCTCCCAATCCTCAATATCAGAGACACCAACCATAGCACAGGTGACATAGACCTAGTTCTTTTGGAGGCTTTTGGCCATGGCAATGCCCTTGGCCATCTCCCCCTTGGGCTCTGCTACACTTTGCTATTTCTGTGCCTATTTGCCTGCAGCCTGTAGACATCCAAACTGCTTCCCACCTTGCTCTCACCCCAGGATCTCTCCATCTCAAATGATGTCTCTAGGTCTTGTTAACTGTTCTTTGAAACAGAGTCATGGGATGATCCTAGATACCTTCTGCATGATCTCTTATGCCACAGAACTACCCTTGAAGTGAAATTTCTTGTTTTCCTGAAGTGCAGTCTGTACATTTCAAGCTGCTCTTGGTGGCTCTTCAACTTCTCATGCTCTTTCCCATTGTCAGAGTAGGCTCCGTCATCTCTGAAACCACCCTTCTAGCAGTCACTGGCCAGTGTTATATTTGCCTTAGCTGTAACACCTCACCAGGCTGAAGAAACCCAGGTCCCTCAGCTTCTCCACACAGGCCATGTGCTTTAGGTCTCCAACCGCATCTCTGCAGACCCCCTCTGGAGCCTCTCCTGTTCCTCCTCATTGCTGCAGCACTGGGTGTACCACAGTGGGACACACAATTCCACATGTGGCCACAACAGGGCTGAGTTATGAGGGCTTAGAACTGCTCTTGCCTGAGTGTCCAGGCACTTCCTAACGCAGCCCTGTGTGCAGCAGGCCCAGCTGTGGTGAGCATGCACCACAGGCTTGTGTATCATAAAAGGTAATGCAAAAGAAAAATCAAGGCTATATGGGAATCCCTGCCTAGCAGTCCTGAACCTGAATACCTTAAAGTGAAGGGGGACAAGGAATCATAGAAACATAGAATCATAGAATGCTTAAGGTTGGAAGGGTCCTCTAGAGGTCATCTAGTCCAACCCCCCTGCACACGCAGGGTCACCTAGAGCACGTGGCACAGGACTGCATCCAAGCAGGTTTCGAAGATCTCCAGAGAAGGAGACTCCACAGCCTCTCTGGGCAGCCTGTTCCAGTGCTCCATCACCCTCAAAGTTAAAATTTTTTTCCTTAAGTTCATGTGGAACTTTTGGTGCTTCAGTTTGTGGCCATTACCTCTAGTTCTGTTGGCGGCCACCAGTGAAGAGAGGCCAGCACCATCCTCTGCACTCCCTCCCTTGAAGTACTTACAGACACTGATTAGATCCCCTCTCAGCCTTCTCTTCTCCAGGCTGAACAGGCCCAGCTCCCTCAGCCTCTCCTAATAGGGCAGATGTTCCAGGCCCCCCATCATCCTTGTAGCCCTGTGCTGGACTCTCTCCAGCAGCTCCACATCCCTCTTGTACAGTGGGGCCCAGAAGTGGTCACAATACTCCAGATGTGGCCCCACCAGGGCTGAGTAGAGGGGCAGGATCCCCTCCCTCGACCTGCTGGAGACACTCTTCTTAATGCACCCCAGGATCCCATTGGCCTTCTTGGCCACGAGGGCACACTGCTGCCTCATGGTCAATTTGTCCACCATGACACCCAGGTCTTTCTTTGCAGAGCTGCATCTGGTCCTGCATGTTTCTGACATTTGTCCATGGTCACCCACAACTGTGCCAGGGCACTGTGGATTTCCTTGGCCATCTCAGGTGACCCTGGATGCTTTTTCCTCCTGGCTGCACAGAGGTGTGGAGTATCAGACACTGCTCCCAGCTTGGGACCATAAGGACACTTGCTAAGTATGCACTCATCCCCTTCATCCAGGTAATCAGTAAAGTAGCTGGACAGGACTGAACTCAATATTGATATCTGGGGAATACCAATAGCTACAGGCCTCCTGCTAGAGACAGCATCCCTCATGAGTTGCTTCTTCAGTTTTACTGAAAGGTTCATCCCTTCCACAGTCACTGATCACCAATGAGTGAGTCCTAAATGCAGAGCTCATTACACATTTCTGAGCTATTTTCTCCTGAACCCATGGAGAACCCTGTGAAGCAAGGCCTTTGGGGTACAATTCCTTGAGCCTATTCTTAAAAGCAGCTTCCTCTAAAGAGCAGCCTTCAGGCACTGCACTGACTGGAACTTTCTGCTCTTAATAACAGAGTGAGGGGGTCAGCTCTGACCCAGACATAGACACCAATTTATTTGGAAACCATATGAGAAAAAGTAGTCTAATTCAAGAAGGAACAAATCCAACCATTTGTGTAGCAGCATGTTAACAAATGCTAGTAAAAGTAAATCTAATAAGCATAAAGAAATATTGCTCAGTCCTGGTACAGGATACAGTGGGATTCACATGTGGAGAGCAACACCAATATTGCCATTTCTGAATAATGTCCATGAAATTACTTTCCTCAGGGCATCCTTGAGCTCCCTGTTCCTCAGGCTGTAGATGAGGGGGTTCACTGTTGGAGTCACCACCCCATACAGAACAGCCAGCACCAGATCCAGAGCTGGGGAGGAGATGGAGGGAGGCTTCAGGTAGGCAAACATGGCTGTGCTGATGAACAGGGAGACCACAATCAGGTGTGGGAGGCACATGGAAAAGGCTTTGTGCTGGCCCTGCTCAGAGGGGATCCTCAGCACTGCTCTGAAGATCTGCACGTAGGACACCACAATGAAAATGAAACACCCAGAGTGTACACAAAAAGCAATCACAAGGACTCCAACTTCCCTGAGATAGGAATTAGAGCAGGAGAGCCTGAGGATCTGGGGGATTTCACAGAAGAACTGCTCCACCTCATTACCTTGGCAGAGTGATAAGGAAAATGTGTTCCCAGTGTGCAGGAGAGCATTGACAAAACTGCTACTCCAGGCAGCTGCTGCCATTTTGACACAAGCTCTGCTGTCCATGAGGGTCCCATAATACAGAGGTCTGCAGATGGCAACATAGCGGTCATAGGCCATGACTGTGAGAAGGAAATACTCTCCTACTACGAAGATAAGAAACATAAAGACCTGTGCAGAACATCCTGAGTAGGTAATGGCCCTGGTGTCCCACAGGGAATTGGCCATGGATTTGGGGACAGTGGTGGAGATGAAACCAAGGTCGAGGAGGGAGAGGTTGAGGAGGAAGAAGTACATGGGGGTGTGGAGGTGGTGGTCGCAGACTACAGCTGTGATGATGAGGCCATTGGCCAAGAGGGCAGTCAGGTAGATGGCCAGGAAGAGCGAGAAGTGCAAGAGCTGCAGCTCCCTGCTGTCTGAGAATGGCAGGAGGAGGAACTCACTGAAGGAGCTGCTGTTGGACATTTGCTATTTCAGGGCATAGTGCACTGTCCTGGGAGAAAAAAAAAAAAAAAAAAAAAAAAGATGTGGCATTTTAGCAAGAGACATTACAAGAAAGAAAAACCTGTAAATCAAAAAAAAATGAATTTCTCATTAAAAACACATCACACTCATTTTCTCTTTATTAGGGGGAGGGGACGGGGAAGGGGCATCTGCACACTTAGCTGGCTTGAACCCCGTTTTGTGCTGACTGGGTGTGTTGTAAGGATTTGGGACATCTGCCCATGGAATGTTGAGGGAATTGCAGAGAGTAATTCTGACACTCACAATAAAATCACTTTTTTACATAACCGGGCTGTTCAGCATCTTCACACCCATTTCTAAAGGATGCGGATTGTAGAAGAAAGATTTTTTTTTTGACATTATTTATTTTCTTTGAGATGCCCCTCTCCCACCTGGGCAGCACTCCTTGAAGACAGCAATCATTGTCCTTTCTGCTGCGAGTGCTGAGAGGAAAGACTTCCCTATCACTTGGGGCAGCGTGACAAGAGATTCTCTATTACCCCAGGTTCCAGCTGTCCTGTACTCACACTGCTTTGAGCTGGAGGATGATCACACTTACATGTTACCCTAAAAACCACACTCCCGTGCAGACCCCTGTTTCACATAACTTGCAGCATTGATATCTGAACTGCAGCTGAAATCCTCTCCACCCAAGTGAGCCTAAGCGAAGACCAGGAGCAGCATGGACAGGAGGGAAGCAAGGAGCAACCCTGAGGCACAGGGACACTGCTCTGGATTAGAGCCCATGCAGACCTGGGTGCACACCCAGCTTCACAGCCCTGCAGCATCCCCGGGAGAAGGAAGCAGGATGCCCTGTCCCTGTGACGCTGAGGCAGGGAATCCTGCTCTGAAGCAGCCTCTGCATTGGAGATGGTGGGAAAGCGATTGCCCCAAACCCTATCAAGTGATGGTGTTGACTGGGTGCAGAAGACCCTGAAGGTCTATGCTGCTACCGTCCTTCCTCACTCCTCTCAGGATTGGGAACTCCACATTTTCATGTTCACAATAGGCAAGGCTGATACTATCCTATCCCTGATCAGCTTGTGATTGTTTGAAATTTCCAGATACAAGAAAGCATCTCCCTTATCAGCTCACCTGGCAGTTGTGCAAAGAAGTTGTCCTTGATGCCGCCCAGAAACCTCTTGGCCAAGTTGCTGCCCTGAGGAATCTGCTACTTTTAGTATCAGGATGGCCCATCCTTGTGCTTGGCAGGTCTGTCCTTAAAGACCTGCTGGATTTTTCCTGAGCTTCTGGGCCCTTAAGAGCTGCCTCCACCGCTATCCCCCACCAATGCCCTGAACAGGCCAGGAAGTCTGCTCCTCTGGAGTCCAAGGTCTATGCACCCACAAGCACCCTCCCAAAACCTAGCCTTCACAGAAAGCAACCCCTCCCCTCAAGAGATTATACCCTACAAATATTGTTTCCAGTCATGTGAGTGATCTCACCACATCTCAGTCATTCCAATGACATTTCATTCCTGTGACAACTTCGACAAGCCCATCTGCTCCTGCCTCTACCACAGGCTGCATATATTTACATGTATCTGGGCTGCAAAGCCTCAGTTGTATCACAGAGAACAGATTAGTCACAGAAAAACCTGTTACCAAGAGCTATTGCACACTGTGTGTGCAATGACCCCACTTCAGGGCAGAGCCAGGCTGCCATAGATATCAGGTGGCAACGTAACGGTGAGAGGAGGTTCCCACTAAGAGAGCACACCCTGCAGTGTCAAGGCCAGGGAGAAGCAGAGCTGGGCTGTCAAAATGGCAGGAGAGGAGATGGGTGCTGAGATGATCTGTAGCGCCTTGGGGCCTGTGACGGAAGTGAATGCCTCTCCAGGCAGCACTAGGTGCTCCTCGAGCCTGGGCAACCTGTGATCCAGCCCCTCAAGGCTATCGTTAGCCCAGTCCTCGTTTATATTATCTGGAGGGATGAGAAGATGGTCATGGGGAAGGGAGCAAGAAGGGTTTGAAATTGCAGACACAAGAGCAGAGACCTTGGTGTTAGGGGCCATCCATTTATGCCACAGATATAGGAAAACCCGGGAGGACCTGGGGAGTTTGCCCAGTGGTTCTGCCAGAAGGGTATAAGTTACCCATGAAGTTGTGCTAAAAACACCAAGCATGTGACATGGCATTGCAGACATACTTGGATGTCACTGAATCAAGTGCCTGCAGTGAATCACATTAGCAGTTTGCACTGTTGGCATCTCCGTGTGTCCTAGCTTCACAGTGTTTGGTGCTTTACCAGTAATGGGCCTCTAGGGCCATTTCAGGAGACCAAGGAAGTTCCCCTCCTGGCGACCATCTGATTTTCTAGAAGGATTTGGCTATCACACTTGTTCCATTAGAGCAATAGAATCTGTCCCGTGCCAGGGCTGTGATTCAGAGCAGTGTCCCTGCACCCCAGGGTCTGGAAAAGGTTGGGGGAAACCAAACACTGTGGGGGTGAAGGGGTGGATTCACCCCAATACCAGGGGTGTCTGGGAGAGGTTGGGGACACCTCGATATTGGGAGTAGAGGGAGTTGGGGGGTGTTTGGGACCATGTGCAGAGCCCCATTTTCCGCAGGGAGCCTGAGGGCCCAGGGCCACCCATGGGTGCCTGGGGGGGGCACCCTACTTCACGCAACACTTTGAAGTGTCTTAGCAAGGCCACCAATTTCTGCTTGAGGTTGGGCTGCTGTTGCAGGGAGGCGGGAGGTCAGGACAGAGGCAGAGGCACCCCAGGGACCCAGCACCGCTGGGGACGCCCTGCGGACAACTCTACGACCTGGCACCCTGGCACAAGGGGGAGCATCCTGGGTACTGCCCCCAGCTCCTCCTGGGGCACCCACAGCACCCATGGGTGCAGCAGGACCCTCAGGGCACCCTGTCACCTCCACCCTGGAGAGGCACCCGCTCACCTGGGTCCAAGCAGAGCCTGGGAGCATCCTCCTCCTCTTCTTCACTTTCTGCAACTCCTCTTTCTTGTAGAAAAGGTCCTGGGGGACAGTGTGACAGGGTGGCACCATCAGAGGCACCTGTGGGTGCCGCGCAGGCAGTGGGACACCCGTCGAGCACCCACCTGGACATGCAGAGCGTTGTCGCTGCCCTCCTGCTCCAAGGAGACGCTCCAAGGATGGCTCATAGGGCCTATGGATGAACTGTGCTAGAGGGGGGACCACAGGGGATGGGCACTGAGGACAAGGACCCCCAGGTGAACTGTTCTGCAGGTAGGAGCCCATGGGTAGTAGCTCCGAGAGGGAGGGAACAGAGCAGATGGGGACCCCCTGGCTGAAGTGTTCAGGGGATCGGGGCCCTACCGAATAAGGGTGCAGGGAGCCGGGACCCACGGGGAAAGTGCTCAGGAGTTGGGAGCTCATGGGGGAAGGGGCTGGGAGGTGGGGGCCCACGGGTAAAGGGTCTAGGGATGTGGGGCCCACAGATCAAGGGTCTAGGGAAGCAGGGCCCACAGATCAAGGGTCTGGGGAAGCAGGGCCCCCAGGCAAAGCGTTCAGGATGTGGAGGCCCACGGATGAAGGGCCCAGGGTATGGGGACCTATGCATGAAGGATCCAGGGTACAAGGGCCTACAGGAAAAGTATCCTAGAGGTGGGGGCCGATGGGTGAAGGACCGGGGGATAGGGGCCTATGGATGAAGGGTCTGGGGACTCAGGACCCCCGTACAAAGTCTTCAGGAGGTGAAGGCCCACGGGGAAAGGATCCAGGGGATGGGGGCCCATGGATGAAGTGCTCAGGGCCTGGGGCCCTACGGATAAAAGGTGGAGGGGGCCTGGGGTCTTCAGGTGCCGTATCCAGGAGGTGGGAGCCCATGAGGGAGGAGTCCAGAGGTATGGGTCCGACGAAAGGGGCCTGGGAACCAGTACCAACAAGTTAGGTGTTTAGGAGCCAGGGGTCCATGAATGACAGGTTCAGGGAACCAGGGCCCATGGGTGACAGGTTCCATAGGTGGGGGTTGACGGATAAAGGGTCCTGGAGGTGGGGGTCCATGGGGGAAGGGTCCAGCTGATGGAGCACTATGGAAGAAGGGTGCAGGGGACCGGGGCCCACAGGGAAGGTTTTCAGCTGATGGAAGGGTGCAGGAAGAAGGGTGCAGGGGACCGGGGCCCACAGGGAAGGTTTTCACATGGTGGGGGTCCTCAAGTGAAGTGCTCATGGGATGGGGCCCTACGGAAGAAGGGTCCACAGTACCAGTGCCCATGGGTGAAGGAATCTGGAGGTGGGGGCCCACGGATAAAATGTTCAGGGAAGGAGGTCCTACGGATGACAGGCCCAGGGAAGCAGGGCCCACGGGTGACAGGTTTGAGAGTTGGGGGTCCACGGGGGAAAGGGTCGGGAGGCGGAGGTCCACGAAAGAAGGGTGCAGGGTACCAGGGCCCATGGGTGAAGTATGCAGGGGGTGGGGACCCACCGGTTAGGGGTGCTGGAGGTGGGGAACCCTTGGGGATGGGTGCTGCAGTTTTGCGCCCAGGGGAGATGGGTCCTGCAGGTTGGGGCAGACGAGTTGTGGGGCCTCTGGTCTGGGGTCCACGGGGGATGGTTACTGGAGACAAGCGCCCACAGTGAAGGGTCCATGGTACCAGGGCCCATGGGTGATGGGTTCCATAGGTGGGGGTTGATGGATAACGGGATTGGGAGGTGGGGGTCCATGGGAGAAGGATCCAGGTGATGGGGCCCTATGGAGGAAGAGTGAAGGGGGCCAGGGCCCATGGGGAAAGTGCTCAGGAGGTGGGGGTCCATGTGTGAAGGCTTCGGGGAAACGAGGCCTACAGGTAAAGTATTTAGGAGGTGGGGGCCCACGGGGTAAGGGACCTGGAGGTGGGAAACCCTTAGTGAAGGGTTTGGGAGTTTTGTACCCATGGAAAATGGGTCCTGCAGGTTGGGGCCCATGAGTTGTGGGGCCTGCGGTCTGGAGTCCACAGGAAATGGGTTCTTCAGACTGGGGCCTACTGATGATGGTTCCTGGGGATGGGGGCCCACGGATCATGGGTCCTGGGGATGGGGGTCCATGGGTGAAGTGGTCCTGAGGGGCTGGTCCCATGGATGAAGGGTCCTCTGGGCCTAGCACTGGGATTGAAGCAGCCTGATGGTCAGAAGCTTCCAACAACCAACATTCCTCTTTCTGTAGTGTTTGAACAGTCCTGGAGCAAATCTTGAAGAAGGGAGACTGCATCCCTCTTGAAGCTTCCAGATATGTGGCATTCCAGACACTGAAAAGCAAAGCACGCCTTTCCTCCTTTCTTTTGATTGCCTATTCAGCCTCTAACAGCCTGTCTTGGAACAGCGAGGCGCAATCTGCACCCTGGGGTCTTTCTGCATTCTCTCTCCTGTCTCCTCTGTGTCTGCTCACTCTGCTCGATGCACTAGGGTCATGGGAAGTATTGGTTTAGGGAGCTCCCCTGAAGCAATGAGAAGCTGTAGAGCTGAAGGCCTGATGGAGGAAGTCTGGGACGTGGCTGTTTCCCCTGCCCGCTCCTGCTCCCATCTTAAAGGTCCAGGAGGGTCCAGTGCTTTTGGTGTTGGGGGATTGAGTTTCCTTTGACATCCCCAAGACCTTCTTTGGGTTGCTCCGAGCAGCCAGGAAAATCCCTCTTCTCTAGGGTCTTGCATCAGGGCCTTTTCCCTACTTTTGTAGAGAAGCGCAGGCAGGTCTGGGATCTCCAAAAGCAGCATGGCCCACATCATGACCCGGGACCCCCAGGAGCTTTATGGCTCTCCCATTCCCACATGTCCTGCTTATACTGACAATTTCTAACACCATCTTCACAGGACACGAGCTGGCCATTGTAGAAGCCCTGTTACTCTTTGTTCATTCTGGGACCCAGCTGCTGGTTTGCACTTCAAGGAGTTTAAAGGTTGCTCTGTCTTTCAGGAGGGCTGTTCCTTGTAGCAAGGGAACCTCACTGTTGACATGCTGGACTTAGGCTACACTCAAAGAGCACAATTATTATTTATGAGTATTTTTCATGCTTTATTTCTGTTTCTTTGCAGTTTAGAAACATCCTGTGTTTATTTGCAGCTAGATCTCTAAGGAACTCTCTAAGAAAAGCAGTTGGGAGTTGCAGCGGATGAGCTCTAACTTTCAGCTGCTGATTTCAGTAGAACAGAGAATCTTCTAACAAGAGTGATGGAAGTCCCAAGTGGCTGATGTGAGAAATGGCAGGTTGGGGAGGGGATGAAGAGTGTCCATACAGTGCTTGAGATCTGGGACACTGGTTTTCCTGCATATCCAGACATCATTAGGAGTCATTCTGTATTGATTCCAATTCCAGAATATTGCTGTCAGTTACTTGGAAAGCTGAATATTAATAGTAACAATAAAAGCCTTTAAAATCAGAAATGCTTCTATATTATTGATGTCTCCACCTTTCAGCTAAACTCCCCAAACCTCTTCAATTCGTCATGCAAGACTTGGCAAAAGTTACAAGGACAAACATGGTTTGTGAGAGCTTTTTGCGTTTTAATGAACTCCATGGTGAATTTGGTGCTGAGTCCATGAGCCTCGGTTAGTGAGAGGAGAGCTCAAAGTCAACATCAACCCTCAACATTTTGTTGAGTTTTAATGGGTCCCACTGACAAATTGTCATCATTGGTAACATGTAGGCAGAGGAAATGTGCAGGTGGCTCTGATGCCACATTAAGCCTTCGTGTGCTTTCTCAGTCATAATCTCCAAGCTCAGCCCCTGTGCTTCTGGGAAGGGACATCCTTTCACCCACATGTTTTCCAGGTCCTCCTGTGGACAGCGTGTGGGTGGGAATGTTCAATGCTCAGTGCTGGACAATGATACGACACCTTTCAGGGTATCAGCAAGAGGGACACTGAGGCCACAGTGTCTCCTGGCAGGCCTTGGTGGCAGAGACAACAGCCATAACCAAGAGGATGAAGACCTCCTCTGGTGTCTGTGAGCCCAGGCAGAGCCTTTGTCTGTCTCCACCTGAGCCTGTCCCATGCTGGTTCATACCTGCAGCTGTGTCTGTGCATCCTGCAGACACCCGGTCTGCTTCCCCTGTCACAGCCCTGAAGCCCCAGAAATGCCTGAAGGCTGCAGAGGAGGCAGAAATTATTCCGTCTTAAGTTCGGTCCCTGCTCCTGAGCTGAGCCTGGCTCCTGGGACTGGAGGAGCTCGTGGCAACTTGGCAGGCGCTGCAGAGAGACAGCTCTGCCCAGGAGCAGCTCCTCGTAAAGGAGCAGCAAGACTCAGGGCACTGCCCGCAGGCACCAGGCTGGGACGAGTTGCTCATAAGTGAGGGACAGGTGAGGGACAGTTGGGAATGGGAGGATGATTGAGAACTCGCTGCAGGGAGAAATCTTACCAGCCCGAGACACGGAAAGCGTTTGTCTGCAGGACAACACTGCTGTGCTTACTGGAAGGATCTTTTGAATGCAGCACCTTCCCCAGCTGGGGTGCCTCTCCCAGCTTCTCCTGCATGGAGCTGGTGGTGCTTTGGAGTAGGGATTCCCAGCCAGACCATCAAAGGGACCGGGCAGCACGGCTGCCTTCTCCTCGGGATGGTGCAGGGGTGTGAAGCCAATGAGTGCAGCCAGGTCTGCATGGGCTGTAATTCAGAGCAGTGTCCCTGTGCCGCAGGGTGCTGTGTCCCCGGGGCAGTGACTGCCACCTGCCTGGGACTACAGCATTAACCCTGCCTGGGATATCCCCATGGTGCTGTGGGGCGAAGCTCTGGGTGTGGGGAGAGACTCCCATAAGGACAGGTTCATTTTCTGAAAGAGCCTTTTCAAGAGGACAGTGAAGGCAGTGGTAATGTCTAAGATCAGGAGATTTCTTGTGTCCTCTTTGAGAAGAGCTGGGGGTGTATGGAAAGGAAATGCCAGGTTAGAGCAGGGACCTGATACTCTAGTCCTTTAAATGGAGAGGTCTGTGAGGAACCTCAGAAAGGCCCTGCCCCACTCCCCTGACTGCATACAGCAACAGCTTCACCTTCTCTGGCCTCAACAGGGTTTGTCTGACCTTCTCCTCCCCACCCGTGCAAACACGGAGATCTCCCTGCAGAGCGCCCTGCTGCTGGATATTGCTGCAGGGCAGAGTGAGTGCCCAGGGGATGGGATGGGGTGTGTGGCACTGACAGGGGAAGACACGGGGGAGAGGAGCAGCTGCCAGCAGGACAAGCTCCACCAGTGGAACCAGGATCAGCAAGTGGGAAGGAAATGGAAACATAATTGCTGTGGAAGGGAGGATTTGGATCACCCCCCTGGTCAGTCCCTGCAATGCAGACTTCTTCCTCTAAGCAAAGCCCCGTGTCTCCTCTCCCACCCCTCAAGGCCATGGGGTCCTGGTCATAAGCCCCCTCCTTGGTAGAAGAGCGGCTGCGTCGGTCCTGCAGCCTGGTCCTTTCCCACTGCAGGAGAAGGGGACTGAGAGGGACTGTCCTGAGATGTTGCTGTCTGGGTGGTGATGTGCCTAGCTGGGGGAGGTGAAGGCTTTCCTCAGTGCTCCTTCTCTGTCTGCTACTCCTTACTTTCCCTTGGCAGATGGTTCATAGCATTTCTCTGCATTTCTTCACCTCTCCGTGCTTGGCCCTAAGAAGATGTTTCTCTGGAAACCAGCAGAACTGTAATTTTGCTGAACACATTCTTAAACCCCTTCATTTACAGTCTCAGAAATAGGACTGTTAAGATTGCCCTGAAGGAAGCCATTGGCCCTGCAAAGGTTTGTTTTTTCCCCACTCATGATGCTTTCTATGACAGCTCTTCTAATCATGTCCCATATATTACACCATGCACATCATATATGTAGCGACTAAATACAGATACCTCGAGAGATTTATATTCTCATTGGATTGTAGTGATAAGGGGAGGGAATGTGACTTGTGCATCATGCTTATAGAGAGCTATTATAAGTGATATCTGAAGAGACATTAATAAGATGTTGACCACACAGTTCTTTGGACTGGTACAGATGGATGAGGCACTTAGGGACATGCTTTAGCAGGCATGGTGGTGATGAGTTTATGATTGGACTTGATTATCTTCAACATCTTCTCCAACCGTAATGATTCTAAGATTCTATGATATACTGCTAGTGCACGCTGACTCAAGGCAGTTTTCATGCATCGTCTCAGGAAATTCAGATGAAAATTCCAGGGATCATGTCCAAGAGTTTTTGAGGAAAGCTCCAAACACCTCCTCAAACTGAATAACAGAAGATTCTAAGCACAAAAATTTACCTCGGACATTAAAACGGATCCAGATTCATCAAGTTCAAATCGATAAAGCACTTGTCAGTTTCAATGTTGTGATAAAGACAAGATAAGCATGTTCACAGTCAGAAACCCTGCTTTGTCTGTGGCAATCCCGTTTGGTGGCTCTAGCATGCATTTCTGAGAAAGAAAAGAAAATGTATTTCTTGTTGGATAACTGGCCTTTTCTACAATCTTGTTCTTTGCTGAAGGAGTTTGTCATGAGTGGGAATTATTTCAAATCATCTCAAATACTATCACTAGAACTCATTACATTTTAGTTCTTGTCCATCAATAAAATTATATATCTCCCATCCATATCTTGATTTGAAAGTAACTTTTTTTTTTTTTTAAATTACATGGAAGTAGAAGGAAAGCACCCCTTAGCCGCTTTTTTAAATTGTGTGTGGGAATGGCATTTCTGGAAGGAATTCTACAAGTGTGCACTCTTTACAGCAGATGTATTTCTCCCCTGTGATTGAACCCTAGAAATACCCGCTCAGTGATCTTCACGGTGTAGGAACAGTCTGTGAGGAGTCATGCTGGGTCCCTGTGGTCATCAGGACCATGTGGGAAACCCTCTCCCCATCTCTGTGGCCAGTGGCTCCTCTGGGCCAGCCTCCAGCACTTCTGCCTGGCCTCTTGGCAGAGGGATGTATGGGGATCCCCAGATTTTTAAAATCAAAACTACCCTCATTTTTTCTGCTCAGATAGTCACATAGTGATGGTACCCACTGGGATTTAGAGCTTCAGAGAGGATAATATATTTATTAAGGTAAGAGGATCCTGTTCCTGAAGTTGATGTTTTCCCAAGATTTCCTCTTTACCTTAGCTGACCTAATACTTTGACCCTTGCCATCTATTTAGTGGGGAAGTGCATAGTTGGGAAGTTTTGAAAACCTTGTTCTTGAGTCCTGCTTCAGCACTAGGTTATTTACGTGTGGGTACGAGTTGCTTTCGCTTCTTTCATTTCCTTGTCCTCTTAGGCATCCCCATGCCACATCTGAGTGTATTCAAAGCACAGGTCTACAGACCTCTTTTGAGTGTCTCTTGTTTCTTACAGATGGGCCTTGCAGATCCTTTTAAAAGCTGGACTCACTGCCAGGTCCCTGCAGCTGTTCCCTATGAGGCCCCTGTGTTCAGTGATCTGGGGCCTGCAGCTCTGCAGGAACTGGCAAGGGAAGGACCCGCTGGTTGGAGCACCCAGGAGAACATTTGGGTGGCTGCAAGGAGCTGCTGGAGGTTTTGTGGTCTCAGTGGGCAGCGCTCCCTGCCCCGGCGGCAGCAGCCGCCCGCGCTGTGTGGCCATGGGGCGAGCGCGCTGCGGTGCCGCTGCCCTCCCTGGCAGGCAGGTTCCCCACGCGGGGCCGTGGCTGGATGAGCACAGGCTCAGTGTGCAGCCCGGCCGGACCCCGTCGGGGGGATATCCCTGCGACAGAGCCTGCGTGGGGCAGGGGCAGCCCCAGCGCCCCTCGCAGCCCCTGCCCGCTGCAGGGCCAGCCCTGGCCAGGCCCTGGGGGCGAGGGGCCCAGTCCCCTCTGTGACACGGGCTGCGGTCACAGGGGACGTCCCGTGTCACAGCCACAGCTGCCCTGTCCCGCGCGGCCCGGCCTCTCCCCACACGTCGCGGCGGAGCTGGGAGAGCGCAGGCGCTGGGGCTGCTCTTGGCTCTGCTCTGCTCCAAAGAGCTGCTGGTTCCGAGCGGGAGCCGGCGAGGGGCAGCGTGGGCAGCCTAGTGCTGTGCGACGTGTGCGGAGGAAGAGGAGGAGAGGAGCTCTGTCCTCATCACCTCCCTCTGCAGGGTGACCCAGAGCGAGGAGGAGAAGGATGGCGCTCTGGAAGGGTGGCCACGGGAAACGACGTGGCAAGGTGGTTCCAGAAGTACCCCCAGAAGGTGAGGCCTTCAGGAGATCTTTTCAGGAGCTGTCACAGAGATGAGGAGCTGTGAACTTGGCTGTGGAAACCCCAGCCTGAGGGGGCTGAAGGGGCTGGTGGCAGCAGGCAGAGCCCAGGCTGATGGTCCCCTCTAGCTGTGGTGCCAGTGCGACCGCCAGGACTCCTGGCTCCAGTCCTGATGCTGCCCCTGCAGTCCCGGGGTCCCCAGGCAGAAGTCCCTGTCCCGAGGGTCCCTGCTGGCCTCACAGTGGGGATCACCCACCTCACCTGTGAGCTCCTGGCAGGGGAAGGAGCTGGAGCAGCTCTGGTGGCCGTGTGTGTCCCGGGGCAGCAGCGCCGGCTCCTCCCGCCCGTGCACACAGGTTCCAGCCTGACGGCAATGCCCACCTCAGCACTGCGGCCCCTCGCAGCAGGGGGGTCATTTTGGGGAGGGGTTGCTGTTTGTTGGTGCCTGCTCCTGACATCTCCTTGGTGGGACGTGTGCTGGATGGCTGTGAGTTGCCCAGCCTGGAGCCTGACAGGCAGCCCTTTCCCTTGCTTTTCCAGCGGCTGTGCTCATCTGGGAAGGTGCTTCAGACTATATAGTGGAGAAGCTGGTGCAGAACACGGTGGGTCTGGCCTCCTGTCCCTCCCCTCCATCCCTCCCTGATGGTTTCAGCAATCCTGGCATCTCTGTGCCTTTGGATGCAATGGTTCTGCCCCTCCTTGAAACCAAAAGTAAATCCCTTGGAGAAGGATGCTCCAAAACGCAGCAGTGCAATGGATAATGTCTCCCCAAAGTGAGATGTCAAATCTCCAGTCCAATTTCATTCTGGGGAGTGGTTGGAGACTTTCTTTTCGTTCTCTAGACCCCACTGGCAGAGCGAAATAACAAAGAGAGAGCCTGCCCCCCCCGCTTGTTTTTTTCCCCTTTTTGTGGGGGGATGGGTGGAGGAGGATTATCTCCCTCTTGGAAACCCTTCCTATGGATCTCCTAGATGTGAGAGATGATTAACAGGCAATTTTGAGAGGGGTTGAGGAGGGAGAGGAAACCACCTGGAATGTTCTTCCAAAGGACTTCCCTAAGACTCCTTCCATGCTTTCCAGAGGGCTCCATCTTGTCCCTTTGTATGCCAGGAGGGAGCAGGGCCCATGGACATGCTCTGACAAGATCTGGGTCTCTGTTTCCCTCACCTGATTAGAATTCTTCTCTTCTGTTCTGTTTGCAGGGTGTGAGAATTCGTGAACTTGGGGCCTTCAGGGTTGTTAGAGAAAAAGTCTCCGTTAGAGAAAAAGACGGCAAGACTTCTCCTGTCACGGCCTACAGACCCGTGTTTCACATCTCTGAGGAACTTGCAGAGAGTCATGATCTAGACATAGGGAAGGTTGATGATGCTGGTAAGAAGACAGGTTGAAACGTTTGCTTTTCCTTGCGACATCTGTGGGGTGTGGATAACTGCTTTTCCACAGGGGCTGTTTGAAATCTCTAATAATTCTTTCATTGGGTGCTAAGGAGAGCTTAAAGTCTTTTTTATTTTATTTTTTTTTAATTATATTGTTATGACATCATAATGCACAATCAAATGGCTCTCTCTCTCTCCCTCTTGAACTTGCTTTTACAGCTGTCTCCAATGAAATTTTTCGGAGCAGCTGCTTCCAATGCAATGTAGTTAAAACTCCTGCTCCTTTTTGCTGCCTCAGCAGACTGTGCAAGGATGAAGAGCAGCATTGCTGCTGGCTCTTCCAAGCTGCTTCTGCTTCAAAGCAGATTGAAGACACTCTGGCGGAGTGAAACAGTGATGGGAACACTAGTGTGCAGGAAAACCCCTCTGAGGCCAGCTGTGCCGTGATTGCTGGGCAGTGCTGGCAGCAGTGCAGCTGCAGTGTGATGGGGGTGATGGCCGTGGGCAGCAGGAGCTCTGGGCTGTGTTTCCAGGGGGCCGTTCCTTTCCAGTGACTCTGCCTTGCTGGGGCTATAGTGCTATAACTTCAGTGTGTCATCTTTTGGGAAAGGGCCTTGGTCACCCAAAGCAGGGCTGTGTACTGAGCAGTTCTGAGGGCCTGGGGGTGTCCAGAAGGAGTGAGGTAAAAATGACAATTACTTAACATTCCTTAATAGCGAACATGAATGAAGATTCAGCAATGCTTTCTCTTGGGAACTGGCTCCCTTTCTCCTCTCTCTGTACTGCCATCCTGCCTCACAGTCATGCAAAATAGCCAGGAGCCTTTCTTTGGTTTCTGCAGGAAGGAAGCGCTGCTGTGTTCTTGGCCCATGAAGCTGTGGAGTGCTAGGAATTTCTCCCACAGGAGGAAGGACATTGGTGTCCTTTATGGGTTTCCCTGAGGGTTTAAGAGGACAGCTCTGTAGCACTGTCTTGCTCTGGAAGACCTTCCAGCTGCAGACACTCTCTCTTTCTTTCTGTTTTTCTTAGCCTGCTGAAGAGCTCTGTTAGTGACTGTGTTGCTTTTCTGTTGCTGCCTAGGTTTTAAGGGATGCGTGCGCCTGCGCTACGATCGCGTAGAATATTACAGCTACTTTCCTGCAAAAGTAGCACGGAATTGCATCCAACAGACCATGAAGCAGTTCTCTGACTGTCTTCGGAATGGGACTGACGTGGCCCTTGTTCTGAGGGACGTTGGCATCCTGGTGATTGAAGACAAGGTTGTGAGAATGAGATTTTACAAAAGCCTTCTCGAAAGGATGAATGACTCTGATCTGGTGCTAAGAGCTCTTCTTCGGGTAAGTTCTGCAGTGCTAGCTCTTGCTCTTATGAAGCCGTAACCAAGCCCAAGGGAATGGATTTCTCCTGGGCTGCCACAACATGTCTGGGCATGGGGTCACTCCTGAACTAGAGGAATGGCAGGTCCCTGCACAGTGACCCCTCCTGCCCTTCCCTGCACTGCTGGGGATATCAGACATCTCTGCCAGCTATCTGCTGATCTCAGCCCTCTTTTTCTGAGGCTAGAAGTTGTCAGTGTTTTTCATCCCTCCTGTGTGGCAGGGGGTCATGGTACCTTTGATTGCCCTTGGTGCTGTTGGACGGAGTGGTTTTCTGTAATTCCCTGTCCTTCTGCTGTAAGACTAGGCAACTGCAGCTTGTGGATGAGCTGCCAGCATCCCCGAGGTAGCCTCAGCACATCCTCTTCAGTGGTGTTAGAGCCACAGCAGGTGGCAGGGCTTGTTTCTCCCCCCACTCTCTGAGCTGGAATGCAGAGATCCAAGCAGAGTAAGACGCACATGGAGCCAGAGCACCTCAGCCATTGCCCCGGGATTCCCTGCAGTTCCTGTTCTGTCAAAACAACAAGAGCGTTTTCTTGGCAGCATCTCACATGTGTCCCTCTCCATTGCAGATGCCACAGATGAGGGGTACAGTCATTCCAGACAGTGCAAGAGCTGTTTCACTGACCCTTGCTGGATGTGTGATGGTCTTTCCAAAGTGAGTAATGTTCTACAAAGAGTCCTGCAGGATTGGTCCAGTTCTGTATATTCTGCTGT
The DNA here is from genome assembly GCF_059628265.1 of Tinamus guttatus. Classification (NCBI taxonomy): domain Eukaryota; kingdom Metazoa; phylum Chordata; class Aves; order Tinamiformes; family Tinamidae; genus Tinamus; species Tinamus guttatus. The sequence continues at coordinate 280,046 of NW_028289524.1, read as the reverse complement.
GGGAAGGGATGGGCTTGAGAGTGGCTCTGACATGTGTCTCCGTCCCCATTGTTACCATGTTCTACAAAGGAATGTGGATTCCTTGCTACAGAACACTGTCCTTTTGCCGTTTGCAGGCAGGAGTTGGAGACCTTTACCAGGAAACCATATGTGAGACTTCCACCTTGGAGACCTCCCCCTGGAGTGGGTCCTTTTCTTCTAATTCCAAGGCTGAGAGTTCCCACTGTGCGTAAAGGAAAACGTGCTTTGAAAAAACACAAGGGAAAGGCTGTTAAGAAAGGTAATGGAGCAGTTGAATCCTGGTGGGGAGTTTGTGTCTTCTCCTTCTCTCCTCCTTGCTGTCAGGTGTTGGTTCCAAGGCTCCAATGCGATGTGTCAGATGCCGTGAGGTGGTGAATGTGGTGCGCAGTGGCGACTGTGATTCTGCTCTGAAGTGTTTTCTTGCCTGCTCCTTGCAGAAGAGCTTCCTGCCAAGAACTCCCTCCTACCGGACTCCCAAGCACCCCTCACAGTACCATCGAGGGATGTGGGAGAAGGAAAGGAGGAGAAAAAAGAGAGTAAGGAGCCTCCGGAAAGGTGAGTAGCTGGGACAGTGGCCATAGGGGACTGTCCATAGGGCTAAGTTCTTAAGGTCCTTTTGTGAGGCTGAGGAAACTCTGTGTTGTTGCAAGGCCTCTGAAGGAGGAGCTGTGTTTGTCTGGGGCTTGCCCCACCATGGGAGCTATTTTCAAGAGGCCAGTGAGTCTGTAGTGAGACAGGATTAAACACCGAGGAGCTCTTTCTTTGTCTTAGCAGTGACTAAAGCACTTGGCAGGACAGGGGCTAACAGTGTGTCTTGGAGTGTGTCCTTGTAAAAGACCCTGCTACATAGAGAGGAAGCCTCAAAGTGGGCACCTGGAGCTTTCCTCTGGGCATGTGGTGCACCCCTGGGTGTTTTGGTGCAGAGGGATTGCTCTCTCCATTGATGACACTGCATCCAGGCAAGCCTGGAGCTTTCCCTGCAGAGGTGGCTCCTGCTGGCAGAAGCAGGTGGCCAGCATGTGAGCAAGGGCTGCAGATCCAGCTCCCCTTGTGCTCATGCAACTCCTTGTGTTGTGTATTTGCAGTGTGCTCCCACCTATCCCAAGGCCCTGCACTCAGGAGTCCGCACACAGTGCGAAGACCTCAACAGCTGAAAGCCAGCCAGCAGCTGCAGGGCCAGGGAATGAAGGCCCTCGGGAGGCAGAAGAGGTAGGTGCTCCTGATGTATGAGGCACTTCTTGTGCCAGGCTGAATTATGCCAAAGCATCAGCCGATGGGTAGTAGCTGTACAAGACCCCTCCAGTGCATTCACTTGAGCTCTCACTGCCTCTTCCATGAGCTTGCTTTCAAAGACACGGCCTGTGCTCTACATTTTTAATGCATCTGTTCCTGCTGTGTTCTCCATGTACACCTCAGAAGTCCCTCCTAATGCCTGTTTCTGACAGAAATATCATTGCTGGTTCTTCTGTGGGTTGAAGACAGAGATGTTCTGTTCATCTCTGTGGTCATTTAGAGGACTGATGAGAACAGAAAAGGGAGGTTCAATCTTGCTAGGATTCACTGAGGGGCACAATGGTGCTGGCAGGCAGCCTCACAAGCATGGTCAGAGGAAAATGTGAGGAATGGTGTTCACTGCATGGAATAAGAGACCTGTTGTCCCTGTCCTTCCCCTCCCTCCCTAGCAGAACTGCCTTGCCCATTCCCTACATTTTGGGGGAACGCCTTCACCTGTGCTCTCCGGCAGGGACTTGTCCATTAGGCAAGAATCGCTCTCCTGCCCAGGGAGGCTCTTGATCGTTGCCCTTGCGGAAAGCCCTGCAGTGTTACTACCCATTCTGCTGTGTTCCCCTGCAGCTCCTCTTCTGTGCAAAGGAGGGGCTGCCGTGCAGAACAGCAAAGACTGTTTCAGAACTTCTAAAAGGCAGTGGCTTCTCTGAAGAGTGGAAGCATTGGCGACCCTTGTGAGGAACAAGGCAGCATCTCACATGTGTCGTCTCCTTTGCAGATGTCAGTGAGGAAAGATTTGGTGCTGTCAGGCACCCAGAGAGCTGGCTCTGCCATCGATCTTCCAAAGTGAGTATGTTTGCTTACTGGCTGACCATGTGAGCATCCTCTCAGCACGTGTTTGGTAGTGTTGCATTGTCAGGGCTTGTGAAGGTGCTCTCTGGAAGTGGTTTGGGAGTAACTCTTTCAAGTGGTTGGAAACCAGTGAACTCCAGGCTTTTCTGGCTTTGTTCAGGCTCTGCTGTGGAGCTCTGTGCAGGGTCTCCTGGAGAGCTCTGTGGTGGCTCCCAGCTTGTTGAGGCTTTGTTCGCTTAGCGACCTGGAGGCTGGAGGCTGTTCTTTCCAGGTGAAGCGGTGCATGCGTAGGAGGGACTGACAGAGATGTGCAGGGCAAGACTGGGATTTGAAATGGTGGCGGAAAATGGGAAGAAAGGAAAGGAGGCCAATCTGTCCTGCCAGGACAGGAGTGTGGAGAGCAGTTGGGTGCTCACCTCCCGAGGCAGCTTGGGGGATATGGCTGGGGAGACTTCAAGAAAGCTTTTTTGTAGGAAGGGGATTGGAAGCCTTGGAGCAGGCTGGGGAGGAAGTTTATGCAGTGGAGCTCTGTACTGGGTCACTCCACTTCCCATGACAGTCCTGCAGAATTGGGTCTATTCTGCATATTCTGCTCTAGGCAAGGATGGGCATCAGAGTAGCTCTAAGATGTGTCCTCTTAGTTAGCAAATGCTGCAAAGGAAATGTGGAATCCTCATGTAAGTACGCTGTCCATTTGCTGCTTGCAGGCAGGAGCTGGAGACTTCTCCCAGTCTACCACTGGTGAGACCTCCAACTGGGAGACCTCCCACTGGGAGAGGTTCAGCTCTTCCACATCGACGGCTGAGAGGTTTCACTGTGGATGAAGGAAAGCCTGGTGTGGAAAAGGAGGAGAAGAAGACTGTTGAGAAAGGTAATGGAACAATTGAATCCTGGTGGGGAGTTTGTGTCTTCTCTCCTCCTTGCTGTCAGGTGTTGGTTCCAATGTTCCAAACCGATGTGTCAGATGCCGTGAAGCACTAGTTGTGCTGCCTCTGAGCCCTGAAGGCAAATGTCATGTGACTCCCAAGGGAGGAAGAGCTCAGGGCAGCCCAGCACTCCCACATGCAGTTGGTCCCTCTGAGTTAAGCTTTCCCACCAGACTCTGTGCACCAGTGTACCAGCAGTCAAACTACGCTTCCATTTGAGGAGGTTGTGCGGGAGAGAGACAAAGTTGAGGGTAACTCCTGGGAATCATCCTTTATGCGTGGAGCAGAATGATAATGGGAAGAGTGCCCTATCTCCTGACCTATCTCCTGGAACCAAAGGAACCTGTTCAGGATGGTCAGGAGGATAGTCCTGGGTGCCAAGACTTCACTGGATTTTCAAAGAAAGCAGCTCGCCTCTTTCCTTGTGAGCTACTCCTATGCATTCCCTAAACACTTCTTTTGGGTTGACTGTGTCACCAGAGGCAGCTCAGGCCTGTGAGACCTGTAGAAGGCTCCCACGACCTTTTCCACTCTTATGGAGAAGTTACTGTCCCAAAGAGACTCCCTTAGAACACCAACACAGCACTGCAAGCCCTCCTTTTCATAGTGTGCACATGAAAGAGCAGGAGCAAAGCCCCATGTCAAGAAATGGTGTTGTGGAGAAAAGAGGGATGTGGAACTTCTAGAGAGGGTCCATCATAGAGCTACCAACATGATTAAGGGACTGCAGCATCTATCTTACAAGGAAAGACTAAGCCAACCACGCCTGTTTGGCCTGGCGAAGATGGAGATGGGATCTTATCAACATATACAAATACCTGAGGGGAGAATGTAAAGAGGATAGGACCAAACTCTTCCCAGTGGTAGCCAGTGATAGGATAAGGGATAATAGGAGCAACTTGGAACTTGGAACTTCTGGACAGACATTTCCTGTCCAGATGAGGAAATACTTCTTCACTGAGAGGGTGAAAAAGCACTGGAGTAGGCTGCCCAGAGAGGTTGTGGAGTCTCCTTCTCTGGAGATCTTCAAAACCCACCTGGATGGAATCCTGTGGCATGTGCTCCAGTTGTCCCTGCAGGAGCAGAGGGTTTGGGCTAGGTGATCTCTAGAGGTGTCTTCCTACCTCAAGCATTGTGTGATGCTGCGAAAAGCAAAGAGTTGGACAGGAGTCGGTATGAGGACAGGTGACAGACTGCCTAGGTGACCTGGCTGTAAAGGTCTCCAGTTGAGGCTTTGCAGTTCCATCCCAGGTTGAAGTAGATCTCTACGTCACTCCTGTCCCAGTGGTGACTGTGATTCTGCTCTGAAGTGTTTTCTTGTCTCCTCCTTGCAGAAGAGCTTCATGCCAAGCACTCCCTCCTACCGGAGTCCCAAGCACCCCTCAAAGCACCATCAAGGGATGTTGGAGAAGGAAAGGAGGAGAAAACAGAGAGGAAGAAGCGTCCTGAAAGGTGAGTAGCTTGGGACAGTGGACATAGGGGACTGTCCATAGGGCTGGGTTCCTAAGGTCCTTTTGTGAGGCTGAGGAAACTCTGTGTTGTTGCAAGGCCTCTGAAGGAGGAGCTGTGTTTGTCTGGGGCTTGCCCCACCACGGGAGCTATTTTCGAGAGGCCAGTGAGTCTGTAGTGAGACAGGATTAAACACTGAGGAGCTCTTTCTTTGTCTTAGCAGTGACTAAAGCACTTGGCAGGACAGGGGCTAACAGTGTGTCTTGGAGTGTGTCCTTGTAAATGACCCTGCTACATAGAGAGGAAGCCTCAAAGTGGGCACCTGGAGCTTTCCTCTGGGCATGTGGTGCACCCCTGGGTGTTTTGGTGCAGAGGGATTGCTCTCTCCATTGATGACACTGCATCCAGGCAAGCCTGGAGCTTTCCCTGCAGAGGTGGCTCCTGCTGCAGAAGCAGGTGACCAGCATGTGAGCAAGGGCTGCAGATCCAGCTCCCCTTGTGCTCATGCAACTCCTTGTGTTGTGTATTTGCAGTGTGCTCCCACCTATCCCAAGGCCTTGCGCTCAGGAATCCGCAAAAAGTGCAAAGAAATCAACAGCTGAAACCCGACCAGCAGCTGCAGGGCCAGGGAATGAAGGCCCTCGGGAGGCACAAGAGGTAGGTGCTCCTGATGTATGAGGCTATTCTTGTGCCAGGCTGAATTATGCCAAAGCATCTGCCAATGGGTAGTAGCTGTACAAGACCCCTCCAGTGCGTTCACTTGAGCTCTCACTGCCTCTTCCATGAGCTTGCTTTCAAAGACATGGCTTGTGCTCTACTTTTTTAATGCATCTGTTCCTGCTGTGTTCTCCATGTACACCTCAGAAGTCCCTCCTAATGCCTGTTTCTGACAGAAATATCATTGCTGGTTCTTCTGCGGGTTGAAGACAGAGATGTTCTGTTCATCTCTGTGGTCATTTAGAGGACTGATGAGAACAGAAAAGGGAGGTTCAATCTTGCTAGGATTCACTGAGGGGCACAATGGTGCTGGCAGGCACCTCACAAGCATGGTCAGAGGAAAGTGTGAGGAGTGGTGTTCACTGCATGGAATAAGAGACCTGTTGTCCCTGTCCTTCCCCTCCCTCCCTAGCAGAACTTCCTTGCCCATTCCCTACATTTTGGGGGAACGCCTTCACCTGTGCTCTCCTGCAGGGACTTGTCCATTAGGCAAGAATTGCTCTCCTGCCCAGGGAGGCTCTTGATCGTTGCCCTTGCGGAAAGCCCTGCAGTGTTACTACCCATTCTGCTGTGTTCCCCTGCAGCTCCTCTTCTGTGACAAGGAGGGGCTGCCGTGCAGAACAGCAAAGACTGTTTCAGAACTTCTCAAAGGCAATGGCTTCTCTGAAGAGTGGAAGCATTGGCGGCCCTTGTGAGCAACAAGATCGTTTTCTTGGCAGCACCTCACATGTGTCCCTCTCCTTTGCAGATGTCAGCGAGGAAAGATTCGGTGCTGTCAGGCACCCAGAGAGCGGGCTCTGCCGTCCATCTTCCAAAGTGAGTATGTTTGCTTGCTGGCTGACCATGTGAGCATCCTCTCAGCACGTGTTTGGTAGTGTTGCATTGTCAGGGCTTGTGAAGGCGCTCTGGAGGTGGTTTGGGAGTAACTCTTTTGAGTGGTTGGAAACCCATGAACTCCAGGCTTTTCTGGCTTTGTTCAGGCTCTGCTGTGGAGCTCTGTGCAGGGGCTTCTGGAGAGCTCTGTGGTGGCTCCCAGCTTGTGGAGACTTTGTTCCCTTAGCGACCTGGAGGCTGGAGGCTGTTCTTTCCAGGTGCAGTGGTGCATGCGTAGGAGGGACTGCCAGGGATGTGCAGGGCAAGACTGGGATTTGAAATGGTGGTGGAAAATGGGAGGAAAGGAAAGGAGGCCAGTCTGTCCTGCCAGGACAGGATTTGGAGAGCAGTTGGGTGCTCACCTCCCGAGGCAGCTTGGGGAATATGGCTGGGGAAACTTCAAGAAAGCTTTTTTGTAGGAAGGGGATTGGAAGCCTTGGAGCAGGCTGGGGAGGAAGTTTATGCAGTGGAGCTCTGTACTGGGTCACTCCACTTCCCAGGACAGTCCTGCAGAACTGGGTCTATTCTGCTGTAGGCAAGGATGGGCATCAGAGTAGCTCTAAGATGTGTCCTCGTAGTTAGCAAAAGCTGCAAAGGTAATGTGGAATCCTCATGTAAGTACGCTGTCCATTTGCTGCTTGCAGGCAAGAGCTGGAGACTTCTCCCAGTCTACCACTGGTGAGACCTCCAACTGGGAGACCTCCCACTGGGAGAGGCCCAGCTCTTCGACATCGGCGGCTGAGAGGTTTCCCCGCAGATGAAGGAAAGCCTGCTGTGGAAAAGGAGGAGAAGACGACTGTTGAGAAAGGTAATGGAGCACGTAATCCTGCTGGGGCTTTTGTCTTCTCCTTTTATCCTCCTTGCTGTCATGTGTTGGAGCCATATCTCCACTGTGGTGTGTCAGAATCCATGAGGCATTAGTTGTGCTGCCTCTAAGCACTGAAGGCAAATGTCAAGTGTCTCCCAAGGGAGGAAGAGCTCAGGGCAGCCCAGCACTCCCACATGCAGTTGGTCCCTCTGAGTTAAGCTTTCCCACCAGACTCTGTGCACCAGTGTGCCAGCAGTCAAACTGCGCTTCCATTTGAGGAGGTTGTGCGGGAGAGAGACAAAATCGAGGGTAATTCCTGGGAATCATCCATTATGCGTGGAGCAGAATGATAATGGGAAGAGTGCCCTACCTCCTGACCTATCTCCTGGAACCAAAGTAACCTGCTCAAGAAGGTCAGAAGGGTAGTAATAATTGCCAAGACTTCACTGGATTTTCAAAGCAAGTGGCTCTGCCCTTTCCTATACATTCCCTAAGCACTGCCTTTGGGTTGACAGTATTGCCAGAGGCATCTCAGGCCTGTGAGATCTGTAGAAGGATTCCAGGATCTGTTCCTCTCTTGTGGAGAAATTATTGCTCCAAAGAGACTCACTTAGGCTACTGACAAGTGCTTGTGAGCCCTTCTTTTAATAGCATGGATGTGGGAGAGCAGGAGCAACATGAGAGCATGCTAGAGCAGGAGCCCCACATCAGGAAATGATGTTGCACAGAAAAAAAAAAGATGAGCGAATGTTAGAAGATGTCACAGACTAACCAGGAGCCCTGGTTTTAAAGGTCTTCAGTTGAGGCCTCACAGTTCCATCCCAGCATGGAGGGGACCTGTATGTCACTCCTGTCCCAGTGGTGACTGTGATTCTGCTCTGAGATGTTTTCTTGTCTCCTGCTTGCAGAAGAGCTTCCTGCCAGGCATTGCATCTTACGGACACCCCATCCACCCTTCAAAGTATCATCTGGGAAAGTGGGACAATCCAAGGAGGAGAAAGTGGTGAGGAAGGCCCCTCCTAGCAGGTGAGTAGCTTGGGTCAGTGGATTTTGGGACTGTCCATGGGGCTGGGGGTCTAGAGGTCCTTCTGTGAGGCTGAGGAAAATCCTGTGTTCTTGCAAGGCCTCTGAAGGAGAAGGGTTTTATGTCTGAGGCTTGCCTCACCATAGGGACTATTTTCAAGAGGCCAGTGAGTCTGTAGTGAGGCAGGATTAAACATAGAGAAGCTCCTTCTTTTGCCTTTCCAGGGCCTTATAGTTTGGCAGAATAGGGGCTAATGGTGTGTGCTTGTGTCCTGCTGCTCTCCAAGCTGCATGGAGAGAAAGCCTCAAAGCGGACACCTGGATCTTTCCTCTGGGCATGTGGTGCATCCCTGGGTGTTTTGGTGAAGGGGATTGCCCTCTTCATTGATAACACAACCACCAGGGGAGCCTGGGTCTTTCCCTGCAGAGCTGCCTTCTGCTGCAGAAGCAGGTGCCCAGTGTGTGAGCAAGGCCAAATTGACCCTGTGCTCATGCGGATCCTCATGTTGTGTATTTGCAGTGTGCTCCCACGTATCCCAAGGCCCTGCACACAGGTGGCAGAACGACATGGGAGGAGAACTTCCTTTGCAACCCGACCACCATCTGCAGGGTCATGGAATGAAGGGCCTCAGGAGGCCGAAGAGGTAGGTGCTCCTGATGTATGAGGTTCTTCTTGTGCCAGCCTATGTTATGCAAAAGCATCAGTCGATGGCTAGTAGCTGTACAAGACCCCTCCAATGTGTTCATTTAAGCTCTCAGCCTTTGCCATGAGCTTGCTTTCACAGACATGGCTTGTGCTCTGCTTTTGTAATGCATCTGTAGCTTCTGCATGCTGAGAGCAGCTGAGTGGACTGGTAAGCAGGGCAAAGACCTGTTGGGTATTTTCTTGCAGGTCCAGAAAGAAGTACCAGTTCTTCCAGCAGTGTCCGTATGCTACCTGGGAAAAAATAAGGGTGTGTCCGTGACCTACTCCTTATCTGGGTTAACGGAGGAGGTGAAAACTGAGGCCCAGCAACAGGGGACTCAACGGAAAGGGTACGTATGTGCCAGCTTCAGGAAAATCCTGGGACCACTGGGTAGCAGAGACCCCCAGAGGGGTAAGACTCCCAAACCTAGAGGCACTGGGTTGGACAGAGCACCCTGAGAGTTCTCACAACATGGGATCGATCTGGGTTCCACCTAGACACTAAGCGCCTCTGTCCAGCCCCAAGCAAATGCCAAGCGCTCTTTTGGAGGGTATAAATGGGACCAGGGTGGAGGAGCTGGGGAAGGACAAAAGCAGGAGGGGTCTCGGAGTGAGAGATGTCAGTGCTGCTGCATCCTCTTCACACTGGCCTAGGAAGAGACTTCCCTTCCACCCAAGGGGTAGCTCTTGACCACTCAGCACAGGCTGCCACTTTGGGACCTACAAGTCCTGAACAGCTGAGCACAAAGGGGCCCCTCCAGCGTTTGCCTGCACCTTTTCCTACTGCTCCCCAAAGGCAGATCCCAGAGCCAGGGTCACCCCCAGTCTGGACCCCAGCAGGCCCAGCCCCAGACTGATGTGCTGCATGGGGACCTTGTTTGGACACAGGGGCCTGTGTTACATGATGGGGAGTGGGGAGACGCTATCAGAAGCACATCCAAGCATACATGTCCTGAGCTAGTGTGTGGTATTTCTCTGCCTTTGTCCCTGTGCATCACGCAGCCTCTTCCTTTCTCTCTCCTCAGTACTGGCAAGACGGGCAAGAAGAACAAGCAGTGACCGTCCGTGATGCCTGGACACAGGAAGCTTTATTTTGAATTAAAACATATCCCTCAACTGGTGTGTCCCGTTTCTGAGTGGGATTGGAGGAGAATAACAATGATCCTAAGGGCCAGAAGAAGAATGTCACAAGCAGGAGAGTTGGGGCCAGGAGGGTCCATGGCGACAAATCCTGGCTGAGTCCTGATGTGTCCCCTCTGTGCTGATAAAGGTGACCTGGCAGTCTGTCTGGGCCCTGTGGGCACTGATAGGTCTTGGTGGCCCTGAGCAGCCTCCCTTGGGGCCTGCGCTCATCCCTGCCCATGGGCCCAGTTCCCACCAGCTCTGAACATGGGGCCCACAGTCTCTGCCAGAGGGGCCAGTCTCCAGCCCCAGCCTGGGCTCTTTGCCTCTCTCCAGGACCGCCTGGCACAAGCAGCCCCTTCCCAGGGCTGGGGCTCTCTGCAGGGCTCCATGGGGCATAGAGGGACTGTGGGAGGGCAGGGATGGAGCCGTGTCCCCCACAGGTCACACAGCCACTGCTGGCAGCGCCTGCCCCGGGCTGGCACTCGGCATGGCCAGGCCCAGGGCTGGAGGCAGCTGCAGCCGGGCGTCCGGGAGGGGAGGCAGGAGGAGCTGCCCCACGGCCTCAGAAACAGCAGCCTGGAGCCAGCGCCCAGGGCACTGAAGTCCCACGAGCTCCCGAATGGCACCACGAGCTCCCACAGCGGGAGAGTGCAGAGCCCCCAGGGCCGCGAAGGCGGCTGCTCCCGGCGCTGCTGCCAGGCCAGGAGGTCCTGGGTGACCGTGACGAGGGCATCGCGGCCCTCCTCTGGCCCCGGGGCCTGGTGCCAGGTGCCTGCCCCAGGGCAGGGAGGGTCGGTTCGAGGGACGGTGACGGGGAGGTGCCAGGTGCTGGCTGGGCTGGGACTGCGGGAGAGCAGGTGCCACCTGCGGACTGTGCCAGGGAGGCTGCGGGCTGAGACGTGGATCCCGCCTGCCCCAGCACAGGGGCCAGCCCCGAGTTCCCAAGCAGACATGCAAGGAAGTGGATGTACTTATTTACTTATTGTATTTGTCTGAGATGGATGTACAAGAGAAAAATAAGAAAGAAAGAAATGCATAAAAAACATCCTTGATGTCAGATTTTCGGGTGAGTGAATGAGCATGGGTCAGTTATTGGCAGTGACCTCATATCCATTGAATCATCTTTTTCAATGCATTCCTGAGCTCCTTGTCCTCACGCTGTAGATAAGGGGGTTCACGGCTGGAGGCATCACTGAGTACAGAACGGCCACCATCAGATCCAGAGCTGGGGAGGAGACACACAGGATCTTTCGAAGATGATGGAGAGTGGCTTAGCTATGACATCCACCAGCTCCCACAGCACTCTGGGGTGCATCCCATCAGGGCCCATGGATTTGTGGGTATCCAGTTTCCTTAGGTGCTCTCTGGCCCAATCTTCATCTACCCAGGGCAGGTCTTCCTCTTCCCCGGCTTCTTCTCTTGTCCCTAGCACCTGGGGCTCTAAAGGGCTGCCCTTGGTAAACACCGAAGCAAAGAAGGCATTGAGCAACTCTGCTTTTTCTGTGTTATTTGGAACCAGAGCGCCCATCCCGTTCACCAGCGGACCTACGTTTTCCCTGATCTTCCTTTTGCTGTTAATATATTTGAAGAAGTTTTTCTTGTTATTTTTAACATCCCTTGCCAGATTGCGTTCCAACCGCGCCTTAGCTTTCCTAGTCGCATCTCTGCATTCCCTGGCTACGTTCCTGTATTTCTCCCAGGGAGCCTGTCCTTTTTTCCACATTCTATATACTGCTGCCTTCTGCTTGAGCATTGCCACAAGCTCCTTGCTCATCCACGCAGGTCTCCTGCCCCCTCTGCCTGCCTGACTTCTTACACACAGGGATGCATTGTTGCTGGACGTGGAGGAAGTGCTGCTTGAAAACTAACCAGCTCTCTTGGGCCCCCTACCTTCGAGAGCTCTAGCCCATGGGATTCTTCTGAGGAAGTCTCTGAAGAGGCTAAAGTTGGCCCTCTTGAAGTCCATCGTTGCAAGGCTACTTACAGCCCTGCCACCTCCTCGTGGGATCCTGAACTCCACCAACTCATGGTCACTGCAGCCGAGGCTACCCCCCACCTTAACATCTCCTACAAGTGCCTCCCTATTGATAGCACGAGGTCCAGGAGCCTAGCTCTCCTCGTCGGCTCTTCCACAACCTGCGTCAAAATGTTAGCGTCGATGCTCTGCAGGAACCTCCAGGACTGTTTGTGCCTGGCTGTGTCATCCTTCCAGTTGATGTCGGGGTAGTTGAAGTCTCCCCCATGAGAACCAGGGCCTGTGACTGTGAGACAATATCCAGCTGACTATAAAAGGCCTCATCAACCTCCTCGTCTCGGTCAGGTGGCCTGTAGCAGACACCCACCACAGTGTCTCCCACATTAGCCTGCCCTCTAATCCTTACCCACAAGCTCTCAACTCGCTCATCCTCCACTCCCAGGTTGAGCTCCATGCATTCCAGTTGCTCTCTCACATAAAGAGCAACTCCACTACCTCGCCTTCTCAGCCTGTCCTTCCTAAAGAGCACATAGCCTTCCATGGCAGCGCTCCAGTCGTGCGAGCTATCCCACCACGTCTCTGTGATTCCAATGAGATCATGTAGGTGGGATCGCACACAGATCTCCAGTTCATCCTGCTTATTCCCCACGCTTCGCGCATTGGTGTACAGGCATTTCAGGGAAGTAACCGAGCCCGCAGGTTTCCCAGGAGTGGTGAAAGAGGATGCTCCGTGATCATTTCCTATCCTCACTTCCCCACTAGCATACTTCTGCTGGACTCCATCTGAGCTAGGCTGCACGGTACTGTTCGCTGTGTCTGTGTGACGCTCCCCTTCCCCCTTCTTGTCTAGTTTAAAGCCCTCCTAACCAGGTTGGCCAGCCTTTTGGCAAAGAGATGTGTGCCCCTCTTGCTGAGATGGGTCCCATCATTTCCCACTAGCTGGTTGTCATTAAACAGAGCCCCATGGTCATAGAAGGCAAAACCCTGTTGCCAAGCCCAGCGGCGCAGCCAGTTGTTAATCTGCCATATCCGACTTCTCCTCCTTGAATCCCTTCCCCTGGTTGACAGCATAGAGGAGAACACTACCTGGGCTCCCATACCTTTGATGGCTATCTCATAGATACACTCTAATCTTTTCAAAGTTAATGTTCTCTGCTAAGGGAGCCGGGGATTTCACAGACCAGCTGCAATCCCTGACAATTGCATGCAATAGGGATGAGGATGGGGATCACAAAGGATGAGGCTAAGTCTGAGGAACTTAATGCCTAGTTTGTCTCAGTTTTTAACAACAAGACCAGTTCTCCTCAAGGTGCTTGCCCCCTGAGCTAGAAGACACCTGTGTAGAGCAGAACAACTCCCCCATAAATCAGGAGGAAACAGTCACTGACCTGGTACTCCACTTGGACATGCACACGTCCATCTATGGGTCCAGGTGACATCCACCTAAAGATTCTGAGGGAGCTGGCAGAAGTGCTCGTCAAGCCACGCTCCATCATCTATCAGCAGTCCTGGTCAACAGGGGAGCTCCCCGATGGCTAGAGACTTGCCAATGTCGGCAAGATGGAGGATCCAGGGAAACTACAGGCCTGTCAAGCATGACCTCAGTATTGGGGAAAGTTATGGAGCAGATCATATTGAGGGCAATCATACAGCATGTCCTTGATAAGCAGGGAATCAGGCTGGAGCAATATGGGTTCATGAAAAGCAGGTCCTGCCTGACCAGCTTGATCTCCTCAGACCAGGTGACCTGCCTAATGGATGTGGGAAAGGCTGTGGACATGGTCTCAGTAGACTTTAGGAAGGTTCTTGACACAGTCTTCCACTGCATTCTCCTGGAGAAACCGGCAGCCCATGGCTTAGACAGGTGTACTCTTTGCTGGGAGAAAAACGGAGAAGATGGCCAGGCCCAGAGAGTGGTGGTGAATGGTGTTAAATCCAGCTGGTGACTGGTCACAAGCGGTGTTCCCCCAGGGTCAGTGTTGGGTCGAGTCCTCTTTAATATCTTTGTCAATGATCTGGGGGGGATTGAGTGCACCTTCAGCAAGTTTGCAGACAACACCAAGCTCAAAGGAACATTTGATCAACTTGAGGGCAGGAAGGCTCTAGGGCAGGATCTGGACAGTCTGGATCAATACACTGAGGCCAACTGTGTGAGTTTCAACAAGGCCAAGTGCTGGATCCTGCACCTCAGTCACAAGAACCCCATGCAGCTACAGGCCTGAGGCTGAGTGGTTGGAGGGCTGCGTGGCAGAAAAGGATCTGCGAGTGTTGGTTGACAACCATCTGACCATGAGCCAGCAGTGTGCCCAGATGGTCAAGAAGGCCAAAGGCATTCTGGCTTGTATCAGGAACAGTGTAGCCAGCAGGACCAGGGAAGCGATCATCCCCCTGTACTCAGCATTGGTGAGGCTGCACCTCGAATCCTGTGTTCTGTTTGGGGTCCCTCACTACAAGAAAGACATGGAGGTGCTGGAGTGACTCCAAAGAAGAGGAACAAAGCTGGTAAAGGGACTGGAGCACAGACCTTATGAGGAGCGGCTGGGGGAGTTGAAGTTATTTAGTGTGGAGAAGAGGAAGTTCAGGGGTGACCTTATCACTCTTTATAACTGCCTTAGAGGAGGTTGTAGTGAGGCAGGGTTATCTCTTCTCCAATATATGAAAATAGGACAAGAGGAGAAGGCCTCAAGTTGTGCCAGGGGAGGTTCAGGATAGATTTTAGGAGAAAATTCTACACAGAAAGAGTAATCAAGCATTGGAACAGGCTGCCTGAAGAAGTGGTGGGGCAGTATTTAAGAAACGTGTAGATGAGGCACTCATCTGAGGCTGTTCTATCTGTCAAAAACATCTCAAGGAAGGTTAGTCCTTGTAGACTGGGAACCTCCCTGGAGGCAATTTGGACTCAACATAGTGATCAGGATTGCATTCTGTTTCTTAGGACAGAGGATAAAGCTTATGCTTGTCATACAGGTGATTAGTTTTTTTATCTCATAGGACCCTGGATGAACTGCAACAGCTGTAACATTCAGCTCCTGCCTGGAGCAGAAAAAGGCTAGATTTGAACCAGAGCTATCCAAGTCCCCAGTGGCTGAGGAGAGAAATGTCAGGGCTGGGAATGTGAACAGGAAGGTTGTCCATACAGGTCTTCTCTCAAAAACACTGCTTTTCCCACATGTGCAGACCTCATTGGGAAACACTGCAGGAATGGGAGAATGTGGTCAGATTTCTTCTGAAAACAGAATGAAAAAAAAAAAAGCTGAAAAGCAGCCATCCTTCTTTTTCAGGTGCTCATTGAAATCTGGCTCATTTCAATACATTGCTTTCCAATTAGCCACACAAGAATTGAAGATTGAAGAAAAATATGACATATCCTTAGATATATATATATATTTTTTCATTTTAATGAGCCCTGGGAGTATTTGGTGCTGAGTCTATGAACCTCCAGGAGGAGATTGAGGAAATCTCTCCAGCAGTTACAGTCAGAAGCAAATGGCCAACTTTCTTGGAGAGTTAATTGGTCCTCTTGAGGACCATTAGCAGCAAAGTCTCCCCAGGGGCTGAGTAGAGCAGAAAGTTGGAGGCCCTGATTGCAGATAAGCAAAGACAAAGTGCAGGTTGCTCTGATGCCAGGTTAACACTTCATGTGTTTTTCAAGTACCTTGGCTGAGCGCAGGTGTCCAGACTCTGAGTAGGGGGGTCCTTTCCACCATGCTTTGCCCCGGTCTCCTGCTGGGTCAGTGCGTGGGTGGGGGTGTTCAAGGCCAAGGGCAGCACACCTTGTGTCCCTGGGGGAAAGCAGGCAAGGAGACCCTGTGGCCATGAGCAAGAATTTTCCTCTCCCAATCCTCAATATCAGAGACACCAGCCGTAGCACAGGTGACATAGACCTAGTTCTTTTGGAGGCTTTTCGCCATGGCAGTGAACCTTGGCCACCTCCCCCTCGGGCTCTGCTACACTTTGCTATTTCTGTGCCTGTTTGCCTGCAGCCTGTAGACACACTTTGCTATTTCTGTGCCTGTTTGCCTGCAGCCTGTAGACATCCAAACTGCTTCCCACCTTGCTCTCACCCCAGGATCTCTCTATCTCAAATGATGTCTCTCGGTCTTGTTCATTGTTCTTTGAAACAGAGGCATGGGATGATCCTAGATACCTTCTGCATGATCTCTTACGCCACAGAAATACCCTTGAAGTGAAATTTCTTGTTTTCCTGAAGTGCAGTCTGTACATTTCAATCTGCTGTTGGTGGCTCTTCAACTTCTCATGCTCTTTCCCATTGTCAGAGTAGGCTCCATCATCTCTGAAGCCACCCTTCTAGCAGTCACTGGCCAGTGTTATATTCACCTTAGCTGTAACACCTCACCAGGCTGAAGAAACCCAGGTCCCTCAGCTTCTCCACACAGGTCATGTGCTTTAGGTCTCCAACCGCATCTCTGCAGACCCCCTCTAGAGCCTCTCCTGTTCCTCCTCGTTGCTGCAGCACTGGGTGTACCACAGTGGGACACACAATTCCACATGTGGCCACAACAGGGCTGAGTCATGGGGGCTTAGAACTGCTCTTGCCTGAGTGTCCAGGCACTTCCTAACGCAGCCATGTGTGCAGCAGGCCCAGCTGTGGTGAGCATGCATCACAGGCTTGCGTATCATAAAAGGTAATGCAAAAGAAAAATCAAGGCTATATGGGAGTCCCTGCCTAGCAGTCCTGAACCTGAATACCTTGAAGTAAAGGGGGACAAGGAATCATAGAATCATAGAATGCTTAAGGTTGGAAGGGACCTCTAGAGGTCATCTAGTCCAACCCCCCTGCACACGCAGGGTCACCTAGAGCACATGGTACAGGACTGCATCCAAGCGGGTTTTGGAGATCTCCAGAGAAGGAGACTCCACAACTTCTCTGTGCCGCTTGTGCCAGCACTCTGTCACCCTCACTGTTAAAATTTTTTTCCTTAAGTTCATGTGGAACTTTTGGTGCTTCAGTTTGTGGCCATTACCTCTAGTTCTGTTGGTGGCCACCAGTGAAAAGAGACCAGCACCTTCCTCCTCACTCCCTCCCTTGAAGTACTTACAGACACTGATTAGATCCCCTCTCAGCATTCTCTTCTCCAGGCTGAACAGGCCCAGCTCCCTCAGCCTCTCCTCACAGGGCAGATGTTCCAGGCCCCTGATCATACTTGTGGCCCTGCTCTGGACTCTCTCCAGCAGCTCCACATTCCTCTTGTCCTGTGGAGCCCAGAACTGGTTGCAATACTCCAGATGTGGCCTCACCAGGGCTGAGTAGAGGGGCAGGATCACCTCTCGATCTGCTGGCGACACTCTTCTTAACACACCCCAGGATCCCATTGGCCTTCTTGGCCATGAGGACACACTGCTGCCTCATGGTCAATTTGTCCACCCTGACACCCAGGTCCCTCTCTGCAGAGCTGCATCTGGTCCTGCATGTTTCTTACATTTGTCCATGGTCACCCACAACTGTGCCAGGGCACTGTGGATTTTCTTGGCCATCTCAGGTGACTCTGGATGCCTTTTCCTCCTACATGATTGCCAGTCACTATAATGATGAGGCACGGGCAGATCCTTACAGTGCAGAATGCTGATATATTTCAGTGCAGGCATTTCAAATATTAGAGAATGGTTGAAGTTGGAAGGGACTTGTGAAGATTATCTTGTCCAGAGCCCTGCACAAGCAGGCTCACTCACTTCACATTGCACAGGATCATGTCCAGGCAGGTTTGGAATATCTCCAGAGAAGGAGACTCTTCCTTGATGTATTTGTACACAGTGATGGGATCCCCCCCTCAGCCCTCTCCTATCCTGGCTGAACAGGTGCAGTGCTCTCAGCCTCTCCTCAGAGGAGAGGTGTTCCAATCCCCTAATCATCTCTCTAGTCCTCCACAGGACTCTCTCCAGTAGTTCCATGTCCCTCTTGTACTGAGGAACACAGAAGTGGACGGGGGACTCCAGATTGGACCTCACCAAGGCCAAGTATAGAGAGAGGCTCTCCTCCCTTGGCCTGCTGGCAACACTCTTCCTAATGCGCCCCAGGAGGCCACCATCCTTCTTGGCCACAAGGAGCCATTGCTGGCTCGTGGTCAGCTGGCAGTCCACCAGGATGCCCAGGTCCTTCTCTGCAGAGCTGCCCTCCAGCAGGTCAACCCCAGTCTGTACCAGTGCATTCAGTAATTCTTCCCTAGGTGTAGGACCCTGAACTTCATGAGGCCCAACTCTCCAGCCTGTTCATTTCCGTCAGAATGACTGCACAGAGGTGTGGAGTATCAGACACTGCTCCCAGCTTGGGACCATAAGGACACTTGCTAAGTGTGCACTCATCCCCTTCATCCAGGTCATTAATCAAGTAGCTGGTCAAGACTGAACCCAATATTGACATCTGGGGAACACCAATAGCTACAGGCCTCCAGCTAGAGACAGCATCCCTGATGAGTTGCTTCTTCACTTTTCCAGAAAGGTTCATCCCTTCCACAGTCACTGGTCACCAATGAGTGAGTCCTAAATGCAGAGCTCATTACACATTTCTGAGCTATTTTCTCCTGAACACATGGCGAACCCTGTGAAGCAAGGCCTTTGGGGTACAATTCCTTGAGCCTATTCTTAAAAGCAGCTTCCTCTAAAGAGCAGCCTTCAGGCACTGCACTGGGTGGAACTTTCTGCTTTTAATGACAGAGTGAGGGAGTCAGCTCTGACCCAGACTTAGACACTAATTTATTTGGAAACCATATGAGACAAAGTAGTCTAATTCAAGGAGGAACAAATCCAACCATTTGTGTAGCAGCATGTTAACAAATGCTAGTAATAGTAAATCTAATAAACATAAAGAAATATAGCTCAGTCCTGGTACAGGATGCAGTGGGATTCACATGTGGAGAGCAACACCAATATTGCCATTTCTGAATAATGTCCATGAAATTACTTTCCTCAGGGCATCCTTGAGCTCCCTGTTCCTCAGGCTGTAGATGAGGGGGTTCACTGTTGGAGTCACCACCCCATACAGAACAGCCAGCACCAGATCCAGAGCTGGGGAGGAGATGGAGGGAGGCTTCAGGTAGGCAAACATGGCTGTGCTGATGAACACGGAGACCACAATCAGGTGCGGGAGGCACATGGAAAAGGCTTTGTGCTGGCCCTGCTCAGAGGGGATTCTCAGCACTGCTCTGAAGATCTGCACATAGGACAACACAATGAAAATGAAACACCCAGAGTGTACACAAAGAGTAATCACAAGGACTCCAACTTCCCTGAGGTAGGAATTAGAGCAGGAGAGCCTGAGGATCTGGGGGATTTCGCAGAAGAACTGCTCCACCTCATTACCTTGGCAGAGTGGTAAGGAAAATGTGTTCCCAGTGTGCAGGAGAGCATTGACAAAACTGCTACTCCAGGCAGCTGCTGCCATTTTGACACAAGCTCTGCTGTCCATGAGGGTCCCATAATACAGGGGTCTGCAGATGGCAACATAGCGGTCATAGGCCATGACTGTGAGAAGGAAATACTCTCCTACCATCAAGAAAAGAAACATAAAGAACTGTGCAGAACATCCTGAGTAGGTAATGGCCCTGGTGTCCCACAGGGAATTGGCCATGGATTTGGGGACAGTGGTGGAGATGGAGTCAAGGTCGAGGAGGGAGAGGTTGAGGAGGAAGAAGTACATGAGGGTGTGGAGGTGGTGGTCGCAGGCTACAGCTGTGATGATGAGGCCGTTGGCCAGGAGGGCAGCCAGGTAGATGGCCAGGAAGAGCGAGAAGTGCAAGAGCTGCAGCTCCCTCCTGCCTGTGAATGGCAAGAGGAGGAACTCACTGAAGGAGCTGCTGTTGGACATTTGCTATCTCAGGGCATAGTGCACTGTCCTGGGAGAAAAAAAAAAAAAAAAAAAAGAGGTGGCATTTTAGCAAGAGACATTTCAAGAAAGGAAAACCAGTGAATAAAAAAATATTCAATTTCTCAATAAAAAAATCACACTGATTTTCTCTTTATTAGGGGGAGGGGACGGGGAAGGAGCATCTGCACACTTACCTGGCTTGAACCCCGTTTTGTGCTAATGGGGTGTGTTGTAAGGATTTGGGACCTCTGCCCATGGAATGTGGAGGGAATTGAACTGAGTAATTCTGACACTCACAATAAAATCACTTTTTCACATAACAGGGCTGTTCAGCATCTTCACACCCATTTCTAAAGGATGTGGGTTTTAGAAGAAAGATTTTTTTTTTGACATTATTTATTTTCTTTGAGATGCCCCTCTCCCACCTGGGCAGCACTCCTTGAAGACGGCAATCATTGTCCTTTCTGCTGGGAGTGCTGAGAGGAAAGGCTTCCCTATCACTTGGGGCAGCGTGACGAGAGCTTCTCTATTATCCCAGGTTCCAGCTGTCCTGCACTCACACTGCTTTGAGCTGGAGGATGATCACACTTACATGTTACCCTAAAAACCACACTCCCGTGCAGACCCCTGTTTCACATAGCTTGCAGCATTGATATCTGAACTGCAGCTGAAATCCTCTCCACCCAAGTGAGCCTAAGAGGAGACCAGGAGCAGCTTGGACAGGAGGGAAGCAAGGAGCAACCCTGAGGCACAGGGACACTGCTCTGGATTAGAGCCCATGCAGACCTGGGTGCACACCCAGCTTCACAGCCCTGCAGCATCCCTGGGAGAAGGAAGCAGGATGCCCTGTCCCTGTGACGCTGAGGCAGGGAATCCTGCTCTGAAGCAGCCTCTGCATTGGAGATGGTGGGAAAGCGATTGCCCCAAAACCTATCAAGTGATGGCGTTGACTGGGTGCAGAAGACCCCTCTGTAAACTCAGTAGCATTGCCCTGCAGCCAGAGACTTACCATGCAAGGGGCTGGGAGCTCACTTCCACAGTGAGCTCTGCTCTGTCCTCCCGCTCCACACTGCTGTTCCCCTCTCGCTGCCTTCTCTCCTCCCCTGTTCGCAGCAGCAGGCAGTGCTCGCAGCCCTGCTGCTCTTGGCACAGGAGCTGCTCCTGCACACGCTGTCTCTGGGCAGTGCTGCCTGGTTGCCATGAGCTGCCTCCGTCCCTGGAGCCTGGCCCCGCTCAGGAGCAGAGGCCCAGCTGAACTCACCAATTTCTCTGTCTCTTGTGCTCCCTTCTCCTGGGAAATGTACACTAAATAACCTGCTGTCCTTTTCTTAGGAGTTCAGACAGATTCCAACATTGCAATTTCTTCAATGAGAGGATGACTTTCTATGAAAGGTAGAAATGTTCCCCTCTGGAAGCTCTGTTTTGCATCTCTCAATTAGCCAGGACACCTAGGTATGACAAGAACAGAGATCATTGACACACGGTTCACATGTTGATTCAGATGAGCCAATCTGGGCATCTTGTGCTGGTTTAGAGGCCCCTGGCATGGAGTGGGATTCAAGTTCCTCCTGTGAACCCCAAGCCAAAACCGAGGCAAACACAGTGTAGTGGTCTACATGAAAACTCCTTGTCCAAGCTCACATTTTAATCATTTGAGATGGAGGATGAGAGGCAGTTGCTCACAGCAATACTTGGTGACAGTGGAGGAGACTGAGCTGATCTAAGGCATATGCCTGTGTTCGCTTGCTCTGATGGAGCAACTGGGAGAGATGCATCCTCCTAGGGGATCAGGTGGGGACCAGATGTGGAATTGCCTTGGCCGTCTGAAATGACCCCAGATGCCAACTGCGACTAGTGCCCCACTTCTTATGAAGCCGAGGTAATGTGCTGGAAGGACCATGTCAATGAATTTGGTGTCCAGCACAGCCACAGGCAGGTTTCTGGCAGATACAGTACAGAAGGCAAAGGAAAACCATGCCCCTTTGGAGTGATTGCTTGGGAAGAACCCCAGGGCATTTGGCATTTCCTTTCTCTACCCAAGTAAATGAATCTCACATTGTCTTTCAGAAAAGTCAATCCCATCTCACTCATGTGTGCTGCATAAAGGGGAATAAGATCACACCAAGGTTGCTGCTCTAGTCTCTGCACTCTCAAACCATTGTAGCTCTCATCTCCTTGGCTTCTGCTCACCCCTCCAGATGAGATGATCAGGGATTGGGATAGCAATGATCTCATGGTGGCTGCCTGAGGAAGTGGTGGAGTCACCTTCCAGGGCAGTGTTCAGAAAACATGTGGGTGAGGCACTAAGGGCCATGGTTTAAATAGGCATGGTGCTGAGGGATTACGGTTGGACTCAATGATCCTGAAGGTCTTTTCCAATCATAGTCATTCTATGATTCCATGAATGTGTCTGGGAGGACTTACTTACTGCATGAGTCACTCCTCACCAAAGTGAGGCTGCTCTATCTGCAGCTCCCCAGATGGCCCTGTTGGCCTTTTCTGGAGAGGGATGGAATATGGAATAACTTTCTACACTCCATGGAACTTCAACTCCTCTCCACAAGCTTTTAAAAATGACAGTGAGTGGTCTTGCAGTGGCAGCAGTCAGCTCTCACAACATCCTCGGCTGCAGTACCCCCATTCCCATTGACTAGTGTAGTTTGAGCTCTAACAGGTAACCCCTTACTAAGATCATCCAGTGTTTGCTGTTTGTCTCCTCTGGAATCCTGACTCAATGCACAACCACCTGGGAGACCTTGCCTTTGGAAAGGGTAGGTAACAAGGAGTTTAGTTCCTCAGACCTATCTGCATCTGCTACTATAAGGTTCCCTGTGCCATTTAGCAATGAGGACGCATTTTCCTTTTTAGTCTTGGATTCTTACTGAAGCCGCAGCATCCCACCTTCATGCTCTCGATCTGCCCTTCAAGTTTCAATCCTGTGGGAGATTTTTCTTCCCTAACAGTTTGCTATGATTTTGGACAATATTTTTTAAATTTTCCTTTTGCCTTTCCCTTCTTCCTCCTTCTCAACATTGTCCTAATCCCCTGGCACTACGGTGCGAGGTCCCTGTTTGGCCAAGTTGCTGCCCTGAGGAATCTGCTACTTTTAGTATCAGGATGGCCCATCCTTGTGCTTGGCAGGTCTGTCCTTAAAGACCTGCTGGGTTTTTCCTGAGCTTCGGGGCCCTTAAGAGCTGCCTCCACCGCTATCCCCCACCAATGCCCTGAACAGGCCAGGAAGTCTGCTGCTCTGGAGTCCAAGGTCTATGCTGCTACCGTCCTTCCTCACTCCTCTCAGGATTGGGAACTCCACATTTTCATGTTCACAATAGGCAAGGCTGATACTATCCTATCCCTGATCAGCTTGTGATTGTTTGAAATTTCCAGATACAAGAAAGCATCTCCCTTATCAGCTCACCTGGCAGTTGTGCAAAGAAGTTGTCCTTGATGCCGCCCAGAAACCTCTTAGACTGCTTGTGCTCTGCTGTTTGCCCTTCCAGGTCTTGGCATGAGGATTAAAGTCCCCTAGACAAGAACCAGGGCCTGTGATCAACAGGCTTTCTTAGGCTGCATGCTGTAGGCATTTCCTTGATCTGCTGAGTCGTTTGAGCCTCCATCATAGTATCATCCCTACTGTGATGAGCACCCACAAGCACCCTCCCAAAACCTAGCCTTCACAGAAAGCCCTCCCCTGAAGAGATTATACCCTACAAATATTGTTTCCAGTCATGTGAGTGATCTCACCACATCTCAGTCATTCCAATGATATTTCATTCCTGTGACAACTTCAACAAGCCCATCTGCTCCTGCCTCTACCACAGGCTGCATATATTTACATGTATCTGGGCTGCAAAGCCTCAGTTGTGTCACAGAGAACAGATTAGTCACAGAGAAACCTCTTACCAAGAGCTATTGCACACTGTGTGTGCAATGACCCCACTTCAGGGCAGAGCCAGGCTGCCATAGATATCAGGTGGCAACGTAACGGTGAGAGGAGGTTCCCACTAAGAGAGCACACCTTGCAGTGTCAAGGCCAGGGAGAAGCAGAGCTGGGCTCTGTCAGAATGGCAGGAGAGGAGATGGGTGCTGAGATGATCTGTAGCGCTTTGGGCCCTATGACGGAAGTGAATGCCTCTCCAGGCAGGACTAGGTGCTCCTTGGGCCTGAACAGCCTGTGATCCAGCCCCCTAAACCCATCGTTAGCCCAATCCTCATTTGTAATATCTGGAGGGATGAGAAGATGGTCATGGGGAAAGGAGCAAGAAGGGTTTGAAATTGCAGACACAAGAGCAGAGACCTTGGTGTTAGGGGCCTTCCATTTATGCCACAGATATAGGAAAACCCGGGAGGACCTGGGGAGTTTGCCCAGTGATTCTGCCAGAAGGGTATAAGTTACCCATGAAGTTGTGCTAAAAACACCAAGCATGTGACATGGCATTGCAGACATACTTGGATGTCACTGAATCAAGTGCCTGCAGTGAATCACATTAGCAGTTTGCACTGTTGGCATCTCCGTGTGTCCTAGCTTCACAGTGTTTGGTGCTTTACCAGTAATGGGCCTCTAGGGCCATTTCAGGAGACCAAGGAAGTTCCCATCCTGGCGACCACCTGATTTTCTAGAAGGATTTGGCTATCACACTTGTTCCATTAGAGCAATAGAATCTGTCCCGTGCCAGGGCTGTGATTCAGAGCAGTGTCCCTGCACCCCAGGGTGCTGTGTGCCCAGAGCAGTGACTGCCGCCTCTGAGGGTCAGCACTCAGCCTGCCTGGGAGCTCCCCACAGCGCTGTGGGGAGAGGCTCTGTGTGACAGGAGACCACCCGGCAGGGCAGGTTCCTGCTTCCATTGAGAGCTGCTGCTCGGGTGCAGGGTGCTCATAGCTCTAGCTCGTGCACAGGGCACATGTGAGGGGTCCTATCAGGAGGAAGATGAAGAGAAGGGCTGCTTGAAAGGCAAGGAACTTTCCTTTGGGTCTCCACACTTTCTGTTGCCTAATTTGGACAGGGGAATTGAAGGAAGAGGTTTTCTGTTTTGACAAGGAGCTGGGAGTCCTAAACCTTCACTCTAAAAGATTGATAGGTCTGTGAGAAATCTCAGCAAACTGCTTCATCCCCATCTTAGCCTACAGGGCCTTTGTGGCCTTGTAAGATTTATATAACCTGCCCCTTAGGACTTGCAACCACAGAGCTGCCCCTGGACAGTGCCCAGTCCTGGGGGTTTCTGGAGGGCAGAACTAAACACAGAGTGGGTGATACGGGATCTGCGAGCAGTGGCAGGGACAAGACGCTGGGAGAAAGATCTGCCAGCAAGGACAGCTGTAGGCAGCAGAGATGGGCAGGGATGGAGAAGGAACTGCAGGGCATGAGCTGCCTCCTCTGCAGCCAGAGCTCCAGCACAGGACAGGACATGGCTCCAGTTACAGGCACGTTTCCTGCGGCCCCATCCATGGACTGAAGGTGACTGCCCTGTGATGTGAGGTGGCATACCCAGATGGGTAAGAGGCTTTCCAGGAGGCCTCTCTGTCCCTCTCCTTGCACCCCTTGGCAGCAGGGTCATGCTGTTGTTCCTCATGCTGTTTCCTCTTGTCCATGCTGCTCCTGTTCTTTCTCTCGGCTTTCTGCAGTTGGATGTTTTCAACTATGGTTCAGACACTGATGCTTCAAGCTGTGGAGCAGAGGGATCTGCATGGCACTGTGGTTTCCCCAGACCCCTTCTGTCCTGTGGAGCTCCAGGAACTGCAATCCATAGGTCTGGAAACTGATCTGAGTCTTGCTTAAGAACAGTCCAACTTCAGTGCTAATGATCCTTTGGCTTTTTCCCTTTATTGTCCTGCCAGGTTGCCACTTGCCCTCCAGAAAGGTTCTGCTGTCTCATGGCACAGCTGTGACATCTCAGAGACCCATGAGGATTTAGCAGAGATGCTGAGGGTATGGAGATGGTGTTGGAGGGCTGCAAAAGGATTCAGCAGGAGCTGGTCTCTTTTGAGAGTATCATCGTCCTCCAGCTCAAAAATGCAAAAAAAAAAAAAAAAAAAATCCAGCTCAAAAAGGCTCAGGGACCCGAGAATGAGACGAATAGATGATTTTATTAATTTTCCTTTCACAGCATCTCCTAACTGTATGAACTGATGCTTCTTGGCCCATGCAAAACCCAGGCACAGTCAGAGGGGCTTTTTGGGTGATGGAGAGATGGATGTCTTGTTGCTGCTGAAACATCAACTGAAAAAGTTTCCTCAGTGCCTCCTCGAGCTCCTTGTTCCTTATGTTGTAGATGAGGGAGTTCAGTATTGGAGCCACCTTCCAATCCAGAGCTATGGGGGAGATGGAGGGAGGCTTCAGGTGGCCAAATATTGCAGTGCTGACAAACAGGGGGACCACAGTCAGGTACAGGAAGCACATGGAAAGGGTTTTGTGATGGCCCTGCTCAGAGGGGAACCTCAGCACAACCACAAAGATCTGCATCTAGGACAGTGCAGTGAAAACAAAGCATCCAAAGCCTAGAGAAGCACTAGCTACGATAACCCCATCTTCCCTGAGGTAGGAGTCTGAGCAGCAGAGCTTGAGGATCTGGGGAATCCCACAGAACTGCTCCACCACATTGCCTTGGCAGAGTGGAATGGACAATGTGTTCCCAGTGTGGATAAGGCCACAGCCCCAAACAGCTCCCGCACTCCGAATCCCTCATCCACGGGGGGACCCCAAATCCCACCCCAGTGACCCCAAATTCCTCCTGCAACCCCTATGTCCCTGCATCCCAGGAGCCAAGGACCCCAACTCAACCCATATCCCTGCTTCTACCCCAAACCCCAGCCTCGAATGCCTGGCACCATCCACCCCAGCTTGCCCCTCACCTGGCTGATGTCAGCTCCTCTTGGCTGCTTTTCACTTAGATCTCCAGCTTTTTGGGGGTGCCTCCAGAATCCATGAGCTTTTTATTGTTCTCCTCCTGCAGCCTGTGCAAGGAAAGGTCATTTGGTGGGATTAGGGCAGTCAGTTGGGGCACCCCAATACGGGGGGAAATCATGCATCCCCATCTGGGGAGAAAAGGGAGCTGGGGGCACCCAAACCTGGGGTGGTGAGTCCAGAATATCCCAACATTAGGGATGAAATTCTCTAGGGCACCCCAGTACTGTTTGTTTGTTTTGAGAGAGAAAGATTGGGTAGGGTCTCAAAAAACTAGGGCTGACTCCAATATGGGGGATGGGGGAATTTGGGGCACCCGCATACTTGGCAGAAGGGTCAGGGCACCAAGTATTTGAGTGAAGGGAGCTGGGGGCATCCCAGCTGGGGATTTCAGGGGACCCCAATACTGGCAGCCAAGGGTGTTTTGGGCACCCCAATGTTCGGGGGATCTGGGGTACACCAGTATTTTGTGTGAAGGGAGCTGGGGGCACCTGCACTACAGGGAGGGGTCTGGGAGATGTCTGGGGCACCTCAGTATCGGCCGTGCAAATGGGGCCAAGAGCTGGGGCCCAACGATACCTGGGGTGAAGTGAGTCTGGGGCACCCCCAACACTGGGGAGGGCTCTGGGACACCCCAATATCCAGTGTAAATGGAGCAGGGGGCAGACCCATATTTGGAGAAGTCTGGCAGAAGTTGAAGAGACCCTAAGATTGGGGGTGTACGGAGCGGGGGGTATCACCAATGTGTGTGTGTGGGGGGGTGTCTGTGGCACCCCACAACTGAGGGGAAAGGGAGATGGGGGCACCCTCAAAGCTGGAGGGCTCTGGGGTACCCCAGGACAGGGGTGAAAAGAGTTGAGGGAAACACCACTACTGGGGGGGGGGGGCGGGTCTGGCAACAATATTAGGGTCCCTGGGGACTCCTAATATTAGGGAAGAAGGTTGCTGGTGGCATCCCATTACAAAAGTGGTCCAGGGTACCCCAGAATTATGGATGAAGGGATTTGGGAGCAACCCAAACCTAAGGGGGAAGTGGGGAAATTCCCCCAATATCCGGAGATGGAAACTGGGGAACCCCATTATGGGAGCGTCTCACCCTTCTATTGGGAGTAAAGGGAGCTGGAAGAACCCCAACACTGGGGGAGTCTGAGGTACCCCAGGATGGGAGGAAGGCATTAGAGGGCAGCCCAGCACCTAGAAGATCCTGGGGCACCCCAGTATTGGGGGGAGAGGCAGGTGGGAGGCACCTCAATATTGAGGGGAGTCTGGGGTACCCCAGAATGTTGCATAAAGATTCATACTGGGGGGGAGACGAGCATCCCAATATCCATATTAAAAGTTGCTGGAGGGTCCTAGGGCACCCAATATCAGCTATGAAGGGATCTGGGGCTCCTCAGTGTTGGGAGCGAAGGGATCTGGGTGCACCGCAATCCTGGAAAGGAAATGGGACACCCCAATATTGAGTGAAAATGTAGCTTGGGGCACCCCAATCCTGGGCAGGGTGTGGAAAAGGTTGGGGGAAACCAAACACTGTGGGGGTGAAGGGGTGGATTCACCCCAATACCAGGGGTGTCTGGGAGAGGTTGGGGACACCTCGATATTGGGAGTAGAGGGAGTTGGGGGGTGTTTGGGACCATGTGCAGAGCCCAATTTTCCGCAGGGAGCCTGGGGGCCCAGGGCCACCCATGGGTGCCTGGGGGGGGCACCCTACTTCACGCAACACTTTGAAGTGTCTCAGCAAGGCCACCAATTTCTGCTTGAGGTTGGGCTGCTGTTGCAGGGAGGCGGGAGGTCAGGACAGAGGCAGAGGCACCCCAGGGACCCAGCACCGCTGGGGACGCCCTGCGGACAACTCTACGACCTGGCACCCTGGCACAAGGGGGAGCATCCTGGGTACTGCCCCCAGCTCCTCCTGGGGCACCCACAGCACCCATGGGTGCAGCAGGACCCTCAGGGCACCCTGTCACCTCCACCCTGGAGAGGCACCCGCTCACCTGGGTCCAAGCAGAGCCTGGGAGCATCCTCCTCCTCTTCTTCACTTTCTGCAACTCCTCTTTCTTGTAGAAAAGGTCCTGGGGGACAGTGTGACAGGGTGGCACCATCAGAGGCACCTGTGGGTGCCGCGCAGGCAGTGGGACACCCGTCGAGCACCCACCTGGACATGCAGAGCGTTGTCGCTGCCCTCCTGCTCCAAGGAGACGCTCCAAGGATGGCTCATAGGGCCTATGGATGAACTGTGCTAGAGGGGGGACCACAGGGGATGGGCACTGAGGACAAGGACCCCCAGGTGAACTGTTCTGCAGGTAGGAGCCCATGGGTAGTAGCTCCGAGAGGGAGGGAACAGAGCAGATGGGGACCCCCTGGCTGAAGTGTTCAGGGGATCGGGGCCCTACCGAATAAGGGTGCAGGGAGCCGGGACCCACGGGGAAAGTGCTCAGGAGTTGGGAGCTCATGGGGGAAGGGGCTGGGAGGTGGGGGCCCACGGGTAAAGGGTCTAGGGATGTGGGGCCCACAGATCAAGGGTCTAGGGAAGCAGGGCCCACAGATCAAGGGTCTGGGGAAGCAGGGCCCCCAGGCAAAGCGTTCAGGATGTGGAGGCCCACGGATGAAGGGCCCAGGGTATGGGGACCTATGCATGAAGGATCCAGGGTACAAGGGCCTACAGGAAAAGTATCCTAGAGGTGGGGGCCGATGGGTGAAGGACCGGGGGATAGGGGCCTATGGATGAAGGGTCTGGGGACTCAGGACCCCCGTACAAAGTCTTCAGGAGGTGAAGGCCCACGGGGAAAGGATCCAGGGGATGGGGGCCCATGGATGAAGTGCTCAGGGCCTGGGGCCCTACGGATAAAAGGTGGAGGGGGCCTGGGGTCTTCAGGTGCCGTATCCAGGAGGTGGGAGCCCATGAGGGAGGAGTCCAGAGGTATGGGTCCGACGAAAGGGGCCTGGGAACCAGTACCAACAAGTTAGGTGTTTAGGAGCCAGGGGTCCATGAATGACAGGTTCAGGGAACCAGGGCCCATGGGTGACAGGTTCCATAGGTGGGGGTTGACGGATAAAGGGTCCTGGAGGTGGGGGTCCATGGGGGAAGGGTCCAGCTGATGGAGCACTATGGAAGAAGGGTGCAGGGGACCGGGGCCCACAGGGAAGGTTTTCAGCTGATGGAAGGGTGCAGGAAGAAGGGTGCAGGGGACCGGGGCCCACAGGGAAGGTTTTCACATGGTGGGGGTCCTCAAGTGAAGTGCTCATGGGATGGGGCCCTACGGAAGAAGGGTCCACAGTACCAGTGCCCATGGGTGAAGGAATCTGGAGGTGGGGGCCCACGGATAAAATGTTCAGGGAAGGAGGTCCTACGGATGACAGGCCCAGGGAAGCAGGGCCCACGGGTGACAGGTTTGAGAGTTGGGGGTCCACGGGGGAAAGGGTCGGGAGGCGGAGGTCCACGAAAGAAGGGTGCAGGGTACCAGGGCCCATGGGTGAAGTATGCAGGGGGTGGGGACCCACCGGTTAGGGGTGCTGGAGGTGGGGAACCCTTGGGGATGGGTGCTGCAGTTTTGCGCCCAGGGGAGATGGGTCCTGCAGGTTGGGGCAGACGAGTTGTGGGGCCTCTGGTCTGGGGTCCACGGGGGATGGTTACTGGAGACAAGCGCCCACAGTGAAGGGTCCATGGAACCAGGGCCCATGGGTGATGGGTTCCATAGGTGGGGGTTGATGGATAACGGGATTGGGAGGTGGGGGTCCATGGGAGAAGGATCCAGGTGATGGGGCCCTATGGAGGAAGAGTGAAGGGGGCCAGGGCCCATGGGGAAAGTGCTCAGGAGGTGGGGGTCCATGTGTGAAGGCTTCAGGGAAACGAGGCCTACAGGTGAAGTATTTAGGAGGTGGGGGCCCACAGGGTAAGGGACCTGGAGGTGGGAAACCCTTAGTGAAGGGTTTGGGAGTTTGGTACCCACGGAAGATGGGTCCTGCAGGTTGGGGCCCATGAGTTGTGGGGCCTGCAGTCTGGAGTCCACAGGGAATGGGTTCTGCAGACTGGGGCCTACTGATGATGGTTCCTGGGGATGGGGGCCCACGGATCATGGGTCCTGGGGATGGGGGTCCATGGGTGAAGTGGTCCTGAGGGGCTGGTCCCATGGATGAAGGGTCCTCTGGGCCTAGCACTGGGATTGAAGCAGCCTGATGGTCAGAAGCTTCCAACAACCAACATTCCTCTTTCTGTAGTGTTTGAACAGTCCTGGAGCAAATCTTGAAGAAGGGAGACTGCATCCCTCTTGAAGCTTCCAGGTATGTGGCATTCCAGACACTGAAAAGCAAAGCACACCTTTCCTCCTTTCTTTTGATTGCCTATTCAGCCTCTAACATCCTGTCTTGGAACAGGGAGGCGCAATCTGCCCCCTGGGGTCTTTCTGCATTCTCTCTCCTGTCTCCTCTGTGTCTGCTCACTCCGCTCGATGCACTAGGGTCATGGGAAGTATTGGTTTAGGGAGCTCCCCTGAAGCCATGAGAAGCTGTAGAGCTGAAGGCCTGATGGAGGAAGTCTGGGACGTGGCTGTTTCCCCTGCCCGCTCCTGCTCCCATCTTAAAGGTCCAAGAGGGTCCAGTGCTTTTGGTGTTGGGGGATTGAGTTTCCTTTGACATCCCCAAGTCCTTCTTTGGGTTGCTCTGAGCAGCCAGGAAAATCCCTCTTCTCTAGGGTCTTGCATCAGGGCCTTTTCCCTACTTTTGTAGAGAAGCGCAGGCAGGTCTGGGATCTCCAAAAACAGCATGGCCCACATCATGACCCGGGAGCTTTATGGCTCTCCCATTCCCACATGTCCTGCTTATACTGACAATTTCTAACACCATCTTCACAGGACACGAGCTGGCCATTGTAGAAGCCCTGTTATTCTTTGTTCTTTCTTGGACCCAGCTGCTGGTTTGCACTTCAAGGAGTTTAAAGGTTGCTCTGTCTTTCAGGAGGGCTGTTCCTTGTAGCAAGGGAACCTCGCTGTTGACATGCTGGACTTAGGCTACACTCAAAGAGCACAATTATTATTTATGAGTATTTTTCATGCTTTATTTCTGTTTCTTTGCAGTTAAGAAACATCCTGTGTTTATTTGCAGCTAGATCTCTAAGGAACTCTCTAAGAAAAGCAGTTGGGAGTTGCAGCGGATGAGCTCTAACTTTCAGCTGCTGATTTCAGTAGAACAGAGAATCTTCTAACAAGAGTGATGGAAGTCCCAAGTGGCTGATGTGAGAAATGGCAGGTTGGGGAGGGGATGAAGAGTGTTCATACAGTGCTTGAGATCTGGGACACTGGTTTTCCTGCATATCCAGACATCATTAGGAGTAATTCTGTGTTGATTCCAATTCCAGAATATTGCTGTCAGTTACTTGGAAAGCTGAATATTAATAGTAACAATAAAAGCCTTTAAAATCAGAAATGCTTCTATATTATTGATGTCTCCACCTTTCAGCTAAACTCCCCAAACCTCTTCAATTCGTCATGCAAGACATGGCAAAAGTTACAAGGACAGACATGGTTTGTGAGAGCTTTTTGCATTTTAATGAGCTCCATGGTGAATTTGGTGCTGAGTCCATGAACCTCGGTTACTGAGAGGAGAGCTCAAAGTCAACATCAACCCACAACATTTTGTTGAGTTTTAATGGGTCCCACTGACAGTCGTTAGCAGCAAAGACTCTCCAGGGGTTGTTTAGAGCAGAAAATTGTCATCATTGGTAACATGTAGGCAGAGGAAATGTGCAGGTGGCTCTGATGCCACATTAAGCCTTCGTGTGCTTTCTCAGTCATAATCTCCAAGCTCAGCCCCTGTGCTTCTGGGAAGGGACATCCTTTCACCCACATGTTTTCCAGGTCCTCCTGTGGACAGCGTGTGGGTGGGAATGTTCAATGCTCAGTGCTGGACAATGATACAACACCTTTCAGGGTATCAGCAAGAGGGCAGTGAGGCCACAGTGTCTCCTGGCAGGCCTTGGTGGCAGAGACAACAGCCATAACCAAGAGGATGAAGACCTCCTCTGGTGTCTGTGAGCCCAGGCAGAGCCTTTGCCTGTCTCCACCTGAGCCTGTCCCATGCTGGTTCATACCTGCAGCTGTGTCTGTGCATCCTGCAGACACCCGGTCTGCTTCCCCTGTCACAGCCCTGAAGCCCCAGAAATGCCTGAAGGCTGCAGAGGAGGCAGAAATTATTCCGTCTTAAGCTAGGTGCCTGCTCCTGAGCTGAGCCTGGCTCCTGGGACTGCAGGAGCTCGTGGCAACTTGGCAGGCACTGCAGAGAGACAGCTCTGCCCAGGAGCAGCTCCTCGTAAAGGAGCACCAAGACTCAGGGCACTGCCGCAGGCACCAGGCTGGGATGAGTTGCTCATAAGTGAGGGACAGGTGAGGGACAGTTGGGAATGGGAGGACGATTGAGAACTCACTGCAGGGAGAAATCTTACCAGTCCAAGACACGGAAAGCGTTTGTCTGCAGGACAACACTGCTGTGCTTACTGGAAGGATCTTTTGAATGTAGCACCTTCCCGAGTAGGGGTGGCTCTCCCAGCTTCTCCTGCATGGAGCTGGTGGTGCTTTGGAGTAGGGATTCCCAGCCAGACCATCAAAGGGACCGGGCATCACGGCTGCCTTCTCCTCGGGATGGTGCAGGGGTGTGAAGCCAATGAGTGCACCCAGGTCTGCATGGGCTGTAATTCAGAGCAGTGTCCCTGTGCCGCAGGGTGCTGTGTCCCTGGGACAGTGACTGCCACCTGCCTGGGACTACAGCACTAACCCTGCCTGGGATATCCCCATGGTGCTGTGGGGAGAAGCTCTGGGTGTGAGGAGAGACTCCCATAAGGACAGGTTCATTTTCTGAAAGAGCCTTTTCAAGAGGACAGTGAAGGCAGTGGTAATGTCTAAGATCAGGAGATTTCTTGTGTCCTCTTTGAGAAGAGCTGGGGGTGTATGGAAAGGAAATGCCAGGTTAGAGCAGGGACCTGACACTCTAGTCCTTTAAATGGAGAGGTCTGTGAGGAACCTCAGAAAGGCCCTGCCCCACTCCCCTGACTGCAGACAGCACCAGCTTCACCTTCTCTGGCCTCAACAGGGTTTGTCTGACCTTCTCCTCCCCACCCGTGCAAACACGGAGATCTCCCTGCAGAGCGCCCTGCTGCTGGATATTGCTGCAGGGCAGAGTGAGTGCCCAGGGGGTGGGATGGGGTGTGTGGCACTGACAGGGGAAGACATGGGGGAGAGGAGCAGCTGCCAGCAGGACAAGCTCCACCAGTGGAACCAGGATCAGCAAGTAGGAAGGAAATGGAAACATAATTGCTGTGGAAGGGAGGATTTGGATCACCCCCCTGGTCAGTCCCTGCAATGCAGACTTCTTCCTCTAAGCAAAGCCCCATGTCTCCTCTCCCACCCCTCAAGGCCATGGGATCCTGGTCATAAGCCCCCTCCTTGGTAGAAGAGCGGCTGCGTCGGTCCTGCAGCCTGGTCCTTTCCCACTGCAGGAGAAGGGGACTGAGAGGGACTGTCCTGAGATGTTGCTGTCTGGGTGGTGATGTGCCTAGCTGGGGGAGGTGAAGGCTTTCCTCAGTGCTCCTTCTCTGTCTGCTACTCCTTACTTTCCCTTGGCAGATGGTTCATAGCATTTCTCTGCATTTCTACACCTCTCCGTGCTTGGCCCTAAGAAGATGTTTCTCTGGAAACCAGCAGAACTGTAATTTTGCTGAACACATTCTTAAACCCCTTCATTTGCAGTCTCAGAAATAGGACTGTTAAGATTGCCCTGAAGGAAGCCATTGGCCCTGCAAAGGTTTGGTTTTTCCCCACTCATGATGCTTTCTATGACAGCTCTTCTAATCATGTCCCATATATTACACCATGCACATCATATATGTAGCGACTAAATACAGATACCTCGAGAGATTTATATTCTCATTGGATTGTAGTGATAAGGGGAGGGAATGTGACTTGTGCATCATGCTTATAGAGAGTTATTATAAGTGATATCTGAAGAGACATTAATAAGATGTTGACCACACAGTTCTTTGGACTGGTACAGATGGATGAGGCACTTAGGGACATGCTTTAGCAGGTATGGTGGTGATGAGTTTATGATTGGACTTGATTATCTTCAACATCTTCTCCAACCGTAATGATTCTAAGATTCTATGATATACTGCTAGTGCACGCTGACTCAAGGCAGTTTTCATGCATCGTCTCAGGAAATTCAGATGAAAATTCCAGGGATCATGTCCAAGAGTTTTTGAGGAAAGCTCCAAACACCTCCTCACCCTGAATAACAGAAGATTCTAAGCACAAAAATTTACCTCGGACATTAAAACGGATCCAGATTCATCAAGTTCAAATCGATAAAGCACTTGTCAGTTTCAATGTTGTGATAAAGACAAGATAAGCATGTTCACAGTCAGAAACCCTGCTTTGTCTGTGGCAATCCCGTTTGGTGGCTCTAGCATGCATTTCTGAGAAAGAAAAGAAAATGTATTTCTTGTTGGATAACTGGCCTTTTCTACAATCTTGTTCTTTGCTGAAGGAGTTTGTCATGAGTGGGAATTATTTCAAATCATCTCAAATACTATCACTAGAACTCATTACATTTTAGTTCTTGTCCATCAATAAAATTATATATCTCCCATCCATATCTTGATTGGAAAGTAACTTTTTTTTTTTTTTTTAAATTACA
The DNA here is from genome assembly GCF_059628265.1 of Tinamus guttatus. Classification (NCBI taxonomy): domain Eukaryota; kingdom Metazoa; phylum Chordata; class Aves; order Tinamiformes; family Tinamidae; genus Tinamus; species Tinamus guttatus. The sequence goes on along the minus strand of NW_028289524.1, from coordinate 244,960 downwards.
TGGAAGTAGAAGGAAAGCACCCCTTAGCCACTTTTTTAAATTGTGTGTGGGCATGGCATTTTTGGAAGGAATTCTACAAGTGTGCACTCTTTACAGCAGATGTATTTCTCCCCTGTGATTGAACCCTAGAAATACCCGCTCAGTGATCTTCATTGTGTAGGAACATTCTGTGAGGAGTCATGCTGGGTCTCTATGGTCATCAGGACCATGTGGGAAATCCTCTCCCCATCTCTGTGGCCAGTGGCTCCTCTGGGCCAGCCTCCAGCACTTCTGCCTGGCCTCTTGGCAGAGGGATGTATGGGGATCCCCAGATTTTTAAAATCAAAACTACCCTCATTTTTTCTGCTCAGATAGTCACATAGTGATGGTACCCACTGGGATTTAGAGTTTCAGAGAGGAAAATATATTTATTAAGGTAAGAGGATCCTGTTCCTGAAGTTGATGTTTTCCCAAGATTTCCTCTTTACCTTAGCTGACCTAATACTTTGACCCTTGCCATCTATTTAGTGGGGAAGTGCATAGTTGGGAAGTTTTGAAAACCTTGTTCTTGAGTCCTGCTTCAGCACTAGGTTATTTACGTGTGGGTACGAGTTGCTTTCGCTTCTTTCATTTCCTTGTCCTCTTAGGCATCCCCATGCCACATCTGAGTGTATTCAAAGCACAGGTCTACAGACCTCTTTTGAGTGTCTCTTGTTTCTTACAGATGGGCCTTGCAGATCCTTTTAAAAGCTGGACCCACTGCCAGGTCCCTGCAGCTGTTCCCTATGAGGACCCTGTGTTCAGTGATCTGGGGCCTGCAGCTCTGCAGGAACTGGCAAGGGAAGGACCCGCTGGTTGGAGCACCCAGGAGAACATTTGGGTGGCTGCAAGGAGCTGCTGGAGGTTTTGTGGTCTCAGTGGGCAGCGCTTCCTGCCCCGGCGGCAGCAGCCGCCCGCGCTGTGTGGCCATGGGGCGAGTGCGCTGCGGTGCTGCTGCCCTCCCTGGCAGGCAGGTTCCCCATGCAGGGCCGTGGCCGGATGAGCACAGGCTCAGTGTGCAGCCCGGCCGGACCCCGTCGGGGGGACATCCCTGCGACAGAGCCTGCGTGGGGCAGGGGCAGCCCCAGCGCCCCTCGCAGCCCCTGCCCGCTGCAGGGCCAGGCCTGGCCAGGCCCTGGGGGCGAGGGGCCCGGTCCCCTCTGTGACACGGGCTGCGGTCACAGGGGACGTCCCGTGTCACAGCCACAGCTGCCCTGTCCCGCGCGGCCCGGCCTCTCCCCACACGTCGCGGCGGAGCTGGGAGAGCGCAGGCGCTGGGGCTGCTCTTGGCTCTGCTCTGCTCCAAAGAGCTGCTGGTTCCGAGCGGGAGCCGGCGAGGGGCAGCGTGGGCAGCCTAGTGCTGTGCGACGTGTGCGGAGGAAGAGGAGGAGAGGAGCTCTGTCCTCATCACCTCCCTCTGCAGGGCGACCCAGAGCGAGGAGGAGAAGGATGGCGCTCTGGAAGGGTGGCCACGGGAAACGACGTGGCAAGGTGGTTCCAGAAGTACCCCCTGAAGGTGAGGCCTTCAGGAGATCTTCTCCAGGAGCTGTCACAGAGATGAGGAGCTGTGAACTTGGCTGTGGAAACCCCAGGCTGAGGGGGCTGGAGGGGCTGGGGGCAGCAGGCAGAGCCCAGGCTGATGGTCCCCTCTAGCTGTGGTGCCAGTGCGACCGCCAGGACTCCTGGCTCCAGTCCTGATGCTGCCCCTGCAGTCCCGGGGTCCCCAGGCAGAAGTCCCTGTCCCGAGAGTCCCTGCTGGCCTCACAGTGGGGATCACCCACCCGAGCTCCTGGCAGGGGAAGGAGCTGGAGCAGCTCTGGTGGCCGTGTGTGTCCCGGGGCAGCAGCGCCGGCTCCTCCCGCCCGTGCACACAGGTTCCAGCCTGACGGCAGTGCCCACCTCAGCGCTGCGGCCCCTCGCAGCAGGGGGGTCATTTTGGGGAGGGGGTGCTGTTTGTTGGTGCCTGCTCCTGACATCTCCTTGGTGGGACGTGTGCTGGATGGCTGTGAGTTGCCCAGCCTGGAGCCTGACAGGCAGCCCTTTCCCTTGCTTTTCCAGCGGCTGTGCTCATCTGGGAAGGTGCTTCAGACTATATAGTGGAGAAGCTGGTGCAGAACACGGTGGGTCTGGCCTCCTGTCCCTCCCCTCCATCCCTCCCTGATGGTTTCAGCAATCCTGGCATCTCTGTGCCTTTGGATGCAATGGTTCTGCCCCTCCTTGAAACCAAAAGTAAATCCCTTGGAGAAGGATGCTCCAAAACGCAGCAGTGCAATGGATAATGTCTCCCCAAAGTGAGATGTCAAATCTCCAGTCCAATTTCATTCTGGGGAGTGGTTGGAGACTTTCTTTTCGTTCTCTAGACCCCACTGGCAGAGTGAAATAACAAAGAGAGAGCCTGCCCCCCCCGCTTGTTTTTTTCCCCTTTTTGTGGGGGGATGGGTGGAGGAGGATTATCTCCCTCTTGGAAACCCTTCCTATGGATCTCCTAGATGTGAGAGATGATTAACAGGCAATTTTGAGAGGGGTTGAGGAGGGAGAGGAAACCACCTGGAATGTTCTTCCAAAGGACTTCCCTAAGACTCCTTCCATGCTTTCCAGAGGGCTCCATCTTGTCCCTTTGTATGCCAGGAGGGAGCAGGGCCCATGGACATGCTCTGACAAGATCTGGGTCTCTGTTTCCCTCACCTGATTAGAATTCTTCTCTTCTGTTCTGTTTGCAGGGTGTGAGAATTCGTGAACTTGGGGCCTTCAGGGTTGTTAGAGAAAAAGTCTCCGTTAGAGAAAAAGACGGCAAGACTTCTCCTGTCACGGCCTACAGACCCGTGTTTCACATCTCTGAGGAACTTGCAGAGAGTCATGATCTAGACATAGGGAAGGTTGATGATGCTGGTAAGAAGACAGGTTGAAATGTTTGCTTTTCCTTGCGACATCTGTGGGGTGTGGATAACTGCTTTTCCACAGGGGCTGTTTGAAATCTCTAATAATTCTTTCATTGGGTGCTAAGGAGAGCTTAAAGTCTTTTTTATTTTATTTTTTTTTAATTATATTGTTATGACATCATAATGCACAATCAAATGGCTCTCTCTCTCTCCCTCTTGAACTTGCTTTTACAGCTGTCTCCAATGAAATTTTTCGGAGCAGCTGCTTCCAATGCAATGTAGTTAAAACTCCTGCTCCTTTTTGCTGCCTCAGCAGACTGTGCAAGGATGAAGAGCAGCATTGCTGCTGGCTCTTCCAAGCTGCTTCTGCTTCAAAGCAGATTGAAGACACTCTGGCGGAGTGAAACAGTGATGGGAACACTAGTATGCAGGAAAACCCCTCTGAGGCCAGCTGTGCCGTGATTGCTGGGCAGTGCTGGCAGCAGTGCAGCTGCAGTGTGATGGGGGTGATGGCCGTGGGCAGCAGGAGCTCTGGGCTGTGTTTCCAGGGGGCCGTTCCTTTCCAGTGACTCTGCCTTGCTGGGGCTATAGTGCTATAACTTCAGTGTGTCATCCTTTGGGAAAGGGCCTTGGTCACCCAAAGCAGAGCTGTGTACTGAGCAGTTCTGAGGGCCTGGGGGTGTCCAGAAGGAGTGAGGTAAAAATGACGATTACTTAACATTCCTTAATAGCGAACATGAATGAAGATTCAGCAATGCTTTCTCTTGGGAACTGGCTCCCTTTCTCCTCTCCCTGTACTGCCATCCTGCCTCACAGTCATGCAAAATAGCCAGGAGCCTTTCTTTGGTTTCTGCAGGAAGGAAGCGCTGCTGTGTTCTTGGCCCATGAAGCTGTGGAGTGCTAGGAATTTCTCCCACAGGAGGAAGGACATTGGTGTCCTTTATGGGTTTCCCTGAGGGTTTAAGAGGACAGCTCTGTAGCACTGTCTTGCTCTGGAAGACCTTCCAGCTGCAGACACTCTCTCTTTCTTTCTGTTTTTCTTAGCCTGCTGAAGAGCTCTGTTAGTGACTGTGTTGCTTTTCTGTTGCTGCCTAGGTTTTAAGGGATGCGTGCGCCTGCGCTACGATCGCGTAGAATATTACAGCTACTTTCCTGCAAAAGTAGCGCGGAATTGCATCCAACAGACCATGAAGCAGTTCTCTGACTGTCTTCGGAATGGGACTGACGTGGCCCTTGTTCTGAGGGATGTTGGCATCCTGGTGATTGAAGACAAGGTTGTGAGAATGAGATTTTACAAAAGCCTTCTCGAAAGGATGAATGACTCTGATCTGGTGCTAAGAGCTCTTCTTCGGGTAAGTTCTGCAGTGCTAGCTCTTGCTCTTATGAAGCCGTAACCAAGCCCAAGGGAATGGATTTCTCCTGGGCTGCCACAACATGTCTGGGCATGGGGTCACTCCTGAACTAGAGGAATGGCAGGTCCCTGCACAGTGACCCCTCCTGCCCTTCCCTGCACTGCTGGGGATATCAGACATCTCTGCCAGCTATCTGCTGATCTCAGCCCTCTTTTTCTGAGGCTAGAAGTTGTCAGTGTTTTTCATCCCTCCTGTGTGGCAGGGGGTCATGGTACCTTTGATTGCCCTTGGTGCTGTTGGACGGAGTGGTTTTCTGTAATTCCCTGTCCTTCTGCTGTAAGACTAGGCAACTGCAGCTTGTGGATGAGCTGCCAGCATCCCCGAGGTAGCCTCAGCACATCCTCTTCAGTGGTGTTAGAGCCACAGCAGGTGGCAGGGCTTGTTTCTCCCCCCACTCTCTGAGCTGGAATGCAGAGATCCAAGCAGAGTAAGACGCACATGGAGCCAGAGCACCTCAGCCATTGCCCCGGGATTCCCTGCAGTTCCTGTTCTGTCAAAACAACAAGAGCGTTTTCTTGGCAGCATCTCACATGTGTCCCTCTCCATTGCAGATGCCACAGATGAGGGGTACAGTCATTCCAGACAGTGCAAGAGCTGTTTCACTGACCCTTGCTGGATGTGTGATGGTCTTTCCAAAGTGAGTAATGTTCTACAAAGAGTCCTGCAGGATTGGTCCAGTTCTGTATATTCTGCTGTGGGAAGGGATGGGCTTGAGAGTGGCTCTGACATGTGTCTCCGTCCCCATTGTTACCATGTTCTACAAAGGAATGTGGATTCCTTGCTACAGAACACTGTCCTTTTGCCGTTTGCAGGCAGGAGTTGGAGACCTTTACCAGGAAACCATATGTGAGACTTCCACCTTGGAGACCTCCCCCTGGAGTGGGTCCTTTTCTTCTAATTCCAAGGCTGAGAGTTCCCACTGTGCGTAAAGGAAAACGTGCTTTGAAAAAACACAAGGGAAAGGCTGTTAAGAAAGGTAATGGAGCAGTTGAATCCTGGTGGGGAGTTTGTGTCTTCTCCTTCTCTCCTCCTTGCTGTCAGGTGTTGGTTCCAAGGCTCCAATGCGATGTGTCAGATGCCGTGAGGTGGTGAATGTGGTGCGCAGTGGCGACTGTGATTCTGCTCTGAAGTGTTTTCTTGCCTGCTCCTTGCAGAAGAGCTTCCTGCCAAGAACTCCCTCCTACCGGACTCCCAAGCAACCCTCACAGTACCATCGAGGGATGTGGGAGAAGGAAAGGAGGAGAAAAAAGAGAGTAAGGAGCCTCCGGAAAGGTGAGTAGCTGGGACAGTGGCCATAGGGGACTGTCCATAGGGCTAAGTTCTTAAGGTCCTTTTGTGAGGCTGAGGAAACTCTGTGTTGTTGCAAGGCCTCTGAAGGAGGAGCTGTGTTTGTCTGGGGCTTGCCCCACCATGGGAGCTATTTTCAAGAGGCCAGTGAGTCTGTAGTGAGACAGGATTAAACACCGAGGAGCTCTTTCTTTGTCTTAGCAGTGACTAAAGCACTTGGCAGGACAGGGGCTAACAGTGTGTCTTGGAGTGTGTCCTTGTAAAAGACCCTGCTACATAGAGAGGAAGCCTCAAAGTGGGCACCTGGAGCTTTCCTCTGGGCATATGGTGCACCCCTGGGTGTTTTGGTGCAGAGGGATTGCTCTCTCCATTGATGACACTGCATCCAGGCAAGCCTGGAGCTTTCCCTGCAGAGGTGGCTCCTGCTGCAGAAGCAGGTGGCCAGCATGTGAGCAAGGGCTGCAGATCCAGCTCCCCTTGTGCTCATGCAACTCCTTGTGTTGTGTATTTGCAGTGTGCTCCCACCTATCCCAAGGCCCTGCACTCAGGAGTCCGCACACAGTGCGAAGACCTCAACAACTGAAAGCCAACCAGCAGCTGCAGGGCCAGGGAATGAAGGCCCTCGGGAGGCAGAAGAGGTAGGTGCTCCTGATGTATGAGGCACTTCTTGTGCCAGGCTGAATTATGCCAAAGCATCAGCCGATGGGTAGTAGCTGTACAAGACCCCTCCAGTGCATTCACTTGAGCTCTCACTGCCTCTTCCATGAGCTTGCTTTCAAAGACACGGCCTGTGCTCTACATTTTTAATGCATCTGTTCCTGCTGTGTTCTCCATGTACACCTCAGAAGTCCCTCCTAAATCCTGTTTCTGACAGAAATATCATTGCTGGTTCTTCTGCGGGTTGAAGACAGAGATGTTCTGTTCATCTCTGTGGTCATTTAGAGGACTGATGAGAACAGAAAAGGGAGGTTCAATCTTGCTAGGATTCACTGAGGGGCACAATGGTGCTGACAGGCAGCCTCACAAGTGTGGTCAGAGGAAAATGTGAGGAGTGGTGTTCACTGCATGGAATAAGAGACCTGTTGTCCCTGTCCTTCCCCTCCCTCCCTAGCAGAACTGCCTTGCCCATTCCCTACATTTTGGGGGAACGCCTTCACCTGTGCTCTCCTGCAGGGACTTGTCCATTAGGCAAGAATTGCTCTCCTGCCCAGGGAGGCTCTTGATCCTTGCCCTTGCGGAAAGCCCTGCAGTGTTACTACCCATTCTGCTGTGTTCCCCTGCAGCTCCTCTTCTGTGACAAGGAGGGGCTGCCGTGCAGAACAGCAAAGACTGTTTCAGAACTTCTAAAAGGCAGTGGCTTCTCTGAAGAGTGGAAGCATTGGCGACCCTTGTGAGGAACAAGGCAGCATCTCACATGTGTCGTCTCCTTTGCAGATGTCAGTGAGGAAAGATTTGGTGCTGTCAGGCACCCAGAGAGCTGGCTCCGCCATCGATCTTCCAAAGTGAGTATGTTTGCTTGCTGGCTGACCATGTGAGCATCCTCTCAGCACGTGTTTGGTAGTGTTGCATTGTCAGGGCTTGTGAAGGTGCTCTCTGGAAGTGGTTTGAGAGTAACTCTTTTGAGTGGTTGGAAACCAGTGAACTCCAGGCTTTTCTGGCTTTGTTCAGGCTCTGCTGTGGAGCTCTGTGCAGGGTCTCCAGGAGAGCTCTGTGGTGGCTCCCAGCTTGTGGAGGCTTTGTTCCCTTAGCGACCTGGAGGCTGTTCTTTCCAGGTGAAGCGGTGCATGCGTAGGAGGGACTGACAGAGATGTGCAGGGCAAGACTGGGATTTGAAATGGTGGCGGAAAATGGGAAGAAAGGAAGGGAGGCCAATCTGTCCTGCCAGGACAGGAGTGTGGAGAGCAGTTGGGTGCTCACCTCCCGAGGCAGCTTGGGGGATATGGCTGGGGAGACTTCAAGAAAGCTTTTTTGTAGGAAGGGGATTGGAAGCCTTGGAGCAGGCTGGGGAGGAAGTTTATGCAGTGGAGCTCTGTACTGGGTCACTCCACTTCCCAGGACAGTCCTGTAGAATTGGGTCTATTCTGCATATTCTGCTCTAGGCAAGGATGGGCATCAGAGTAGCTCTAAGATGTGTCCTCTTAGTTAGCAAATGCTGCAAAGGAAATGTGGAATCCTCATGTAAGTACGCTGTCCATTTGCTGCTTGCAGGCAGGAGCTGGAGACTTCTCCCAGTCTACCACTGGTGAGACCTCCAACTGGGAGACCTCCCACTGGGAGAGGTTCAGCTCTTCCACATCGACGGCTGAGAGGTTTCACTGTGGATGAAGGAAAGCCTGGTGTGGAAAAGGAGGAGAAGAAGACTGTTGAGAAAGGTAATGGAACAATTGAATCCTGGTGGGGAGTTTGTGTCTTCTCTCCTCCTTGCTGTCAGGTGTTGGTTCCAATGTTCCAAACCGATGTGTCAGATGCCGTGAAGCACTAGTTGTGCTGCCTCTGAGCCCTGAAGGCAAATGTCATGTGACTCCCAAGGGAGGAAGAGCTCAGGGCAGCCCAGCACTCCCACATGCAGTTGGTCCCTCTGAGTTAAGCTTTCCCACCAGACTCTGTGCACCAGTGTACCAGCAGTCAAACTACGCTTCCATTTGAGGAGGTTGTGCGGGAGAGAGACAAAGTTGAGGGTAACTCCTGGGAATCATCCTTTATGCGTGGAGCAGAATGATAATGGGAAGAGTGCCCTATCTCCTGACCTATCTCCTGGAACCAAAGGAACCTGTTCAGGATGGTCAGGAGGATAGTCCTGGGTGCCAAGACTTCACTGGATTTTCAAAGAAAGCAGCTCGCCTCTTTCCTTGTGAGCTACTCCTATGCATTCCCTAAACACTTCTTTTGGGTTGACTGTGTCACCAGAGGCAGCTCAGGCCTGTGAGACCTGTAGAAGGCTCCCACGACCTTTTCCACTCTTATGGAGAAGTTACTGTCCCAAAGAGACTCCCTTAGAACACCAACACAGCACTGCAAGCCCTCCTTTTCATAGTGTGCACATGAAAGAGCAGGAGCAAAGCCCCATGTCAAGAAATGGTGTTGTGGAGAAAAGAGGGATGTGGAACTTCTAGAGAGGGTCCATCATAGAGCTACCAACATGATTAAGGGACTGCAGCATCTATCTTACAAGGAAAGACTAAGCCAACCACGCCTGTTTGGCCTGGCGAAGATGGAGATGGGATCTTATCAACATATACAAATACCTGAGGGGAGAATGTAAAGAGGATAGGACCAAACTCTTCCCAGTGGTAGCCAGTGATAGGATAAGGGATAATAGGAGCAACTTGGAACTTGGAACTTCTGGACAGACATTTCCTGTCCAGATGAGGAAATACTTCTTCACTGAGAGGGTGAAAAAGCACTGGAGTAGGCTGCCCAGAGAGGTTGTGGAGTCTCCTTCTCTGGAGATCTTCAAAACCCACCTGGATGGAATCCTGTGGCATGTGCTCCAGTTGTCCCTGCAGGAGCAGAGGGTTTGGGCTAGGTGATCTCTAGAGGTGTCTTCCTACCTCAAGCATTGTGTGATGCTGCGAAAAGCAAAGAGTTGGACAGGAGTCGGTATGAGGACAGGTGACAGACTGCCTAGGTGACCTGGCTGTAAAGGTCTCCAGTTGAGGCTTTGCAGTTCCATCCCAGGTTGAAGTAGATCTCTACGTCACTCCTGTCCCAGTGGTGACTGTGATTCTGCTCTGAAGTGTTTTCTTGTCTCCTCCTTGCAGAAGAGCTTCATGCCAAGCACTCCCTCCTACCGGAGTCCCAAGCACCCCTCAAAGCACCATCAAGGGATGTTGGAGAAGGAAAGGAGGAGAAAACAGAGAGGAAGAAGCGTCCTGAAAGGTGAGTAGCTTGGGACAGTGGACATAGGGGACTGTCCATAGGGCTGGGTTCCTAAGGTCCTTTTGTGAGGCTGAGGAAACTCTGTGTTGTTGCAAGGCCTCTGAAGGAGGAGCTGTGTTTGTCTGGGGCTTGCCCCACCATGGGAGCTATTTTCGAGAGGCCAGTGAGTCTGTAGTGAGACAGGATTAAACACTGAGGAGCTCTTTCTTTGTCTTAGCAGTGACTAAAGCACTTGGCAGGACAGGGGCTAACAGTGTGTCTTGGAGTGTGTCCTTGTAAATGACCCTGCTACATAGAGAGGAAGCCTCAAAGTGGGCACCTGGAGCTTTCCTCTGGGTATGTGGTGCACCCCTGGGTGTTTTGGTGCAGAGGGATTGCTCTCTCCATTGATGACACTGCATCCAGGCAAGCCTGGAGCTTTCCCTGCAGAGGTGGCTCCTGCTGCAGAAGCAGGTGACCAGCATGTGAGCAAGGGCTGCAGATCCAGCTCCCCTTGTGCTCATGCAACTCCTTGTGTTGTGTATTTGCAGTGTGCTCCCACCTATCCCAAGGCCTTGCGCTCAGGAATCCGCAAAAAGTGCAAAGAAATCAACAGCTGAAACCCGACCAGCAGCTGCAGGGCCAGGGAATGAAGGCCCTCGGGAGGCACAAGAGGTAGGTGCTCCTGATGTATGAGGCACTTCTTGTGCCAGGCTGAATTATGCCAAGGCATCTGCCAATGGGTAGTAGCTGTACAAGACCCCTCCAGTGCGTTCACTTGAGCTCTCACTGCCTCTTCCATGAGCTTGCTTTCAAAGACACGGCTTGTGCTCTACTTTTTTAATGCATCTGTTCCTGCTGTGTTCTCCATGTACACCTCAGAAGTCCCTCCTAAATCCTGTTTCTGACAGAAATATCATTGCTGGTTCTTCTGCGGGTTGAAGACAGAGATGTTCTGTTCATCTCTGTGGTCATTTAGAGGACTGATGAGAACAGAAAAGGGAGGTTCAATCTTGCTAGGATTCACTGAGGGGCACAATGGTGCTGGCAGGCACCTCACAAGCATGGTCAGAGGAAAGTGTGAGGAGTGGTGTTCACTGCATGGAATAAGAGACCTGTTGTCCCTGTCCTTCCCCTCCCTCCCTAGCAGAACTTCCTTGCCCATTCCCTACATTTTGGGGGAACGCCTTCACCTGTGCTCTCCTGCAGGGACTTGTCCATTAGGCAAGAATTGCTCTCCTGCCCAGGGAGGCTCTTGATCCTTGCCCTTGCGGAAAGCCCTGCAGTGTTACTACCCATTCTGCTGTGTTCCCCTGCAGCTCCTCTTCTGTGACAAGGAGGGGCTGCCGTGCAGAACAGCAAAGACTGTTTCAGAACTTCTCAAAGGCAATGGCTTTTCTGAAGAGTGGAAGCATTGGCGGCCCTTGTGAGCAACAAGATCGTTTTCTTGGCAGCACCTCACATGTGTCCCTCTCCTTTGCAGATGTCAGCGAGGAAATATTCAGTGCTGTCAGGCACCCAGAGAGCTGGCTCTGCCGTCCATCCTCCAAAGTGAGTATGTTTGCTTGCTGGCTGACCATGTGAGCATTCCTCTCAGCACGTGTTTGGTAGTGTTGCATTGTCAGGGCTTGTGAAGACGCTCTGGAGGTGGTTTGGGAGTAACTCTTTTGAGTGGTTGGAAACCCATGAACTCCAGGCTTTTCTGGCTTTGTTCAGGCTCTGCTGTGGAGCTCTGTGCAGGGTCTCCTGGAGAGCTCTGTGGTGGCTCCCAGCTTGTGGAGGCTTTGTTCCCTTAGCGACCTGGAGGCTGGAGGCTGTTCTTTCCAGGTGCAGCGGTGCATGCGTAGGAGGGACTGACAGAGATGTGCAGGGCAAGACTGGGATTTGAAATGGTGGTGGAAAATGGGAGGAAAGGAAAGGAGGCCAGTCTGTCCTGCCAGGACAGGATTTGGAGAGCAGTTGGGTGCTCACCTCCCGAGGCAGCTTGGGGAATATGGCTGGGGAAACTTCAAGAAAGCTTTTTTGTAGGAAGGGGATTGGAAGCCCTGGAGCAGGCTGGGGAGGAAGTTTATGCAGTGGAGCTCTGTACTGGGTCTCTCCACTTCCCAGGACAGTCCTGCAGAACTGGGTCTATTCTGCTCTAGGCAAGGATGGGCATCAGAGTAGCTCTAAGATGTGTCCTCGTAGTTAGCAAAAGCTGCAAAGGTAATGTGGAATCCTCCTGCCAGAACGCTCTCCATTTGCTGCTTGCAGGCAGGAGCTGGAGACTTCTCCCAGTCTACCACTGGTGAGACCTCCAACTGGGAGACCTCCCACTGGGAGAGGCCCAGCTCTTCGACATCGGCGGCTGAGAGGTTTCCCCGCAGATGAAGGAAAGCCTGCTTTGGAAAAGGAGGAGAAGACGACTGTTGAGAAAGGTAATGGAGCACGTAATCCTGCTGGGGCTTTTGTCTTCTCCTTTTATCCTCCTTGCTGTCATGTGTTGGAGCCATATCTCCACTGTGGTGTGTCAGAATCCATGAGGCAGTAGTTGTGCTGCCTCTAAGCACTGAAGGCAAATGTCAAGTGTCTCCCAAGGGAGGAAGAGCTCAGGGCAGCCCAGCACTCCCACATGCAGTTGGTCCCTCTGAGTTAAGCTTTCCCACCAGACTCTGTGCACCAGTGTACCAGCAGTCAAACTACGCTTCCATTTGAGGAGGTTGTGCGGGAGAGAGACAAAGTTGAGGGTAACTCCTGGGAATCATCCTTTATGCGTGGAGCAGAATGATAATGGGAAGAGTGTCCTATCTCCTGACCTATCTCCTGGAACCAAAGTAACCTGCTCAAGAAGGTCAGAAGGGTAGTAATAATTGCCAAGACTTCACTGGATTTTCAAAGCAAGTGGCTCTGCCCTTTCCTATACATTCCCTAAGCATTGCCTTTGGGTTGACAGTATCGCCAGAGGCATCTCAGGCCTGTGAGATCTGTAGAAGGATTCCAGGATCTGTTCCTCTCTTGTGGAGAAATTATTGCTCCAAAGAGACTCACTTAGGCTACTGACAAGTGCTTGTGAGCCCTTCTTTTAATAGCATGGATGTGGGAGAGCAGGAGCAACATGAGAGCATGCTAGAGCAGGAGCCCCACATCAGGAAATGATGTTGCACAGAAAAAAAAAAGATGAGCGAATGTGAGAAGATGTCACAGACTAACCAGGAGCCCTGGTTTTAAAGGTCTTCAGTTGAGGCCTCACAGTTCCATCCCAGCATGGAGGGGACCTGTATGTCACTCCTGTGCCAGTGGTGACTGTGATTCTGCTCTGAGATGTTTTCTTGTCTCCTGCTTGCAGAAGAGCTTCCTGCCAGGCATTGCATCTTACGGACACCCCATCCACCCTTCAAAGTATCATCTGGGAAAGTGGGACAATCCAAGGAGGAGAAAGTGGTGGGGAAGGCCCCTCCTAGCAGGTGAGTAGCTTGGGTCAGTGGATTTTGGGACTGTCCATGGGGCAGGGGGTCTAGAGGTCCTTCTGTGAGGCTGAGGAAAATCCTGTGTTCTTGCAAGGCCTCTGAAGGAGAAGGGTTTTATGTCTGAGGCTTGCCTCACCATAGGGACTATTTTCAAGAGGCCAGTGAGTCTGTAGTGAGGCAGGATTAAACATAGAGAAGCTCCTTCTTTTGCCTTTCCAGGGCCTAATAGTTTGGCAGAATAGGGGCTAATGGTGTGTGCTTGTGTCCTGCTGCTCTCCAAGCTGCATGGAGAGAAAGCCTCAAAGCGGACACCTGGATCTTTCCTCTGGGCATGTGGTGCATCCCTGGGTGTTTTGGTGAAGGGGATTGCCCTCTTCATTGATAACACAACCACCAGGGGAGCCTGGGTCTTTCCCTGCAGAGCTGCCTTCTGCTGCAGAAGCAGGTGCCCAGTGTGTGAGCAAGGCCAAATTGACCCTGTGCTCATGCGGATCCTCACGTTGTGTATTTGCAGTGTGCTCCCACGTATCCCAAGGCCCTGCACACAGGTGGCAGAACGACGTGGGAGGAGAACTTCCTTTGCAACCCGACCACCATCTGCAGGGTCATGGAATGAAGGGCCTCAGGAGGCCGAAGAGGTAGGTGCTCCTGATGTATGAGGTTCTTCTTGTGCCAGCCTATGTTATGCAAAAGCATCAGTCGATGGCTAGTAGCTGTACAAGACCCCTCCAATGTGTTCATTTAAGCTCTCAGCCTTTGCCATGAGCTTGCTTTCACAGACATGGCTTGTGCTCTGCTTTTGTAATGCATCTGTAGCTTCTGCATGCTGAGAGCAGCTGAGTGGACTTGTAAGCAGGGCACAGACCTGTTGGGTATTTTCTTGCAGGTCCAGAAAGAAGTACCAGTTCTTCCAGCAGTGTCCGTATGCTACCTGGGAAAAAATAAGGGTGTGTCCGTGACCTACTCCTTATCTGGGTTAACGGAGGAGGTGAAAACTGAGGCCCAGCAACAGGGGACTCAACGGAAAGGGTACGTATGTGCCAGCTTCAGGAAAATCCTGGGACCACTGGGTAGCAGAGACCCACAGAGGGGTAAGACTCCCAAACCTAGAGGCACTGGGTTGGACAGAGCACCCTGAGAGTTCTCACAACATGGGATCGATCTGGGTTCCACCTAGACACTAAGCGCCTCTGTCCAGCCCCAAGCAAATGCCAAGCGCTCTTTTGGAGGGTATAAATGGGACCAGGGTGGAGGAGCTGGGGAAGGACAAAAGCAGGAGGGGTCTCGGAGTGAGAGATGTCAGTGCTGCTGCATCCTCTTCACACTGGCCTAGGAAGAGACTTCCCTTCCACCCAAGGGGTAGCTCTTGACCACTCAGCACAGGCTGCCACTTTGGGACCTACAAGTCCTGAACAGCTGAGCACAAAGGGGCCCCTCCAGCGTTTGCCTGCACCTTTTCCTACTGCTCCCCAAAGGCAGATCCCAGAGCCAGGGTCACCCCCAGTCTGGACCCCAGCAGGCCCAGCCCCAGACTGATGTGCTGCATGGGGACCTTGTTTGGACACAGGGGCCTGTGTTACATGATGGGGAGTGGGGAGACGCTATCAGAAGCACATCCAAGCATACATGTCCTGAGCTAGTGTGTGGTATTTCTCTGCCTTTGTCCCTGTGCATCACGCAGCCTCTTCCTTTCTCTCTCCTCAGTACTGGCAAGACGGGCAAGAAGAACAAGCAGTGACCGTCCGTGATGCCTGGACACAGGAAGCTTTATTCTTTTGAATTAAAACATATCCCTCAACTGGTGTGTCCCGTTTCTGAGTGGGATTGGAGGAGAATAACAATGATCCCAAGGGCCAGAAGAAGAATGTCACAAGCAGGAGAGTTGGGGCCAGGAGGGTCCATGGTGACAAATCCTGGCTGAGTCCTGATGTGTGACCTCTGTGCTGATAAAGGTGACCTGGCAGTCTGTCTGGGCCCTGTGGGCACTGATAGGTCTTGGTGGCCCTTAGCAGCCTCCCTTGGGGCCTGCGCTCATCCCTGCCCATGGGCCCAGTTCCCACCAGCTCTCAACATGGGGCCCACAGTCTCTGCCAGAGCAAGGTGGCAGAGGGGCCAGTCTCCAGCCCCAGCCTGGGCTCTTTGCCTCTCTCCAGGACCGCCTGGCACAAGCAGCCCCTTCCCAGGGCTGGGGCTCTCTGCAGGGCTCCATGGGGCGTAGAGGGACTGTGGGAGGGCAGGGATGGAGCCGTGTCCCCCACAGGTCACACAGCCACTGCTGGCAGCGCCTGCCCCGGGCTGGCACTCGGCGCGGCCAGGCCCAGGGCTGGAGGCAGCTGCAGCCGGGCATCCTGGAGGGGAGGCAGGAGGAGCTGCCCCGCGGCCTCAGAAACAGCAGCCTGGAGCCAGCGCCCAGGGCACTGAAGCCCCACGAGCTCCCAAATGGCACCACGAGCTCCCACAGTGGGAGCGTGCAGAGCCCCCAGGGCCGCGAAGGCGGCTGCTCCCGGCACTGCTGCCCAGCCAGGAGCTCCTGGGTGACCGTGACGAGGGCATCGCGGCCCTCCTCTGGCCCCGGGGCCTGGTGCCAGGTGCCTGCCCCAGGGCAGGGAGGGTCGGTTCGAGGGACGGTGACGGGGAGGTGCCAGGTGCAGGCTGGCCTGGGACTGCGGGAGAGCAGGTGCCACCTGCGGACTGTGCCAGGGAGGCTGCGGGCTGAGACGTGGATCCCGCCTGCCCCAGCACAGGGGCCAGCCCCGAGTTCCCAAGGAGACATGCAAGGAAGTGGATGTACTTATTTACTTATTGTATTTGTCTGAGATGGATGTACAAGAGAAAAATAAGAAAGAAAGAAATGCATAAAAAACATCCTTGATGTCAGATTTTCGGGTGAGTGAATGAGCATGGGTCAGTTATTGGCAGTGACCTCATATCCATTGAATCATCTTTTTCAATGCATTCCTGAGCTCCTTGTCCTCACGCTGTAGATAAGGGGGTTCACGGCTGGAGGCATCACTGAGTACAGAATGGCCACCATCAGATCCAGAGCTGGGGAGGAGACACACAGGATCTTTCAAAGATGATGGAGAGTGGCTTAGCTATGACATCCACCAGCTCCCACAGCACTCTGGGGTGCATCCCATCAGGGCCCATGGATTTGTGGGTATCCAGTTTCCTTAGGTGCTCTCTGGCCCAATCTTCATCTACCCAGGGCAAGTCTTCCTCTCCCCGGCTTCTTCTCTTGTCCCTAGCACCTGGGGCTCTAAAGGGCTGCCCTTGGTAAACACCGAAGCAAAGAAGGCATTGAGCAACTCTGCTTTTTCTGTGTTATTTGGAACCAGGGTGCCCATCCCGTTCACCAGCGGACCCACGTTTTCCCTGATCTTCCTTTTGCTGTTAATATATTTGAAGAAGTTTTTCTTGTTATTTTTAACATCCCTTGCCAGATTGCGTTCCAACCGCGCCTTAGCTTTCCTAGTCGCATCTCTGCATTCCCTGGCTACGTTCCTGTATTTCTCCCAGGGGGCCTGTCCTTTTTTCCACATTCTATATACTGCCGCCTTCTGCTTGAGCATTGCCACAAGCTCCTTGCTCATCCACGCAGGTCTCCTGCCCCCTCTGCCTGCCTGACTTCTTACACACAGGGATGCATTGTTGCTGGACGTGGAGGAAGTGCTGCTTGAAAACTAACCAGCTCTCTTGGGCCCCCTACCTTCGAGAGCTCTAGCCCATGGGATTCTTCTGAGGAAGTCTCTGAAGAGGCTAAAGCTGGCTCTTCTGAAGTCCATCGTTGCAAGGCTACTTACAGCCCTGCCACCTCCTCGTGGGATCCTGAACTCTACCAACTCATGGTCACTGCAGCCGAGGCTACCCCCCACCTTAACATCTCCTACAAGTGCCTCCCTATTGATAGCACGAGGTCCAGGAGCCTAGCTCTCCTCGTCGGCTCTTCCACAACCTGCGTCAAAATGTTAGCGTCGATGCTCTGCAGGAACCTCCAGGACTGTTTGTGCCTGGCTGTGTCATCCTTCCAGTTGATGTCGGGGTAGTTGAAGTCTCCCCCATGAGAACCAGGGCCTGTGACTGTGAGGCAATATCCAGCTGACTATAAAAGGCCTCATCAACCTCCTCGTCTCGGTCAGGTGGCCTGTAGCAGACACCCACCACAGTGTTTCCCACATTAGCCTGCCCTCTAATCCTTACCCACAAGCTCTCAAGCATCCTCCACTCCCAGGTTGAGCTCCATGCATTCCAGTTGCTCTCTCACATAAAGAGCAACTCCACTACCTCGCCTTCTCAGCCTGTCCTTCCTAAAGAGCACATAGCCTTCCATGGCAGCGCTCCAGTCGTGCGAGCTATCCCACCACGTCTCTGTGATTCCAATGAGATCATGTAGGTGGGATCGCACACAGATCTCCAGTTCATCCTGCTTATTCCCCACGCTTCGCGCATTGGTGTACAGGCATTTCAGGGAAGTAACCGAGCCCGCAGGTTTCCCAGGAGTGGTGAAAGAGGATGCTCCGTGATCATTTCCTATCCTCACTTCCCCACTAGCATACTTCTGCTGGACTCCATCTGAGCTAGGCTGCACGGTACTGTTCGCTGTGTCTGTGTGACGCTCCCCTTCCCCCTTCTTGTCTAGTTTAAAGCCCTCCTAACCAGGTTGGCCAGCCTTTTGGCAAAGAGATGTGTGCCCCTCTTGCTGAGATGGGTCCCATCATTTCCCACTAGCTGGTTGTCATTAAACAGAGCCCCATGGTCATAGAAGGCAAAACCCTGTTGCCAAGCCCAGCGGCGCAGCCAGTTGTTAATCTGCCATATCCGACTTCTCCTCCTTGAATCCCTTCCCCTGGTTGACAGCATAGAGGAGAACACTACCTGGGCTCCCATACCTTTGATGGCTATCTCATAGATACACTCTAATCTTTTCAAAGTTAATGTTCTCTGCTAAGGGAGCCGGGGATTTCACAGACCAGCTGCAATCCCTGACAATTGCATGCAATAGGGATGAGGATGGGGATCACAAAGGATGAGGCTAAGTCTGAGGAACTTAATGCCTAGTTTGTCTCAGTTTTTAACAACAAGACCAGTTCTCCTCAAGGTGCTTGCCCCCTGAGCTAGAAGACACCTGTGTAGAGCAGAACAACTCCCCCATAAATCAGGAGGAAACAGTCACTGACCTGGTACTCCACTTGGACATGCACACGTCCATCTATGGGTCCAGGTGACATCCACCTAAAGATTCTGAGGGAGCTGGCAGAAGTGCTCGTCAAGCCACGCTCCATCATCTATCAGCAGTCCTGGTCAACAGGGGAGCTCCCCGATGGCTAGAGACTTGCCAATGTCGGCAAGATGGAGGATCCAGGGAAACGACAGGCCTGTCAAGCATGACCTCAGTATTGGGGAAAGTTATGGAGCAGATCATATTGAGGGCAATCATACAGCATGTCCTTGATAAGCAGGGAATCAGGCTGGAGCAATATGGGTTCATGAAAAGCAGGTCCTGCCTGACCAGCTTGATCTCCTCAGACCAGGTGACCTGCCTAATGGATGTGGGAAAGGCTGTGGACATGGTCTCAGTAGACTTTAGGAAGGTTCTTGACACAGTCTTCCACTGCATTCTCCTGGAGAAACCGGCAGCCCATGGCTTAGACAGGTGTACTCTTTGCTGGGAGAAAAACGGAGAAGATGGCCAGGCCCAGAGAGTGGTGGTGAATGGTGTTAAATCCAGCTGGTGACTGGTCACAAGCGGTGTTCCCCCAGGGTCAGTGTTGGGTCGAGTCCTCTTTAATATCTTTGTCAATGATCTGGGGGGGATTGAGTGCACCTTCAGCAAGTTTGCAGACAACACCAAGCTCAAAGGAACATTTGATCAACTTGAGGGCAGGAAGGCTCTAGGGCAGGATCTGGACAGTCTGGATCAATACACTGAGGCCAACTGTGTGAGTTTCAACAAGGCCAAGTGCTGGATCCTGCACCTCAGTCACAAGAACCCCATGCAGCTACAGGCCTGAGGCTGAGTGGTTGGAGGGCTGCGTGGCAGAGAAGGATCTGCGAGTGTTGGTTGACAACCATCTGACCATGAGCCAGCAGTGTGCCCAGATGGTCAAGAAGGCCAAAGGCATTCTGGCTTGTATCAGGAACAGTGTAGCCAGCAGGACCAGGGAAGCGATCATCCCCCTGTACTCAGCATTGGTGAGGCTGCACCTCGAATCCTGTGTTCTGTTTGGGGTCCCTCACTACAAGAAAGACATGGAGGTGCTGGAGTGACTCCAAAGAAGAGGAACAAAGCTGGTAAAGGGACTGGAGCACAGACCTTATGAGGAGCGGCTGAGGGAGTTGAAGTTATTTAGTGTGGAGAAGAGGAAGTTCAGGGGTGACCTTATCACTCTTTATAACTGCCTTAGAGGAGGTTGTAGTGAGGCAGGGTTATCTCTTCTCCAATATATGAAAATAGGACAAGAGGAGAAGGCCTCAAGTTGTTCCAGGGGAGGTTCAGGATAGATTTTAGGAGAAAATTCTACACAGAAAGAGTAATCAAGCATTGGAACAGGCTGCCTGAAGAAGTGGTGGGGCAGTATTTAAGAAACGTGTAGATGAGGCAATCATCTGAGGCTGTTCTATCTGTCAAAAACATCTCAAGGAAGGTTAGTCCTTGTAGACTAGGAACCTCCCTGGAGGCAATTTGGACTCAACATAGTGATCAGGATTGCATTCTGTTTCTTAGGATAGAGGATAAAGCTTATGCTTGTCATACAGGTGATTAGTTTTTTTATCTCATAGGACCCTGGATGAACTGCAACAGCTGTAACATTCAGCTCCTGCCTGGAGCAGAAAAAGGCTAGATTTGAACCAGAGCTATCCAAGTCCCCAGTGGCTGAGGAGAGAAATGTCAGGGCTGGGAATGTGAACAGGAAGGTTGTCCATACAGGTCTTCTCTCAAAAACACTGCTTTTCCCACATGTGCAGACCTCATTGGGAAACACTGCAGGAATGGGAGAATGTGGTCAGATTTCTTCTGAAAACAGAATGAAAAAAAAAAAGCTGAAAAGCAGCCATCCTTCTTTTTCAGGTGCTCATTGAAATCTGGCTCATTTCAATACATTGCTTTCCAATTAGCCACACAAGAATTAAGATTGAACAAAAATATGACATATCCTTAGATATATATATTTTTTTTCATTTTAATGAGCCCTGGGAGTATTTGGTGCTGAGTCTATGAACCTCCAGGAGGAGATTGAGGAAATCTCTCCAGCAGTTACACTCAGAAGCAAATGGCCAACTTTCTTGGAGAGTTAATAGGTCCTCTTGAGGACCATTAGCAGCAAAGTCTCCCCAGGGGCTGAGTAGAGCAGAAAGTTGGAGGCCCTGATTGCAGATAAGCAAAGACAAAGTGCAGGTTGCTCTGATGCCAGGTTAACACTTCATGTGTTTTTCAAGTACCTTGGCTGAGCGCAGGTGTCCAGAC
Organism: Tinamus guttatus; assembly: GCF_059628265.1. Lineage (NCBI taxonomy): Eukaryota > Metazoa > Chordata > Aves > Tinamiformes > Tinamidae > Tinamus > Tinamus guttatus. The sequence goes on along the minus strand of NW_028289524.1, from coordinate 224,595 downwards.
TCTGAGTAGGGGGGTCCTTTCCACCATGCTTTGCCCCGGTCTCCTGCTGGGTCAGTGCGTGGGTGGGGGTGTTCAAGGCCAAGGGCAGCACACCTTGTGTCCCTGGGGGAAAGCAGGCAAGGAGACCCTGTGGCCATGAGCAAGAATTTTCCTCTCCCAATCCTCAATATCAGAGACACCAGCCGTAGCACAGGTGACATAGACCTAGTTCTTTTGGAGGCTTTTCGCCATGGCAGTGAACCTTGGCCATCTCCCCCTCGGGCTCTGCTACACTTTGCTATTTCTGTGCCTGTTTGCCTGCAGCCTGTAGACACACTTTGCTATTTCTGTGCCTGTTTGCCTGCAGCCTGTAGACATCCAAACTGCTTCCCACCTTGCTCTCGCCCCAGGATCTCTCTATCTCAAATGATGTCTCTCGGTCTTGTTCATTGTTCTTTGAAACAGAGGCATGGGATGATCCTAGATACCTTCTGCATGATCTCTTACGCCACAGAAATACCCTTGAAGTGAAATTTCTTGTTTTCCTGAAGTGCAGTCTGTACATTTCAAGCTGCTATTGGTGGCTCTTCAACTTCTCATGCTCTTTCCCATTGTCAGAGTAGGCTCCATCATCTCTGAAGCCACCCTTCTAGCAGTCACTGGCCAGTGTTATATTCACCTTAGCTGTAACACCTCACCAGGCTGAAGAAACCCAGGTCCCTCAGCTTCTCCACACAGGCCATGTGCTTTAGGTCTCCAACCGCATCTCTGCAGACCCCCTCTAGAGCCTCTCCTGTTCCTCCTCGTTGCTGCAGCACTGGGTGTACCACAGTGGGACACACAATTCCACATGTGGCCACAACAGGGCTGAGTCATGGGGGCTTAGAACTGCTCTTGCCTGAGTGTCCAGGCACTTCCTAACGCAGCCATGTGTGCAGCAGGCCCAGCTGTGGTGAGCATGCATCACAGGCTTGCGTATCATAAAAGGTAATGCAAAAGAAAAATCAAGGCTATATGGGAGTCCCTGCCTAGCAGTCCTGAACCTGAATACCTTGAAGTGAAGGGGGACAAGGAATCATAGAATCATAGAATGCTTAAGGTTGGAAGGGACCTCTAGAGGTCATCTAGTCCAACCCCCCTGCACACGCAGGGTCACCTAGAGCACATGGTACAGGACTGCATCCAAGCGGGTTTTGGAGATCTCCAGAGAAGGAGACTCCACAACCTCTCTGTGCCGCTTGTGCCAGCACTCTGTCACCCTCACTGTTAAAATTTTTTTCCTTAAGTGGTGCTTCAGTTTGTGGCCATTACCTCTAGTTCAGCACCACTGAAAAGAGACCAGCACCTTCCTCCTCACTCCCTCCCTTGAAGTACTTACAGACACTGATTAGATCCCCTCTCAGCATTCTCTTCTCCAGGCTGAACAGGCCCAGCTCCCTCAGCCTCTCCTCACAGGGCAGATGTTCCAGGCCCCTGATCATACTTGTGGCCCTGCTCTGGACTCTCTCCAGCAGCTCCACATTCCTCTTGTCCTGTGGAGCCCAGAACTGGTCGCAATACTCCAGATGTGGCCTCACCAGGGCTGAGTAGAGGGGCAGGATCACCTCTCGATCTGCTGGCGACACTCTTCTTAACACACCCCAGGATCCCATTGGCCTTCTTGGCCATGAGGACACACTGCTGCCTCATGGTCAATTTGTCCACCCTGACACCCAGGTCCCTCTCTGCAGAGCTGCATCTGGTCCTGCATGTTTCTGACATTTGTCCATGGTCACCCACAACTGTGCCAGGGCACTGTGGATTTTCTTGGCCATCTCAGGTGACTCTGGATGCCTTTTCCTCCTACATGATTGCCAGTCACTATAATGATGAGGCACGGGCAGATCCTTACAGTGCAGAATGCTGATATATTTCAGTGCAGGCATTTCAAATATTAGAGAATGGTTGAAGTTGGAAGGGACTTGTGAAGATTATCTTGTCCAGAGCCCTGCACAAGCAGGCTCACTCACTTCACATTGCACAGGATCATGTCCAGGCAGGTTTGGAATATCTCCAGAGAAGGAGACTCTTCCTTGATGTATTTGTACACAGTGATGGGATCCCCCCTCAGCCCTCTCCTATCCTGGCTGAACAGGTGCAGTGCTCTCAGCCTCTCCTCAGAGGAGAGGTGTTCCAATCCCCTAATCATCTCTCTAGTCCTCCACAGGACTCTCTCCAGTAGTTCCATGTCCCTCTTGTACTGAGGAACACAGAAGTGGACGGGGGACTCCAGATTGGACCTCACCAAGGCCAAGTATAGAGAGAGGCTCTCCTCCCTTGGCCTGCTGGCAACACTCTTCCTAATGCGCCCCAGGAGGCCACCATCCTTCTTGGCCACAAGGAGCCATTGCTGGCTCGTGGTCAGCTGGCAGTCCACCAGGATGCCCAGGTCCTTCTCTGCAGAGCTGCCCTCCAGCAGGTCAACCCCAGTCTGTACCAGTGCATTCAGTAATTCTTCCCTAGGTGTAGGACCCTGAACTTCATGAGGCCCAACTCTCCAGCCTGTTCATTTCCGTCAGAATGACTGCACAGAGGTGTGGAGTATCAGACACTGCTCCCAGCTTGGGACCATAAGGACACTTGCTAAGTGTGCACTCATCCCCTTCATCCAGGTCATTAATCAAGTAGCTGGTCAAGACTGAACCCAATATTGACATCTGGGGAACACCAATAGCTACAGGCCTCCAGCTAGAGACAGCATCCCTGATGAGTTGCTTCTTCACTTTTCCAGAAAGGTTCATCCCTTCCACAGTCACTGGTCACCAATGAGTGAGTCCTAAATGCAGAGCTCATGACACATTTCTGAGCTATTTTCTCCTGAACACATGGCGAACCCTGTGAAGCAAGGCCTTTGGGGTACAATTCCTTGAGCCTATTCTTAAAAGCAGCTTCCTCTAAAGAGCAGCCTTCAGGCACTGCACTAGGTGGAACTTTCTGCTTTTAATGACAGAGTGAGGGAGTCAGCTCTGACCCAGACTTAGACACTAATTTATTTGGAAACCATATGAGACAAAGTAGTCTAATTCAAGGAGGAACAAATCCAACCATTTGTGTAGCAGCATGTTAACAAATGCTAGTAATAGTAAATCTAATAAACATAAAGAAATATAGCTCAGTCCTGGTACAGGATGCAGTGGGATTCACATGTGGAGAGCAACACCAATATTGCCATTTCTGAATAATGTCCATGAAATTACTTTCCTCAGGGCATCCTTGAGCTCCCTGTTCCTCAGGCTGTAGATGAGGGGGTTCACTGTTGGAGTCACCACCCCATACAGAACAGCCAGCACCAGATCCAGAGCTGGGGAGGAGATGGAGGGAGGCTTCAGGTAGGCAAACATGGCTGTGCTGATGAACACGGAGACCACAATCAGGTGCGGGAGGCACATGGAAAAGGCTTTGTGCTGGCCCTGCTCAGAGGGGATTCTCAGCACTGCTCTGAAGATCTGCACATAGGACAACACAATGAAAATGAAACACCCAGAGTGTACACAAAGAGTAATCACAAGGACTCCAACTTCCCTGAGGTAGGAATTAGAGCAGGAGAGCCTGAGGATCTGGGGGATTTCGCAGAAGAACTGCTCCACCTCATTACCTTGGCATAATGGTAAGGAAAATGTGTTCCCAGTGTGCAGGAGAGCATTGACAAAACTGCTACTCCAGGCAGCTGCTGCCATTTTGACACAAGCTCTGCTGTCCATGAGGGTCCCATAATACAGGGGTCTGCAGATGGCAACATAGCGGTCATAGGCCATGACTATGAGAAGGAAATACTCTCCTACCATCAAGAAAAGAAACATAAAGAACTGTGCAGAACATCCTGAGTAGGTAATGGCCCTGGTGTCCCACAGGGAATTGTGCATGGATTTGGGGACAGTGGTGGAGATGGAGCCAAGGTCGAGGAGGGAGAGGTTGAGGAGGAAGAAGTACATGGGGGTGTGGAGGTGGTGGTCGCAGGCTACGGCTGTGATGATGAGGCCATTGGCCAGGAGGGCAGCCAGGTAGATGGCCAGGAAGAGCGAGAAGTGCAAGAGCTGCAGCTCCCTCCTGTCTGAGAATGGCAGGAGGAGGAACTCACTGAAGGAGCTGCTGTTGGACATTTACTATCTCAGGGCATAGTGCACTGTCCTGGGAGAAAAAAAAAAAAAAAAAAAAAAGAGGTGGCATTTTAGCAAGAGACATTTCAAGAAAGGAAAACCAGTGAATAAAAAAAATATTCAATTTCTCAATAAAAAAAATCACACTGATTTTCTCTTTATTAGGGGGAGGGGACGGGGAAGGAGCATCTGCACACTTACCTGGCTTGAACCTCGTTTTGTGCTAATGGGGTGTGTTGTAAGGATTTGGGACCTCTGCCCATGGAATGTGGAGGGAATTGAACTGAGTAATTCTGACACTCACAATAAAATCACTTTTTCACATAACAGGGCTGTTCAGCATCTTCACACCCATTTCTAAAGGATGTGGGTTTTAGAAGAAAGATTTTTTTTTTGACATTATTTATTTTCTTTGAGATGCCCCTCTCCCACCTGGGCAGCACTCCTTGAAGACGGCAATCATTGTCCTTTCTGCTGGGAGTGCTGAGAGGAAAGGCTTCCCTATCACTTGGGGCAGCGTGACGAGAGCTTCTCTATTATCCCAGGTTCCAGCTGTCCTGCACTCACACTGCTTTGAGCTGGAGGATGATCACACTTACATGTTACCCTAAAAACCACACTCCCGTGCAGACCCCTGTTTCACATAGCTTGCAGCATTGATATCTGAACTGCAGCTGAAATCCTCTCCACCCAAGTGAGCCTAAGAGGAGACCAGGAGCAGCTTGGACAGGAGGGAAGCAAGGAGCAACCCTGAGGCACAGGGACACTGCTCTGGATTAGAGCCCATGCAGACCTGGGTGCACACCCAGCTTCACAGCCCTGCAGCATCCCTGGGAGAAGGAAGCAGGATGCCCTGTCCCTGTGACGCTGAGGCAGGGAATCCTGCTCTGAAGCAGCCTCTGCATTGGAGATGGTGGGAAAGCGATTGCCCCAAAACCTATCAAGTGATGGCGTTGACTGGGTGCAGAACACCCCTCTGGAAAGTCAGTAGCATTGCCCTGCAGCCAGAGACTTACCATGCAAGGGGCTGGGAGCTCACTTCCACAGTGAGCTCTGCTCTGTCCTCCCGCTCAACACTGCCGTTCCCATCTCGCTGCCTTCTCTCCTCTGCTGTTCGCAGCAGCAGGCAGTGCCCGCAGCCCTGCTGCTCTTGGCACAGGAGCTGCTCCTGCACACGCTGTCTCTGGGCAGTGCTGCCAGGCTGCCATGAGCTGCCTCCGTCCCTGGAGCCTGGCCCCGCTCAGGAGCAGAGGCCCAGCTGAACTCACCAATTTCTCTGTCTCTTGTGCTCCCTTCTCCTGGGAAATGTACACTAAATAACCTGCTGTCCTTTTCTTAGGAGTTCAGACAGATTCCAACATTGCAATTTCTTCAATGAGAGGATGACTTTCTATGAAAGGTAGAAATGTTCCCCTCTGGAAGCTCTGTTTTGCATCTCTCAATTAGCCAGGACACCTAGGTGTGACAAGAACAGAGATCATTGACACATGGTTCACATGTTGATTCAGATGAGCCAATCTGGGCATCTTGTGCTGGTTTAGAGGCCCCTGGCATGGAGTGGGATTCAAGTTCCGCCTGTGAACCCCAAGCCAAAACTGAGGCAAACACAGTGTAGTGGTCTACATGAAAACTCCTTGTCCAAGCTCACATTTTAATCATTTGAGATGGAGGATGAGAGGCAGTTGCTCACAGCAATACTTGGTGACAGTGGAGGAGACTGAGCTGATCTAAGGCATATGCCTGTGTTCGCTTGCTCTGATGGAGCAACTGGGAGAGATGCATCCTCCTAGGGGATCAGGTGGGGACCAGATGTGGAATTGCCTTGGCCGTCTGAAATGACCCCAGATGCCAACTGCGACTAGTGCCCCACTTCTTATGAAGCCGAGGTAATGTGCTGGAAGGACCATGTCAATGAATTTGGTGTCCAGCACAGCCACAGGCAGGTTTCTGGCAGATACAGTACAGAAGGCAAAGGACAACCATGCCCCTTTGGAGTGATTGCTTGGGAAGAACCCCAGGGCATTTGGCATTTCCTTTCTCTACCCAAGTAAATGAATCTCACATTGTCTTTCAGAAAAGTCAATCCCATCTCACTCATGTGTGCTGCATAAAGGGGAATAAGATCACACCAAGGTTGCTGCTCTAGTCTCTGCACTCTCAAACCATTGTAGCTCTCATCTCCTTGGCTTCTGCTCACCCCTCCAGATGAGATGATCAGGGATTGGGATAGCAATGATCTCATGGTGGCTGCCCAAAGAAGTGGTGGAGTCACATTCCAGGGCAGTGTTCAGAAAACATGTGGGTGAGGCACTAAGGGCCATGGTTTAAATAGGCATGGTGCTGAGGGATTACGGTTGGACTCAATGATCCTGAAGGTCTTTTCCAATCATAGTCATTCTATGATTCCATGAATGTGTCTGGGAGGACTTACTTACTGCATGAGTCACTCCTCACCAAAGTGAGGCTGCTCTATCTGCAGTTCCCCAGATGGCCCTGTTGGCCTTTTCTGGAGAGGGATGGAATATGGAATAACTTTCTACACTCCATGGAACTTCAACTCCTCTCCACAAGCTTTTAAAAATGACAGTGAGTGGTCTTGCAGTGGCAGCAGTCAGCTCTCACAACATCCTCGGCTGCAGTACCCCCATTCCCATTGACTAGTGTAGTTTGAGCTCTAACAGGTAACCCCTTACTAAGATCATCCAGTGTTTGCTGTTTGTCTCCTCTGGAATCCTGACTCAATGCACAACCACCTGGGAGACCTTGCCTTTGGAAAGGGAAGGTAACAAGGAGTTTAGTTCCTCAGACCTATCTGCATCTGCTACTATAAGGTTCCCTGTGCCATTTAGCAATGAGGACGCATTTTCCTTTTTATTCTGGGATTCTTACTGAAGCCGCAGCATCCCACCTTCATGCTCTCGATCTGCCCTTCAAGTTTCAATCCTGTGGGAGATTTTTCTTCCCTAACAGTTTGCTATGATTTTGGACAATATTTTTAAATTTTCCTTTTGCCTTTCCCTTCTTCCTCCTTCTCTACGTTGTCCTAATCCCCTGGCACTAAGGTGCGAGGTCCCTGTTTGGCCAAGTTGCTTCTCGGAGGTGTCTGCTACTTTTAGTATCAGGATGGCCCATCCTTGTGCTTGGCAGGTCTGTCCTTAAAGACTTGCTGGGCTTTTCCTGAGCTTCGGGGCCCTTGAGAGCTGCCTCCACTGCTATCCCCCACCAATGCCCTGAACAGGCCAGGAAGTCTGCTCCTCTGGAGTCCAAGGTCTATGCTGCTACCGTCCTTCCTCATTCTTCTCAGGATTCGGAACTCCACATGTTCATGTTCACAATAGGCAAGGCTGATACTTCCCCATCCCTGATCAGCTTGTGTTTGTTTGAAATTTCCAGATACAAGAAAGCATCTCCCTTATCAGCTCATCTGGCAGTTGTGCAAAGAAGTTGTCCTTGATGCCCCCCAGAAACCTCTTAGACTGCTTGTGCTCTGCTGTTTGCCCTTCCAGGTCTTGCCATGAGGATTAAAGTCCCCTAGACAAGAACCAGGGCCTGTGATCAACAGGCTTTCTTAGGTTCCGCAGAGGATTTCCTTGATCTGCTGAGGTGGTCTGTGCTTCCATCATAGTATCATCCCTACTGTGATGAGCACCCACAAGCACCCTCCCAAAACCTTGCCCTCACACAAAGCAACCCCTCCGCTCAAGAGATTATACCCTACAAACATTGTTTCCAGTCATGTGAGTGATCTCACCACATCTCAGTCATTCCAATGACATTTCATTCCTGTGACAACTTCGACAAGCCCATCTGCTCCTGCCTCTACTACAGGCTGCATATATTTACATGTATCTGGGCTGCAAAGCCTCAGTTGTATCACAGAGAACAGATTAGTCACAGAAAAACCTGTTACCAAGAGCTATTGCACACTGTGTGTACAATGACCCCACTGCAGGGCAGAGCCATGTTGCCATGGATATCAGGTGGCAACGTAACGGTGAGAGGAGGTTCCCACTAAGAGAGCACACCCTGCAGTGTCAAGGTCAGGGAGAAGCAGAGCTGGGCTGTCAAAATGGCAGGAGAGGAGATGGGTGCTGAGATGATCTGTAGCGCCTTGGGGCCTGTGACGGAAGTGAATGCCTCTCCAGGCAGCACTAGGTGCTCCTCGAGCCTGGGCAACCTGTGATCCAGTCCCTCAAGGCTATCGTTAGCCCAGTCCTCGTTTATATTATCTGGAGGGATGAGAAGATGGTCATGGGGAAGGGAGCAAGAAGGGTTTGAAAATGCACACACAAGAGCAGAGACCTTGGTGTTAGGGGCCTTCCATTTATGCCACAGATATAGGAAAACCCAGGAGGACGTGGAGAGTTTGCCCAGTGGTTCTGCCAGAAGGGCATAAGTTACCCATGAAGTTGTGCTAGAAACATCAAGCATGTGACATGGCATTGCAGACATACTTGGATGTCACTGAATCAAGTGCCTGCAGTGAATCACCTTAGCAGTTTGAACTGTTGGCATCTCCATGTGTCCTAGCTTCACAGTATTTGGTGCTTTACCAGTAATGGGCCTCTAGGGCCATTTCAGGAGACCAAGGAAGTTCCCCTCCTGGCCACCACCTGATTTTCTAGAAGGATTTGGCTGTCACACTTGTTCCATCAGAGCAAGAGCTCCCCACAGCGTTGTGGGGAGAGGCTCTGTGTGACAGGAGACCACCCGGCAGGGCAGGTTCCTTCTTCCATTGAGAGCTGCTGCTCGGGTGGCGGGTGCTCACAGCTCTAGCTCGTGCACAGGGCACATCTGAGGGGTCCTTTCAGGAGGAGGATGAAGAGAAGGGCTGCTTGAAAGGCAAGGAACTTTCCTTTGGGTCTCCACACTTTCTGATTCCTAATTTGGACAGGGGGATTGAAGGAAGAGGTTTTCTGTTTTGACAAGGAGCTGGGAGTCCTAAAACTTCACTCTGAAAGATTGATAGGTCTGTGAGAAATCTCAGCAAACCGCTTCATCCCCGTCTTAGCCTACAGGGCCTTTGTGGCCCTGTAAGATTTATATAACCTGCCCCTTAGGACTTGCAACCACAGAGCTGCCCCTGGATAGTGCCCAGTCCTGGGGGTTTCTGGAGGGCAGAACTAAGCACACAGTGGGTGATATGGGATCTGCGAGCAGTGGCAGGGACAAGACGCTGGGAGAAAGATCTGCCAGCAAGGACAGCTGTGGGCAGGGATGGAGAAGGAACTGCAGGGCATGAGCTGCCTCCTCTGCAGCCAGAGCTCCAGCACAGGACAGGGACATGGCGCCAGTTAGAGGCACGTTTCCTGCGGCCCCATCCAGGGACTGAAGGTGACTGCCCTGTAATGTCACCCTCTCTGAGGTGGCATACCCAGATGGGTAAGAGGCTTTACAGAATGCCTCTCTGTCCCTCTCCTTGCACCCCTTGGCAGCAGGGTCATGCTGTTGCTCCTTGTTTCCTCTTGTCCATGCTGCTCCTGTTCTTTCTCTCGGCTTTCTGCAGTTGGATGTTTTCAGCTGTGGTTCAAACACTGATGCTTCAAGCTGTGGAACAGAGGGATCTGCATGGCACTGTGGTTTCCCCAGACCCCTTCTGTCCTGTGGAGCTCCAGGAACTGCAATCCATAGGTCTGGAAACTGATCTGAGTCTTGCTTAAGGACAACCCATCTTCAGTGCTAATGGTCCTTTGGCTTTTTCCCTTTATTGTCCTGCCAGGTTGCCACTTGCCCTCCAGAAAGGCTCTGCTGTCTCGTGGCACAGCTGTGACATCTCAGAGACCCATGAGGATTTAGCAGAGATGGGTCCTGCAGGTTGGGGCAGACGAGTTGTGGGGCCTCTGGTCTGGGGGCAACGGAGGATGGTTACTGGAGACAAGCGCCCACAGTGAAGGGTCCAGGGCACCGGGGCCCATGGGTGATGGGTTCCATAGGTGGGGGTTGACGGATAAAGGGATGTGGAGGTGGGGGTCCATGGGGGAAGGATCCAGGTGATGGGACCCTATGGAGGAAGAGCGAAGGGGGCCAGGGCCCATGGGGAAAGTGCTCAGGAGGTGGGGGTCCATGGGTGAAGGCTTCAGGGAAACGAGGCCTACAGGTGAAGTATTTAGGAGGTGGGGGCCCACAGGGTAAGGGACCTGGAGGTGGGAAACCCTTAGTGAAGGGTTTGGGAGTTTTGTACCCATGGAAAATGGGTCCTGCAGGTTGAGGCCCATGAGTTGTGGAGCCTGCAGTCTGGAGTCCACAGGGAATGGGTTCTTCAGACTGGGGCCTACTGATGATGGTTCCTGGGGATGGGGGCCCACGGATCATGGGTCCTGGGGATGGGGGTCCATGAGTGAAGTGGTCCTGAGGGGCTGGTCCCATGGATGAAGGGTCTTCTGGGCCTAGCACTGGGACTGAAGCAGCCTGATGGTCAGAAGCTTCCAACAACCAACGTTCCTCTTCCTGTAGTGTTTGAACAGTACTGGAGCAAATCTTGAAGAAGGGAGACTGCATCCCTCTTGAAGCTTCCAGATATGTGGCATTCCAGACACTGAAAAGCAAAGCACGCCTTTCCTCCTTTCTTTTGATTGCCTATTCAGCCTCTAACAGCCTGTCTTGGAACAGGGAGGCGCAATCTGCCCCCTGGGGTCTTTCTGCATTCTCTCTCTTGTCTCCTCTGTGTCTGCTCACTCTGCTTGATGCACTAGGGTCATGGGAAGTATTGGTTTAGGGAGCTCCCCTGAAGCCATGAGAAGCTGTAGAGCTGAAGGCCTGATGGAGGAAGTCTGGGACGTGGCTGTTTCCCCTGCCCGCTCCTACTCCCATCTTAAAGGTCCAAGAGGGTCCAGTGCTTTTGGTGTTGGGGGATTGAGTTTCCTTTGACATCCCCAAGTCCTTCTTTGGGTTGCTCTGAGCAGCCAGGAAAATCCCTCTTCTCTAGGGTCTTGCATCAGGGCCTTTTCCCTACTTTTGTAGAGAAGCGCAGGCAGGTCTGGGATCTCCAAAAGCAGCATGGCCCACATCATGACCCGGGACCCCCAGGAGCTTTATGGCTCTCCCATTCCCACATGTCCTGCTTATACTGACAATTTCTAACACCATCTTCACAGGACACGAGCTGGCCATTGTAGAAGCCCTGTTACTCTTTGTTCATTCTGGGACCCAGCTGCTGGTTTGCACTTCAAGGAGTTTAAAGGTTGCTCTGTCTTTCAGGAGGGCTGTTCCTTGTAGCAAGGGAACCTCGCTGTTGACATGCTGGACTTAGGCTACACTCAAAGAGCACAATTATTATTTATGAGTATTTTTCATGCTTTATTTCTGTTTCTTTGCAGTTAAGAAACATCCTGTGTTTATTTGCAGCTAGATCTCTAAGGAACTCTCTAAGGAAAGCAGTTGGGAGTTGCAGCAGATGAGCTCTAACTTTCAGCTGCTGATTTCAGTAGAACAGAGAAGCTTCTAACAAGAGTGATGGAAGTCCCAGGTGGCTGATGTGAGAAATGGCAGGTTGGGGAGGGGATGAAGGGTGTCCATACAGTGCTTGAGCTCTGGGACACTGGTTTTCCTGCATATCCAGACATCATTAGGAGTCATTCTGTATTGATTCCAATTCCAGAATATTGCTGTCAGTTACTTGGAAAGCTGAATATTAATAGTAACAATAAAAGCCTTTAAAATCAGAAATGCTTCTTATTGATGTCTCCACCTTTCAGCTAAACTCCCCAAACCTCTTCAATTCATCATGCAAGACTTGCCAAAAGTTACAAGGACAGACATGGTTTGTGAGAGCTTTTTGCGTTTTAATGAACTCCATGGTGAATTTGGTGCTGAGTCCATGAACCTCGGTTACTGAGAGGAGAGCTCAAAGTCAACATCAACCCACAACATTTTGTTGAGTTTTAATGGGTCCCACTGACAGTCGTAAGCAGCAAAGACTCTCCAGGGGTTGTTTAGAGCAGAAAATTGTCATCATTGGTAACATGTAGGCAGAGGAAATGTGCAGGTGGCTCTGATGCCACATTAAGCCTTCGTGTGCTTTCTCAGTCATAATCTCCAAGCTCAGCCCCTGTGCTTCTGGGAAGGGAGATCCTTTCACCCACATGTTTTCCAGGTCTTCCTGGGAACGGTGTGTGGATGGGAATGTTCAATGCTCAGTGCCGGACAATGATACGACACCTTTCAGGGTATCAGCAAGAGGGCAGTGAGGCCCCAGTGTCTCCTGGCAGGCCTTGGTGGCAGAGACAACAGCCATAACCAAGAGGATGAAGACCTCCTCTGGTGTCTGTGAGCCCAGGCAGAGCCTTTGCCTGTCTCCACCTGAGCCTGTCCCATGCTGGTTCATACCTGCAGCTGTGTCCATGCATCCTGCAGACACCCGGTCTGCTTCCCCTGTCACAGCCCTGAAGCCCCAGAAATGCCTGAAGGCTGCAGAGGAGGCAGAAATTATTCCGTCTTAAGCTAGGTGCCTGCTCCTGAGCTGAGCCTGGCTCCTGGGACTGCAGGAGCTCGTGGCAACTTGGCAGGCACTGCAGAGAGACAGCTCTGCCCAGGAGCAGCTCCTCGTAAAGGAGCAGCAAGACTCAGGGCACTGCCCGCAGGCACCAGGCTGGGACGAGTTGCTCATAAGTGAGGGACAGGTGAGGGACAGTTGGGAATGGGAGGACGATTGAGAACTCGCTGCAGGGAGAAATCTTACCAGCCCGAGACACGGAAAGCGTTTGTCTGCAGGACAACACTGCTGTGCTTACTGGAAGGATCTTTTGAATGTAGCACCTTCCCCAGCTGGGGTGGCTCTCCCAGCTTCTCCTGCATGGAGCTGGTGGTGCTTTGGAGTAGGGATTCCCAGCCAGACCATCAAAGGGACCGGGCATCATGGTTGCCTTCTCCTCGGGATGGTGCAGGGGTGTGAAGCCAATGAGTGCAGCCAGGTCTGCATGGGCTGTAATTCAGAGCAGTGTCCCTGTGCCGCAGGGTGCTGTGTCCCCGGGGCAGTGACTGCCACCTGCCTGGGACTTCAGCACCAGCCCTGCCTGGGATATCCCCATGGTGCTGCAGGGAGAAGCTCTGGGTGTCAGGAGAGACTCCCATAAGGACAGGTTCATTTTCTGAAAGAGCCTTTTCAAGAGGACAGTGAAGGCAGTGGTAATGTCTAAGATCAGGAGATTTCTTGTGTCCTCTTTGAGAAGAGCTGGGGGTGTATGGAAAGGAAATGCCAGGTTAGAGCAGGGACCTGATACTCTAGTCCTTTAAATGGAGAGGTCTGTGAGGAACCTCAGAGAGCCCCTGCCCCACTCCCCTGACTGCAGACAGCACCAGCTTCACCTTCTCTGGCCTCACCAGGGTTTGTCTGACCTTCTCCTCTTGGTAGAAGAGCGGCTGCGTCAGTCCTGCAGCCTGGTCCTTTCCCACTGCAGGAGAAGGGGACTGAGAGGGACTGTCCTGAGATGTTGCTGTCTGGGTGGTGATGTGCCTAGCTGGGGGAGGTGAAGGCTTTCCTCAGTGCTCCTTCTCCGTCTGCTACTCCTTACTTTCCCTTGGCAGATGGTTCATAGCGTTTCTCTGCATTTCTACACCTCTCCGTGCTTGGCCCTAAGAAGATGTTTCTCTGGAAACCAGCAGAACTGTAGCTTTGCTGAACACAGTCTTGTACCCATTCTTAAACCCCTTCATTTACAGTCTCAGAAATAGGAGTGTTAAGATTGCCCTGAAGGAAGCCATTGGCCCTGCAAAGGTTTGGTTTTTCCCCACTCATGATGCCTTCCATGACAGCTGTTCTAATCATGTCCCATATATTATACCACGCACATCATATATGTAGCGACTAAATACAGATACCTCGAGAGATTTATATTCTCATTGGATTGTAGTGGTGAGGGGAATGTGACTTGTGCATCATGCTTATAGAGAGCTATTATAAGTGATATCTGAAGAGACATTAATAAGATGTTGAACACACAGTTCTTTGGACTGGTTCAGATGGATGAGGCACTTAGGGACATGCTTTAGCAGGCATGGTGGTGATGAGTTTATGATTGGACTTGATTATCTTCAACATCTTTTCCAACCATAATGATTCTAAGATTCTATGATATACTGCTGGTGCACGCTGACTCAAGGCAGTTTTCATATATCGTCTCAGGAAATTCAGATGAAATTTCCAGGGATCATGTCCAAGAGTTGTTGAGGAAAGCTCCAAACACCTCCTCACCCTGAATAACAGAAGATTCTAAGCACAAAAATTTACCTCGGACATTAAAACGGATCCAGATTCATCAGGTTCAAATCCATAAAGCACTTGTCAGTTTCAATGTTGTGATAAAGACAAGATAAGCATGTTCACAGTCAGAAACCCTGCTTTGTCTGTGGCAATCCCGTTTGGTGGCTCTAGGATGCATTTCTGAGAAAGAAAAGAAAATATATTTCTTGTTGGATAACTGGCCTTTTCTACAATCTTGTTTTTTGCTGAAGGAGTTTGTCATGAGTGGGAATTATTTCAAATCATCTCAAATGCTATCACTAGAACTCATTACATTTTAGTTCTTGTCCATCAATAAAATTATATATCTCCCATCCATATCTTGATTGGAAAGTACCTTTTTTTTTTTTTTTTTAAATTACATGGAAGTAGAAGGAAACCACCCCTTAGCTGCTTTTACAAATTGTGTGTGGGCATGGCATTTCTGGAAGGAATTCTACAAGTGGGCACTCTTTACAGCAGATGTATTTCTCCCCTGTGATTGAACCCTAGAAATACCCGCTCAGTGATCTTCATGGTGTAGGAACATTCTGTGAGGAGTCATGCTGGGTCTCTATGGTCATCAGGACCATGTGGGAAACCCTCTCCCCATCTCTGTGGCCAGTGGCTCCTCTGGGCCAGCCTCCAGCACTTCTGCCTGGCCTCTTGGCAGAGAGATGTATGGGGATCCCCAGATTTTTAAAATCAACACTACCCTCATTTTTTCCTGCTCAGATAGTCACATAGTGATGCTACCCACTGGGATTTAGAGCTTCAGAGAGGAAAATATATATATTAAGGTAAGAGGATCCTGTTCCTGAAGTTGATGTTTTCATAAGACTTCCTCTTTACCTTAGCTGATCTAATACTTTGACCCTTGCCATCTATTTAGTGGGGAAGTGCATAGTTGGGAAGTTTTGAAAACCTTGTTCTTGAGTCCTGCTTCAGCACTAGGTTATTTACGTGTGGGTATGAGCTGCTTTCCCTTCTTTCATTTCCTTGTCATCTTAGGCATCCCCATGCCACATCTGAGTGTATTCAAAGCACAGGTCTACAGACCACTTTTGAGTGTCTCTTGTTTCTTACAGATGGGCCTTGCAGATCGTTTTAAAAGCTGAACCCACTGCCAGGTCCCTGCAGCTGTTCCCTATGAGGCCCCTGTGTTCAGCGATCTGGGGCCTGCAGCTCTGCAGGAGCTGGCAAGGGAAGGACCCACTGTTTAGAGCACCCAGGAGAACATTTGGGCGGCTGCAAGGAGCTGCTGGAGGTTTTGTGGTCTCAGTGGGCAGCGCTCCCTGCCCCGGCGGCAGCAGCCGCCCGCGCTGTGTGGCCATAGGGCGAGCGTGCTGCGGTGCCGCTGCCCTCTCTGGCAGGCAGGTTCCCCACGCGGGGCCGTGGCTGGATGAGCACAGGCTCAGTGTGCAGCCCGGCCGGACCCCGTCGGGGGGATATCCCTGCGACAGAGCCTGCGTGGGGCAGGGGCAGCCCCAGCGCCCCTCGCAGCCCCTGCCCGCTGCAGGGCCAGGCCTGGCCAGGCCCTGGGGGCGAGGGGCCCGGTCCCCTCTGTGACACGGGCTGCGGTCACAGGGGACGTCCCGTGTCACAGCCACAGCTGCCCTGTCCCGCGCGGCCCGGCCTCTCCCCACACGTCGCGGCGGAGCTGGGAGAGCGCAGGCGCTGGGGCTGCTCTTGGCTCTGCTCTGCTCCAAAGAGCTGCTGGTTCCGAGCGGGAGCCGGCGAGGGGCAGCGTGGGCAGCCTAGTGCTGTGCGACGTGTGCGGAGGAAGAGGAGGAGAGGAGCTCTGTCCTCATCACCTCCCTCTGCAGGGCGACCCAGAGCGAGGAGGAGAAGGATGGCGCTCAGGAAGGGTGGCCACGGGAAACGACGTGGCAAGGTGGTTCCAGAAGTACCCCCAGAAGGTGAGGCCTTCAGGAGATCTTTTCCAGGAGCTGTCACAGAGATGAGGAGCTGTGAACGTGGCTGGGGAAACCCCAGCCTGAGGGGGCTGGAGGGGCTGGTGGCAGCAGGCAGAGCCCAGGCTGATGGTCCCCTCTAGCTGTGGTGCCAGTGCGACCGCCAGGACTCCTGGCTCCAGTCCTGATGCTGCCCCTGCAGCCCTGGGGTCCCCAGGCAGAAGTCCCTGTCCCGAGAGTCCCTGCTGGCCTCACAGTGGGGATCACCCACCCGAGCTCCTGGAAGGGGAAGGAGCTGGAGCAGCTCTGGTGGCCGTGTGTGTCCCGGGGCAGCAGCGCCGGCTCCTCCCGCCCGTGCACACAGGTTCCAGCCTGACGGCAGTGCCCACCTCAGCGCTGCGGCCCCTCACAGCAGGGGGGTCATTTTGGGGAGGGGGTGCTGTTTGTTGGTGCCTGCTCCTGACATCTCCTTGGTGGGACGTGTGCTGGATGGCTGTGAGTTGCCCAGCCTGGAGCCTGACAGGCAGCCCTTTCCCTTGCTTTTCCAGCGGCTGTGCTCATCTGGGAAGGTGCTTCAGACTATATAGTGGAGAAGCTGGTGCAGAACACGGTGGGTCTGGCCTCCTGTCCCTCCCCTCCATCCCTCCCTGATGGTTTCAGCAATCCTGGCATCTCTGTGCCTTTGGATGCAATGGTTCTGCCCCTCCTTGAAACCAAAAGTAAATCCCTTGGAGAAGGATGCTCCAAAACGCAGCAGTGCAATGGATAATGTCTCCCCAAAGTGAGATGTCAAATCTCCAGTCCAATTTCATTCTCGGGAGTGGTTGGAGACTTTCTTTTCGTTCTCTAGACCCCACTGGCAGAGCAAAATAACAAAGAGAGAGCCTGCCCCCCCCGCTTTTTTTTTCCCCCTTTTTGTGGGGGGATGGGTGGAGGAGGATTATCTCCCTCTTGGAAACCCTTCCTATGGATCTCCTAGATGTGAGAGATGATTAACAGGCAATTTTGAGAGGGGTTGAGGAGGGGGAGGAAACCACCTGGAATGTTCTTCCAAAGGACTTCTCCAAGACTCCTTCCAAGCTTTCCAGAGGGCTCCATCTTGTCCCTTTGTATGCCAGGAGGGAGCAGGGCCCATGGACATGCTCTGACAAGATCTGGGTCTCTGTTTCCCTCACCTGATTAGAATTCTTCTCTTCTGTTCTGTTTGCAGGGTGTGAGAATTCGTGAACTTGGGGCCTTCAGGGTTGTTAGAGAAAAAGTCTCCGTTAGAGAAAAAGACGGCAAGACTTCTCCTGTCACGGCCTACAGACCCGTGTTTCGCATCTCTGAGGAACTTGCAGAGAGTCATGATCTAGACATAGGGAAGGTTGATGATGCTGGTAAGAAGACAGGTTGAAACGTTTGCTTTGCCTTGCGACATCTGTGGGGTGTGGATAACTGCTGTTCCATAGGGGCTGTTTGAAATCTCTAATAATTCCTTCATTGGGTGCTAAGGAGAGCTTAAAGTCTTTTTTATTTTATTTTTTTATTATATTGTTATGACATCATAATGCACAATCAAATGGCTCTCTCTCTCTCCCTCTTGAACTTGCTCTTACAGCTGTCTCCAATGAAATGTTTTGGAGCAGCTGCTTCCAATGCAATGTAGTTAAAACTCCTGCTCCTTTTTGCTGCTTCTGCTTCAAAGTAGATTGAAGACACTCTGGCAGAGTGAAACAGTGATGGGAACACTAGTGTGCAGGAAAACCCCTCCGAGGCCAGCTGTGCCGTGATTGCTGGGCAGTGCTGGCAGCAGTGCAGCTGCAGTGTGATGGGGGTGGTGGCCGTGGGCAGCAGGAGCTCTGGGCTGTGTTTCCAGGGGGCCTTTCCTTTCTGGTGACTCTGTCTTTGTGGGGCTGTAGTGCTATAACTTCAGTGTGTCATCGTTTGGGAAAGGGCCTTGGTCACCCAAAGCAGAGCTGTGTACTGAGCAGTTCTGAGGGCCTGGGGGTGTCCAGAAGGAGTGAGGTAAAAATGACAATTAACTTAACATTCCTTAATAGCGAACATGAATGAAGATTCAGCAATGCCTTCTCTTGGGAACTGGCTCCCTTTCTCCTCTCCCTGTACTGCCATCCTGCCTCACAGTCATGCAAAATAGCCAGGAGCCTTTCTTTGGTTTCTGCAGGAAGGAGGCGCTGCTGTGTTCTTGGCCCATGAAGCTGTGGAGTGCTAGGAATTTCTCCCACAGGAGGAAGGACATTGGTGTCCTTTATGGGTTTCCCTGAGGGTTTAAGAGGACAGCTCTGTAGCACTGTCTTGCTGGAAGACTTTCCAGCCGCAGACACTCTCTCTTTCTTTCTGTTTTTCTTAGCCTGATGAAGAGCTCTGTTAGTGACTGTGTTGCTTTTCTGTTGCTGCCTAGGTTTTAAGGGATGCGTGCGCCTGCGCTACGATCGCGTAGAATATTACAGCTACTTTCCTGCAAAAGTAGCGCGGAATTGCATCCAACAGACCATGAAGCAGTTCTCTGACTGTCTTCGGAATGGGACTGACGTGGCCCTTGTCCTGAGGGATGTTGGCATCCTCGTGATTGAAGACAAGGTTGTGAGAATGAGATTTTACAAAAGCCTTCTCGAAAGGATGAATGACTCTGATCTGGTGCTAAGAGCTCTTCTTCGGGTAAGTTCTGCAGTGCTAGCTCTCGCTCTTATGAAGCCGTAACCAAGCCCAAGGGAATGGATTTCTCCTGGGCTGCCACAACATGTCTGGGCATGGGGTCACTCCTGAACTAGAGGAATGGCAGGTCCCTGCACAGTGACCCCTCCTGCCCTTCCCTGCACTGCTGGGGATATCAGACATCTCTGCCAGCTATCTGCTGATCTCAGCCCTCTTTTTCTGAGGCTAGAAGTTGTCAGTGTTTTTCATCCCTCCTGTGTGGCAGGGGGTCATGGTACCTTTGATTGCCCTTGGTGCTGTTGGACGGAGTGGTTTGCTGTAATTCCCTGTCCTTCTGCTGTAAGACTAGGCAACTGCAGCTTGTGGATGAGCTGCCAGCATCCCCGAGGTAGCCTCAGCACATCCTCTTCAGTGGTGTTAGAGCCACAGCAGGTGGCAGGGCTTGTTTCTCACCCCACTCTCTGAGCTGGAATGCAGAGATCCAAGCAGAGTAAGACGCACATGGAGCCAGAGCACCTCAGCCATTGCCTCGGGATTCCCTGCAGTTCCTGTTCTGTCAAAACAACAAGAGCGTTTTCTTGGCAGCATCTCACATGTGTCCCTCTCCATTGCAGATGCCACAGATGAGGGGTACAGTCATTCCAGACAGTGCAAGAGCTGTTTCACTGACCCTTGCTGGATGTGTGATGGTCTTTCCAAAGTGAGTGATGTTCTACAAAGAGTCCTGCAGGATTGGGCCAGTTCTGCATATTCTGCTGTGGGAAGGGATGGGCTTGAGAGTGGCTCTGACGTGTGTCACTGTCCCCATTGTTACCATGTTCTACAAAGGAATGTGGATTCCTTGCTACAGAACACTGTCCTTTTGCCGTTTGCAGGCAGGAGTTGGAGACTGTTACCAGGAAACCATATGTGAGACTTCCACCTTGGAGACCTCCCCCTGGAGTGGGTCCTTTTCTTCTAATTCCAAGGCTGAGAGTTCCACCTGTGCGTAAAGGAAAACGTGCTTTGAAGAAAGACAAGGGAAAGGCTGTTAAGAAAGGTAATGGAGCAGTTGAATCCTGGTGGGGAGTTTGTGTCTTCTCCTTCTCTCCTCCTTGCTGTCAGGTGTTGGTTTCAAGGCTCCAATGCGATGTGTCAGATGGCATGAGGTGGTGAATGTGGTGCGCAGTGGTGACTGTGATTCTGCTCTGAAGTGTTTTCTTGCCTGCTCCTTGCAGAAGAGCTTCCCGCCAAGAACTCCCTCCTACCGGAGTCCCAAGCACCCCTCATAGCACCATCGAGGGATGTGGGAGAAGGAAAGGAGGAGAAAAAAGAGAGTAAGGAGCCTCTGGAAAGGTGAGTAGCTTGGGACAGTGGCCATAGGGGACTGTCCATAGGGCTGGGTTCTTAAGGTCCTTTTGTGAGGCTGAGGAAACTCTGTGTTGTTGCAAGGCCTCTGAAGGAGGAGCTGTGTTTGTCTGGGGCTTGCCCCACCATGGGAGCTATTTTCGAGAGGCCAGTGAGTCTGTAGTGAGACAGGATTAAACACTGAGGAGCTCTTTCTTTGCCTTAGCAGTGACTAAAGCACTTGGCAGGACAGGGGCTAACAGTGTGTCTTGGAGTGTGTCCTTGTAAAAGACCCTGCTACATAGAGAGGAAGCCTCAAAGTGGGCACCTGGAGCTTTCCTCTGGGCATGTGATGCACCCCTGGGTGTTTTGGTGCAGAGGGATTGCTCTCTCCATTGATGACACTGCATCCAGGCAAGCCTGGAGCTTTCCCTGCAGAGGTGGCTCCTGCTGCAGAAGCAGGTGACCAGCATGTGAGCAAGGGCTGCAGATCCAGCTCCCCTTGTGCTCATGCAACTCCTTGTGTTGTGTATTTGCAGTGTGCTCCCACCTATCCCAAGGCCCTGCACTCAGGAGTCCGCACACAGTGCGAAGACCTCAACAGCTGAAAGCCAGCCAGCAGCTGCAGGGCCAGGGAATGAAGGCCCTCGGGAGGCAGAAGAGGTAGGTGCTCCTGATGTATGAGGCGCTTCTTGTGCCAGGCTGAATTATGCCAAAGCATCAGCCGATGGGTAGTAGCTGTACAAGACCCTCCAGTGCATTCACTTGAGCTCTCACTGCCTCTTCCATGAGCTTGCTTTCAAAGACACGGCTTGTGCTCTACATTTTTAATGCATCTGTTCCTGCTGTGTTCTCCATGTACACCTCAGAAGTCCCTCCTAAGGCCTTTATCTGACGGAAATATCATTGCTGGTTCTTCTGCAGGTTGAGGACAAAGATGTTCTGTTCATCTCTGTGATCATTTAGATGACTGATGAGAATAGAAAAGGGAGGTTCAATCTAGGATTCACTGAGGGGCATAATGGTGCTGGCAGGCAGCCTCCTAAGTATGGTCAGAGGAAAGTGTGAGGAGTGGTGTTCACTGCATGGAATAAGAGACCTGTTGTCCCTGTCCTTCCCCTCCCTCCCTAGCAGAACTGCCTTGCCCATTCCCTACATTTTGGGGGAACGCCTTCACCTGTGCTCTCCTGCAGGGACTTCTCCATTAGGCAAGAATTGCTCTCTTGCCCAGGGAGGCTCTTGATCCTTGCCCTTGCGGAAAGCCCTGCAGTGTTACTACCCATTCTGCTGTGTTCCCCTGCAGCTCCTCTTCTGTGACAAGGAGGGGCTGCCATGCAGAACTGCAACGACTGTTTCAAAATTTCTAAAAGGAAGTGGCTTCTCTGAAGAGTGGAAGCATTTGCGGCCCTTGTGAGCAACAAGGCAGCATCTCACATGTGTCCCTCTCCTTTGCAGATGTCAGCGAGGAAATATTCGGTGCTGTCAGGCACCCAGAGAGCTGGCTCTGCCGTCCATCTTCCAAAGTGAGTATGTTTGCTTGCTGGCTGACCATGTGAGCATCCTCTCAGCATGTGTTTGGTAGTGTTGCATTGTCAGGGCTTGTGAAGGTGCTCTGGAAGTGGTTTGGGAGTAACTCTTTTGGGTGGTTGAAAACCCATGAACTCCAGGCTTTTCTGGCTTTGTTCAGGCTCTGCTGTGGAGCTCTATGCAGGGTCATCTGGAGAGCTCTGTGGTGGCTCCCAGCTTGTGGAGGCTTTGTTCCCTTAGCGACCTGGAGGCTGGAGGCTGTTCTTTCCAGGTGCAGCGGTGCATGCGTAGGAGGGACTGCCAGGGATGTGAAGGGCAAGACTGAGATTTGAAATGGTGGTGGAAAATGGGAGGAAAGGAAAGGAGGCCCATCTGTCCTGCCAGGACAGGAGTGTGGAGAGCAGTTGCGAACTGACCTCCCGAGGCAGCTTGGGGGATATGGCTGGGGAAACTTGAAGAAAGCTTTCTTGTAGGATGGGGATTGGAATCCCTGGAGCAGGTTGGGGAGAAGTTTGTGCAGTGGAGCTCTGTACTGGGTCACTCCACTTCCCAGGACAGTCCTGCAGAATTGGGTCTATTCTGCATATTCTGCTGTAGGCAAGGATGGGCATCAGAGTAGCTCTAAGATGTGTCCACAAAGTTAGCAAATCCTGCGAAGGAAATGTGGAATCCTCCTGCCAGAATGCTCTCCATTTGCTGCTTGCAGGCAGGAGCTGGAGACTTCTCCCAGTCTACCACTGGTGAGACCTCCAACTGGGAGACCTCCCACTGGGAGAGGCCCAGCTCTTCGACATCGGTGGCTGAGAGGTTTCCCCGCAGATGAAGGAAAGCCTGCTTTGGAAAAGGAGGAGAAAACGACTGTTGAGAAAGGTGATGTAGCACTTAATCCTGCTGGGTCCTGTGTCTTCTCCTTTTATCCTCCTTGCTGTCATGTGTTCGAGCCATATCTCCACTGCGGTGTGTCAGAATCCGTGAGGCAGTAGTTGTGCTGCCTCTAAGCACTGAAGGCAAATGTCAAGTGTCTCCCAAGGGAGGAAGAGCTCAGGGCAGCCCAGCACTCCCACATGCAGTTGGTCCCTCTGAGTTAAGCTTTCCCACCAGACTCTGTGCACCAGTGTCCCAGCAGTCAAACTGAGCTTCCATTTGAGGAGGTTGTGTGGGAGAGAGACAGATTTGAGGACAAATCCTGGGAATCATCCATTATGCGTGGAGCAGAATGATAATGGGAAGAGTGCCCTATCTCCTGACCTATCTCCTGGAACCAAAGTAACCTGATTAGGATGGTCAGAAGGATACTCATGGGTGCCAAGACTTCACTGGATTTTCAAAGAAAGCAGCTCAGCTCTTTCCTTGTGAGTTTCTCCTATATATTCCCTAAACACTGCCTTTGAGTTGACTGTGTCACCAGAGGCAGCTCAGGCCTGTGAGACCTGTAGAAGGCTCCCAGGACCTTTTCCCCTCTTATGGAGAAGTTACTGAAGTTACTGTCCCAAAGAGACTCCCTTAGGACACCAACACAGCACTGCAAGCCCTCCTTTTCATAGTGTGCACATGAAAGAGCAGGAGCAAAGCCCCATGTCAAGAAATGGTGTTGTGGAGAAAAGAGGGATGTGGAACTTCTAGAGAGGGTCCATCATAGAGCTACAAACATGATTAAGGGACTGCAGCATCTATCTTACAAGGAAAGACTAAGCCAACTAGGCCTGTTTGGCCTGGAGAAGACGGATATGAGATCTTATCTACATGTACAAATACCTGAGGGGAGAATGTAAAGAGGATAGGAGCAAACTCTTCCCAGTGGTATCCAGTGATAGATAAGGGATAATAAGAAGAACTTGGAACTTCTGGACAGATGTTTCCTGTCCAGATGAGGAAATACTTCTTCACTGAGAGGGTGAAAAAGCACTGGAGTAGGCTGCCCAGTGAGGTTGTGGAGTCTCCTTCTCTGGAGATCTTCAAAACCAACTTGGATGCAATCCTGTGGCACGTGCTCCAGTTGTCCCTGCAGGAGCAGAGGGTTTGGGCTAGGTGATCTCTAGAGGCGTCTTCCTACCTCAAGCATTGTGTGATGCTGCGAAAAGCAAAGAGTTGGACAGGAGTCGGTATGAGGACAGGTGACAGACTGCCTAGGTGACCTGGCTGTAAAGGTCTCCAGTTGAGGCTTTGCAGTTCCATCCCAGCTTGGAGTAGATCTCTACGTCACTCCTGTCCCAGTGGTGACTGTGATTCTGCTCTGAAGTGTTTTCTTGTCTCCTCCTTGCAGAAGAGCTTCATGACAAGCACTCCATCCTACCGGAGCTCCAAGCACCCCTCCAAGTACCATCGAGGGATGTTGGAGGAGGGAAGGAGGAGAAAACAGAGAGGAAGAAGCGTCCGGAAAGGTGAGTAGCTTGGGACACTGGACACAGGGGACTGTCCATAGGGCTAGGTTCTTAAGGTCCTTCTGTGAGGCTGAGGAAACTCTGTGTTGTTGCAAGGCCTCTGAAGGAGGAGCTGTGTTTGTCTGGGGCTTGCCCCACCATGGGAGCTATTTTTGAGAGGCCAGTGAGTCTGTAGTGAGACAGGATTAAACACTGAGGAGCTCTTTCTTTGCCTTAGCAGTGACTAAAGCACTTGGCAGGACAGGGGCTAAAAGTGTGTCTTGAAGCGTGTCCTTGTAAAAGACCCTGCTACATAGAGAGGAAGCCTCAAAGTGGGCACCTGGAGCTTTCCTCTGGGCATGTGGTGCACCCCTGGGTGTTTTGGTGCAGAGGGATTGCTCTCTCCATTGATGACACTGCATCCAGGCAAGCCTGGAGCTTTCCCTGCAGAGGTGGCTCCTGCTGCAGAAGCAGGTGACCAGCATGTGAGCAAGGGCTGCAGATCCAGCTCCCCTTGTGCTCATGCAACTCCTTGTGTTGTGTATTTGCAGTGTGCTCCCACCTATCCCAAGGCCCTGCACTCAGGAGTCCGCACACAGTGCGAAGACCTCAACAGCTGAAAGCCAGCCAGCAGCTGCAGGGCCAGGGAATGAAGGCCCTCGGGAGGCAGAAGAGGTAGGTGCTCCTGATGCATGAGGCGCTTCTTGTGCCAGGCTGAATTATGCCAAAGCATCAGCCAATGGGTAGTAGCTGTACAAGACCCCTCCAGTGTGTTCACTTGAGCTCTCACTGCCTCTTCCATGAGCTTGCTTTCAAAGACACGGCTTGTGCTCTACTTTTTTAATGCATCTGTTCCTGCTGTGTTCTCCATGTACACCTCAGAAGTCCCTCCTAAGGCCTGTTTCTGACAGAAATATCATTGCTGGTTCTTCTGTGGGTTGAGGACAGAGATGTTCTGTTCATCTCTGTATTCATATAGAGATCATGTGAGAACAGAAAAGGGAGGTTCAATCTTGCTAGGATTCACTGAGGGGCACAATGGTGCTGGCAGGCACCTCACAAGCATGGTCAGAGGAAAGTGTGAGGAATGGTGTTCACTGCATGGAATAAGAGACCTGTTGTCCCTGTCCTTCCCCTCCCTCCCTAGCAGAACCGCCTTGCCCATTCCCTACATTTTGGGGGAACGCCTTCACCTGTGCTCTCCTGCAGGCACTTGTCCATTAGGCAAGAATTGCTCTCCTGCCCAGGGAGGCTCTTGATCCTTGCCCTTGCGGAAAGCCCTGCAGTGTTACTACCCATTCTGCTGTGTTCCCCTGCAGCTCCTCTTCTGTGACAAGGAGGGGCTGCCATGCAGAACAGCAACGACTGTTTCAAAATTTCTAAAAGGAAGTGGCTTCTCTGAAGAGTGGAAGCATTGGCGGCCCTTGCGAGCAACAAGTGCGTTTTCTTGGCAGCACCTCACATGTGTCCCTCTCCTTTGCAGATGTCAGTGAGGAAAGATTCGGTGCTGTCAGGCAGCCAGAGAGCTGGCTCTGCCGTCCATCTTCCAAAGTGAGTATGTTTGCTTGCTGGCTGACCGTGTGAGCATCCTCTCAGCACGTGTTTGGTAGTGTTGCATTGTCAGGGCTTGTGAAGGCGCTCTGGAGGTGGTTTGGGAGTAACTCTTTTGAGTGGTTGGAAACCCATGAACTCCAGGCTTTTCTGGCTTTGTTCAGGCTCTGCTGTGGAGCTCTGTGCAGGGTCTCCTGGAGAGCTCTGTGGTGGCTCCCAGCTTGTGGAGGCTTTGTTCCCTTAGCGGCCTGGAGGCTGGAGGCTGTTCTTTCCAGGTGCAGCGGTACATGCATAGGAGGGACTGCCAGGGATGTGCAGGGCAAGACTGAGATTTGAAATGGTGCTGGAAAATGGGAGGAAAGGAAAGGAGGCCAGTCTGTCTTGCCAGGACAGGATTTGGAGAGCAGTTGGGTGCTGACCTCCTGAGGCAGCTTGGGGGATATGGCTGGGGAAACTTCAAGAAAGCTTTTTTCTAGGAAGGGGATTGGAAGCCCTGGAGCAGGCTGGGGAGGAATTTTGTGCAGTGGAGCTCTGTACTGGGTCACTCCACTTCCCAGGACAGTCCTGCAGAATTGGGCCTATTCTGCTGTAGGCAAGGATGGGCATCAGAGTAGCTCTAAGATGTGTCTTCGTAGTTAGCAAAAGCTGCAAAGGTAATGTGGAATCCTCCTGCCAGAACGCTGTCCATTTGTTGCTTGCAGGCAGGAGCTGGAGACTTCTCCCAGTCTACCACTGGTGAGACCTCCAACTGGGAGACCTCCCACTGGGAGAGGCCCAGCTCTTCGACATCGGCGGCTGAGAGGTTTCCCCGCAGGTGCGGGAAAACCTGCTTTGGAAAAGGAGGAGAAGACGACTGTTGAGAAAGGTAATGGAGCACTTAATCCTGCTGGGGCTTTTGTCTTCTCCTTTTATCCTCCTTGCTGTCATGTGTTGGAGCCATATCTCCACTGCGGTGTGTCAGAATCCATGAGGCAGTAGTTGTGCTGCCTCTAAGCACTGAAGGCAAATGTCAAGTGTCTCCCAAGAGAGGAAGATCTTAGGGCAGCCCAGCACTCCCACATGCAGTTGGTCCCTCTGAGTTAAGCTTTCCCACCAGACTCTGTGCACCAGTGTGCCAGCAGTCAAACTGCGCTTCCATTTGAGGAGGTTGTGCGGGAGAGAGACAAAGTCGAGGGTAATTCCTGGGAATCATCCATTATGCGTAGAGCAGAATGATAATGGGAAGAGTGCCCTATCTCCTGACCTATCTCCTGGAACTAAAGTAACCTGCTCAAGAAGGTCAGAAGGGTAGTAATAATTGCCAAGACTTCACTGGATTTTCAAAGCAAGTGGCTCTGCCCTTTCCTATACATTCCCTAAGCACTGCCTTTGGGTTGACAGTATCGCCAGAG
Organism: Tinamus guttatus; assembly: GCF_059628265.1. Classification (NCBI taxonomy): domain Eukaryota; kingdom Metazoa; phylum Chordata; class Aves; order Tinamiformes; family Tinamidae; genus Tinamus; species Tinamus guttatus. Next base: position 197,538 of record NW_028289524.1, on the reverse strand, counting down.
GCATCTCAGGCCTGTGAGATCTGTAGAAGGATTCCAGGATCTGTTCCTCTCTTGTGGAGAAATTATTGATCCAAAGAGACTCACTTAGGCTACTGGCAAGTGCTTGTGAGCCCTTCTTTTAATAGCATGGATGTGGGAGAGCAGGAGCAACATGAGAGCATGCTAGAGCAGGAGCCCCACATCAGGAAATGATGTTGCACAGAAAAAAAAAGAAGATGAGCGAATGTGAGAAGATGTCACAGACTAACCAGGAGCCCTGGTTTTAAAGGTCTTCAGTTGAGGCCTCACAGTTCCATCCCAGCATGGAGGGGACCTGTATGTCACTCCTGTGCCAGTGGTGACTGTGATTCTGCTCTGAGATGTTTTCTTGTCTCCTGCTTGCAGAAGAGCTTCCTGCCAGGCATTGCATCTTACGGACACCCCATCCACCCATCAAAGTATCATCTGGGAAAGTGGGACAATCCAAGGAGGAGAAAGTGGTGAGGAAGGCCCCTCCTAGCAGGTGAGTAGCTTGGGTCAGTGGATTTTGGGACTGTCCATGGGGCTGAGGGTCTAGAGGTCCATCTGTGAGGCTGAGGAAAATCCTGTGTTCTTGCAAGGCCTCTGAAGGAGAAGGGTTTTGTGTCTGAGGCTTGCCTCACCATAGGGACTATTTTCAAGAGGCCAGTGAGTCTGTAGTGAGGCAGGATTAAACACAGAGAAGCTCCTCCTTTTGCCTATCCAGGGCCTAATAGTTTGGCAGAATAGGGGCTAATGGTGTGTGCTTGTGTCCTGCTGCTCTCCAAGCTGCATGGAGAGAAAGCCTCAAAGCGGACACCTGCATCTTTCCTCTGGGCATGTGGTGCATCCCTGGGTGTTTTGGTGAAGGGGATTGCCCTCTTCATTGATACCACGACCACCAGGGGAGCCTGGGTCTTTCCCTGCAGAGCTGCCTTCTGCTGCAGAAGCAGGTGCCCAGTGTGTGAGCAAGGCCAAATTCACCCTGTGCTCATGCGGATCCTCACGTTGTGTATTTGCAGTGTGCTCCCACGTATCCCAAGGCCCTGCACACAGGTGGCAGAACGACATGGGAGGAGAACTTACTTTGCAACCCGACCACCATCTGCAGGGTCATGGAATGAAGGGCCTCAGGAGGCCGAAGAGGTAGGTGCTCCCAATGTATGAGGTGCTTCTTGTGCCAGCCTATGTTATGCAAAAGCATCAGTCGATGGCTAGTAGCTGTACAAGACCCCTCCAATGTGTTCATGTGAGTTCTCACTGCCTTTGCCATGAGCTTGCTTTCAAAGACATGGCTTGTGCTCTGCTTTTGTAATGCATCTGTAGCTTCTGCATGCTGAGAGCAGCTGAGTGGACTTGTAAGCAGGGCACAGACCTGTTGGGTATTTTTTGCAGGTCCAGAAAGAAGTACCAGTTCTTCCAGCAGTGTCCGTATGCTACCTGGGAAAAAATAAGGGTGTGTCCGTGACCTACTCCTTATCCGGGATAACGGAGGAGGTGAAAACTGAGGCCCAGCAACAGGGGACTCAACGGAAAGGGTACGTATGTGCCAGCTTCAGGAAAATCCTGGGACCACTGGGTAGCAGAGACCCACAGAGGGGTAAGACTTCCAAACCTAGAGGCACTGGGTTGGACAGAGCACCCTGAGAGTTCTCACAACATGGGATCGATCTGGGTTCCACCTAGACACTAAGCGCCTCTGTCCAGCCCCAAGCAAATGCCAAGCGCTCTTTTGGAGGGTATAAATGGGACCAGGGTGGAGGAGCTGGGGAAGGACAAAAGCAGGAGGGGTCTCGGAGTGAGAGATGTCAGTGCTGCTGCATCCTCTTCACACCGGCCTAGGAAGAGACTTCCCTTCCACCCAAGGGGTAGCTCTTGACCGTTCAACACAGGCTGCTGCTTTGGGACCTACAAGTCCTGAACAGCTGAGCACAAAGGGGCCCCTCCAGCGTTTGCCTGCACCTTCTCCTACAGCTCCCCAAAGGCAGATCCCAGAGCCAGGATCACCCCCAGTGTGGGCCCCAACAGGCCCAGCCCCAGACTGATGTGCTGCATGGGTACCTTGTTTGGACCTGTGTTACCCGAGGGGCCTGTGTTACATGATGGTGAGCGGGGAGACGCTATCAGAAGCACATCCAAGCATACATGTCCTGAGCTAGTGTGTGGTATTTCTCTGCCTTTGTCCCTGTGCATCACGCAGCCTCTTCCTTTCTCTCTCCTCAGTACTGGCAAGACGGGCAAGAAGAACAAGCAGTGACCGTCCGTGATGCCTGGACACAGGAAGCTTTATTCTTTTGAATTAAAACATATCCCTCAACTGGTGTGTCCCCTTTCTGAGTGGGTTTGGAGGAGAATAACAATGATCCTAAGGGCCAGAAGAAGAATGTCACAAGCAGGAGAGTTGGGGCCAGGAGGGTCCATGGCAACAAATCCTGGCTGAGTCCTGATGTGTCCCCTCTGTGCTGATAAAGGTGACCTGGCAGTCTGTCTGGGCCCTGTGGGCACTGATAGGTCTTGGTGGCCCTGAGCAGCCTCCCTTGGGGCCTGCGCTCATCCCTGCCCATGGGCCCAGTTCCCACCAGCTCTCAACATGGGGCCCACAGTCTCTGCCAGAGCAAGGTGGCAGAGGGGCCAGTCTCCAGCCCCAGCTTGGGCTCTTTGCCTCTCTCCAGGACCGCCTGGCACAAGCAGCCCCTTCCCAGGGCTGGGGCTCTCTGCAGGGCTCCATGGGGCGTAGAGGGACTGTGAGAGGGCAGGGATGGAGCCGTGTCCCCCACAGGTCACACAGCCACTGCTGGCAGTGCCTGCCCTGGGCTGGCACTCGGCGCGGCCAGGCCCAGGGCTGGAGGCAGCTGCAGCCGGGCATCCTGGAGGGGAGGCAGGAGGAGCTGCCCCGCGGCCTCAGAAACAGCAGCCTGGAGCCAGCGCCCAGGGCACTGAAGTCCCACGAGCTCCCGAATGGCACCACGAGCTCCCACAGCGGGAGAGTGCAGAGCCCCCAGGGCCGCGAAGGCGGCTGCTCCCAGCGCTGCTGCCAGGCCAGGAGCTCCTGGGTGACCGTGACGATGGCATCGCAGCCATGGTGCCAGGTGCCTGTCCCAGGGCAGGGAGGGTCGGTTCGAGGGACAGTGATGGGAGGTTCCAGGTGCAGGTTGGGCTGGGAATGCGGGAGAGCAGGTGCCACCCGCGGGCTGTGCCAGGGAGCTGCGTGCCGAGACGTGGATCCCTCCTGCCCCAGCACAGGGGCCATCCCCGAGTTCCCAAGGAGACATGCAAGGAAGTGGATGTACTTATTTACTTATTGTATTTGTCTGAGATGGATGTACAAGAGAAAAATAGGAAAGAAAGAAATGCATAAAAAACATCCTTGATGTCAGATTTTCAGGTGAGTGAATGAGCATGGGTCAGTTATTGGCAGTGACCTCATATCCATTGAATCATCTTTTTCAAAGCATTCCTGAGCTCCTTGTTCCTCACGCTGTAGATGAGGGGGTTCGCTGCTGGAGGCATCACTGAGTACAGAACGGCCACCATCAGATCCAGAGCTGGGGAGGAGACACACAGGATCTTTCGAAGATGATGGAGAGTGGCTTAGCTATGACATCCACCAGCTCCCACAGCACTCTGGGGTGCATCCCATCAGGACCCATGGATTTGTGGGTATCGAGGTTCCTTAGGTGCTCTCTGGCCCAATCTTCCTCTACCCAGGGCAAGTCTTCCTCTCCCCCGGCTTCTTCTCTTGTCCCTAGCGCCTGGGGCTCTAAAGGGCTGCCCTTGGTAAACACCGAAACAAAGAAGGCATTGAGCAACTCTGCTTTTTCTGTGTTATTTGGAACCAGGGTGCCCATCCCGTTCACCAGCGGACCCACGTTTTCCCTGATCTTCCTTTTGCTGTTAATATATTTGAAGAAGTTTTTCTTGTTATTTTTAACATCTCTTGCCAGATTGCATTCCAACCGCGCCTTAGCTTTCCTTGTCTCATCTCTGCATTCCCTGGCTACGTTCCTGTATTTCTCCCAGGGGGGCTTGTCCTTTTTCCCACATTCTGTATACCGCCGCCTTCTGCTTGAGCATTGCCACAAGCTCCTGGCTCATCCACGCAGGTCTCCTGCCCCCTCTGCCTGACTTCTTACACACAGGGATGCACTGTTGCTGGGCGTGGAGGAAGTGCTGCTTGAAAACTAACCAGCTCTCTTGGCCCCTCCTGCCTTCTAGAGCACTAGCCCATGGGATTCTTCCGAGGAGGTCCCTGAAGAGGCTAAAGCTGGCTCTTCTGAAGTCCATCGTTGCAAGGCTACTTACAGCCCTGCCACCTCCTCGTTGAATCCTGAACTCCACCAACTCATGGTCACTGCAGCCGAGGCTACCCCCCACCTTCACATCTCCTACTAGGCCCTCCCTATTTGATAGCACGAGGTCCAGGAGCCCACCTCTCCTCGTCAGCTCCTCCACAACCTGCGTCAAAAAGTTACCATCGACGCTCTGCAGGAACCTCCAGGACTGTTTGTGCCTGGCTGTGTCGTCCTTCCAGTTGATGTCAGGGTAGTTGAAGTCCCCCAATGAGAACCAGGGCCTGTGACCGTGAGGCAATATCCAGCTGACTATAAAAGGCCTCATCAACCTCCTCGTCTCGGTCAGGTGGCCTGTAGCAGACACCCACCACAGTGTTTCCCACATTAGCCTGCCCTCTAATCCTTACCCACAAGCTCTCAACTCGCTCATCCTCCACTCCCAGGTTGAGCTCCATGCATTCCAGTTGCTCTCTCACATAAAGAGCAACTCCACCACCTCGCCTTCTCAGCCTGTCCTTCCTAAAGAGCACATAGCCTTCCATGGCAGCGCTCCAGTCGTGTGAGCTATCCCACCATGTCTCTGTGATTCCAATGAGATCATGTAGCTGGGACCGCACACAGATCTCCAGTTCATCCTGCTTATTCCCCATGCTTCGCGCATTGGTGTACAGGCATTTCAGGGAAGTAACCAAGCCCGCAGGTTTCTCAGGAGTGGTGAAAGAGGATGCTCCGTGATCATTTCCTATCCTCACTTCCCCACTAGCATACTTCCGCTGGACTCCATCTGACCTAGGCTGCACGGTACTGTTCGCCGTGTCTGTGTGACGCTCCCCTTCCCCCTTCTTGTCTAGTGTAAAGCCCTCTTAACCAGGTTGGCCAGCCTTTTGGCAAAGAGATGTGTGCCCCTCTTGCTGAGATGGACCCCATCATTTCCCACTAGCTGGTGGTCATAAAAAAGAGCCCCATAGTCATAGAAGCCAAAACCCTGTTGCCAAGCCCAGCGGCGCAGCCAGTTGTTAAGCTGCCATATCTGCCTTCTCCTCCTTGAATCCATTCCCCTCGTTGACAGCATAGTGGATAACACTACCTGGGCTCCCATACCTTTGATGGCTATCTCGTAGATACACTCTAATCTTTTCAAGGTTAATGTTCTCTGCTAAAGGAGCCAGGGATTGGCAGAGACCAGCTGCAATCCCTGACAATTGCATTGAATAGGGATGAGGATGGGGATCACAAAGGATGAGGCTAAGTCTGAGGAACTTAATGCCTAGTTTGTCTCAGTTTTTAACAACAAGATCAGTTCTCCTCAAGGTGCTTGCCCCCTGAGCTAGAAGACACCTGTGTAGAGCAGAACAACTCCCCCATAAATCAGGAGGAAACAGTCACTGACCTGGTACTCCACTTGGACATGCACACGTCCATCTATGGGTCCAGGTGGCATCCACCTAAAGATTCTGAGGGAGCTGGCAGAAGTGCTCGTCAAGCCACTCTCCATCATCTATCAGCAGTCCTGGTCAACAGGGGAGGTCCCAGATGGCTAGAGACCTGCCAGTGTTGGCAAGATGGAGGATCCAGGGAAACTACAGGCCTGTCAAGCATGACCTCAGTATTGGGGAAAGTTATGGAGCAGATCATATTGAGGGCGATCATACAGCATGTCCTACAGGCTTGAGGCTGAGTGGCTGGAGAGCTACATGGCAGAAAAGGTTCTGCAGGTGTTGGTCGACAGCCATCTGACCATGAGCCAGCAGTGGGCCCAGATGGTCAAGAAGGCCAAAGGCATCCTGACTTGTATCAGGAACAGTGTAGCCAGCAGGACCAGGGAAGCGATCATCCCCCTGTACTCAGCATTGGTGAGGCCGCACCTCGAATCTTGTGTTCTATTTGGGGCCCCTCACTACAAGAAAGACATGGAGGTGCTGGAGTGAGTCTAAAGAATAGAAACAAAGCTGGTAAAGGGACTGGAGCACAGACCTTATGAGGAGCGGCTGGGGGAGTTGAAGTTATTTAGTGTGGAGAAGAGGAAGGCAGAGGTGACCTTGCTCTTCACATCTGCCTTAAAGGAGGTTGTAGTGAGGCAGGGTTGAACTCCTCCCCCATATGTGAAAATAGGACAAGAGGAGAAGGCCTTAAGTTGTGCCAGGGGAGGTTCAGGATAGATTTTAGGAGAAAATTCTACACAGGAAGAGTAATCAAGCATTGGAACAGGCTGCCTGAAGAAGTGGTGGGGCAGTATTTAAGAAATGTGTAGATGAGGCACTTAGGGACCTGGTTTAACAGGTATGGTGTTGAAGGTTTTACGATTGGACTCAATGATCTTGAAGGTGTTTTCCAACTATAATCATTCTATGATTCTATGATTTCTCTTTATTGTTCAGATACCTCTCAACTCTCCAGTTACTCCATTGATCAAGTGGAGAATTTCAATCTTGCCTTGCCTTTCAGGAGTGCAGTTGCTTCTTCAGCTAGCTGTTTTAGAGTGTTTCTATGCAGGCTGTTCTATCTATCTGTCAAAAACATCTCAAGGAAGGTTATTCCTTGTGGACTGGGAACCTCCCTGGAGGCAACTTGGACTCAACATAGTGATCCGGACTGCATTCTGTTTCTTAGGACAGAGGATGAAGCTTATGCTTGTCATACAGGTGATTAGTTTTTCTATCTCATAGGACCCTGGATGAACTGCAACAGCTGTAACATTCAGTTACAGCCTGGAGCAGAGAAAGGTTAGATTTGAACCAGAGCTATCCAAGTCCCCAGTGGCTGAGGAGAGAAATGTCAGGGCTGGGGATCTGAACAGGAAGGTTGTCCATACAGGTCTCCTCTCAAAAACACTGCTTTTCCCACATGTGCAGACTTCATTGGGAGACACTGTAGGAACTGGAGAATGTGGTCAGATTTCTTCTGAAAACAGAATGAAAAAAGAAAGCTGAAAAGCAGCCATCCTTCTTTTTTAGGTGCTCATTGAAATCTGGCTCATTTCAATACATTGCTTTCCAATTAGCCACACAAGAAAAATATGACATATCCTTAGATATGGGTTTTTTTTTTTTTTCATTTTAATGAGCCCTGGGAGTATTTGGTGCTGAGTCTATGAACCTTCAGGAGGTTGAGATCCTCCAGGAGGAGATTGAGGAAATCTTCCAACAGTTACAGTCAGAAGCAAATGGCCAACTTTCTTGGAGAGTTAATTGGTCCTCTTGAGGACCATTAGCAGCAAAGTCTCCCCAAGGGCTGAGTAGAGCAGAAAGTTGGAGTCCCTGATTGCAGATAAGCAAAGACAAAGTGCAGGTTGCTCTGATGCCAGGTTAACACTTCATGTGTTTTTCAGGTACATTGGCCAAGCACAGGTGTCCAGACTCTGAATAAGGGAGTCCTTTCCACCATGCTTTGCCCAGGTCTCCTGCTGGGTCAGGACGTGGGTGGGGGTGTTCAAGGCCAAGGGCAGCACACCTTGTGTCCCTGGGGGAAAGCAGGCAAGGAGACCCTGTGGCCATGAGCAAGAAGTTTCCTCTCCCAATCCTCAATATCAGAGACACCAGCCATAGCACAGGTGACACAGACCTAGTTCTTTTGGAGGTTTTGGCCATGGCAATGCCCTTGGCCATCTCCCCCTCGGGCTCTGCTACACTTTGCTATTTCTGTGCCTGTTTGCCTGCAGCCTGTAGACATGCAAACTGCTTCCCACCTTGCTCTCACCCCAGGATCTCTCCATCTCATATGATGTCTCTAGGTCTTGTTCACTGTTCTTTGAAACAGAGGCATGGGATGATCCTAGATACCTTCTGCATGATCTCTTACGCCACAGAAATACCATTGAAGTGAAATTTCTTGTTTTCCTGAAGTGCAGTCTGTACATTTCAAGCTGCTGTTGGTGGCTCTTCAACTTCTCATGCTCTTTCCCATTGTCAGAGTAGGCTCCATCATCTCTGAAGCCACCCTTCTAGCAGTCACTGGCCAGTGTTATATTCACCTTAGCTGTAACAACTCACCAGGCTGAAGAAACCCAGGTCCCTCAGCTTCTCCACACAGGCCATGTGCTTTAGGTCTCCAACCGCATCTCTGCAGACCCTCTCTGGAGCCTCTCCTGTTCCTCCTCATTGCTGCAGCACTGGGTGTACCACAGTGGGACACACAATTCCACATGTGGCCACAACAGGGCTGAGTTATGAGGGCTTAGAACTTCTCTTGCCTGAGTGTCCAGGCACTTCCTAATGCAGCCCTGTGTGCAGCAGGCCCAGCTGTGGTGAGCATGCACCACAGGCTTGTGTATCATAAAAGGTAATGCAAAAGAAAAATCAAGGCTGTATGGGAATCCCTGCCTAGCAGTCCTGAACCTGAATACCTTAAAGTGAAGGGGGACAAGGAATCATAGAAACATAGAATCATAGAATACTTAAGATTGGAAGGGACCTCTAGAGGTCATCTAGTCCAACCCCCCTGCACACACAGGGTCACTTAGAGCACGTGGCACAGGACTGCATCCAAGCGGGTTTCGAAGATCTCCAGAGAAGGAGACTCCAGAGCCTCTCTGGGCAGCCTGTTCCAGTGCTCTATCACCATCACTGTTAAAATTTTTTTCCTTAAGTTCATGTGGAACTTTTGGTGCTTCACTTTGTGGCCATTACCTCTAGTTCTGTTGGTGGCCACCAATGGAGAGAGGCCAGCACCATCCTCCTCACTCGCTCCCTTGAAGTACTTACAGACACTGATTAGATCCCCTCTCAGCCTTCTCTTCTCCAGGCTGAACAGGCCCAGCTCCCTCAGCCTCTCCTCATAAGGCAAATGTTCCAGGTCCCTCATCATCCTTGTAGCACTGCGCTGGACTCTCTCCAGCAGCTCCACATCCCTCTTGTACAGTGGGGCCCAGAACTGGACACAATACTCCATATGTGGCCCCACCAGGGCTGAGTAGAGGGGCAGGATCACCTCCCTCGACCTGCTGGAAACACTCTTCTTAATGCACCCCAGGATCCCATTGGCCTTCCTGGCCATAAGGGCACACTGCTGCCTCATGGTCAATTTCTCCACCATGACACCCAGGTCTTTCTTTGCAGAGCTGCATCTGGTCCTGCATGTTTCTGACATTTGTCCATGGTCACCCACAACTGTGCCAGGGCACTGTGGATTTCCTTGGCCATCTCAGGTGACCCTGGATGCTTTTTCCTCCTGACTGCACAGAGGTGTGGAGTATCAGACACTGCTCCCAGCTTGGGACCATAAGGACACTTGCTAAGTATGCACTCATCCCTTTCATCCAGGTAATCAGTAAAGTAGCTGGACAGGACTGAACTCAATATTGATATCTGGGGAACACCAATAGCTACAGGCCTCCTGCTAGAGACAGCATCCCTCATGAGTTGCTTCTTCAGTTTTCCAGAAAGTTTTATCCCTTCCACAGTCACTGATCACCAATGAGCGAGTCCTAAATGCAGAGCTCATTACACATTTCTGAGCTATTTTCTCCGGAACACATGGAGAACCCTGTGAAGCAAGGCCTTTGGGGTACAATTCCTTGAGCCTATTCTTAAAAGCAGCTTGCTCTAAAGAGCAGCCTTCAGGCACTGCACTGGGTGGAACTTTCTGCTTTTAATGACAGAGCGAGGGGGTCAGCTCTGACCCAGACTTAGACACCAATTTATTTGGAAACCATATGAGACAAAGTAGTCTAATTCAAGTTCTAATTCAACTGTGCCAGGGCACTGTGGATTTTCTTGGCCATCTCAGGTGACTCTGGATGCCTTTTCCTCCTACATGAGTGCCAGTCACTATAATGATGAGGCACGGGCAGATCCTTACAGTGCAGAATGCTGATATATTTCAGTGCAGGCATTTCAAATATTAGAGAATGGTTGAAGTTGGAAGGGACTTGTGGAGATCATCTTGTCCAGAGCCCTGCACAAGCAGGCTCACTCACTTCACATTGCACAGGATCATGTCCAGGCAGCTTTGGAATATCTCCAGAGAAGGAGACTCTTCCTTGATGTAGTTGTACACAGTGATGGGATCCCCCCTCAGCCCTCTCCTATCCTGGCTGAACAGGTGCAGTGCTCTCAGCCTCTCCTCAGAGGAGAGGTGTTCCAATCCCCTAATCATCTCTCTAGTCCTCCACAGGACTCTCTCCAGTAGTTCCATGTCCCTCTTGTACTGAGGAACACAGAAGTGGACAGGGGACTCCAGATTGGACCTCACCAAGGCCAAGTATAGAGAGAGGATCTCCTCCCTTGGCCTGCTGGCAACACTCTTCCTAATGCGCCCCAGGAGGCCACCATCCTTCTTGGCCACAAGGAGCCATTGCTGGCTCGTGGTCAGCTGGCAGTCCACCAGGATGCCCAGGTCCTTCTCTGCAGAGCTGCCCTCCAGCAGGTCAACCCCAGTCTGTACCAGTGCATTCAGTAATTCTTCCCTAGGTGTAGGACCCTGAACTTCATGAGGCCCAACTCTCCAGCCTGTTCATTTCCCTCAGAAGGACTGCACAGAGGTGTGGAGTATCAGACACTGCTCCCAGCTTGGGACCATAAGGACACTCGCTAAGTGTGCACTCATCCCCTTCATCCAGGTCATTAATCAAGTAACTGGTCAAGACTGAACCCAATATTGACATCTGGGGAACACCAATAGCTACAGGCCTCCAGCTAGAGACAGCATCCCTGAGGAGTTGCTTCTTCACTTTTCCAGAAAGGTTCATCCCTTCCACAGTCACTGGTCACCAATGAGTGAGTCCTAAATGCAGAGCTCATGACACATTTCTGAGCTATTTTCTCCTGAACACATGGCGAACCCTGTGAAGTAAGGCCTTTGGGGTACAATTCCTTGAGCCTATTCTTAAAAGCAGCTTCCTCTAAAGAGCAGCCTTCAGGCACTGCACTGGGTGGAACTTTCTGCTTTTAATGACAGAGTGAGGGAGTCAGCTCTGACCCAGACTTAGACACTAATTTATTTGGAAACCATATGAGACAAAGTAGTCTAATTCAAGGAGGAACAAATCCAACCATTTGTGTAGCAGCATGTTAACAAATACTAGTAAAAGTAAATCTAATAAACATAAAGAAATATTGCTCAGTCCTGGTACAGGATGCAGTGGGATTCACATGTGGAGAGCAACACCAATATTACCATTTCTGAATAATGTCCATGAAATTACTTTCCTCAGGGCATCCTTGAGCTCCCTGTTCCTCAGGCTGTAGATGAGGGGGTTCACTGTTGGAGTCACCACTGCATACAGAACAGCCAGCACCAGATCCAGAGCTGGGGAGGAGATGGAGGGAGGCTTCAGGTAGGCAAACATGGCTGTGCTGATGAACACGGAGACCACAATCAGGTGCGGGAGGCACATGGAAAAGGCTTTGTGCCGGCCCTGCTCAGAGGGGATCCTCAGCACTGCTCTGAAGATCTGCACGTAGGACACCACAATGAAAATGAAACACCCAGAGTGTACACAAAAAGCAATCACAAGGGCTCCAACTTCCTTGAGGTAGGAATTAGAGCAGGAGAGCCTGAGGATCTGGGGGATTTCGCAGAAGAACTGCTCCACCTCATTACCTTGGCATAATGGTAAGGAAAATGTGTTCCCAGTGTGCAGGAGAGCATTGACAAAACTGCCACTCCAGGCAGCTGCTGCCATTTTGACACAAGCTCTGCTGTCCATGAGGGTCCCATAATACAGGGGTCTGCAGATGGCAACATAGCGGTCATAGGCCATGACTGTGAGAAGGAAATACTCTCCTACTATGAAGATAAGAAACATAAAGACCTGTGCAGAACATCCTGAGTAGGTAATGGCCCTGGTGTTCCACAGGGAATTGGCCATGGATTTGGGGACAGTGGTGGAGATGAAACCAAGGTCGAGAAGGGAGAGGTTGAGGAGGAAGAAGTACATGGGGGTGTGGAGGTGGTGGTCGCAGGCTACAGCTGTGATGATGAGGCCGTTGGCCAGGAGGGCAGCCAGGTAGATGGCCAGGAAGAGCAAGAAGTGCAAGAGCTGCAGCTCCCTCCTGTCTGAGAATGGCAGGAGGAGGAACTCACTGAAGGAGCTGCTGTTGGACATTTGCTATTTCAGAGCATAGTGCACTGTCCTGGGAGAAAAAAAAAAAAAAAAAAAAAAGATGTGGCATTTTAGCAAGAGACATTACAAGAAAGAAAAACCTGTAAATCAAAAAAAAAAAAAGAATTTCTCATTAAGAACACATCACACTGATTTTCTCTTTATTAGGGGGAGGGGGACGGGGAAGGGGCATCTGCACACTTAGCTGGCTTGAACCCCGTTTTGTGCTAATGGGGTATGTTGTAAGGATTTGGGACATCTGCCCATGGAATGTGGAGGGAATTGCAGAGAGTAATTCTGACACTCACAATAAAATCACTTTTTCACATAACAGGGCTGTTCAGCATCTTCACACCCATTTCTAAAGGATGTGGACTGTAGAAGAAAGATTTTTCTTTTTGACATTATTTATTTTCTTTGAGATGACCCTCTCCCACCTGGGCAGCACTCTTTGAAGATAGCAATCATTGTCTTTTCTGCTGCGAGTGCTGAGAGGAAAGGCTTCCCTATCACATGGGGCAGCGTGATGAGAGCTTCTCTATTACCCCAGGTTCCAGCTGTCCTGCACTCACACTGCTTTGAGCTGGAAGATGATCACACTTACATGTTACCCTAAAAACCACACTCCCGTGCAGACCCCTGTTTCACATAACTTGCAGCATTGATATCTGAACTGCAGCTGAAATCCTCTCCACCCAAGTGAGCCTTAGAGAAGACCAGGAGCAGCATGGACAGGAGGGAAGCAAGGAGCAACCCTGAGGCACAGGGACACTGCTCTGGCTTAGAGCCCATGCAGACCTGGGTGCACACCCAGCATCACAGCCCTGCAGCATCCCCGGGAGAAGGAAGCAGGATGCCCTGTCCCTGTGACGCTGAGGCAGGGAATCCTGCTCTGAAGCAGCCTCTGCGTTGGAGATGGTGGGAAAGAGATTGTCCCAAACCCTATCAAGTGATGGAATTGCCTGGATGCAGAAGACCCCTCTGGAAACTCAGTAGCATTGCCCTGCAGCCAGAGACTTACCATGCAAGAGGCTGGGAGCTCACTTCCACAGTGAGCTCTGCTCTGTCCTCCCGCTCAACACTGCCGTTCCCATCTCGCTGCCTTCTCTCCTCTCCTGTCCGCAGCAGCAGGCAGTGCCCGCAGCCCTGCTGCTCTTGGCACAGGAGCTGCTCCTGCACACGCTGTCTCTGGGCAGTGCTGCCAGGCTGCCACAAGCTGCCTCCATCCCAGGAGCCTGGTCCCGCTCAGGAGCAGAGGAACAGCTGAACTCACCAATTTCTCTGTCCCTTTTGCTCCCTCCTTCTGGGAAATGTTCATTTCAATAATCTAAAATAATCACCTGTTGTCCTTTGCTAATGATTGGAGAGAGATTATTCCAACACGGCAATTTATTTCATCAAAGGATGACTCTCTATGAAAGTTGGAAATGTCTCACTCTGGAAGCCTTATCTCACATCCCTTAACTAGACAGGAGACTGAGGAGTGGACAAGTGGGAGTTCACTGACACAAGGTTCAGGTGCTGATTCAGAAATATCCATCTGGCAGTACCTGCCTAGATCTGAGTGTGAAGACGTATTCAGATCCCTCCTGTAAACTCCACAAACACACGAGTGGTGGCATTCCCCTTGCCAAACGGAAGTGAGCGGAGCACAGAGATCTGCACACAAGCTCCTTGTCAAAGCTCCACTACAATCCCTGGAGATGAAGGCTGAGAGTCAGTTGCTCCCACAGAAGCACCTGGTGACAGTGGGTGACTGGTGACAGACTGAGGAGATGCAAGGCAGGTGCCAGTGCCTGCTTGCTCTGATGGAGCTACTGGGAGACCTGCATCATCCTAGAGCACGAGCTGGGGTCCAGGTGGGGAATTGCCTTGACTTTCTGAAATGACCCCAGATGCCAACCATGATGACAGCCCCACTCGCTATGAAGCATGGGAAGATTGCAGGATTAACCAGCAGCTCTTGTAATTCAGTGCAGAGCCTTGATTTGAAGGCACAGAAAAGTGCTGGCAGGGCCTTGTCAGATTCCCAGAGTGTCCAGCACAACCACATGTCTCTAGCAGATACAGCTGGGGACCTACAGGAAAACCGTGTCCCCTTGCAGTGACTGCTGGGAAAGTGTCCCAGAGCATCCTGCATTTCTGTCCTGTACCCAAAAGCAGACATTCCAGCACTGGCTGTAGGGAAAGCCCATCCCGTCTACACCCAGTGTGCTGCATAAATGGGAGGCACCCCCACCCCGCCACGTCTCTGCTCCAGGCTCTACAGTCTCAAACCCTTCTAGCTCTCCTCCCCTGAACTTCTCTTCATCCCACCATATGATATGAACAGGCAATGGGCTAATGAGGACCTCTGGGTGGCTGCATCAAAGGCTTTCAAGGCCCTTGGACATCTTCAGTGGCACCTTTTTCTTCCTGAAGCAGTGTCAGGTACATGGAGAGAGTGCCCGTTGGTCTGCTTTGTGTGAGAGGAAATGCCCATGGCCAGGAACACGTGTCCCCTCACCGGAGAAGCTCCTGCCTGCCCATATTGGCCTGATCTCCTTCCCTACCATCCTCGTGCTCTCTGTGCAGATCCCATTCCTGCCGCCCGCCTCTCCCTGCAATCCCACTGCTCACCTCCCTCGTGCGCTCCTGCGCCCCAGGGATCCCATCCATGGACAAGGAGCAGCCATTCACCTGATGCTCCTTCTCCATCTCCAGGACTCGCTCTGGGGACAGCCCTGCACGGCCAGCGCGTTTCCGGCCTGTCCTCTGCACAGACAGACGGGTCCTCACAGTCTATGTCACAGCCCTGTCCTCTGATCAGCTGCTCACACTGAGGGGACCTCACAGGCCCTTGGCTGGTACTGGTCCTGCTGCCTGCCAATCCCGCGCGGGGCAGCAGTGACCTCACAATGTGCCCTGGAACCTTCAGCTGGCTCTGGCCTATCATCATCAGGGACAGAGGTGACATCACAAGAAACCTCAGCATCCCAGAGCCTGCTGATGGCCTCGGGTCTACAGAGAAGGATGTGACCTCACAATCACCATTAGAGCCATGTCTCTGCTTTCAGCCTATCAGGGACAGGCACAGTAGTGACCTCACAACCAATGTCCAGGTCATGTGCCTGCTACTGGCCTACCAGGTCCTGAGTCAGAAATGCCAACACAACCAACACCCAAACCATGAGCCTTTTTCTGGCTTGTCACCACCAGGCACTGAGCTGATATCACAACAGCCTATGAGAGGTAAGAGCCCCCGTTGGCGTATCAACTCGAGAGTAGTAAGTGTCCTCAGAGTCAGAAGTTTTGGGGCTATCAGGTACTCAGGCAGAAATGACCTCAGTACGAATGGCAGCCATGGCCCTGCTGCTGGCGTGTCACATTCTCACATAGAAGGGATCCTGTCATTGGCCTTAGGAACATGGGCAAGGCTGTTCTCCGGGGTATGCCTGGAGTGCTCCTGCACTGATTTCCTAGGAGAAGGTCTAGGAGAGAGCAGTGCCCTGACCCCAGATACATGACACCACCTTCACCCCATGAGCCCTGAGCTCTGTCCCTCTTCTTCCACAGGCCTCTGAGCGGACAGCTGCTTTCCACTGGTGTGACAAGAGCATGAAGTCCCCCTGCCCACCCAGAGGGGAAGTTCCTCACCCATCCCATAATCACTGCCCGTCACTTGTCTCCAAGCACCTGGCTTGGGAAGCATTTGCAGGAGGGGGACCATCAGTTACCCCAGCCACAGGCATTGCCGTACCATGAGGATGCCTCCAGGCCTGTGCTTCCTGTGCTTCCTCAAATGACATGCTTGGAAGGGACATGTCCCACCTTTGTCCATTCAGACAGTTGCAGGGAGCACTCTGGGACTGGCTTAGGTCAACAGAGTGAAGCTCTGAGTGCAGCAGTGGGGCTGGGTGCCCATGGAGCCTTCTCTGTCCCAGGAGCTGAGTCTTCATCCCAATGCTGAGAAGCTAAGAAGAAAGTTTAGGTACAGGGGAATAAAAGCAGAGAAATACTGTAGGTCTTGTTGAGGTCAGATGTGATGGGATCAGCTTCTGGGGGCATTTCCATGGTTGAAGAGATGTGACTTGTGACAAAGCCTGGTTCAAAGAAGTCCCATGTGCAGCTAATGAGCCCTGCGCTGAGTCTTCCAGGGCTGAAACATGAAGGTCCCAGACTGAAATCTTTGTTTGAGTGCCCAGAAAATCCTCCTGGGCTGGAAGGAGCCTCTCCAATGCAGCTGCCCTCCACCCCACCAGAGGCATCTCTTCCCAGCTGCTGCAGATCACTGCAGAAAGGGGCTTGCCAGAGAGGGTCTAAAATGCACCTGTATTTGGAGGCGTTACTGATAGGACTCCTGGCCTGCATTTCCCCTCTTTTGATTCCTTCCTACTTTCTTCCTCCACCTCTCCCACAGAAATTCATTTGACCCAGTGGTGTGTGTCATCAGCCTTTACCGTGAGCAATCAGAGGAGAGCGTGTGCAGCCTGGGCGCTGGGACCCTTTCACCTCAGGAGGGTCACTGCCACGCAGCTTGCCCAGACCTCTGCTGTGGGTTTAGGTCACATACACTTAATATTTCGGTGGGCTCCCCAGGCTGTCCAGATTATCAGCAGGTTGTTTTTGTGAACTCATTTCCTTCTTCAAAGTTCTGATCTATTATGCAGGGAAAAAATTAGACTTCATTGTAGACACAGGAGGGACCAGAAGAAGTATTGCTGGAAAGCAGAAGACGAGGTAGTTTATAGTTACCTGCAGGCCATTCAGTCCTAGTCTTTCCTCCTTCAGACTAAACTCAGGCTTCCTCCCACAGCCAATGGGAAGGCTTTTAGCTGTGTTGTTTCTTGGGTGGATGATTTTTTTCTCCTTTCTGGTGTGCTTGAACATGAGTTCTAGTACTTTAACTGAAAACTTGCTAAACATGCAAGACTTTAGACTTGCAAAAGCATGTTCTGTCATTTAAGAAGCAGTCACGTTGGGGAGGCCTTGAGGCCTTCATGCTGGGCTATTCTCAAGCCCTTCTTGTGGCTGGAACGAGCTCACAGAATGATACTTCCCACAGCCTGAGGTGACACTGAGAAGCCCATAACTCCCCTGATCCTCTTTCCTGTCCTGCTGGAAGGTGGTTGTAATGTCTGGGTGGAAAGGACTGGGGGTCGGGCAGTGACTGCAGGGCTGTGCCAGCTCCCGCAGCACTGCTGCTCCTAATGGGGTGGGGACATGGGACAGAAGACAGGGCAATGTAGGGGTGGTGGAAGGTCTGCTCCCCTGGCAGTTTCTCTGTTGCAGGAGAGCACCAAGGAGCCCTGTGCCTCCCATCCCCGGTGCCCTGCACACAGCTCCATGGCTCTGCTGGGCAGGCACCACACGGGACATGGTGTGTTCTGGCATGGGGAAAGGTCTCCTCAGTAGGGACTCCATAACAGCCCTTGGTGTCTCAGCCCCCTACAGCCCTCCTGCTTGGGCAGCCTCCCCCAGCACCTGCCCCTGCCAAGTCCTGGCCATGTCCAGCACTGGGCTAATGCTCAAAATGGCCGAAGTGAGAGACCACTCTGTGACAAATGCCCTGGGGCTCCTTTACAGTCAGTCCATGCAACTAAGGACACCCAGCTCAGCAAATGTTGTTTTCCTCTCCTGGGCCCTCTCCAGCCCAGCCCGGCCCCTTCCCAGCTCTCCCACCTCCCCTGCCCTCTCCCCAGAGCAACCAGCAGAGCAGACCAGGCTGGGGGTGGCCCCGCAGCAGTGCCCACCACAGGGGCCTGCAGAGCTGGAGGCACTCACCCCACAGCCCAAGCACCACTGTGGGCACAGCAGCTCTGGGGAACAGGGCTCTGTGTGTGTCAGGTGCCCCATCAGGCTCCAAGCTGCGACTGGCCACAGTGGCCCAAGGACACGGAGGACACTGACATTCTGAGTCCCTTTTTCCTGTGTCCCGGAGATTCCCTACTCCAGGCTCCCTGCGGCCCCCATGCCAGCCCCTGTCTCCAGCACAGCACAAGGGGCCCTGCCCTGGGGCTCCTCTGGCAGTTCCTGCTGCCCCAGGAACACAGCAGCCTGCCTTTAGTTGACACACAAACACATTTCTTTTTCCTACTTTTTCCTCCTTCCCAGCCCACAACTGCTGCTTTCCTCTTCCCCAGGGTTGTCTCTGCTCCCTGCAGAGCCTTTCCCCAGATGAGTGCCTGGGCACTGGCCTGCCTGGCCATTCCTGGGCTCTCTCCTGTGCCCCCATAGAGCCTCCAGCTGCCGGGGCTGCGCTGCAGATCGAGCGGGGGCTCCAGGGCCATGGGGTGACTCTGCACTGGCTGTAGTGGTTGGATCAGGAAGCAGACCCAGCTGGATGGGTATCACTGCACTTAACAACCCCTGGCCAATGGGTCTGCAGCTGTGGATGACTCCCTGAGCCATCACAGGGCATTTCGAATGGCTCACGCTGTGTTTAGGTGTGTCCCTAGATCCACACCAGGGTTTGATGTATAAGGTGTCCTGAGCTGCTCCAGCACCTCCCTTCCCTGTGACTGCAAGGTGCCACTGAGGCATCTGCCACCACCCTTATCCTACAGGCGACAGCTCCACGCAGATACTGCTTGATCAGTCAACACTATCAGAAGCACTGCACACCCACAAAGGAGAGCTGAATCCAGCCCTCATCCAGCTCCAGGGAAGGAGCACCGGGGCTTTCATGGGCTCCCAGTGCAGCCATGACTGTGGTAGGGGCAAGTGGGCAGAGCCCGGCACAGGGGACTGCAAAGACGGGGGCTGGGAAGGGGCGGTGAAGGCCCCCATTCCCATGGGAAAGGGAGTCCCCAGGCGATGCTGGACTCGCTTTGGCAGAGGGGAGGGGGCCCAGGGCAGGGGGAAAAGGGGCAGCAGTGACACAAGGAAATGGAGGCCGCTCACTCCACATCCCCACAGCACAACTGTGAAGATCTGAACGTAGGACACCACAATGAAAACAAAACACCCAAAGACTAAAGAAAGACTAAGCATGAGAACCCCATTTTCTATAAAGGACGGAATCTGAAGGTAGGAATCTGAGCAGGAGAGCTTGAGAATCTGGGGGATTTCACAGAAGAACTGCTCCACCACATTGCCTTGGCGGAATGGTATGGAAAATGTGTTCCCAGTGTGCAGGAGAGCAGTGACAAAACCAGTGCCCGAGGCAGCTGCTGCCATTTTGACACAAGCTCTGCTGTCCAGGAGAGTCCTGTAGTGCAGGGGTCTGCAAATGGCAATGTAGCGGTCATAGGCCATGACAGTGAGGAGAGAAAATTCTGCTGACATAAAGAAAACAAAGAAAAAGACCTGGGCAACACATCCGTAGTAGGAAATGGTCCTGGTGTTCCAGAGGGAATTGACCATGGATTTGGGGACAGTGGTGGATATGGAACCAAGGTCGAGAAGGGAGAGGTTGAGGAGGAGGAAGTACATGGGGGTGTGGAGGTGGTGGTCGCAGGCTACGGCTGTGATGATGAGGCCGTTGGCCAGGAGGGCAGCCAGGTAGATGCCCAGGAAGAGCGAGAAGTGCAAGAGCTGCAGCTCCCGCCTGTCTGAGAATGGCAGGAGGAGGAACTCATTGAGGGAGCTGCTGTTGTACATTTGATCTCCCTTGGTTCATAGCACTGTCCAAGGAGGAAAAGGCATCGACAAGCTAGAATAGGTTTTTCTAAAGACAACCTTCTCCATTCCTCATAGCTTCCCCAGCCTTGCGTCCTTTGTCTTGTTCAGTTCCCTTTCCTCAGCCCTGGTTTGTGCTGTCTGTGCCATGTTGTGCAGGGGCCTCTGCTCATTTTCTACACGGGTGTCAGCTCTGCTCAGTCAGAGGGTGTAAAATGGAGGTGTTCGACTGCTGCGCTTATGAGGGATTCACAGGCCCAACCTTGCTCTTTTGAACAGGGGTGTCTGTTTGAATCAATTGCACTGCTCCCACTCCAGCCAGGGAGAGAAACAGTGCAGCAAAGGCAGGGGCAGACCCAGAGCCTTCTAAATGTCTCTGTCCCAGTGAGACAGACCTCGTCCTCAGGTCATCGTGCCATCTTCACTCTTTCTCCAGACACTGTAGTGGCAGTGGGAAGTGATTAGCTCTGAGGCAAGTATCCTGCAGTGGATTACATCCACCTGTTTTGTGGCCATTTAAACACTGATTTTCTCCAGAAAATGGGGTGCAGTGGAGGGGTCTCTTTCTGTATTTCTTTTTCTTTTCAGATGCCTCCATCGCATATTATTTGGTGGTTATAAATATGTGGCATTTTGGTTGCTCGCATTATCTTAGGCATCCCAAGAGTTAAAGTGGCTCATGGTGACTTTGTACAGAGTCAGAGGACCAGCTCTGTCCAGGATCCTTGTTCCCTGCTGCCCTGTGTTTGCACCTCTCCCAGCTAAAGGACTGTCGCCCTCACAGATGACTCTAAAAAAGGGTCAGGATGAAGCTGAGAGCGCAGGAGTTCAGTTTCAAAGAGAAGCTTTCCAAATTCTCTCTCCCTCCACATAGGCATTGAGTACTTTGGAGAGCTCTTCAGAGCATTTGATGATGTTTCTGACTCACATGAAGAGCATGAGGACTCGCAGCGCCCACAAATATTGATATGGAAGGGCTGTGGTTGCCTGTAGAATGGCTTGCAGCCTGGCAGGACACCCCAGAGAGACAGATCTATCCCTCTCCGGATAAATCTGTTGCTGAGGAACTTGGAAGGGAAGAACTGCACATGCCATCGCCATGAAGACAACTCTACCAAGGACCCAGAGGGTTCATGCCATAAGCACATGTGAATCCCCCTTCTCCTCTGGTCCAGAGAGCAGGAGAGCAAGCACCAGACCCAGAGAGGTGAGGCAATGAGGAACAACACTGTTAACCTCGTGGCAAAGGGAAAGCAAGGAGCAAGAGACAGGCGCTGAGGAAATTGTCGGCGTCACTGGGTTGTACACACCACCTCGCAGATGGCAACATCGCAGGACGGTTGCTCTCAGGCTCTTTGTCACATAGCGGGAAATAGGCACCTCACAGGAGAATTGTTCCTCTCCTCTGCTGAGCTCGGACTGCTGAGGAAGGGCATCACGTCCTGGACCCCATGGCCTGGGGGACAGGACTTGGCTGCCTGGGTGAGCAGACACAGGGGTCTTGCTTGGAGGAACACGTCTGCATGGAAGGGATGACAGGGTGGTCTCCAACATCCCCAGCTCGTAGCAGTTGTAGTTTCTGCTCATTCACTGATCATACCTGCACTGCTCGGAACTTTTCCTACCAGAAGCTCCTTCTCTCTCCCTTGTCCTTTCCCTGTCAGCACTACGCAAACAGTAGCAAAATTAAAGCACTGACTCAGGATAACTGCCTGTCTTTAAGGTAAACCCTGCTCCTGCTGTGACTGTCCTCTAGAAAAGGTCCCTGAGAAATATGCTGGGGGTGATGTGGAGCTGAGGGCAGCTCTGAAAAACACAGCAGCGTCTTGATGAGAGGCTGAACCTGCTCTGCTGGGAGTCTCCTGTCTCATCCAGAGCTTCTCCCCACAGTAAGGTGGGCAGTTCCACGGGCAGGCTGAGTGCTGACCCTCGCAGGTGGCAGATTCACTGCCCTGGGCACAGGGACCCTGCTCTGAATGGCTGCCCATGCACACCTGCCTTCACACCACTGCCATCACCCCTGGGAGAACAGAACAGGACACCCTGTCCATGGGTGGGAGGGAATCCCTGCCCTGAAGCATTTCCTCCTGCTATGCAAAGGAAAAACCATGAGAACCATCCTTGAAAAATGCCATCGAGTGACAAGACCTTTCCAGGAAGCTCAGCAGCATTGCCCTGCATCCAGAGACTCACCGTCTCCAGGGCTGGGAAGACTTCTCTCATTATGAGCTCTCCTCTGGCCTCGCCTTCCACTTCCACACTGCCTTTTACTTCTCACTGTCTTTTCTCATCTTCTGGCAGCCTCAGCAGGAGTGCCTAGAGCGCTGCTGCTCCTGGCACTGGAGCTGTTCCTGAACAAAGCTCTCTCTCAGCAGCATCAACAGGTTGCCATGAGCTCCCTCCATCCCAGGAGCCTGATCCCGCTCAGGAGCAGAGGCCCAGCTGTACTCATGAATTTCTCCATCCCTCATGCTCCTTCCTCCTGGGGAATGTTCAGTGGAATAGACTGAAATAATCAACAGTGATCCCTGTCTAAGCACTGAAGGAAGATTGATGCCAGCATTGCAGTTGTTCTCATCAGAGAATGGTTATTTGCAAGAGGCAGAAATGTCCCACTCTGGAAGACTTGATTGCCATCGCTTAGCTGGGCAGGACACCTAGATGGGGACAAGAAGAGAGCTCATTTTCCCAGAGTTCAGGTGTTGACTCAGATGAGCCAGGTCAGGCTTCTCAGGCTGGCCTAGGAGGCCCTGGACTGGAGGGGAATTCAGATCCTTCCCATGTGCTCTACAAAAGCACCCAGGAGGTGGGATTCCCCTTGTGCAGGCAGAAGGGAGCACAGCAAGGCTGTGTGCAAGCAAGATCCTGCTCTATGCCCCCTTTAAAATCACTGGGGATGGAGGGGGAAAGCCAGCAGCTCACACACAAGCACATGGTGACACTGAAAGCGAGCGAGATGCTTGAAGGCATGCACCTACTTCCGTCAAGAGTGTGAGTTGGGGACCAGGTAGGGAGTTGGTGACCTGAAAGGACACCAGATGCCCACTTCCACCAGAGCTCCTCGACTAGGCAGCTGAGGCACATGCAGACACTGCAAGCACTTGATGTCGATCAGTGCAGGCACCTGAATCAGTGACACCAAAACAGGCCTGCAGGAACAGGTGGGCTGCCTGGGGTGTCCAGCACAACCCCATGTCTCTAGCAGACACAGCAGGGCACCTATAGGAAAACCAGGACCCTTTGGAATGGTTTCCTGACAGTGCCCAAACAAATGGATGCCACCACTGCCTTAGGCCTAGTCCTCCTTATCTACAGTCAAGCCTGCTTCAAAAATGGGAGAGGCACATCACCCCAAGGTCTCTGCTCTAGTCACTGCACCCTTAACACCTTCTATCACTCCCTCTCCAGAAACTCTTCACACCCCTAGAGGATATGAAGAGGAAATGGGCTAAGGGTGACCTCAGGCTGCCAAATCACAGGCTGCCCACATCCAGGGACTTCTTCAGTAACTTGATGTTATGATGTTATGCTGAAGCAGTCCTGTCCCACATGCTGATCACTGAGGGATGCCACTAATAGCCAGCTGCCGCTTGGCAGCGCTGTACTGCTGATCACTGTTCTCAGTGAGCCTGATGCTCCATCCACCTACCTTATGGTCCACTGATCCTCTGCAGATCAGTTCACAATTTGACTAGGAGACTGTGAGAAACCTTTTCAATGCCCTTGCTAAAGTGAGGGTTCACAAAATCCCCTGCTTTGTCCTTTTGCACACAGGCTTTCCTCTTGAGGCAGGCTGCAACCAGGTTGCTCTGGGAAGGCCTAACTTTACTCTTATATCAGGTTGGTAGGTGGTTTCGCCAGGAAGATCTCCTGACTCCTGTCCCAGTGCTGCACAGCTACAAAAATTATTATTAGTTTGTCCTTAAACTCTCTTGAAATTCCCTTTGCTGCTGCTTGTCCTTGTTGTCTCTTGTCCTTTCCTGACCTTGGCCCCAATCAGACTTTCACTGAGGACAGTCACACCTTCACCTCTAAGCGCAGCCTTGCTGGGGTCTCCAGGCACCGCGCGGGCAGGCCTGCTCCATGGTAGGAGAGGGGTCTGCAGAGATTGGGGCTGCCTTGGGGACCCTCAGCAACAGGCAGCAGAGCAGGGGCACATTGCAGGCACCTGGCGGTGACAAGAAGGCAAGAGCGTCCCTCCTCCCTGGGGGCAGACGCCTTCTGAGGGCAAGGGCACGCTGGAGATGTGGGGGACCCTGGACCCTTCCACAAGGCTTCACACACAGTCTGTTTTTCTCCTGCTTTGGATGTTTTCCCCACAGATTCATTTTTACTAGTATTCTTACACTTTGCCACTTCTTCCCACATTTTTTCCCACATTTTCCTCTACTTTTATAATTTTCCCATGCTTCGACTTTTTTTTCCTTTGCTTTCACAAATATTTCCTCCTATGCTTGTGACCATATTCCTACACTATCGTTCCTTACCATTTTTTTCCCTGTTTTCCATGATCTGGACACTTCTCCAATGCTTTTGCAATTCTTCCTGCCATTTCATTTTTTTTTCCCAATGCTTACATTTGCCATCTATTATTTTCCAACTCTTGCACTCATTTGCCACACTTCTGCACTTTTCCCTATGCTTTTAGTAATTTTCCCATGCTTTCCCTTCTTTCCCTTCCTTTAACTGTTCTCCTACACTTGCCATATTCTTTCCACTCATTTCCGCTTCTAGAACCTTGTTAAAAACCCTGTACATATCAACAAAACCAATAACAATTTCTTACATATTAAGACGATAGCTAGTGTCTCTTAGCTAGGCAAGGCACCTAGATGGGGACAAGAACAATTTCTTTACATATTGATTGCAATTAATAAATGGTATTAAACTCCCTTTTCCACTCTTGCCACTCAATGCTGCACCCACAGGGCAGGAATTTTGGGGGTGGTAAATGAGTGTGGGCAGAAAAAAGCCCATGTTGGGAACCTAAGCGCGGGAGTCCCCAGTATTTTGTCTTTTTGTGGTGGCCGACTGGGGGGTTGGCGTCACATGGAGCTGAGGGGGTGTAAAATGCATCTGTTCCCATGTGCTGACCTGATGGTCAGGTGGCCATGCTGGTGAGGAGAGCCTCAAAGTGGGAGCAACTCGGGGAGGAGTGAGGAAGTGATGGCCTGGGATGGCAAGGAATAGCCATGGGGTGATGTGGGAAAGAGAAGCGCAGGGAGGGAGCAGCGGGATGCCGGGAGCTCTGCCTTGGGGTGAACCAAGAGGCAATCGAGAGCACAGGGGCGAGGACGGGGGTGGCCTCATGGTAGCTTTCTGCTATGGAGCGCCTGGTGAGGAGCAGCCTCTGCAAGGCCCGAGGAGCGCAGAGCTGTGGAGAGGACAACTCGTCCTGCACCCCAGGGACGTGCTCAGGAGTGGGGAGAGGAGGAAACCACGCGGTGCCTGGTGTCCCCATGGCAAATCCCAGGGCTTTGCGATGGAGGTGGCATCATGCCCACAGGCCACTGTGATGGGGCAGTCCCTAAGGTGACCATGTCCCTGCTGGGGTCTTCACTCTGAGGAGTGCGGCGCAGCCAGCAGGGAGCAAGTGCCCTTGGTGCCCGTGCGAGAGACCCTCAGAGTGGTTCCAAGAGTTGGAGAAGGAGCAGCAGGGTAATGCCTGCTCCTCATCCACAGACGGAATCCCTGGAGTGCAAGAGTGCACGAGTGAGGTGAGTGGTGGGACTGGAGGGAGAGGTGGGAGGCAGGGACAGGACCCGCATGGAGAGCACGAGAATGGCGAGGAAGGAGCCCTGGGTAAAGATAGTGGGGCAGGAGCTCCTCCAGTGAGGGGACATGTATTCCTGGGCATGGGAAAAAGCAGCCCAGCCTGCACTCTCCTCCTGTACTCAGTGCTGGTGAGGATGCACCTCGAATACTGTATTCAGATTTGGGCATGGGAAAACATTGAGATGCTGGAGTATTTCCAAAGAAGGGCAATGAAGCTGGTGAAGGGTCTGGAACACAGACCTTATGAGGAGCAGCTGAGGGAGCTGGGGTTATTTAGTGTGGAGAAGAGGAGGCTCAGGGGTGACCGTATTGCTCTGCACAACAACCTGAAAGAGGTTGTACGAGGCAAGGCTAATCTCTAAAATACTGATAGGAAAAGAGGAAATGGCTTCAGGTTGCACCAGGAGAGGAACTGGTTAGATATTAGGAAAACTTTCCACATGGAAAGAATTGTAAAGCATTGGCAGAGGCTTCCCAGGGAAGTGGTGGAGTCACTGGTAATGGCAGTGTTCCAGAAACGTGTAGATGAGGCACTTTGGGATATGTTTAGCAGGCATGGTGCTGGAAGGGTTTAGAGTTGGCCTTGATGGTTTTGAAGATATTTCCCAAGCATAATGATTCTATGATTTCCATGATCTTGGTGCTCCAAGGCCCACATGAACCCCCTGAACTCTGTGCTGAGGGCAGAGAGCAGGTCCAGGCCAAGCGCAGCCGCATTGTGCTCAGACAGGAGGTTGCCTTCGACACGAGGCTGGGGTTTCCTGTGCTTAGGAGCTGCTCGCACCAACACAACCAATCTCATCACGGGCCTTCTTCTCCCCACAGGTGGGCCAGCAGGAGCTGCCCGCAGCGGTGCAGCGCAGACAGACCCCAGCTTCGTCCCACCAAAGGGACCGGCTGCCGCCACTGCCCGGCCCTCAGGGCTCACACTGCTCCCAACACGGCATCGCACAGGTACAGAGCTGAGCGGCGGTGACAGCCATCTGGGAAGCATGGAGGGAGGGAAAAGGACACCAGTAACCTGGCCTTTGTGGTGGTCTTCGATTGCAGGTGGTGGAGGACACGGCCAGCGATGTCTCCTGCACAGTGCAAGATCTGCATCCCTCCTCCAGCCTTGCAAAGAAGGCTGCCTTGGGACACAGCAGGATACTGACTGGCAGGACAAGATCCGGGACATCAGATGTGCCCAGCTTCCCATCTCTCCCATCCAAGGCAGCTTGGCAGACACAGGGAGGCCTGGAGGACTCTGCAGTAAAACCAGCAGGATCTGCAAGTCACACCAAGCTGCCTGCTCTGGAAACGTCCTGCGGGTCTTCTCTCAAAGTCAGGGCCTTTGCCCTGGATAAGGAAGGGGTGGCCAGGAGAGTCCTGGAGAGAATGAACAAGGCATTGGAGAGGGTGGCTGCAAATTCCAGCAAAGCTGCTGCCAGGGAACGCTTCTCACCTGTTCCTGCTGCTGGGATGATTCTGAACTCAGGGAAGAGAAGGGAAGAGCAGAAGCTCAAGCCATCGCGTCTTGCCCTGCCTCCACTTCAAAGACCCCAGCAAGAAACGAGCGCTCTCATGCAGGTAAATCAAGAGCATGTGCAGTTCCTGCCTCCATCCAGGCCTGAGTCTTCAACATCATCAGTGGGAGAAGGCAGGATATTTCAAAGGGATGATGAGAGGATGAGTCTATCCCTGAAAAGCCAGCAGCTCTTGGGAAGCTCCTCCTTTCTCCTGAGAGCACAGACCATTCCTCCTGAAGGGCAAGTGCCTGCGATGGAGAATCCTCAAGAAGCAGCGGCCTCTTCTGCCCCGGATGATCCCGAGCAGGGTGCGATGGCAGCTGAAGGTGTTTTGGAGGAGGCTGGACTCAGCAGCTCCTCCATTGCAGTGGTGCCACCCAGCTCTGCACAAGACGTCACTGCCGGGTGCTGCAGTGAAATGGCCCCACTGGAATCCCCATCGCCCTTCTCACCTGAGCCTGTCAGCCTCGTTCAGAGCGTTGATGGAGAAACTGGCACGGAACTGAGATCTGAGAGCCAGGAATCTGTCCCACATGGCCCCACACCTCCTGCTGTGGGTCTGGAGGATGCAGGCGTGGGGCTGGGGTCTGCCCCCTTGAGCCGTCCTGATGACGCGAGCCCTGGAGCAAGCCAGCAGCCAGCACAGCCTGATGCCTTGGCACACACCGTCGATCAGGGCACACAGGCAAGCTCGTGGCTGCTCCAGACCATGGAGTGTGACCAAAGCAGAGCCCCTGCAGCTGAGGAAGGGCTGGATCCCTGCGCTTGTGGGGGAGAAAGGGCGGTGAGCAGGGCTGGGACACCAGCTTCCCCAGGCAAGGATGGTGGGACAGGGACACCACGAGGAGCACCGGCAGGGCAGGACCCAAAACAACAGCCTGTGGGCATCACCTGCCACGTGCAAGGAAGGCCGCTGCGTGTGCACGAAGACAACACCGCGCGGTACCTGGGGGTGCTCAGCTTCAAGACAGAGGCACTGGAGGAGCTCGACAGGAGCTGCCTGGCCCGCACGGGACAGGGCTTGGCTCAGATCCAGGAAGTCACTTTCCTGAGGAAGGAGCAGAGCCTGAAGGAGAGTCAGGGCGAGGAAGAGGAGGGCCATGGGGAGCATTTCTCCCTGTCAGCGTCAGGATCCCTCAATGTGAGACCCAAGGAGGTGAGTGCAAGGGAGGGCTGGGCCAGGTGGGCCCCCTCCTGGTGCTGGGGCCGGCCCCGGTGCCACGCTGTGACAGCCGGGTTGTCCCAGCACTGGCAGAAGGAGCCCCAGGAGACCTTTCCTGTTGGGAAAAGAAGTCCCCTTCACAAATTCTGCCTCTCTTCTCCTAGCTCCTTGCCAGAAACTCCTTCCACAACCTGTGGAAACCAGAGATCACGCAAGTGGAGCTCCTTAAGGATGCCAAGGGCAAGTGGGAGGGGCTGGAGTGCCTCTATGCCCCAGGCAGAACGTTGAAACGTGGAGGAGAGACCTGGATGAAATAGCAGAGCAGAGCGATGATGAGGAGGATGCTGATGAAGAGCTTCTTCAAAGGGAGGAGGTAGAGGAAAGCAGCTCCTTGCCATGGATCAGACCCAGTCTGCGCAGCCTGTTTGCGGAAAGGGAGATGGACCTCAGGAAGGTGCCCTGCTTGCCCAACATCAAAGAAGCAGAGGCTACCAGTGAGGGACCTGGTGAGGTGGATAGCCCCTCTGTTGAGCCAGCAATGCCCAGAGGAGCTGAGGAATCTCTGCTGCAGGAAGCAAAAGCAGCAGCTTCTCCCCTGGCTGCAGGCCCTGCTCCCCAGGTAAGCATGGAGCATGTCACCTGTCCCCACGACCCAAGTGAGTTGCTATGTGAACTGTGTGGGCGGGTGTGCAGAGGGGGTGCCAGGAGCTGCCCTGTCCTATTGATCCCTCTTGTCCATGGTACCCAGATTTCCCCTCCAGCCATTTACCCTTGGTGATGTCTGGTGTGGAAGAGATGCTGGGTCCTCTCTGTTTCCAAGTGCCAAAGGTGCAGGGCTGATGTCCCCTCCACCCCTGCTCCACGTTCAGCCCTGGGGCCTGGATGCCCAGCGAGGAGGGAAGGGGCAGCCCCAGCAGCAGCCCCCTCCTCACCCAGTGCACAAGCCCCCTTGTGCCACGCACTGGCTGCCTCCATTCCCCTGTGCATCACGGCGCCAGCCCAGCCCTGCTGCTACGGCCCCACAACGAGCCGTGTCCCATTTCCATGCCAGCCGCAGGTCCCTTCCCTTGGGACGTGCAGTCATGGGCAGCCTCCCCCAGCCCCAAACCCTTTCCCCTGTGCACCCTGGACACCGGTATCCTGATCAGCAGCAGCTCATGGCCGACAGGTGCATGTTCTTGCTCTAACCATGCAGGAGGCCTCGGAGCCCCAAGAGGAGAAGTCCTCATCCTCCTGCAGCCCCACGGCAGATGTTGAGCCAGGTACGTGCCCGAGTGGAGAGCTCTGCTGGGGGCGGCGGTTCTGTCTGGGACAGCAAGCGGCACCGAGGCCGACAGCAGGAAGCCCTTGGGGGCTGCTGTGCTGAGGCCACAGCCCCTTGGGAAGCCCTTGGCGGCAGGGACAGGCAGGTGCAGCCCTGCGCCCGTGCAGCCCATTGCTCACAGCTCTGCTTCCCACCGCAGGCATCGCTGCCCTCCCGGACATCGCGGCTCCCCGGCGATGGCGCTCGCGGCTCAGGACGGTGCTTCGGGCTCTGCGCAGAGCGTTCTGCTGCCGCTGCGTCGCGGGGCAGCGAGAGGAGCAGTGCAGGTGAAAGAGCCCAGCAGGATCCCGAGAGCGGGGCTGACGCAGAGCGACAGACACTGTGTCCTGGGGGCTACAGAGATGCTGCTGCATCGTGTCCCAGAGCACCCGTGTGCCCACATGAGCGCTAGGTGGAAACAGCCATTGCTGGCTCCAAATAAACCCCTCAAAAGGGTTTTCTCCCCTTGTCAGTTGTTTTCAGAAAATCTCCATGGAAAGACTAGTGGGGCTGTGGGGCTCTAAGGCCATGGGTGACTCCTGACTCCGCACTGGCCTTGGTGGCTGGGATGGGAAGCAGATCTAGCCAAACAGGGCTGCTCACGACTGGCACGGCTGGCACGTGTCCAGGCTCTTGAATGGTTCTCAGAGTGACCCCAGGGCTCTTGCAAGAGCAGGAGATGTTTTCAGGGGTGCACTAGCTCCGGCCTGTGCTGCTTCACTGTGAGTGCATGAATCACTCTCCAGTTCTTCTTCCCTGAGCCTCCTGGGTCCCCACTGCTTCTCCAGGGACTGCCGAGCCCTCCTTTCCCCAGGCATGCCTGCATTTGCTGTGCGGTCTTTGGGGGACTCTACCATGGGCTGCCTCATGTTTGGTGAGACTGCACTCACTGCCACCCCTAGGCATCCCCGGGGTTCCCCTGAGCTCTCCTGGAGCCTCGGGTTCCCTTCCACAAGGATGGGCATCTGTCACCAGCACTGTCACCTGTGCGACAGCCCCAGGCATGCAATTCAGTGACCATTCTGCACCTCCACGGGCAGTGCTCCCAGGGACAGGAACCCCGAATGCAGCCCTTGGTCCCTGAAAGACCACGCTGGGACTCTGACCTCCTCCCCTGGAGCCCACAGAGTGCACAGGCAGAGCAGAGGCCCTTTCCTGCTGCAAGCCCTTGGGTGCATTGGTGTACTGTTGACCCCAGCTTCAGAAGAAAGACACAAATTTCATGAGGACATTTCTTTTTATTTAACCATTTTTTGAGTTGTTTTCTTAGTTGCATTTTCATTCTGGGCATGTACTTGTTTATGCATTTCATTTTCTTCTGCCTTTTTTTTTGATTTTTTTTAAAGAATTCTGTCATATAATGTTATTTCCAGCCATTTTTCTCCACTGTTTTTTGTTTTCTGTATTTCTCATGTTTCCTGCTATTTCCTATGGTCCCTCTGGTCCTGCCAGGCCATCACGGGCTGCTGGGGGCTGGCCCCTGTGCTGGGGGTGGCACCTGCTCTCCCGCAGTCCCAGCCCAGCCTGCACCTGGCACCTCCCGTCACCTCCCTCGAACCGACCCTCCCTGCCCTGGGACAGGCACCTGGAACCATGGCTGCGATGCCCTCGTCAAGGTCACCCTGGAGCTCCTGGCCTGGCAGCAGCGCTGGGAGCAGCCGCCTTCGCGGCCCTGGGGGCTCTGCACTCTCCCGCTATGGGAGCTCGTGGTGCCATTCGGGAGCTCGTGGGGCTTCAGTGTCCTGGGCGCTGGCTCCAGGCTGCTGTTTCTGAGGCCGCGGGGCAGCTCCTCCTGCCTCCCCTCCAGGACGCCCGGCTGCAGCTGCCTCCAGCCCTGGGCCTGGCCGCGCCGAGTGCCAGCCCGGGGCAGGCGCTGCCAGCAGTGGCTGTGTGACCTGTGGGGAACACGGCTCCATCCCTGCCCTCCCACAGTCCCTCTACGCCCCATGGAGCCCTGCAGAGAGCCCCAGCCCTGGGAAGGGGCTGCTTGTGTCAGCCGGTCCTGGAGAGAGGCAAAGAGCCCAGGCTGGGGCTGGAGACTGGCCCCTCTGCCACCTTGCTCTGGCAGAGACTGTGGGCCCCATGTTGAGAGCTGGTGGGAACTGGGCCCATGGGCAGGGATGAGCGCAGGCCCCAAGGGAGGCTGCTCAGGGCCACCAAGACCTATCAGTGCCCACAGGGCCCAGACAGACTGCCAGGTCACCTTTATCAGCACAGAGGGGACACATCAGGACTCAGCCAGTATTTGTTGCCATGGACCCTCCTGGCCCCAACTCTCCTGCTTGTGACATTCTTCTTCTGGCCCTTGGGATCATTGTTATTCTCCTCCAATCCCACTCAGAAAGGGGACACACCAGTTGAGGGATATGTTTTAATTGAAGAGAACAAAGCTTCCTGTGTCCAGGCATCACGGACGGTCACTGCTTGTTCTTCTTGCCCGTCTTGCCAGTACTGAGGAGAGAGAAAGGAAGAGGCTGCATGATGCACAGGGACAAAGACAGAGAAATACTGCACACTAGCTCAGGACATGTATGCTTGGATGTGCTTCTGATAGCGTCTCCCCACTCACCATCATGTAACACAGGCCCCTGTGTCCAAGCAAGGTCCCCATGCAGCACATCAGTCTGGGGCTGGGCCTGTGGGGCCCACACTTGGGGTGATCCTGGATGTGGGATCCATCTTTGGGGAGCAGTTGGAAAAGGTGCAGGTAAACCTTGGAGGGGCCCCTTTGTGCTCAGCTGTTCCGGACTTGTAGGTCTCAAAGCTGCAGCCTGTGCTGAGCAGTCAAGAGCTACCCCTTGGGTGGAAGGGAAGTCGCTTCCTAGGCCAGTGTGAAGAGGATGCAGCAGCACTGACATCTCTCACTCGATCTGAGACCCCTCCTGCTTTTGTCCTTCCCCAGCTCCCTGGTCCCATTTATACCCTCCAAAAGAGCGCTTGGCATTTGCTTGGGGCTGGACAGAGGTGCTTAGTATCTAGGTGGAACCCAGATCGATCCCATGTTGTGAGAACTCTCAGGGTGCTCTGTCCAACCCAGTGCCTCTAGGTTTGGGAGTCTTACCCCTCTGGGGTTCTCTGCCACCCAGTGGTCCCAGGCTTTTCCTGAAGCTGGCACATACGTACCCTTTCCGTTGAGTCCCCTGTTGCTGGGCCTCAGTTTTCACCTTCTCCGTTATCCCGGATAAGGAGTAGGTCACGGACACACCCTTATTTTTTCCCAGGTAGCATACAGACACTGCTGGAAGAACTGGTATTTCTTTCTGGACCTGCAAGAAAATACCCAACAGGTCTGTGCCCTGCTTACAAGTCCACTCAGCTGCTCTCGGCATGCAGAACCTACAGATGTATTATAAAAGCTGAGCACAAGCCGTGTCTTTGAAAGCAAGCTCATGGCAAAGGCAGTGAGAACTCACATGAACGCATTGGAGGGGTCTTGTACAGCTACTAGCCATCGACTGATACTTTTGCATAACATAGGCTGGCACAAGAAGCATCTCATACATCAGGAGCACCTACCTCTTCTGCCTCCTGAGGCCCTTCATTCCATGACCCTGCAGATGGTGGTCGGGTTGCAAAGAAAGTTCTCCTCCCATGTCGTTCTGCCGCCTGTGTGCAGAGCCTTGGGATACGTGGGTGCCCACTGCAAATACACAACGTGAGGATCCGCATGAGCACAGGGTGAATTGGGCCTTGCTCGCACACTGGGCACCTGCTTCTGCAGCCGGAGGCAGGTCTGCAGGAAAAGACCCAGGCTTCCCTGGCGGTGGTTGCATCCATGAAGAGAGCAATCCCCTTCATCAAAACACCCAGGGGTGCACCACATGCCCAGAGCAAAGATCCAGGTGCCCGATTTGAGGCTTTCTCTCCATGCAGCTTGGAGAGCAGCACGGTCATAGACAAGGACACACCATTAGCCTCTATTCTGCCAAAGTATTAGGCCCTGGAAAGGGAAAGAAAGAGCTTCTCTGTGTTTAATCCTGCCTCACTACAGACTCACTGGCTTCTTGGAAATAGTCTCCGTGGTGAGGCAAGCCTCAGACACAAACCTCTTCTCCTTCAGAGGCCTTGCAAGAACACAGAATTTTCCTCAGCCTCACAGATGGACCTTAGACCTCCAGCCCTATGGGCAGTCCCGAAATCCACTGACCCGAGCTACTCACCTGCTAAGAGGCGCCTTCCCCACCACTTTCTCCTCCTTGGATTGTCCCACTTTCCCAGATGATACTTTGATGGGTGGATGGGGTGTCCGTAAGATGCAATGCCTGGCAGGAAGCTCTTCTGCAAGCAGGAGACAAGAAAACATCTCAGAGCAGAATCACAGTCACCACTGGGACAGGATCTCCTCCATGCTGGGATGGATCTGTGAGGCCTCAACTGAAGACCTTTAAAACCAGGGTTCCTGGTTGGTCTGTGACCTCTTCTCGCTTTGCCTCATCTTCATTTTTTTCTGTGCAACATCATTTCCTGATATGGGGCTCCTGCTCTAGCATGCTCTACATGTTGCTCCTGCTCTTCCATGTCCATCCTATTAAAAGGAGGGCTCACAAGCACTTGTCAGTAGCCTAAGTGAGTCTCTTTGGATCAATAATTTCTCCACAAGAGAGGAACAGATCCTGGAATCCTTCTACAGATCTCATAGGCCTGAGATGCCTCTGGCGATACTGTCAACTCAAAGACAGTGCTTAGGGAATGTATAGGTGAAACTCACAAGGAAAGGGCAGAACTGCTTGCTTTGAAAATCCAGTGAACTGTTGGCACCTATTACTACCATCCTGACCATCCTGAGCAGGTTCCTTTCCTTCCATGAGATAGGTCAGGAGATAGGGCACTCTACACATTCCTATTCTGCTCCAGGAAAAAGGGATGATTCCCAGAATTTGTCCTCAAATCTGTCTCTCTCCCACACAACCTCCTCAAATGGAAGCACAGTTTGACTGCTGGTACACTGGTGCACAGAGTCTGGAGGGAAAACTTAACTCAGAGAGACCAACTGCATGTGGGAGTGCTGGGCTGCCCTGAGCTCTTCCTCCCTTCGAAGTCACTTGACATTTGCCTTCAGGGCTCAGAGGCAGCACAACTAGTGCCTCATGGATTTTGACACACCGCAGTAGAGATATGGCTCCAACACATGACAGCAAGGAGGCTAAAAGAAGACACAAGCTCCAGCAGGATTAAGTGCTCCATTACCTTTCTCAACACTCTTCTTCTCCTCCTTTACCAAAGCAGGCTTTCCTTCGTCACTGGCAAAACCTCTCAGGCGTCGATGTCGAAGAGCTGAAGCTCTCCCAGTGGGAGGTCTCCCAGTTGGAGGTCTCACCAGTGGTAGACTGGGAGAAGTCTCCAGCTCCTGCCTGCAAACACCAAATGGACAGCGTTCTGACAGGAGTATTTCACATTTCCTTTGCAGCATTTGCTAATTATGAGGACACATCTTGGAGCTACTCTCTCTCACTTCAGACTCACTGGCCTCTCAAAAATAGCTCCCATGGTGGGGCAAGCCCCAGACAAACACAGCTCCTCCTTCAGAGGCCTTGCAGGAACAAAGAGTTTCCTCAGCCTCAAAAAAAGACCTTAGGAACCCAGCCCTATGGACAGTCCCCTATGTCCATTGTCCCAAGCTACTCACCTTTCAGGGTGCTTCTTCGTCTCTGTTTTCTCCTCCTTTCCTTCTCCCACATCCCTCGATGGTACTTTGAGGGGTGCTTGGAGCTCCGGTAGGAGGGAGTGCTTGGCAGGAAGCTCTTCTGCAATGAGGAGACAAGAAAACACTTCAGAGCAGAATTGAAGTCACCACTGGGACAGGAGTGACGTAGAGATCTACTCCAAGCTGGGATGGCTCCTCCTTCAGAGGCCTTGCAGCAACACAGTTTCCTCAGCCTCAAAAAAGGACCTTAGGAACCCAGCCCTATGGACAGTCCCCTATATCCATTGTCCTGTTCTGCTCCCTGCATAATGGATGATTCCCAGGAATTATCCTAAACTTTGTCTCTCTCCCGCACAACTTCCTCAAATGGAAGTGCAGTTTGACTGCTGGTACACTGGTGCACAGAGTCTGGTGGGAAAGCTTAACTCAGAGGGACCAACTGCACGTGGGAGTGCTGGGCTGCCCTGAGCTCTTCCTCCCTTGGGAGTCACTTGACATTTGCCTTCAGGGCACAGAGGCAGCACAACTAGTGCCTCATGGCAGCTGACACATTGATTTGGAACTTTGGAACCAACACCTGACAGCAAGGAGGAGAGAAGACACAAACTCCCCACCAGGATTCAATTGTTCCATTACCTTTCTCAATGGTCTTCTTCTCCTTTTCCACACCAGGCTTTCCTTCATCCACGGTGAAACCTCTCAGCCGTCGATGTGGAAGAGCTGAACCTCTCCCAGTGGGAGGCCTCCCAGTTGGAGGTCTCACCAGTGGTAGACTGGGAGAAGTCTCCAGCTCCTGCCTGCAAGCAGCAAATGGAGAGCGTTCTGATGGGAGGATTCCACATTTCCTTTGCAGCATTTGCTAACTAAGAGGATACATCTTAGAGCTACTCTGATGCCCATCCTTGCCTAGAGCAGAATATGCAGAATAGGCCCAATTCTGCAGGACTGTCCTGGGAAGTGGAGTGACCCAGTACAGAGCTCCACTGCATAAAATTCCTCCCCAGCCTGCTCCAGGGCTTCCAATCCCCATCCTACAAGAAGGCTTTCTTGAAGTTTCCCCAGCCATATCCCCCAAGCTGCCTCGGGAGGTGAGCACCCAACTGCTCTCCACACTCCTGTCCTGGCAGAACAGACTGGCCTCCTTTCCTTTCCTCCCATTTTCCACCACCATTTCAAATCCCAGTCTTGCCCTGCACATCCCTGGCAGTCCCTCCTACGCATGCACCGCTGCACGTGGAAAGAACAGCCTCCAGCCTCCAGGTCGCTAAGGGAACAAAGCCTCCACAAGCTGGGAGCCGCCACAGAGCTCTCCAGGAGACCCTGCACAGAGCTCCACAGCAGAGCCTGAACAAAGCCAGAAAAGCCTGGAGTTCACGGGTTTCCAACCACCCAAAAGAGTTACTCCCAAACCACTTCCAGAGAGCACCTTCACAAGCCCTGACAATGCAAAACTGCCAAACACGTGCTGAGAGGATGCTCACATGGTCAGCCAGCAAGCAAACATACTCACTTTGGAAGGTCGATGGCAGAGCCAGCTCTCTGGGTGCCTGACAGCACCGAATCTTTCCTCGCTGACATCTGCAAAGGAGAGGCACACATGTGAGGTGCTGCCAAGAAAACGCACTTGTTGCTCACAAGGGCCGCCAATGCTTCCGCTCTTCAGAGAAGCCACTGCCTTTTAGAAGTTCTGAAACAGTCTTTGCTGTTCTGCATGGCACTCCCTCCTTGTCACAGAAGAGGAGCTGCAGGGGAACACAGCAGAATGGGTAGTAACACTGCAGGGCTTTCCGCAAGGGCAAGGATCAAGAGCCTCCCTGGGCAGGAGAGCAATTCTTGCCTAATGGACAAGTCCCTGCAGGAGAGCACAGGTGAAGGCGTTCCCCCAAAATGTAGGGAATGGGCAAGGCAGTTCTGCTAGGGAGGGAGGGGAAGGACAGGGACAGCAGGTCTCTTATTCCATGCAGTGAACACCATTCCTCACACTTTCCTCTGACCACACTCGTGAGGCTGCCTGCCAGTACCATTGTGTCCCTCAGTGAATCCTAGCAAGATTGAACCTCCCTTTTCTGTTCTCACATGATCTCTATATGATCACAGAGATAAACGGAACATCTCTGTCCTCAACCCGCAGAAGAACCAGCAATGATATTTTCATTAGAAATAGGCCTAGGAGGGGCTTCTGAGGTGTACATTGAGAACACAGAAGGAACAGATGCATTAAAAAAGTAGAGCACAAGCCATGTCTTTGAAAGCAAGCTCATGGCAAAGGCAGTGAGAGCTCAAGTGAACGCACTGGAGGGGTCTTGTACAGCTACTACCCATTGGCTGATGCTTTGGCATAATTCAGCCTGGCACAAGAAGTGCCTCATACATCAGGAGCACCTACCTCTTCTGCCTCCCAAGGGCCTTCATTCCCTGGCCCTGCAGCTGCTGGTTGGCTTTCAGCTGTTGATTTCTTTGCACTTTGTGCGGACTCCTGAGTGGAAGGCCTTGGGATAGGTGGGAGCACACTGCAAATACACAACACAAGGAGTTGCATGAGCACTGGAGGAGCTGGATCTGCAGTCCTTGCTCACATGCTGGCCACCTGCTTCTGCAGCAGGAGCCACCTCTGCAGGGAAAGCTCCAGGCTTGCCTGGATGCAGTGTCATCAATGGAGAGAGCAATCCCTCTGCACCAAAACACCCAGGGGTGCACCACATGCCCAGAGGAAAGCTCCAGGTGCCCACTTTGAGGCTTCATCTCTATGTAGCAGGGTCTTTTACAAGGAAACACTCCAAGACACACTGTTAGCCCCTGTCCTGCCAAGTGCTTTAGTCACTGCTAAGACAAAGAAAGAGCTCCTCGGTGTTTAATCCTGTCTCACTACAGACTCACTGGCCTCTCGAAAATAGCTCCCATGGTGGGGCAAGTCCCAGACAAACACAGCTCCTCCTTCAGAGGCCTTTCAACAACACAGATTTTCCTCAGCCTCACAAAAGGATCTTAAGAACCCAGCCCTATGGACAGTCCCCTATGGCCACTGTCCCAAGCTACTCACCTTTCCGGACACTTCTTACTGTCTTTTTTCTCCTCCTTTCCATCTCCCACATCCCTCGATGGTACTGTGAGGGGTGCTTGGAGCTCCGGTAGGAGGGAGTTCTTGGCAGGAAGCTCTTCTGCAAGGAGCAGGCAAGAAAACACTTCAGAGCAGAATCACAGTCGCCACTGCGCACCACATTCACCACCTCACGGCATCTGACACATCGCATTGGAGCCTTGAAACCAACACCTGACAGCAAGGAGGAGAGAAGGAGAAGACACAAACTCCCCACCAGGATTCAACTGCTCCATTACCTTTCTTAACAGCCTTTCCCTTGTCTTTCTTCAAAGCACGTTTTCCTTTACGCACATTGGGAACTCTCAGCCTTGGAATTAGAAGAAAAGGACCCACTCCAGGGGGAGGTCTCCAAGGTGGAAGTCTCACATATGGTTTCCTGGTAACAGTCTCCAGCTCTTGCCTGCAAACGGCAAAAGGACAGTATTAAGTAGCAAGGACTCCACATTCCTTTGTAGAACATGGTAACAATGTGGACGGAGACACACGTCAGAGCCACTCTCGAGCCCATCCCTTCCCACAGCAGAATATGCAGAACTGGCCCAGTCCTGCAGGACTCTTTGTAGAACATCACTCACTTTGGAAAGACCATCACACATCCAGCAAGGGTCAGTGAAACAGCTCTTGCACTGTCTGGAATGACTGTACCCCTCATCTGTGGCATCTGCAAAGGAGAGGGACACATGTGAGATGCTGCCAAGAAAACGCTCTTGTTGTTTTGACAGAACAGGAACTGCAGGGAATCCCGGGGCAATGGCTGAGGTGCTCTGGCTCCATGTGCGTCTTACTCTGCTTGGATCTCTGCATTCCAGCTCAGAGAGTGGGGGGAGCAACAAGCCCTGCCACCTGCTGTGGCTCTAACACCACTGAAGAGGATGTGCTGAGGCATTGTGGCAGCCCAGGAGAAATCCATTCCCTTGGGCTTGGTTAGGGCTTCAGAAGAGCAAGAGCTAGCACTGCAGAACTTACCCGAAGAAGAGCTCTTAGCACCAGATCAGAGTCATTCATCCTTTCGAGAAGGCTTTTGTAAAATCTCATTCTCACAACCTTGTCTTCAATCACCAGGATGCCAACGTCCCTCAGAACAAGGGCCACGTCAGTCCCATTCCGAAGACAGTCAGAGAACTGCTTCATGGTCTGTTGGATGCAATTCCGCGCTACTTTTGCAGGAAAGTAGCTGTAATATTCTACGCGATCATAGCGCAGGCGCACGCATCCCTTAAAACCTAGGCAGCAACAGAAAAGCAACACAGTCACTAACAGAGCTCTTCAGCAGGCTAAGAAAAATAGAAAGAAAGAGAGAGTGTCTGCAGCTGGAAAGTCTTCCAGCAAGACAGTGCTACAGAGCTGTCCTCTTAAACCCTCAGGGAAACCCATAAAGGACACCAATGTCCTTCCTCCTGTGGGAGAAATTCCTAGCACTCCACAGCTTCATGGGCCAAGAACACAGCAGCGCTTCCTTCCTGCAGGAACCAAAGAAAGGCTCCTGGCTATTTTGCATGACTGTGAGGCAGGATGGCAGTACAGGGAGAGGAGAAAGGGAGCCAGTTCCCAAGAGAAGGCTTTACTGAATCTTCATTCATGTTCGCTAGTAAGGAATGTTAAGTAATTGTCATTTTTAACTCACTCCTTCTGGACACCCCCAGGCCCTCAGAACTGCTCAGTACACAGCCCTGCTTTGGGTGACCAAGGCCCTTTCCCAAAGGATGACACACTGAAGTTATAGCACTATAGCCCCAGCAAGGCAGAGTCACTGGAAAGGAAAGGCCCCCTGGAAACACAGCCCAGAGCTCCTGCTGCCCACGGCCACCACCCCCATCACACTGCAGCTGCACTGCTGCCAGCACTGCCCAGCAATCACGGCACAGCTGGAGGGGTTTTCCTGCACACCAGTGTTCCCATCACTGTTTCACTCTGCCAGAGTGTCTTCAATCTGCTTTGAAGCAGAAGCAGCTTGGAAGAGCCAGCAGCAATGCTGCTCTTCATCCTTGCACAGTCTGCTGAGGCAGCAAAAAGGAGCAGGAGTTTTAACTACATTGCATTGGAAGCAGCTGCTCCGAAAAATTTCATTGGAGACAGCTGTAAAAGCAAGTCCAAGAGGGAGAGAGAGAGAGCCATTTGATTGTGCATTATGATGTCATAACAATATAATTAAAAAAATAAAATAAAAAAGACCTGAAGCTCTCCTTAGCACCCAATGAAGGAATTATTAGAGATTTCAAACAGCCCCTATGGAACAGCAGTTATCCACACCCCACAGATGTCGCAAGGCAAAGCAAACGTTTCAACCTGTCTTCTTACCAGCATCATCAACCTTCCCTATGTCTAGATCATGACTCTCTGCAAGTTCCTCAGAGATGTGAAACACGGGTCTGTAGGCCGTGACAGGAGAAGTCTTGCCGTCTTTTTCTCTAACGGAGACTTTTTCTCTAACAACCCTGAAGGCCCCAAGTTCACGAATTCTCACACCCTGCAAACAGAACAGAAGAGAAGAATTCTAAGCAGGCGAGGGGAACAGAGACCCAGACCTGGTCAGAGCATGTCCATGGGCCCTGCTCCCTCCTGGCATACAAAGGGACAAGATGGAGCCCTCTGGAAAGCTTGGAAGAAGTCTTGGAGAAGTCCTTTGGAAGAACATTCCAGGTGGTTTCCTCACCCTCCTCAACCCCTCTCAAAATTTCCTGTTAATCATCTCTCACATCTAAGAGATCCATAGGAAGGGGTTCCAAGAAGGGAGATTATCCTACTCCACCCATCCCCCCATAAAAAGGGGGGAGAAAAAAAAAAAGAAGGCCAGGCTCTCTCTTTGATATTTCACTCTGCCAGTGGGGTCTAGAGAAGGAAAAGAAAGTCTCCAACCACTCCCCAGAATGAGATTGGACTGGAAATTTGCCATCTCACTTTAGGGAAACATTATCCATTGCACTGCTGCGTTTTGGAGCATCCTTCTCCAAGGGATTTACTTTTGGTTTCAAGGAGGGGCAGAACCATTGCATCCAAAGGCACAGAGATGCCAGGACTGCTGAAACCATCAGGGAGGGATGGAGGGGAGGGACAGGAGGCCAGACCCACCGTGTTCTGCACCAGCTTCTCCACTATGTAGTCTGAAGCACCTTCCCAGATGAGCACAGCCGCTGGAAAAGCAAGGGAAAGGGCTGCCTGTCAGGCTCAAGGATGGGCAACTCACAGCCATCCAGCACACACCTCACCAAGGAGATGGCAGGAGCAGGCACCAACAAACAGCACCCCCTCCCCAAAATGACCCCCCTGCTGCGAGGGGCCGCAGTGCTGAGGTGGGCACTGCCGTCAGGCTGGAACCTGTGCCCTGAGCCCGGCAGCGCTCGGCACCTGGCACGGGCGGGAGGAGCCAGCGCTGCTGCCCCAGGACACACACGGCCACCAGAGCTGCTCCAGCTCCTTCCCCTGCCAGGAGCTCGGGTGGGTGATCCCCACTGTGAGGCCAGCAGGGACCCTCGGGACAGGGACTTCTGCCTGGGGACCCCGGGACTGCAGGGGCAGCATCAGGACTGGAGCCAGGAGTCCTGGTGGTCGCACTGGCACCACAGCTAGAGGGGACCATCAGCCTGGGCTCTGCCTGCTGCCACCAGCCCCTTCAGCCCCCTCAGGCTGGGGTTTCCCCAGCCGTGTTCACAGCTCATGATCTCTGTGACAGCTCCTGGAAAAGATCTCCTGAAGGCCTCACCTTCTGGGGGTACTTCTGGAACCACCTTGCCACGTCTTTTCCCGTGGCCACCCTTCCTGAGCGCCATCCTTCTCCTCCTCGCTCTGGGTCACCCTGCAGAGGGAGGTGATGAGGACAGAGCTCCTCTCCTCTTCCTCCACACACGTCGCACAGCACTAGGCTGCCCACGCTGCCCCTCGCCGGCTCCCGCTCGGAACCAGCAGCTCTTTGGAGCAGAGCAGAGCCAAGAGCAGCCCCAGTGCCTGCGCTCTCCCAGCTCTGCCGCGACGTGTGGGGAGAGGCCGGGCCGCGCGGGACAGGGCAGCTGTGGCTGTGACACGGGACGTCCCCTGTGACCTCAGCCCGTGTCACAGAGGGGAGCGGGCCCCTTGTGCCCAGGGCCTGGCCAGGGCTGGCCCTGCAGCGGGCAGGGGCTGCGAGGGGCGCTGGGGTTGCCCCTGCCCCACGCAGGCTCTGTCGCAGGGATGTCCCCCCGACGGGGCCCGGCCGGGCTGCACACTGAGCCTGTGCTCACCCGGCCACGGCCCCGCGTGGGGAACCTGCCTGCCAGGGAGGGCAGCGGCACCGCAGCGCGCTCGCCCCATGGCCACACAGCGCGGGCGGCTGCTGCCCCGGGGCAGGGAGCGCTGCCCACTGAGACCACAAAACCTCCAGCAGCTCCTTGCAGCCGCCCGAATGTTCTCCTGGGTGCTCCAACCAGCGGGTCCTTCCCTTGCCAGCTCCTGCAGAGCTGCAGGCCCCAGATCACTGAACACAGGGGCCTCATAGGGAACAGCTGCAGGGACCTGGCAGTGGGTCCAGCTTTTAAAAGGATCTGCAAGGCCCATCTGTAAGAAACAAGAGACATTCAAAGGTGGTCTGTAGACTTCTGTTTTGAATACACTCAGGTGTAGCGTGGGGCTGCCTAAGAGGACAAGGAAATGAAAGAAGGGAAAGCAACTCGTACCCACACGTAAATAACCTAGTGCTGAAGCAGGACTCAAGAACAAGGTTTTCAAAACTTCCCAGCTGTGCACTTCCCCACTAAATAGATGGCAAGGGTCAAAGTATTAGATCAGCTAAGGCAAAGAGGAAGTCTTTTGAAACATCAACTTCAGGAACAGGATCCTCTTACCTTAAAAAAAAAAAAAAAAAACCCTATGTGGGGCCCTCAGGGGGTTACGGAGGCTCCTAGGAGTAGGATTAACAAGGGGTCCTCAAGGGTGGGGGGGCACACTGGGGCTATGGGACAATTCTCGGGGCCGTTGGGGAGCACCGAGGAGTGGGGGAGCTCCACAGCTGAGGGTCCATCAGGCCCTATGCAGGGCTCCAAGGAGGCACCCATAGGGTAGCACGGGGACCCCTAAGAGTGGAGGCCAGCCCTGAGGGGGCACTTGGTCTCTATTGTGGGGTTATGGGGGCTCCCAGTGGTGGCAGTGAGATGTTATGGGGGACACCTGTGTGTGAGGGTCATCCAAGAGGGACAGCAGGGCCCTATGGGCAGTCTCACAGGGTTCTGGGATTTTCCCTTGGGATTATGTGGGGCTCAGGGCAGCGGGAGAGTTATGGGGGTGCAGAGGT
The DNA here is from genome assembly GCF_059628265.1 of Tinamus guttatus. NCBI lineage: Eukaryota > Metazoa > Chordata > Aves > Tinamiformes > Tinamidae > Tinamus > Tinamus guttatus. The sequence continues at coordinate 153,857 of NW_028289524.1, read as the reverse complement.
TGGGGGTACCCAAGGGTGGGAGTTCCAGGACTCCAGGGACTTCCAGGGCCTGGGGGTACCCAGAGTGCAGGAGGGGGCTAGGGGGCCACCAGGAGCCCTTGGGGCGCTGACTCGGATGCTGCCGACAGTGGCTGTCATCAGAGGGGAGTGGGACCATGTCAGGTCCCTGCAGGCAGCTGCCCAGCGGCCCCTGCATGTCCTGGCCCTGCCCGTGGAGCTCTCTGGGGACCAGCCCCTCTGCAGGCACCCATAGATGTCCCCCACCCATGCGCCCGCTGTGGGCGCCTTGCCCACGCTGCCGGCCATGCGGGCATCCCCAACGCCCAGGGACAGCCCTGGGCCCGCAGGGGCAGCGCCAGCACCTGCGGAACACCCTGCACCCATGGGAGCACTGCCAGCACCCACGGGTGACGCTCCCGCCGCAGGCGCCACCGCCAGCTCCGTGGCTCCCCCTTGTCCCTGCCATGAGCCCTCGCCAGCACCCACATGCACAGTGTGGAGTGGGGGCGACCCCTCTCCAGGCACCCACGGGTGCTGCAGAGGTGCAGGTCCCGTGGATCCCTGCCACCACCCGTGGGTGTCCCCACCCGCCCCATCCCAGCCTGGCCCCCGCTACAGGCCATGGCAGCCAATAAACTCTTGGTGGGTCGCACGCGAAGCCTGGATGGTGATTTTGGGGGAGTGCTGGAGGGGCAGATGCCTGGGCCCCCCGTTGGGCTGCAGAGCACCCTCTGGGTGCTGTGGCATGGGGTGGGGTGGGCACGGAGCCCGGTCACGCAGCCCAGGCTGGAGCCGGCGACACCGCCGCATCGTGCGGCACCGCGCAGGGCTGCGCCTGCCCTCGCGGGCGCTGCACACACGGGCCTTGCAGCGGGGCTGCGTGTGCGGCGCACGCGCATCCGGCATGCACTGCGCGTGTGCTGCGTGCGCCTCTTGCAGGTGTGCTGTGTGCGCCGTGCATCCGCTGCAGTGTCTAACACACACATTTTGCATGGGTTGCACACACGTTGCACACGCGTTGCACACACGTTGCCCATGGGTTTTGCACACATCGCACGTGCATTTTCCTTGCGTTCTGTGTGTGTTGCCCGTGCATTGCCCACCATTTTGCATGTGTTGTGCGTGTTGCACAGTGCACCAAGCAGCATAGAGCCCATCTCTGTGTCTGTCTCTTTAATGTTCATGCTTGCAGTGGCAAAAACATCTGTCCCTGTGAAGAACCCTCACCAGATGTGATAGAGCAGAATCTAAACCCGCCAAACAGAGTAAAAATATTTGTAAAAAAATAGGAAATGATGTCCTGTAGCATCAGTTGTGCCCTAGCACAGGTTTAGGGTGGAGAGGCCCTGGTTGCTCCCAGAACAGCCAGCTGGAGCTGAGGCTGAGGAGCTGAACAAAGGTCGTCCTGAGAGGAAGAAAATAAGTTTGTCTGTATTGTTGGTGGACTGGGGCCATGGCCAGTTCCCTGTGGGACACCAGGGGTATTTCTTACTCGGGATGTGCTGCCCAGGTCTTTTTCACTCTTTTCTTGTTTTCAGCATAATTAAAACTCTGCAGCATCATAGCATGTGCTCATTACATTGCCATCTGCAGACCCCTGCACTGGGGGACCCTCCTGGACAGCAGAGTGTGTGCCACAATGACATCAGTGGTTTGGGGCTGTGGCTTTCTCCACACTGGGAACACATTCTACATTCCACTCTGCCAAGGCAATGTGGGATTCCCCAGATCCTCAAGCTCTGCTGCTCAGACTCCTACCTCAGGGAAGATGGGGTTATCGTAGCTAGTGCTTCTCTAGGCTTTGGATGCTTCGTTTTCACTGAGCTGTCCTAGATGCAGATGTTTGTGGTTGTGCTGAGGATCCCCTCTGAGCAGGGCCGGCACAAAACCCTTTCCATGTGCCTCCTGTACCTGACTGTGCTCTCCCTGTTTGTTAGCACTACAATATTTGGCCACCTGAAGCCTCCCGCCATCTCCCCCATAGCTCTGGATTGGAAGGTGGATCCAGTACTGAACTCCCTCATCTACAACATAAGGAAAAAGGAGCTCGAGGAGGCACTGAGGAAACTTTTTCAGTTGATGTTTCAGCAGCAGCAAGACATCCATCTCTCTTTGCAAGTGATCTCCCTGCTCTTTCAGGTAACATTTGTGGTTTGGCTGTGCCATGTGTGATAAGCGTGTTTGTACACAAATACATGAATTCTTCTCTGTCCTTCAGAGGCCTGAATCTCTTCTGTCTGTCTCAGAGGCCTTCTGTCCATCTGCTTCTCACTGTGTCAGAACTGGCTTCCCAAGTAGCATCTTTGTAATAAAAGGGGTTTTTCTTAGCACTGTGCCTGAAGGTTGGGCTCTTCCTCCCAAACTGGAGTCAAGAGTGGACTTGGGGAACTGCACCCAAAAAGCCCCTCTGGCTGTGCCTGGGTTTTGCATGGGCCAAGGAGCATCAGCTCATACAGTTAGGAGATGCTGTGAAAGGAAAATTGATAAAATCATCTATTCGTCTCATTCTCAGGTCCCTGAGGCTTTTTGAGCGGGATTTTTTTTTTTTTTTTTGCATTTTTGAGCTGGAGGATGATGTTACTCTCAATAGAGATCAAATCCTGCTGAATCCTTTGCAGCCCTCCAACACCATCTCCATACCCTCAGCATCTCTGCTAATTCCTCTTGCATCTCTGAGATGTCATAGCTGTGCCATGAGACAGCAGAGCCTTTCCGGAGGGCAGGTGGCAACCTGGCAGGACAATAAAGGGAAAAAGCCAAAGGACCATTAGCACTAAAGATGGGTTGTCCTTAAGCAAGACTCAGATCAGTTTCCAGACCTATGGATTGCAGTTCCTAGAGCTCCACAGGACAGAAGGAGTCTGGGGAAACCACAGTGCCATGCAGATCCCTCTGTTCCACAGCTTGAAGCATCAGTGTCTGAACCACAGCTGAAAACATCCAGCTGCAGAAAGCCGAGAGAAAGAACAGGAGCAGCATGGACAAGAGGAAACAAGGAGCAACAGCATGACCCTGCTGCCAAGGGGTGCAAGGAGAGGGACAGCGAGGCCTCCTGGAAAGCCTCTTACCCATCTGGGTATGCCACCTCACATCACAGGGCAGTCACCTTCAGTCCATGGATGGGGCCGCAGGAAACGTGCCTGTAACTGGAGCCATGTCCCTGTCCTGTGCTGGAGCTCTGGCTGCAGAGGAGGCAGCTCATGCCCTGCAGTTTCTTCTCCATCCCTGCCCACAGCTGTCCTTGCTGGCAGATCTTTCTCCCAGCGTCTTGTCCCTGCCACTGCTCGCAGATCCCATATCACCCACTCTGTGTTTAGTTCTGCCCTCCAGAAACCCCCAGGACTGGGCAGTGTCCAGGGGCAGCTCTGTGGTTGCAAGTCCTAAGGGGCAGGTTATGTAAATCTTACGGGGCCACAAAGGCCCTGTAGGCTAAGATGGGGGTGAAGTGGCTTGCTGAGATTTCTCACAAACCTATCAATCTTTCAGAGTGAAGGTTTAGGACTCCCAGCTCGTCAAAACAGAAAACCTCTTCCTTCAATCCCCCTGTCCAAATTAGGAAACAGAAAGTGTGGAGACCCAAAGGAAAGTTCCTTGCCTTTCAAGCAGCCCTTCTCTTCATCCTCCTCCTGAAAGGACCCCTCAGATGTGCCCTGTGCACGAGCTAGAGCTGTGAGCACCCTGCACTCGAGCAGCAGCTCTCAATGGAAGAAGGAACCTGCCCTGCTGGGTGGTCTCCTGTCACACAGAGCCTCTCCCCACAGCGCTGTGGGGAGCTCCCAGGCAGGCTGAGTGCTGACCCTCAGAGGTGGCAGTCACTGCTCTGGGCACACAGCACCCTGCGGTGCAGGGACACTGCTCTGAATCACAGCCCTGGCACGGGACAGATGCTATTGCTCTGATGGAGCAAGTGCGATAGCCAAATCCTTCTAGAAAACCAGGTGGTGGCCAGCAGGGGAACTTCCTTGGTCTCCTGAAATGGCCCTAGAGGCCCATTACTGGTAAAGCACCAAACACTGTGAAGCTAGGACACACGGAGATGCCAACAGTGCAAACTGCTAATGTGATTCACTGCAGGCATTTGATTCAGTGACATCCAAGTATGTCTGCAATGCCATGTCACATGCTTGATGTTTCTAGCACAACTTCATGGGTAACTTATGCCCTTCTGGCAGAACCACTGGCAAACTCCCCGCAGCCTCCTGGGCTTTCCTATATGTGTGGCATAAATAGAAGGCCCCTAACACCAAGGTCTCTGCTCTTGTGTCTGCAATTTCAAACCCTTCTTACTCCTTTCCCCATGACCATCTTCTCATCCTTCCAGATAATATAAACGAGGATTGGGCTAACGATGGCCTTGGAGGGCTGGATCACAGGCTGCCCAGACCGGAGGAGCACCTAGTCCTGCCTGGAGAGGCATTCACTTCCGTCACAGGCCCCAAGGCGCTACAGATCATCTCAGCACCCATCTCCTCTCCTGCCATTCTGACAGCCCAGCTCTGCTTCTCCCTGGCCTTGACACTGCAGGGTGTGCTCTCTTAGTGGGAACCTCCTCTCACCGTTACATTGCCACCTGATATCCATGGCAGCATGGCTCTGCCCTGAAGTGGGGTCTTTGCACACACAGTTTGCAATAGCTCTTGGTAAGAGGTTTCTCTGTGACTAATCTGTTCTCTGTGACACAACTGAGGCTTTGCAGCCCAGATACATGTAAATATATGCAGCCTGTGGTAGAGGCAGGAGCAGATGGGCTTGTCCAAGTTGTCACAGGAATGAAATGTCATTGGAATGACTGAGATGTGGTGAGATCACTCACATGACTGGAAACAATGTTTGTAGGGTATAATCTCTTGAGCAGAGGGGTTGCTTTGTGTGAAGGCAAGGTTTTGGGAGGGTGCTTGTGGGTGCTCATCACAGTAGGGATGATACTATGATGGAAGCACAGACCACCTCAGCAGATCAAGGAAATCCTCTGCGGAACCTAAGAAAGCCTGTTGATCACAGGCCCTGGTTCTTGTCTAGGGGACTTTAATTCTCATGGCAAGACCTGGAAGGGCAAACAGCAGAGCACAGACAGTCTAAGAGGTTTCTGGGGGGCATCAAGGACAACTTCTTTGCATAACTGCCAGATGAGCTGATAAGGGAGATGCTTTCTTGTATGTGGAAATTTCAAACAAACACAAGCTGATCAGGGATGGGGAAGTATCAGCCTTGCCTATTGTGAACATGAACATGTGGAGTTCCGAATCCTGAGAAGAGTGAGGAAGGATGGTAGCAGCATAGACCTTGGACTCCAGAGGAGCAGACTTCCTGGCCTGTTCAGGGCATTGGTGGGGGATAGCGGTGGAGGCAGCTCTCAAGGGCCCAGAAGCTCAGGAAAAACCCAGCAGGTCTTTAAGGACAGTCTTGCCAAGCACAAGGATGGGCCATCCTGATACTAAAACTAGCAGACACCTCAGGGCAGCAACTTGGCCAAACAGGAACCTCGCACCTTAGCGCCAGGGGATTATGACAATGTAGAGAAGGAGGAAGAAGGGAAAGGCAAAGGCAAACTGTTAGGGAAGAAAAATCTCCCACAGGATTGAAACTTGAAGGGCAGGTCAAGAGCATGAAGATGAGCTGCTACGCCTTAAGAATCTTAAGAGTCTTAAGTAAGAATCCAAGACTAAAAAGGAAAATGCGTCCTCATTGCTAAATGGCACAGGGAACCTTATAGCAGCAGATGCAGATAGGTCTGAGGAACTCAACTCCTTGTTACCTTCCCTTTCCAAAGGCAAGGTCTCCCAGGTTGTTGTGCATTGAGTCAGGATTCCAGAGGAGACAAACAGCCAATACTGGATGATCTTAGTAAGGGGTTACCTGTTAGAGCTCAAACTACACTAGTCAATGGGAATGGGGGTACTGCAGCTGAGGATGTTGTGAGAGCTGACTGCTGCCACCGCAAGGCCACTCACTGTCATTTTTAAAAGCTTGTGGAGAGGAGGTGAAGTTCCAAGGAGTGTAGAAAGACAGTTATTCCGTATTCCATCCCTCTCCAGAAAAGGCCAACAGGGCCATCTGGGGAGCTGCAGGTAGAGCAGCCTCGCTTTGGTGAGGAGTGACTCATGCAGTAAGTAAGTCCTCCCAGACACACCTATGGAATGACAGAATCACTATGATTGTGAAAGACCTTCAGGATCATTGAGTCCAACCATAACCCCTCAGCACCATGCCTGTTTAAACTATGTCCCTTAGTCCCTCATCTACAGGTTTACTGAACACTGATCATTGCTATCTGATCATTGCTATCCCAGTCCCTGTTCATCTCATCTGGAGGGGTGAGCAGAAGCCAAGGAGATGAGAGTTACAATGGTTTGAGAGTGCAGAGACTAGAGCAGCAACCTTGGTGTGATCTTACTCCCCTTTATGCAGCACACATGAGTTAGATGAGATTGACTTTTCCAAAAGACAATGTGAGATTCATTTGCTTAGCCAGAGGAAGGAAATCCAAAATGCCTGGGGCTCTTGCCAAGCAATCACTCCAAAGCAGCATGGTTTTCCTTTACCTTCTGTACTGTATCTGCCAGAAACATTCCTGTGGCTGTGCTGGACACCAAATTCATTGACATGGTCCTTCCAGCATGTTACCTTGGCTTCATAAGGAATGGGGCACTAGTCACAGTTGGCATCTGGGGTCATTTCAGACGGCCAAGGCAATTCCACATCTGGTCCCCACCTGATCCCCTAGGATGATGCATCTCTCCCAGTTGCTCCATCAGAGCAAGCGAACACAGGCATATGCCTTAGATCAGCTCAGTCTCCTCCCTGTCACCAGGTATTTCTGTGAGCAACTGCCTCTCATCCTCCATCTCAAATGATTAAAATGTGAGCTTGGACAAGGAGTTTTCATGTAGACCACTACACTGTGTTTGCCTCGGTTTTGGCAAGGGGAATCTCATATTTGTGGAGTTCACAGTAGGAACTTGAATCCCACTCCATGCCAGGGGCCTCTAAACCAGCATAAGATGCCCAGATTGGCTCATCTGAATCAACATGTGAACCGTGTGTCAATGATCTCTGCTCTTGTCACACCTAGGTGTCCTGGCTAATTGAGAGATGCAAAACAGAGCTTCCAGAGGGGAACATTTCTACCTTTCATAGACAGTCATCATCTGATTAAAGAAATTGTAATGTTGGAATCCATCTGTCTGAACTGCTAAGAAAAGGATTGCAGGTTATTTAGTGTACATTTCCCAGGAGAAGGGAGCACAAGAGACAGAGAAATTGGTGAGTTCAGCTGGGCCTCTGCTCCTGAGCGGAGCCAGGCTCCAGGGACGGAGGCAGTTCGTGGCAGCCTGGCAGCACTGCCCAGAGACAGCCGAGTGCAGGAGCAGCTCCTGTGCCAAAAGCAGCAGGGCTGCGGGCACTGCCTGCTGCTGCGGACAGGAGAGGAGGGAAGGCAGCGAGAGGGGAACGGCAGTGTGGAGCGGGAGGACAGCGCAGAGCTCATTGTGGAAGTGAGCTCCCAGCCCCTTGCATGGTAAGTCTCTGGCTGCAGGGCAATGCTACTGAGCTTCCAGAGGGGTCTTCTGCACCCAGTCAACGCCATCACTTGATAGGTTTTGGGGCAATCGCTTTCCCACCATCTCCAATGCAGAGGCTGCTTCAGAGCAGGATTCCCTGCCTCAGCGTCACAGGGACAGGGCATCCTGCTTCCTTCTCCCGGGGATGCTGCAGGGCTGTGAAGCTGGGTGTGCACCCAGGTCTGCATGGGCTCTAATCCAGAGCAGTGTCCCTGTGCCTCAGGGTTGCTCCTTGCTTCCCTCCTGTCCATGCTGCTCCTGGTCTTCTCTTAGGCTCACTTGGGTGGAGAGGATTTCAGCTGCAGTTCAGATATCAATGCTGCAAGTTATGTGAAACAGGGGTCTGCACGGGAGTGTGGTTTTTAGGGTAACATGTAAGTGTGATCATCCTCCAGCTCAAAGCAGTGTGAGTGCAGGTCAGCTGGAACCTGGGGTAATAGAGATGCTCTTGCCACGCTGCCCCAAGTGATAGGGAAGCCTTTCCTCTCAGCACTCGCAGCAGAAAGGACAATGATTGCCGTCTTCAAGGAGTGCTGCCCAGGTGGTAGAGGGACATCTCAAAGAAAATAAATAATGTCAAAAAAAAAAAAAACTTTCTTCTACAATCCACATCCTTTAGAAATGGGTGTGAAGATGCTGAACAGCCCTGTTATGTGAAAAGTGATTTTACTGTGAGTGTCAGAATTACTCACTCCAATTCCCTCCACATTCCATGGGCAGTGGCCCCAAATCCTTACAACACACCCCTTCAGAACAAAACGAGGTTCAAGCCAGGTAAGTGTGCAGATGTCCCTTCCCCGTCCCCACCCCCTAATAAAGAGAGAATCAGTGTGATGTGTTTTTAATGAGAAATAGAATATTTTTAAAATTTACTGTTTTTTCTTTCTTTAAATATCTTTTCCTAAAATGCCACATCTTTTTTTTTTTTTTTTTCCTCCCAGGACAGTGCACTATGCCCTGAGATAGCAAATGTCCAACAGCAGCTCCTTCAGTGAGTTTCTCCTCCTGCCATTCTCAGACAGGAGGGAGCTGCAGCTCTTGCACTTCTCGCTCTTCCTGGCCATCTACCTGGCTGCCCTCCTGGCCAATGGCCTCATCATCACAGCTGTAGTCTGTGACCACCACCTCCACACCCCCATGTACTTCTTCCTCCTCAATCTCTCACTCCTCGACCTTGGTTTCATCTCCACCACTGTCCCCAAATCCATGGCCAATTCCCTGTGGAACACCAGGGCCATTACCTACTCAGGATGTTCTGCACAGTTCTTTATGTTTCTTATCTTCATAGTAGGAGAGTATTTCCTTCTCACAGTCATGGCCTATGACCGCTATGTTGCCATCTGCAGACCTCTGTATTATGGGACCCTCATGGACAGCAGAGCTTGTGTCAAAATGGCAGCAGCTGCCTGGAGTAGCAGTTTTGTCAATGCTGTCCTGCACACTGGGAACACATTTTCCTTATCACTCTGCCAAGGTAATGAGGTGGAGCAGTTCTTCTGTGAAATCCCCCAGCTCCTCAGGCTCTCCTGCTCTAATTCCTACCTCAGGGAAGTTGGAGTCCTTGTGATTGCTTTTTGTGTACACTCTGGGTGTTTCATTTTCATTGTGTTGTCCTACGTGCAGATCTTCAGAGCAGTGCTGAGGATCCCCTCTGAGCAGGGCCAGCACAAAGCCTTTTCCATGTGCCTCCCGCACCTGATTGTGGTCTCCCTGTTCATCAGCACAGGCATCTTTGCCTACCTAAAGCCTCCCTCCTTCTCCTCCCCAGCCGTGGATCTGGTGCTGGCTGTTCTGTATGCGGTGGTGACTCCAACAGAGAACCCCCTCATCTACAGCCTGAGGAACAGGGAGCTCAAGGATGCCCTGAGGAAAGTAATTTCATGGACATTATTTCGAAATGGTAATATTGGTGTTGCTCTCCACGTGTGAATCCCACTGTATCCTGTACCAGGACTGAGCAATATTTCTTTATGTTTATTAGATTTACTATTACTAGTATTTGTTAACATGCTGCTACACAAATGGTTGGATTTGTTCCTCCTTGAATTAGACTACTTTGTCTCATATGGTTTCCAAATAAATTGGTTTCTAAGTCTGCATCAGAGCTGGCCCCCTCACTCTGTCATTAAAAGCAGAAAGTTCCACCCAGTGCAGTGCCTGAAGGCTTCTCTTTAGAGGAAGCTGCTTTTAAGAATAGGCTCAAGGAATTTTACCCCAAAGGCCTTGCTTCACAGGGTTCTCCATGTGTTAAGGAGAAAATAGCTCAGAAATGTGTCATGAGCTCTGCATTTAGGACTCGCTCATTGGTGACCAGTGACTGTGGAAGGGATGAACCTTTCTGGAAAGGTGAAGAAGCAGCTCATGAGAGATGTTGTCTCTAAGCCTGTGGAGGAAAGGATGGGCATCAGCAGTGGTCAGCATGAATTAACCGAGGGAAAATCAAGCTGAATCAGTCTGAGAGTCTTCTAGGATGGAAGAACTAGCTGGATAGATGAGGGGAAATTGGTGCATGCTGTCTGCCTTGACTTCAGGAAAGTCTTGAACACTGTCTCCCATCATGGGCAAGGTCAAGAAGTGTGCATTTAGATGAGTGGACAGCAGCTGAATGGCAGAGCTCCATGGGTTGTGATCGGTGGTGCAGAGTCTAGCTGGAGGCCTGTAGCTCTTGGTGTTCCCCAGATGTCAATATTGGGTTCAGTCTTGTCCAGCTACTTGATTGATCACCTGGATGAAGGGGATGAGTGCACACTTAGCAAGTGTCCTTATGGTCCCAAGCTGGGAGCAGTGTCTGATACCCCACACCTCCGTGCAGCCATTCCGAGGGAAATGAACAGGCTGGAGAGTTGGGCCTCATGAAATTCAGGGTCCTACACCTAGGGAAGAATTACTGAATGCACTGGTACAGACTGGGGTTGACCTGCTGGAGGGCAGCTCTGCAGAGAAGGACCTGTGCCTCATCCTTATAGTGACTGGTACTCGTGTAGGATGAAAAGGCATCCAGGGTCAACTGAGATGTCCAAGGAAATCCATAGTGCCCTGGCACAGTTGTGGTGACCATGGACAAATGTTAGAAACAGGCAGGACCAGATGCAGCTCTGCAGAGAGGGACCTGGGTGTCATGTTGGATGACAAGTTGACCATGAGGCAGCAGTGTGCCCTCGTGGCCGAGAAGGCCAATGGGAGCCTGGGGTGCATTAAGAAGAGCGTCTCCAGCAGGTCGAGGGAGGGGATCCTGCCCCTCTACTCAGCCCTGGTGAGGCCACATCTGGAGTATTGTGTCCAGTTCTGGACCCCACAGGACAAGAGGGATGTGGAGCTGCTGCAGAGAGTCCAGAGCAGGGCCACAAGGATGATCAGGGGCCTGGAACATCTGCCCTATGAGGAGAGACTGAGGGAGCTGGACCTGTTCAGCCTGGAGAAGAGAAGGCTGAGAGGGGACCTGAGCAGTATCTAGAAGTACCTCAAGGGAGGCAATGAGGAGGACGGTGCTGGCCTCTTTTCAGTGGTGGCCACCAACAGAACTAGAGGTAATAGCCACAAACTGAAACACCAAAAGATCCACATGAACTTAAGGAAAAATTTTTTAACAGTGAGGGTGATGGAGCACTGGAACAGGCTGCCCAGAGAGGCTGTGGAGTCTCCTTCTCTGGAGATCTTCAAAACCCACTTGGATGCAGTCCTGTGCCACGTGCTCTAGGTGACCCTGTGTGTGCAGGGTGGTTGGACTAGATGACCTCTAGAGGTGCCTTCCAATCTTAAGTATTCTATGATTCTATGATTCTATGACTCTGAGTAGGGGTGTCCTTTCCTCCATGCTTTGCCCCGGTCTCCTGCTGCGTCAGTGTGTGGGCGGGGGGTGTTCAAGGCCAAGGGCAGCACACCTTGTGTCCCTGGGGGAAAGCAGGCAAGGAGACCCTGTGGCCATGAGCAAGAAGTTTCCTCTCCCAATCTTCAATATCAGAGACACCAGCCATAGCACAGGTGACATAGACCTAGTTCTTTTGGAGGCTTTTGGCCATGGCAATGAACCTTGGCCATCTCCCCCTTGGGCTCTGCTACACTTTGCTATTTCTGTGCCTGTTTGCCTGCAGCCTGTAGACATCCAAACTGCTTCCCACCTTGCTCTCTGGGCAGCCTGTTCCAGTGCTCTGTCACCCTCACTGTTAAGAAATTTTTCCTTAAGTTCCTATGGAATTTTTGGTGCTTCAGTTTCCGGCCATTTCCTCTAGTCCTATCAGTGGCCACCACTGAAAAGAGACCAGCACCGTCCTCTGCACTCCCTCCCTTGAGGTATTTATATACACTGATTAGATCCCCTCTCAGCCTTCTCTTCTCCAGGCTGAACAGGCCCAACTCCCTCAGCCTCTCCTCATAGGGCAGATGTTCCAGGCCCCTGATCATCCTTGTAGCCCTGCGCTGGACTCTCTCCAGCAGCTCCACATCCCTCTTGTACTGTGGAGCCCAGAACTGGACACAGTACTCCAGATGCGGCCTCACTAGGGCTGAGTAGAGGGGCAGGATCACCTCCCTCGACCTGCTGGAGATGCTCTTCTTAATGCAGCCCAGGATTCCATTGGCCTTCTTGGTCACAAGAGCACACTGCTGCCTCATGGTCAACTAATCATCCACCATGACACCCAGGTCTTTCTCTGCAGAGCTGCTCTCCAGAAGGTCGGTCCACAGCCTGTACTGGTGTCTGGGGTTATTCCTCCCCAGGTGCAGAACCTTGCACTTGGCCTTGTTGAATTGCATGAGGTTTTTCACCGCCCAGTTGTCCAGTCTGTCCAGGTCCCTCTGGATGGCAGCGCAGCCCTCTGGGGTATCGGCTACTCCTCCCAGTTTCGTGTCATCAGCAAACTTCCTGAGGGAGCACTCTGAGCCTTCATCCAGGTCATTGATGAATAAATTGAACAGGACTGGACCAAGGACTGACCCCTGGGGGACCCCGCTAGCTACAGGCCTCTAACTAGACTCTGCACCGCTGATCACCACTCTCTGAGCTCTGCCATCCAGCCAGTTCCTAATCCACTTCACTGTGCACTCATCTATCCCACACTTCCGGAGCTTGCCCAGGAGGATGTTGTGAGGGACGGCGTCAAAAGCCTTGGTGAAGTCGAGATAGACGACATCCACCACTCTCCCCTCGTCTATCCAGCCGGTCATTTCATCATAGAAGGCTATCAGGTTAGTCAGGCAAGATTTCCCCTTGGTGAATCCATGCTGACTACTCTTGAGCACCTTCTTGTCCTCCATGTGCCTGGAGACAACGGCCAGTATGAGCCGTTCCATCACTTTCCTGGGGACGGAGGTGAGGCTCACTGGCATGTAGTTCCTGGGTCCTCCTTCTTGCCTTTTTTGAAGACTGGGGTGACACTGGCCTTCTTCCAGTCTTCCGGCACCTCCCCTGTTCTCCAGGATCTTTCAAAGATGATGGAGAGCGGCTTAGCTATGGCATCTGCCAGCTCACGCAGCACTCTGGGGTGCATCCCATCAGGGCCCATGGATTTGTGGGTATCAAGGTTCCTTAGGTGCTCTCTGGCCCAATCTTCTTCTACCCAGGGCAAGTCTTCCTCTACACCAGCTTCTTCTCTTGTACCTAGGGCCTGGGGCTCTAATGGGCTGCCCTTGGTAAACACCGAAGCAAAGAAGGCATTGAGCAAATCTGCTTTTTCTGTGTTATTTGTAACCAGGGTGCCCATCCCGTCCGCCAGCGGACCCACGTTTTCCCTGATTTTCCTTTTGCTGTTAATGTATTTGAAGATTTTTTTTTTGTTATTTTTAACGTCCTTGCCAGATTGCCTTCCAGCAGTGCCTTAGCTTTCCTTGTGGCACCAAGTCTGGACTCCTGTGCTTGGCCAATGTACTTGAAAAACACATGAAGTGTTAACCTGGCATCAGAGCAACCTGCACTTCGTCTTTGCTTATCTGCAATCAGGGACTCCCACTTTCTGCTCTACTCAGCCCCTGGGGAGACTTTGCTGCTAATGGTCCTCAAGAGGACCAATTAACTCTCCAAGAAAGTTGGCCATTTGCTTCTGACTGTAACTGCTGGAGAGATTTCCTCAATCTCCCCCAGGTTCTCAACCTCCTGGAGGTTCATAGACTCAGCACCAAATACTCCCAGGACTCATTAAAATGAATATATATATATATATCTAAGGATATGTCATATTTTTCTTCAATCTTCAATTCTTGGGTGGCTAATTGGAAAGCAATGTATTGAAATGAGCCAGATTTCAATGAGCACCTGAAAAAGAAGGATGGCTGCTTTTCAGCTTTCTTTTTCATTCTGTTTTCAGAAGAAAACCGACCATATTCTCCCATTCCTACAGTGTCTCCCAATGAAGTATGCACATGTGGGAAAAGCAGTGTTTTTGAGAGGAGACCTGTATGGACAACCTTCCTGTTCACATCCCCAACCCTGACATTTCTCTCCTCAGCCACTGGGGACTTGGATAGCTCTGGTTCAAATCTAGTCTTTTTCTGCTCCAGGCTGGAGCTGAATGTTACAGCTGTTGCAGTTCATCCGGTGTCCTATGAGATAGAAAAACTAATCACCTGTATGACAAGCATAAGCTTCATCCTCTGTCCTAAGAAACGGAATGCAATCCTGATCACTATGTTGAGTCCAAATTGCCTCCAGGGAGGTTCCCAGTCTACAAGGAATAACCTTCCTTGAGATGTTTTAGACAGATAGATAGAACAGCCTGCATAGAAACACTCTAAAACAGCTAGCTGAAGAAGTAACTGCACTCCTGAAAGGCAAGGCAAGATTGAAATTCTCCACTTGCTCAAAGGAGCAACTGGAGAGGTATCTGAATAATAAAGAGAAATCACAGAATCATAGAATGATTATAGTTGGAAAACACCTTCAAGATCATTGAGTCCAATCGTAAAACCTTCAACACCATATCTGTTAAACCATGTCTCTAAGTGCCTCATCTACACATTTCTTAAATACTGCCCCACCACTTCTTCAGGCAGCCTGTTCCAATGCTTGATTACTTTTTCTGTGTAGAATTTTCTCCTAAAATCTATACTGAACCTCCCCTGGCACAACTTGAGGCCTTCTCCTCTTGTCCTATTTTCATATATGGGGGAGGAGTTCAATCCTGCCTCACTACAACCTCCTTTAAGGCAGTTGTAAAGAGCGAGGTCATCCCTGACCTTCCTCTTCTCCACACTAAATAACTCCAACTCCCTCAGCCACACCTCATAAGGTCTGTGCTCCAGTCCCTTTACCAGCTTTGTTCCTCCTCTTTGGAGTCACTCCAGCACCTCCATGTCTTCCTCGTAGTGAGGGGCCCCAAATAGAACACGGGATTCAAGGTGTGGCCTCATTAATGCTGAGTACAGGGGGATGATCGCTTCCCTGGTCCTGCTGGCTACACTGTTTCTGATACAAGTCAGGATGCCTTTGGCCTTCTTGACCATCTGGGCACACTGTTGGCTCATGGTCAGATGGCTGTCGATCAACACCTGCAGATCCTTTCCTGCCACGCAGCTCTCCAGCCACTCAGCCTCAAGCCTGTAGCTGCATGGGGTTCTTGTGAGTGAGGTGCAGGATCCAGCACTTGGCCTTGTTGAAACCCATACAGTTGGCCTCAGCCTATCGATCCAGACTGTCCAGATCCTCCCCTAGAGCCTTCCTGCCCTCAAGTTGATCAAATGTTCCTTTGAGCTTGGTGTTGTCTGCAAACTTGCTGAAGGTGCACTCAATCCCCTTATCCCTTATTCAGATCATTGACAAAGATATTAAAGAGGACTCAACCCAACACTGACCCTGGGGGAACACCGCTCGTGATGAGCCACCAGCTGGATTTAACCATTCACCACCACTCTCTGGGCCTGGCCATCTTCTCCGTTTTATTCCCAGCAAAGAGTACACCTTTCTAAGCCCTGAGCTGCCAGCTTCTCCAGGACAATGTAGTGGAAGACTGTGTCAAGAACCTTCCTAAAGTGTACTGAGACCATGTCCACAGCCTTTCCCTCATCCATTAGGCAGGTCACCTGGTCTGAGGAGATCAAGCTGGTCAGGCAGGACCTGCTTTTCATGAACCCATATTGCTCCAGCCTGATTCCCTGCTTATCAAGGACATGCTGTATGATCGCCCTCAATATGATCTGCTCCATAACTTTCCCCAATACTGAGGTCACGCTGACAGGCCTGTAGTTTCCCTGGATCCTCCATCTTGCCAACATTGGCAAGTCTCTAGCCATCTGGGACCTCCCCTGTTGGCCAGGACTGCTGATAGATGATGGAGAGTGGCTTGACGAGCACTTCCGCCAGCTCCCTCAGAACCTTTGGGTGGATGCCATCTGGACCCATAGATGGACATGTGAGTGTCCAAGTGGAGTACCAGGTCATTGATTGTTTCCTCCTGATTTATGGGGGAGTTGTTCTGCTCTACACAGGTGTCTTCTAGCTCAGGAGGCAAGCACCTTGAGGAGAACTGATCTTGTTGTTAAAGACTGAGACAAACTAGGCATTAAGTTCCTCAGACTTGGCCTCGTCCTTTGGGATCCCCATCCTCATCCCTATTCAATGCAATTGTCAGGGATTGCAGCTGGTCTCTGCTCTTAGCAGAGAATGTTAACCTTGAAAAGATTAGAGTGTATCTATGAGATAGGGAGTTCACACGGAGACAGGAGAAAGTTATTAACAAGTTTTAAGGAGGTTTTGGCCATGGAGCAGAAACTGGCCAAGCTAAGAATCATCCAATCATAACTCTGTCACTAGCTACTGACCTTTGTAGTCCTCACCAATAAGCAGCAGCCACGACGAGGAAACCTCGGTATAAATAATGTACCTAGAAAACAATAAAGCGTAGTTTGCGTTGCATCTACCCCAGTTATTTGTGCTTTTGGCTGCCACGACTGAGACATGCAATAAAGGATGGAGATTCTTCTTGGCCCTTCTCTTCTTATTAATGTATTTGTAGAAACATTTTTGTTGTCTTTTACAGTGACGGCCAGATTGAGTTCTATCTGAGCTTTCACCTTTCTGATTTCCTCCCTAGATACTCTAGTGATGCCCTTGTACTCTTCCAAGTTGTCTGCCTCTTCTTCCAAAGGTGGTAAACTCTGTTTTTTTTTTGTTTCTTGGAGTCTCTGTGACAGCTGCCTATTCAGCCAAGCTGGTCTTCTTCCCCTCCGACTCATCTTACAGCACACAGGGATGGCCCGTTCCTGCATCTTTAACATTTCCTTTTTGAGAAAAGTCCAGCTTTCTTGGACCCCTTTGCTCTTCAGGACCATCCCTGCCGCTGCTGGTGGCCCCTCAGCAGCGACCTCAGTGCCAGCACCCGCCGTGAGCCTCCTGCTGGCCCAGCAGCTCCTCGGGCAGGGGGACCTCGCTCGCGCACAGCCCAGCGTGGGCTGCTGCCGCCGCGGGCTGCAGGGACACCAGGTTCCTCGGCAGAGCCGCCCCGGCCAGGAAGGGGCTGCTGACGTCACAACCGGCTGCACGGCCTGGCCTATCAGGGGCTGCGGCAGCAGTGACGTCACCAGCCGACGCCCACGCGTCAGCACAGAGCCAGCCCTGCAGAGAGCAGGGGCCTCCCGGCAGCGTCCCCGCAATGGCCTCCGTGTCCCTGCCCGCTGCTGAGACACCCCTGGCCTCACAGGCAGCGCCTGCTGCTGCCCCGGCAGCTCCGCGCACACAAGGGACCTCCCCGCGTGTCTGCACCAGACCCCGCTGCCGGCCGCGCTGCTGCTGGGACAGGGGCAGCTCCAGAGTCCAAGTGACCTCCCAGTCAGCAGCAGTGCCATGCGCCTTCCACCGGCCTACTAGGTGCTTGCAAGCATTCACTTGACCATGCTGACTTTCTGGCAGAGCTCTTGTGGACCAACAAAGCAGATGGGCTGCAAACCGTTCCTGTCCCTGCAGCTGCTCCGATGCAGGAGAGCTGCCACATGGTGACCTGCATTTTCATCCCCACAAAGGTGCCTTTTGTCTTGGAGGGCTACTCTGACTCACACACGCCCTCATCAAGCCTGACTACCACAGGCAGACTGCTGTCAGAACATCCCCTGAGGGCAAAAGTTGCTGCTAAGCAGAACATGCCCTGAAGATCACAAGGGTGCAAAGCAGCTCTGCAGAGAAGGACCTTGGAATCCTGATGGATTACAGACTGACCAAGAGCCAGCAATGTGACCTTTGGCCAAAACGGCCTATGGGACCCTGGCCTGCATTAGGAAGAGCTTTTCCAGCAGGTTGAGGAAGGTCATCCTGCCTCTCTACTCAGCCTTGGTGAAGCCACAAGTGGAATATGGTCTGCAGTTCTGGGCTCCCCAGTACAAGAGGGACAAGGAGCTACTGGAGAGAGTCCAGTGTGCGGCCACAAAGTTGATCAAGGGACTGAAGCATCTCAGCCATGAGGACAGGCTGAGAGAGCTGGGCCAGCTTAGTCTGGAGAAGAAAAGGCTGAGAGGGGATCTTATCAACATGTACAAATACCTGAAGGGAAGGTGTCAAGAAGAGAAGGGAAAGGGGGGAATAGACTCTTTTCAGTGGTGCCCAGCAATAGAATAAGTGACAATGGACACAAAGTGAAGCACAGGAAGTTCTGCCTGAATTTGAGGAAAAACGTTTTGACTGTGAGGGTGACAGAGCACTGGCATGGGCTGTCCAGAAACCTTGTGGAATCTCCTTCTGTGGAGATATTCCAAACCTGCCTGGGCACGATCCTCTGCAATGTGCTGTAGGTGGCACTGTTTGATTGCGGGAGTTGGAGGGTGGACTAGATCACCTGCAAAGGTCCATTCCAACCTGAACCATTCTGTAATTCTGTAAAATGCCTGCAGCGAAATATATTAACCTTTTGAGTAGTAGGGATCTGCCTGTCCCTCAGCTTGAGAGTGAGTGGTGCTCTAGTAGGAGTAGAAGGCATGCAGGCCATTTGAGAGGGCCAGGGAAATTCCCGGTCTGGCATGCAGCTGAAGCTCCAGAAGGATGCGGGTTATCACACTTCCTCCACCAGAGCAAGCACACTACATGCCTTGAGCCACCCCTGTCTCTTCCAATGTCACCAGATGCTTTTGTGTGAACAAGTGAATCCATATCCAGTGATTCCCTTAAGAACGTAGACAAGGGGCTCTCAAGTAGATGTCTGTGTTGTGCACACTTAGCTTGGCAAGGGGAATGCCACCTTCTATGTATTTCTGCAGTTCATGGAATTTAGTTGAACCTCCTCCAAGCCAGGGTCTTCTAAATAGGCATCGTGGTGCCTCGAACAAGTCTTCTGAATCCACACCTGCATCATGGGCCAATGAGCTCCCTTCTTATCGCTGTCTGGATGTCCTGCCTATTTAAGAGATTTGAATTGGGGCTTTCAGAGTGGGATATTTCCAACTTTCATAGTCATCCTGTGATGAAAGAGCTTGCAATGTTGAAATCAGTCTCCCTGTGCTCTTTACCGAAGCAAAATAGCTGATTACTTCAGGGACATTTTCCCCGGAGGAGGGAGCACAAGGGACGGAAAAATTGGTGAGTTCAGCTGTTCCTCTGCTCCTGAGCAGGGCCAGGCTCCTGGGATGGAGGCAGATCGTGGCAACCAGGCATCACTGCCCAGAGACAGCATGTGCAGGAGCAGCTCCTATGCCAAGAGCAGCAGGGCTGCGGTCACTGCCTGCTGCTGCAGACAGGAGCGAAGTCAGAGGAGTGAAAGGCAGCGTGGAGTGGGAGGACAGAGGAGAGCTTGTTGTGGGAGAAGTCTTCACAACCTCTTGACACAGTAAGTCTCTGGCTGCAGGGCAATTCTGCAGAGTTTCTGGAGGGGTCTTCAGCACGCAGTCCATGCCCTTACTGAAAGTGTTCTTAGCATTTCTCTCCTGGCTTCTCTAGTGCAGAGCAGGGATTCCCTGCCGCAGCATCACAGGGACAGGGCATCCTGCTCCCTCCTCCCAGGGAAGCTGCAGGGATGTGAAGCTGGGTGTGCACACCAATCTGTGCAGGGCTGTACTTGAGAGCAGTGTCGTTGCACCCCAGGGTGCCGTGTGCCCAGGGCAGTGATTCAGCCGACTAGGAGGTCAGCACTCAGCCTGACAGGGCGCTGCAGGGAGAAGCTCTGCATGAGAGGAGAGATCCCACCTGGGCAGGTTCATTCTCCAGCTCAGAGGCTGCTGCGTGGGGTCAGGGCTGCTCACAGCTCAGCCTCACCCACACAACATATCTGGAAGGGGCTTTTCAAGAGGACACTCCTGGCGAGCTTCTATGAAAGGGAAGGCAATCTCCAGAGGGCCAGATTTTGTTTTCTATCTTTGGAAAGTCATCAATCAAAGGGGAAGTTTTAGGTTTAAATGTCTGAAGGAGAGTTCTGCAAGTTCTGCTCCGAGGGATCAATAGGTCTGCAAGGATCCCTGAACATTCCTTCCTGAACATGCCTTTTCACCTGTGGGCAGCAGCAATATCCCCTTTTCAGCTCCCATCATTCTCATTGTGCTTAGTCTCACTCCGCTCTCGAGGGGAAGGGCTCTAGGGCATCTTTCACCTCTTCTGCAGTCAGATTTCCAGAACAGCAGAGCTGCCTCTCTCCTGCCACATGTCTGTTTCTCACTGCAAGGCACAGGGGCTGAGAACCGCTGTCCTGGGAGGACACACTGTCTAGGAGGTGCAACCTGGGGATGGTGCTGCTCTGTCCCGCTGTCCTCCCTTGGCAGCAGAGTCACAGTGTCTCTCCTCATTTCTCTATCTCTCCTTTCTGCCCTTGTTCTTGCACTCAGCTGGGGCTTCACAGGCAAATACAGACAGCCACCCTGAGTGCCATGGAGGTGTTTGATTAGGGGTGAGGTGTCCAGGGCCTGTTCTCATCCCAGGGTGCTGGGCGATGTGGCTGGAGGGACTGAGGAAAGTGTTGGCTTTTTGGTGTGATTATGCAAGTCAGGAGCAGTGTCCTGTTCTCTCCATCATGTCTCCATCTCGGGCTAAGAGGGAGAGCAGAGTTAGATCAGTGATTTGAAACCAGCAGATAGCAGATGGACTTAACAGCACACCTCGCTCTGCACTAAGCAGCAGAGAGCCCGTTTCCCTCTCTGCTCTGTTTAATGTTCATGCTTGCAGCAATAAAAGCATATGTGCCTCTAAAGAACCCACACCAGATGTAATGGCAGAATTGAAAATTACCAAACAAAATAACTGTAAAAAAAATCAATGCTAAGCCTCTCTTCTTCAGCAGAACAACGTTAGAATTATATGCAGGGATACTAAGGGATCTTTCCTGTTAAAGGTGGATGTCCTCTCACACCCATTGTGACATACCATGGGCTTAGAGTGGGACAGGCCCCTGTTCCTCACAGAAGAGTCAGCAGTAGCTGAGGCTCAGGAGCTGAAAAAGGTCATTCCGAGAAGGACAAAACAATTTTCTCTTCACTGCTAGGGGCTGGTGGTTGGGGGCAGGTGAAGCATTTCTATAAAGCTTTCTCGGAGAAAATTCTTCTAAGTTGTCACTGTCTTTTTTTCTTTGGACAGTTTTCCTGTACCCCATGGAGCAGATATCCAATAGCAGCTCCCTCAAAGAGTTCCTCCTGCTGCTGTCCTCAGACAGGCGGGAGCTGCAGCTCTTGCACTTCTCACTCTTCCTGGACATCTACCTGGCTGCCCTCCTGGCCAACGGCCTCATCATCACAGCCGTAGCCTGCGACCACCACCTCCACACCCCCATGTACTTCTTCCTCCTCAACCTCTCCCTCCTCAACCTTGGCTCCATCTCCACCACTGTCCCCAAATCCATGGCCAATTCCCTGATGGACATCAGGGCCATTTCCTATGTGGGATGTGTTGGGCAGGTCTTAAGTTGTACTGTTTTCATATCAGCTGAGTATTCTCTTCTCACAGTCATGGCCTATGACCGCTCCGTTGCCATCTGCAGACCCCTGCACTATGGGACCCTCCTGGACAGCAGAGCCTGTGTGAAAATGACAGCAGCTGCCTGGGCCAGTGGCTTTCTCCATGCTCTCCTGCACACAGGGAACACATTTTCCCTACCCCTCTGCCAAGGCAATGTGGTGGAGCAGTTCTTCTGTGAGATCCCCCAGATCCTCAAGCTCTCCTGCTCAGACTCCTACCTCAGAGAAGTTGGGTTTCTTGGTGTAAGTGCCTTTCTATGCATGGGATGTTTCATTTTCATTGTGGTATCCTACGTTCAGATCTTCACAGTTGTGCTGAGGATCCCCTCTGAGCAGGGCCGGCACAAAGCCTTTTCCATGTGCCTCCCGCACCTGGCCGTGATCAACCTGTTTCTCAGCACTTCATTTTTTGCCTACCTGAAGCCCCCCTCCATCTCCTCCTCAGCTCTGGATCTGGTGGTGGCTCTTCTATATGCGGTGGTGCCTCCAACTCTGAACCCCCTCATCTACAGCCTGAGGAACAAGGAGCTCAAGGACGCAGTGAGGAAACTTGTTACAAGGGTCCAGTGTCAGCAACAATAACCGCCTCTTGTGCAAACACTCCCCAGTTATAGGCTGTCTGGCATCAAGGCTTTATACTTTTCCTTCCTCCCTCCCTCCCTCCCTCCCTCCCTCCCTCCCTTCCTTCCTTCCTTCCTTCCTTCCTTCCTTCCTTCCTTCCTTCCTTCCTTCCTTCCTTCCTTCCTTCCTCCCTTTCTTCCTTCCTTCGCTTTTCTCTCTTCTACTCTTTCTCCTTTTCTCTCTTTCTCTTTTTTTTTCTTCTGATGCATTCACATAAAAAATAAATAAGTGAATATTTGTATCTTCTCCAGAGACAGTGTGCAGCAGGAAGCAGCTCTCCCTTCACAGCAGCTGAGGGGACATACACCTGGAGCTCTGCTGGTCAGAGCTCCCCCAGGTGTCATGTCCCTCAGTGCAGTGAGGAGAGTTTCCCTGTGCAATGTCTCTTCCTGCTCTGGCACCAAGGGAGCTCCAGGGCACAGAGTTTGGCTCAGACGAGTACAGATGGGGTGAGACCATGGGTCCCCTGTCCATTGGGAGAGCTCAGCTGCTCCAGGCACAGTCAGCATGTCATCTCACAACCCTCTCCTGCAAGGGTGTCAGCCATGTGTCACCGTGGGCTCATCCTTTCCCTCTACAGAGCTCCAACTTGTGGGAGAGGGGGAACATTGGAGAGGAGGGGACTCAGGCAGCCGTTTGTGAGGACAGACCCCGTACTTGACAGCATCATCCCCACAGTGACAGCAGCCTTTCTGTGGGGGTGGCAGCTTTCCTGGAGACACCTCCCAGCAGAGCAACAGGACTCTTTTTTTAAGAGTCGCTCTCTTCATTTCCATGCTGTCCTTCCATGTTCTATTCTGTGGATATGGTCCAGCATCTCCCATACCCTGAGGGTCACAGGGTTGTGTTTCCATGTGCATGTGTCCTAGAACAACAGGCAGGACGAGTCCTTGGGCTCCCTTACACCACAGCTGGACTCCAAAATAACATTTCCATAATAAAGGGGGATCTGCCCTGTCATCAGCTTAAATCTGGCCCTCCTTCAGAAACTGAAGTCAAAAAATATGCCCAAGGGTGTGCAACCCCAAAAGGGCCTGCTCTTCTGCTTGTGAACTCCAGGAGATCCAAGTGATGAGCTCAGTGTTCCCGGGTGCTCTGTTAGCCGGAATCCAGGGTTCATCGCTCAGTGACCAGTGGACATGGGCAATGGGCTCTGCATTGCCTGTGCCAGGCTGCCCCACATGTGACCGTGTTAGTGAGAGATGCTTCTGGAGGGGCATCCAAACCCCCAGGGGAGCTCCAGGGGCAGCGCGTGCAGCTTTACTGAGCCAGGGGGATTCACAGTGCAGTGACCAGAAGGGAGAGCACTAAATCCAGGTGCACACAGGGAAAGGAGAGCTCTGCAATCCCGAAACAGAGACCCGGGAGGCCCAGGGAAGGGGCACTGGAGGGTACTGTCCATCAGCACACACCTGAGCCAGCAGAATCAGCAGTGCTGATCCCTGTCCAGCTGGCTCTGCTTCACACACTGGCCAGCGTGGCCCTTAGCCCCACATCAGGGCTGCTCCACGTGGGAGCTGGGAGCTGAGAGTGCTGGCAGGGCAGGCAGGGGAGGTACCCCCTGAGAAGAGGTGACATCCCACGGTGCCAGTACAAGAGGAGCAGAGCAGCTTTGGGGATGTTAACGGGCGTCAGGCACAGTCTAGTGATGGCCACACAGGACCAGAAGCCACCAAGCAGTGCAGGTTTGTGGGGGACATGGACTGGAGACCTCCAGAGGTCGCTCCTCACCACAACTGCTCTGCAACTCAATGACTTCTTTTGCCTCATCCCCTGATCCAGAAGCATTGGAAGTTCATTCTGCATGAAGATCCTGGTGCTCCTATCTTCGAGCTGGCATCCCCGAAGCCTGGAGACCGGTCCCCACAAAGACATCTCCTGCCCAGAGCCAAAGTTGTGCAGCTGAGGGCAACGGTCTTTGCCCCAATTCCCCTGCTCTCCTCCTGCTTCCACCACCACAAATGCTGTGCCCATGTCAAACCCTTCAGGCTCCAGACTGCCCCGGGGCCTGAGGCAGCTCCAGCTCCTCCAGGGCTGCGCTGCAGCCGTTCAGGATTGGGCTAAGGTGCATCTGGCACCACAAGGGTGGGTAGGAGAGGGCAACCCTCTCTGCCATGCTGGGGCTGGTGCTGGGCACAGCTTTTCCCTGGGAGCTCCCTGCAGAGTCGCTCCAGGGGATTCTCCACCTCTGCTCTGGCAGCAGCACCAGTGCTCAGGGTGCCGGTGTGGGAGTGCACAGAGGACAGGAGGGGATGGGCTGCTCCAGGGGAGCGTTGAGACCTGCTCTGTGCATGCAGGAATGAAGAGAGGAAATGCAGAGCTCGGCTGGAGCTGGAAAGAGAGAGGGGAGGGGAGGGCAACACAGAGGCCTCCTGCCAGCACATCCAGAGCACAAGGAAGGAGGGAGGGAAATGGGGGCTGCTGCTCAGCGGGGTCAGGTCTGGGGCAGCCGAGGAGCAGGTCCCTGCCCACCCCAGGCTGTGCCCCACACAGGGCTCCGCACGCAGCTGGGCTGCAGGACCTGCTGGGCTCTGCTGCACAAGAGAGGTCGTGTAAGCCTGGCCTGTTCCTCTCCCTTGGGATATGGGGACCTGCAGAAGGATGGAGCTGGCCAGGGACCGCCCCACAGCTGGATGGGAACTCAGGTGTATGACAGTACAAATGGGATTCCCATTAACCTGTCTTTACAAAGTTCTCGTTGCCACCACACTGAGCATCCCCAGCTGCCAGAAAGGAATACGATGAAAACAGCTCCAGACCCCTTTTTTATTTCTTTGCTACATTTTGTTTTTTATACCCTGCGTTGAGCTGAGCCTTGTCCACACTCCCCCTACCCAACTCATGCTGGTCTGTCTCACTCAGGGAGACATTCGCTCTCTTTTGATTAACATGGTCAAAGGCATTTGCACAACCACTTGATCCGCTCAGCTGCAAGATGGTCAATTGCTTCACTCAAGTCTTGCAGCTTATCTAAAACAAGGGCCACCCTGCCGTCCCACCCTTCTGCTTTCCTTGCAAGAACTGTGGTCCATCAAACGCTATGTTCTTCCCACAACCTCCTTCCATTGCAGGAATTTATTGGTCAGTTGTGAAGGAAATTTATATTATACTCTAGTTATGCAGGAAACAACATGCAAGCCTGTGTGCCCTGTGAGCAGAACATCTCAGCTGACCTTCCACAGCCCCGCTCTTCTAATAAAACTGAAGTGCTGCAAAGAAAGCTGGCTAATCCAGCCAGAGGTACAAAGGGTTACACTAGAAGTGCAAAATCAGCCCCAATGGCCCATTTCAGGTCTGCACAGAACTAACTCACACTATAACATGGCAAAGGGATTGGCGGAACTAAGAGTTGTGGATGGATCTGATTCATCATGTAAAATAATGTATATGTAAAAATTTAGCCCTGCTTAAAAGTTAGACAGAAAAATGTTCAGGATCCTTCTGGTGCTCCTAGCCAAGAGGCACCTTCTTCCTAGTAATCATATGCAGCAACTAAGAAATATCATTTCTTCTGCTTAAAAAGGGCTCTGGTGCCTAAAGAAGGAAACTTCTGCCCTGTCCCATATTGTCCTTCATCTGACTTGGACCAAAAGAGCAACCCCCAGGAGAAATCTGTACTGAGGCTCAACAAAGCATCTTGTCCTATGGCCATGCTTTGCACTGTTTCATCCCACATGCCTTGGATCCTGGCTTTGAAAAATGCCTAGCCTGAAGGTAGCCCTGAAGTCCTGGTTTCCTCACCAAACACCAAACCTCTAAACAACCCCAAAGTCGTGCCTTCTTGCACAGCTCTGCCCAGTGCAGAGGCCTCTTAGTGCAGGGGAGTAGAGGGGACTTCTCCAGTGCCCCACTGGAAATACTTCACATCCTTTGGTACTATCTGGAGACATTCCTGAAGGATTTATCAGCAAGTCCTGGATAACAACAGGGGTGAGTGGAGGGTACTGCTTTCCAGGATTGTTGTCTGCCTCGCTGGGCCATCTCCATGGCAGTGGCCTACAGAGCCCCTGATGACACGAGCTGTCCCCCTCCTTTGAACATCCTCTCTTAAGGTATTTATAAGCACTGATAAGATCCCCTCTCCAACGAGGACACCATTGGCCTTCTCCGCCACAGGCCTTCATTGCTGGCTCATGGACAACTACTTGGCCACCAGGATGCACAGGTCCTTTTTTGCGCAGCTGCTCTCCAGCAGATCAACCCCCACCTGTCCTGGTGCAGGGAGTTATTTCTCCCCATGTGCTGGTCTTGACTGTGTTGAACTTCATGAGGTTCATCTACCCCCAACTCTCCAGCCTGTCCAGGTCCCCCTGAACAGCTGCACAGCCCTCCAAAGCACCACCGCTCCTCCCAGGTTTATATCCTCAGCAAACCTGCTGCACTCTGTCCCTTCATGCAGGTCACAAATGAATAAACTGAACAGGACTGGACCTCTGGGGGACACTGCTAGCTACAGGCCTCCAACAAGGCTCTGCGCCACTGAATCACAACCCTAAAACATAGAACCAGCTGCCCAGATGGAGGTGACCTCACAGGTACAAACCCACCACATCCCTGCTGCTGCCTGTGGCCTTCAGAGACAGCAGCTTCCTTAAACCCCTTCCCCACACAGGAACCACTGCTGCCCTCTCAGCTCCTCTCACCACAGAGACCCCCCACCCACCGCCCACGCCTGCCTGCCTGCTGCCGGCCAATCAGGCACTCACAAAGACATGACGTCACAGCACCGTCCCGCCCAGCTCTCTGGCCCTGCCCTCCAGGGCAGCAATGGCCTCCCCAGCCCTTCCCCGCCAGGAGCCCAGCCCAGGCTCAGCAGCTGCTCCGCGGAGATGATCTCAGCAGCGCAGAGCCCCGCAGGGCCCGGCTGCTGCCCAATGAGGCGCTGCGGGAGCGGTGACCTCACAGTCACCAGGCAGAGCCAGCCCTGCTGCTGCCCAATCAGCTCTGCCCACAGCGGGGACCTCCCAAGCAGCAGCCACGCCCTCTCCCTGCAGCTGGCCTATCAGGGGCTGCGGCAGCAGTGACCTCCTCGTGCACAGTGCAGCCATTGGCTGTGAGGCCCCGCGGGGCTCCTGGCTGTGCTGGGGTCTGTGTGGGGCTGGGGCAGGGAGGGGAGTCCAGCTTGGGGCTGCGGGTGCTGGGGGTGCTGGTGTGGGGGCCTGGGGGGCTGTGTGAGCTGCTGTGTTGGGCTCAGCCAGCACTGCCCACCCCGGCGTGGGGGAGAAGAGGGGCAGCCAGTGCCAGGGAAACCTGCCCCGGATTCTCTCCTTCTGCCCCCAGCACCCACACAAGGGTTGGAGCTGCCCCACGGGAGCCCTGGGGCTGGGCCCCAGCCCCAGGGGTCCTGGCTGCCACATTGTCCCCTGAGCAAGGTGGGACCCTCAGGCAGGACTCTTGTGGCAGCCTCCAGCCCTGAGCAGCTGCTGTCACAGCCCGGGATCCACAGGGGTCTTTGCAGTGATAGTTTCTGTGTGACACCTCGGGAAGGAGCTCCCGAAGCTGGGAGTCTTGGTGGAGAGCAGCAGGATCACTGGGAACAAGAACTGAGGTCCAGGATGTGGGTGTTGATCCAGCAGTCCCCATCTCAGTCGTCAGTCCCCCTCTCATTTGACTCAATCAGCAGTTTGTGAGATGACCAGCTCCCTGCTCTGCAGCTGATGAAGCTGGTGAATATCCCTGCAACCTCCCTTCATGCTCTTCCTCATCTCTGCATCGTCCTGGGGACCATCATAAAGAAGAGAAATCCCATCTCCCTGGAATCCTGTCAGAGAGGTGGCTTTCCAAGTCACTGCCAAAGGAAGGACTTCTTTGGGTTGCTTATTCAGTCTGTGGCAGCTCATCGGTGATGCTGTGAGCCCAGATCTTCATGCTCTGGGTCTTGGCCCATTCCCTCCCATGCCTCCTGTGCATCTACGTAAGTCTCCCATTCCTACATGTCCTGTTTAAAGTGGCAATTTCTAACATTCTCTTTAGGGCACTATCTGGACACATTGTGACTCCTCCCGATAACTCTGTTCACTCAGGGACCCAGCGGCTGGTTTGCCCTTTAGGGAGGTTAAAGCTTGCTCTGTCTTTCTGCAGTCTGCCCCATTAGCTGAGTCCTTACTATATGTACGGATTGTATGGACCTAGCATACATTCAAAGAGTGTCATTATTTTCCATGAAACTATACTCTGCTTTATTTTTTCGTTTCTTTGTAACTAAAAGAAGATCACCCTGTGCCTGTTGGCAGACAGTTGTCTAAGTAAAGCAGGTGAGAATTGGGGCAGGTGAGCTATAACATTGAGTGCAGACTTAGGTGGACAAAGGCTAGCTTTCAACATGAGTGATTTAAATTCCCAAGAGGCTGATGAGGGAACTGGTAGGGCTGGGAAGATGGGGGAGGAAGATTATGCATACAGTGCCTGATCTCTGGGACACTGCTTTTCCTACATATGCTGACTTCATTAGGAGTCACTCTGGATGGCTGTGAATGGGATGGTGTACTGTCAGCTCTTCTTTAGAATAATAATTGAAAACTTTAAAGAGATGAAATACTTGTATATGATTGTTGTCTTCAGCTTTCAGCTAGATTCCCCAGACCTCTCCAATTAGCCATGGACACTTGAAGGAAATAGCAGGGAGAGTCCGGGTTTATCAGGACATTTTGCTTTTTAATGAGCTTCATGCAGTACTTGGAGCTGAGTCCATGAATTGCAGCTATTGAAAGGAGATTAAAGAAATCCGTGAAGAAGTCAAAGTCAGAAGGAAACCCTAAAGATTTGTAGAGCACTAATGGATCCCACTGGGGCCATTAACTACAACAACTCACCAGGGGCTGATTAAAGCTAAAAAATTTAATCATCAATAATAGGTAGAGAAAATACTCAGGTGACCCTCATGCTGAATACACCCTTGATGTGTTTTATCAAGGGAAATGGCCAAGCATAGGCAGAGGAACCCTGGGAAGGGAGATCCTTTCCTCCATGTGTTGCCCATGTCTCTTCCTGGCATCAGTGTTTCGGTGAGGGTGTGCAATGCTGAGCGCAGGACAAACACATGACACCTTTGCCCCCTTTATCCTTCTGGGGACCCTGGGAGAAGTCCTAGTGATTCCTGGTAGGCCTCGGTAACAGACACAACAGCCATAGTCAAGAGGATAAAGACCTCCATTCTGTTGGGGCCTTGGCAGCGCCCTTGGCCATCTCTACCACAGGTCATCGTAGACCTGCTCCTGTGTCCCTGCAGACTATAGACACCCAATCTGCTTCCCCAGCAAGGTCTCACAAGAGGTTCTCCTTCCCTTCCTTGATGGCTTTTCCATCCTCAGTGGCTGTTTCTTGAAACACAAAGCCACTGGTGGTGACAGACTTGCTCTGGGTGCCCTGTAGCATCATTGCTCTACCCTTCAAGTGATATTTCTTTATCCTATTGACCAATCTGAGCTTCCCAAGCTGTATTTTGGTCCTGTTTCCTCTTTTCATGCTGCTTCCCACTACCATGGAAAACTCTTGGCAGCCCCACAATGTGGGGACGAATATAACCTGGTGTGTCACAACAGAGTGGAACGTGAGGAACTGAAGTGCCAAAGCCTGATCGACAGGCCCGAGTTGGGGTTGACTTAGAGATGAATACGGCCCTGCCTTTGCAGTACACAACACTCGCCTGTAAAATTGTTCATGCCAGCTTGCATGGAGGCTTATTAAACTGTAGCTTTTTTAAGCTCTCATGCAGCTGTTTTTGACCTTGAAGGGAACGCTCCCATCCAAGGCCTGGACTCTGACCAGATCCCCATCCCACATGATAGGGAAAGTATGCCACATCAGATGTTACCACTCACAAACAAAATGCAAGTTATCATGATTTGCTGATTTGGCTCAATAAAAGATGGACACTCTTGCCGTGATTTTGGAGACCTCATGGGTGGATGCACCACGTAAGACTTCCCAGTTGCCAGGAAGGTTCTCCAAATCCTCACCATAACAGGTACTCCCCAGCGAATGCGGATCTGTATGACAGTAACATATTTAGGCAATTGGTGATGTATCTTTTAATCACTATTCTCTTTCTCGTATAGTAATGGTTAGGTGCATTACCTTGCTTATTTTGTCTGTTGCTAAAACCGAGTGTGCAATAAGCTATTTTGTTAAATGTATCATTCTGTACTGCCTTAATATTAATAGTGAAATAAGACCATTCTTTCCAGTGGTGTCTGATTCTTTCTGTCGCCCTGTCTCCCCAGTCAATTGGCAAAATACCGTGTTCTCTGCAGCTCTCAGGATGCAAGGTTGGCCTCTGATTTTCAACCTTGCAGGCCACAGTATTTCTGAAGGCAGCTGTACTTCTGGTCTGGTGCTGCTTCCTGCAGGTGGTACCCTCAAATCAAGATCGGTTGGAGGGGGCCACAAGTGTTTCCAGCCAGCTCTGAAGAGGTAACCAAGGACTCAAGTTGTATGTGGAGTTCTCTCAGGCAGCAGTTGCCTGCTCCAGGGTAGTGAACAGGCAAGTGTTAGTGTACTCTTCATTTGGTAAACGGGTGTCCTGGTTTTCATGCGATGTTTCTTAGTTGAGTCACAAATTCCTCCTGCCTGGATCCTGTGGTGTAAAGAAAGAAGGACAACTCTCCAGAGCTCCATGCTTTCTGTCCTTTCTTTTGTCCAAACCTGATTTCTGGGCTCTGCATAGCAGTCAGCAGATGGTCTGGAGGTGTGGATCTTGTCACCTCGGGTCCTGCCTTAGAGCACGTTCACTTAAAATGCAGTGGGTATTGTTGGTAGGTAAAACTGTCTTTCGTTTTGCCAGGGTCAAGGAGGACAAAGAGCAGGAGCAGTCCTTGTGGTTTTGTTCTGATTGCAGGTCAAGTTTGTTCAGTGTCTCGTGCCTCAGCTGTGCTTTAGTAACATCCACGAGCTGCTGTAGGTTCAGACAAGCCCTGGAAGCAGCAGTCCTCTTCCCCTGTGACCCTCTTCATCCTGCCGGGGCTCATTTTCAGCCAGAAACCCCTCTCAGCACACACCTCCCCATACGGTGAAAGGCAGGAGTACAGGACTGTAGAGGAAGGGCCACATGCCGTGTGTGACAACATGGCTTTCCATCCGCATGGGTGACTGTGACACCACCCGCTAATCTCCCCTCCTGACCACCTTCCAAGGGGAAGAAGAGCTTAGTTCCAGTGCAGGTGCTATTCTTTCTCATCGTGCTCCTTTCCGTGCCACAAGCCCCCTGCCCTTACGGCCCTGAGTAGCAAGTGTGTGTTACAAGCAGGATGCAAAGTATTGCCTGATGACTTTTAAAAGAAGGGAAGGATGCCTCTTCTCTTGCTGCCCTCTAAAAAAAGCAGCCCAGCCTGAACCAGGCAACGCCTGTAACAAGACCAAGCAAGGTAGAGCAAGGTCCTTCCTTGCGCTCAGCTTCTTCTATTCCCAGTTGTCACTTTGACCATGCAGGTGGCAGGTGAAGTTGTCTGAGGTGTGAAACACAGGAATAACACCGGAGGAGAAATTGCCACTTGTGCACTTTGAGATGTGATCATGACACATAAAATGGTGCAGTGTGACAAACAGAGAAGAGGTAAAGGGAAGCAAGCTAACCATCAGGAGGCATGAAAGCAGTGCGAGATGCAGTGTCATAAATGCAGCATTCCAATGTGAGCCCCTTTTTGCATCTATCAGATGGTGCTCAGAGAGTCTCTAATGTGTGAAGGTCACTTGCCAAGGGCCAGAGGTAAAAGCAGTATAACTGGAGGGACTCGATTTCTTCCAGTTCATGGAGCTCTGTCAGACGTGGGCACTGAACAGTGCAAGAGAGGCCCCTCAAACCCCATGGTCTTGTGAGTGTCCAGTTTGCTGAAGTGAGCGCTACTCAGATCCTCCTCCAGCAAGGGAAAGTCTTCCTTTCTCCATTTCTCCATGGTCTCCAGGGCCTAGGATTCCTGAGGGTCACTCTTAGTACTAAAGCCTGCGGCAAAGGTGGCCTTTTCTGTGTACTCTCTCAGCAGGGCTCTTGGCCCATTTAGCAGCAGGCCCATATTTTCCCTAGTCCGCCTACAGTTCCTGCTGTATTGCTGTATTGTATTTTAAATAATTATTTATTATTATTTTATCAGGAAGGTAAGAGTAAACATTGAGAAAGAAAGAGATGAAGAGCACATGTTTCATGCCAAGTACATGGGAATGACAAGTGACTGCACACAGGACAGTTTTTGGCACTGACATTGTACCCCTTGAGGAAGTTTCCTCAGTGCCTCCTTGAGCTCCTTGTTCCTCATGCTGTAGACAAGGGGGTTCAGTGCTGGAGGCACCACTGAGTACAGAATGGCCAGTACAGAGAGATCCAGAGCTGGGAAGGGTATGGAGTGGGGAGGGAGAGGAGATAAAGTGGCTAAGGGTGACATTTCAGTGCCTCTGTGACCAGGGGTAGGAGTCAGACCCAACCAAATGGGTATCACAACCTCTAATCCCTCTGGGGGACTGCAGATGACCACACAGTCCACGGCATCTGGACTACAGAGCATTTCTGAGGGTGCTCGTTGTGTCCAGTTGCCCCTGTGTCCATCCTGCCCCTGGTATTTGATAGATGGTGACCCAGAGGGCTCTCCGTTCTCCCTTCTTCCTGACAGCTGAGTCCTCACTGCCTCTCCTGACACTGCAGAGTCCTTTTTGCCTGCGAATACCCAGTGCTTTACCTTGAAGAAACTCCATCTTTGAGGACCTCTCCCTTTATGAGGCTCTACTCACAGTCCATCCCACGCATATGCTGTACCAGGAGGATCTCTGTGCTCTCCTGACACCTCCAGCTTCCCCTTCATGAGAACAGCCGTCTGACACTGTGCCTTAATACGTAGGAGAGCTGTGCATGTGTAAATCCATGTCCATTCAGCCTCTCCACTATCCTTGGACTCTGATAGGTGAATTCTCAAACCAGCCCTTGGTCTAGAAAAGATCATTACATGATTCTGAGCTCTGTGTTGCTGAACCCATGGAGAATCCCGTGCAGCAGACCCTTGAGGGATGCAAGTCCTTGGGCCTATTCTTGACACCAGCTTTGGAGGAAAAGCCCAGCTTTCACGCACTGTACTGATAGAAATTACTTTATTACAGTGACACTGTCAGGGAGCCGTTCCTTGTCCAGCATTCAAAACAATTTAGGGTATCAGGTGAGACAGAGCAGACACCGTAAAAAGGGGAATGAATACAAATAGTTGTGTAGCAACACCATAACAATTATTATCACTAGTAAAAGTCATAATAAAAATAACATGAAGAAACAATGCTCAATCCAGTTACGGGATAGAGAAAGAGTAATTTGTGGAGAGATGTGGAAAAATAACCACTGCTTAAAAAGGTCCATGAAATCACTTTCCTAATGGCATCCTTGAGCTCCTTGTTCCTCATGCTGTAGATGATGGGGTTCCCTGCTGGAGGCACCACTGAGTACAGAACAGCCAGTACCAGATCCAGAGATGGGGAGGAGATGGAGGGGGGCTGCAGATAGGCACACATACCAGTGCTGACAAAGAGGGAGACCACGACCAGGTGCGGGAGGCACATGGAAAAGGCTTTGAACCGGCGCTGCTCAGAGGGGATCCTCAGCACAGCTCTGAAGATGTGCACGTAGGACACCACAATAAAAGTGAAACACCCAAAGGCTAAACAGGCACTAACCACCAGAAGTCCAGCTTCCCTGAGGTAGGAGTCATTCCTGCACCCTTCTCCTGTCCTTCCTCCAGCATCCTGGGCTGACAGTGCTGCTCTGCAGGGTGAGCAGCTGTGGGCACACAGGGTGACTCCACACTGGCCATGGTGCTCAGGGCAGAGCCAGCTGGACCACAATCACTGCAACTGACCAGGTCCTCCCCAGGGTGTGCGGCTGTAAAGGATGCTTGGAGCAATCCCAGGGTACTGCACATTGCTCAGGATGTGTTTGGAGGTATCATTAGACCCAGGCTGCTGCCACTCCTGAGAGCCCTGGTTTGGGGCACTGCTCGGTTTGGTCCTTTACTCTTGGGTGACTCCACATGGTTTTGTTAGTTTCCACTCAAAACCCGTCCCACACACGTGCTGCCCCTGGAGATCCCTTCTGCTCTCCAGGTGGCTCCATATCCCTTCTGGAAGAATGGACATCTGTCACCAGTCTGTTACTATTTGGGACAGTCCCTGGGAGATGCTTCTTGAGCACTCATCCTCTCCAGGACACTGGGCAGCCACAAGTGGCATCTGAATCCAGCCCTCATTCCCATCACTGTACGAGCTGATGCCCATTGGCCCATGCACACCCAGGCATGGCAAGAGGGTCTTTATGGGTGCAATTCCCTGAGCACATTCTTGACTCCAGCTTGGGAAGAAGAGCCCAGCCTTCAGGCACAGTGCAGAGAAAATCCGCCTTTATTGCAGAGATGTCACTTGGGAGAGCAGCTGTGACACAGTGAGGGCAGATTGAAGGATGGCCTCTAGATCAGACAGACTGAGTTTGTGCCTCAGAAGAAAGGGGATGAATACAAATGTTTGTGCATAATCATATAACACCGAAAACAAAAGGGTTGCCTGAGAAACATTGAAAATCATTTATGAAGAGAGACGGACAACTCATTGCTACTGAACCTGTAACCCTTGAAGTAGTTCTGTCAGTGTCTCCTTGAGTGCCTTGTTCCTCATGCTATATTTGAGGATGTTCGCTGTTGGAGGCACCAGCCAGCACCAGATCCAGTACTGGGGAAAAGATGGAGGGGGTTTCACACAAACAAATATTGCAGTGCTGATAAGCAGGGAGACCATGGCCAGGTTTGGCAGGCAAATGGAAAAAGCTTTGTGTCTTTTCCATTTGGATTTGACATGGGCACAGTAGCAGCAGTGCTAGGATCAGGGCAAGGAGCAGGGGAATAGCAGTGAAGAGCCCTTCCCCCAGCTGCAAAGCCAGATCATGGGCCAGGCAATGCCTCTGCAGCCAGCCAGGCTCCAGGTGCTTCTATGATGCCAGCTCTATGCTAGGAACGGTGGGGTTTCATGCTTAGCAGGGCGCAGCAGTCCCTTTTGTGCTACAATCCCTTAGGAACATTTTTGACTCCATCTTCTCCACCTTTGAAGAAAGACCAGCCTTTGGGCACAAAACAAAGAAGATCTCCTCTTATTAGAGAAATACCATTCTGGAGGCCAGGTGGTGGATAAGGGTGCCCAGTGCCTGGTCCTGCCTGTGCTCCAGGAATGCACACGAAGCACAACCCTAGCAGCACTGTGTTGGGAGAGCGCTTAGGCCCTCTACATGGATCCAAGCAGAACAGGACAGTTTGGAAGGACCAAGAGCTGCTCTGGAAAGAGAATGTGCTGCTGCTGGGGTTGCACATGTCACTAGGAGGGCTGAAGCCCCCATGAGATGGTTGTAGCAACTAAACATCTGCTGTGGTAGAGCCAAAGGGAACTGTGCCCAAACCGAACTGTCCTCATTGCACTTGGGGCATCTTAGTCAACTCAGGCGAGCAGGCTCTGAGGATGTAACATTCCTTCCGATTTAGAAGGAAGCCTGGCTTCCTGCTTCAACATGGTCTCCAGGTCAGAAACAGAAGAGAGATATCAGAAGAGAAATAGCATGAAATTTATTATTTTATTATTATTACTATTACTATTATTATTATTATTATTATTTGTTTTATCAAGAATGTGAGAGAAACATGAGAAATAAAGGAAGGAAGGGAGGAAGAAAGGAAGGAAGGCAGGAACAATCCAGCCTGCATGCCAAGTATATGGGAATGATGAGAAGATACACATGGAGAAGTTATTGGTTGGGATATTGTACAGACTGAACAATTTTCCACAGTGCCTCCTTGAGCTCCTTGTTCCTCATGCTGTAGATGACGGGATTCACTGTTGGAGGCACCACCGAGTACAGAACGGCCAAGGTCAGATCCAGAGCTGGGGAGGAGATGGAGGGGGGCTTCAGGTAGGCAAACACTTCAGTGCTGCTGAACAAGAAGACCACGGCCAGGTGCGGGAGGCACATGGAAAAGGCTTTGTGCCGACCCTGCTCAGAGGGGATCCTCAGCACAGCTCTGAAGATCTGCACATAGGACACCACAATAAAAGTGAAACACCCAAAGGCTAAACAGCAACTAACCACAAGAAGTCCAACTTCCCTGAGGTAGGAGTCTGAGCAGGAGAGCTTGAGGATCTGAGGGATCTCACAGAAGAACTGCTCCACCACATTGCCTTGGCAGAGGGGCAGGGAAAATGTGTTCCCGGTGTGCAGGAGGGCATTGAGAAAGCCACTGGCCCAGGCAGCTGCTGCCATTCTGACACAAGCTCTGCTGCCCAGCAGGGTCCCATATTGCAGGGGTCTGCAGATGGCAACGTAGCGGTCATAGGCCATGACTGTGAGGAGACAATACTCTGCTGATATGAAAATACTAATACTTAAGACCTGGGCAACACATCCCAAGTAGGAAATGGCTCTGGTGTCCATCAGGGAATTGTGCATGGATCTGGGGATAGTTGTGGAGATGAAGCCAAAGTCGAGGAGGGAGAGGTTGAGGAGGAAGAAGTACATGGGGGTGTGGAGGCGGTGGTCGCAGGCTACGGCTGTGATGATGAGGCCATTGGCCAGGAGGGCAGCCAGGTAGATGGCCAGGAAGAGCGAGAAGTGCAAGAGCTGCAGCTCCCGTGTGTCTGAGAATGGCAGGAGCAGGAATTCTTTGAGGGAGCTGCTGTTGGACATTTCCTCCCCATACACATGGGAAATTCACCAAGGAACAAAACACACAGAGACAAGTTAGGAAACACTTTTAAAAGGAAAATAAACAAATTAATAAAGTTTTCTTATCTATCTATTTGTCTCATTCTCAAATCTCAGAAACTCCTGCCTCTTCTATCTAGAGGATGATGTTACTCTAAAAATACAGCAGCCCCTGCTGAGAGCAGAGTCTGGTTTCAGAGTGCCCATCTCTGACCTTCTGACCCTCTCTACATGCACCTGAGGGAGGTCTCCACACTCCCCTTCCAGCAAACAACACACAAGAGCCTATTCTGCTGCCCATTTACAGCCTCCCACCATCACTTCCATACTATCAGTATTTCCATAGGTTCCGCATGGGTCGCTGAGGTACCACAGATATGCCATGAGATAGTAGAGGCTTTGTGGAGGGCAGGTGGCAGCCTGCAGGACGCCACAGGGTAACAGCCAAATGACCGTGAGGATTTAAGATGGACTTTCCTTAAGGGACAGTCAACTCATTTTCCTGTACTGCATTTCCTGGAGCTCCACAGGACAGAATGGGGCTGTGGAGACCTCACTCCCTTGGAAATCCCTCTTTTCCACTACTTGTAGCTTTGGTGCCTGAACTGCAGCTGAATACTCCCAACCACAGGAAGCAGAGAGCAAGAACAGGAGCAGCATGGACAGGAGAAGGATTAACCATGACCCTGTTGCCAAGGGAGGCAAGGAGAGGGACAGAGAGGCATTCTGGAAAACCTGCACTTTACCCGCGGAGTATGGCACCTTGCAGAGGGGGACATTGCAGCACTGCCCCTCTCAGCCCTTTGGTGGGGAGGCACCAAAGAGATGCCCTTCTCCTCTGTCACAGCTCTGGGTGCAGAGTTCAGCCAGAGTCCCATGCCCTGCAGTTCCTTCTCCTTCCCTGCCCATCGCTGCTGCCCGGAGCTGTCCCTGCTGGCAGCTCTTTCTCTGTCCCAGTGTCTTGTCCCTGTCACTGCTCAAAGATCCCATGTCACCCTCTGCTCAATTTTGCCCTACAGAAACCTCTGAGCAATGTCCAGGGGCAGCTCTGCAGTTGCAGGTTGGAATGGAGCAGGTCACATAAAGTCCTGGGATGCTGCAAAGAAGATGCTGATGCTGCCTTTAGACTAAATTGGGGGTGGAGCAGCTCGCTGATGTTTCTCACAGACCTACTAATCTCTCAGAGTAAAGGTTTACGACTCCCGGCGCATTGCCAAAACTGAAAAGTTGTTCCTTCATTCTCCCCTTCAAAATGAGGAAAGTGAAAGTGCAGAGTTCTGAAGGAAAGCTCTTTCTCCTTCAAGCAACTCTTCTCTTGATTTTCCTCTTGGAAGGGCCCCTCAGACATGTCCTGCAAACATGTTGGAGCTGTGAGCAGAAAATGACCCCTGCAGCACCTCTCAAAGGCAGGAAGAACCTGCCCTGTCAGGGATCTCTCTTCCCACCCAAAGCTTCTCCCCACAGCACCACAGGGAGCTCCCTGGAGAGGCTGTGTGCTGACCCTCACAGGTGGCAGAGTCACTGCCCTGGGCAAACAGCACCAGGAGGTACAGGGACACTGCTCTGAATCACAGCCCCAGGCAGACCTTGGTGCACTCCCTGCCTTCACAGCCCTACAGCCCTGTGTTCAAGTGGCATACCCAAGAGAAGCATACCTGATCCTCTCACCATGTGTCTGGGAATCCCTGCCCTGAAGCATCTCCTCCTCCTGCTATGTCCTGTTTACTCCAGGAAAGAGACCATTAAAAATCCTTTGAGTTATGGTTTGTCTGGGATGCAGACACTCCCTCCAGGAACATCAGCAGCATTGCCCTGCAGAGAGAGACTCACTGTTTCAAGGGCTGTGAAGATATCCCCCACAATGAGCTCTGCTCCCGCTCCACACTGCCGTTCCCCTCTCGCTGCCTTCTCTCCTCTGCTGTCCGCAGCAGCAGGCAGTGCCCGCAGCCCTGCTGCTCTTGGCACAGGAGCTGCTCCTGCACTTGGCTGTCTCTGGGCAGTGCTGCCAGGCTGCCACGAGCCCCCTCCATCCCAGGAGCCTGGCCCCGCTCAGGAGCAGAGGCCCAGCTGAACTCACCAATTTCTCTGTCCCTTGTGCTCCCTCCTCCTGGGGAATGTTCCCTCAAGCAAACTAAAATAATCATCTGTTTTCCTTTTCTCGTGAGTGGAGAGAGGTTCCAACATCGCAATTTATTTTTTCAGAGGATGAGGAGCTATGAAAGTTGTGAATGTCCCACTCTGGAAGAATGATTTTCATCTTTCAATCAGACAAGTATGCCTAGATGGGACAAAAGTGAACTCACTGAGATGTGGTTCAGGTTTTGATGAGGATTAATCAGTCTGGGCATTACAGAATTCAGACCCCCAGCCCTGGGTCTGAAATAATATTCAGATTATTCCTGTAAATTCCACAGACGCCATCGGTGGGATTCCCCTTGCCAAAAACAAAGTGAGCACAACACAGAGGTCTGCATGTATGCTCTGTCTAAGCTCCCACTACAGTCATTGGAGATGGAAGAGTCAGTTACTAACACACAGATATCTGGTAACAGTTGAAGAGAGAGATGTGGTCCAAAGCACAGGCCAGTGTCTGCTTGCTCTGATGCAGGAACTGGGGGACCTGCATCATCCTAGAGGATGAGGTGGGGAATTGTCTTGGCTATCTGAAATGACCTTCTTGTGCCAAATACAACTGGAGCCCCACTCACTCCAGCTGAGGCATAGGAAGATTCCAGTATTAACCATCAGCTCTTGTAATTCAGTGTGGACATTTCATTTGATGGCATTGAATAGTGCTGGAAGAGCCTTGTCAGATGCCTGGGTTGTCCAGCTCAACCATATGTCCCTAGCAGATGGGACCTACAGGGAAACTATTCCTTTCAAGAGGGAGCGTTTGCTGGGCAAGTGCTCCAGGGAAACCTAGTGTTCCGTCCTGAACCCAATCAAATGTAATCCAGCACTGTCTGTAGGGAAAGTCCATCCTGTCTACATCCATGTGTGCTGCATAAATGAGACACACATCACACCAAGGTATCTTGAGATTCTTTGCACTCTCAACCCCTTCTTGCTCTCTCCCCTCAACTTCTGCTCACTCCATCATATTATATGAACAGGGGCTGGCATAATGAGGACATCTGCATGTCTGGATCCCAGGCTGTCAAGGTCCATGGACATCTTCAGGGCACCTTGTCCTTCCTGGAGATTTGTGCAAGAAGTCTGTCATAGGTCCAGTATAGCCACAGAGTCACCTCAGGCAGACACCCCCTTTCCTGCTGTTTCTCAATGGCCCAGATCTGTGTCTTCCTGGCCTCAGACACTGCTGAATTCACTTTCTTAGTAGGAAGCTGCTTCCACCATTGCATTGTTCCTGCTATATATGATGGCATGGCTCTGCTCTGAACTGGACAATTGTACACCCAGCGTGTTTGCCCCTTGGTAGCTGGTTTCTCTGTGACCATTCTGTTCTCTGTGCCACAGTTGAAGCTCTACAGCCCAAATATATGCAGGTGTAGGTAGCCTGAAGTAGAGGCAGGAGCACATGAAGATGTGCAAGCTGTCACAGGCCAGAAATATCATTGTAATGATGATCAATGGAAGATGAGGGAGGATGCCTTTTGTGTGAAGGAGCAGATTGGATGTGTGGAGCTCTTCCTTGGAAGAGGCAAGGTTTGAAGTGAGAGCTTGTGGGTGAGCATCTCAGGAGGGAGCTCTCCTATTTCTTGGCAGTATAAAAAAGCCTGTGGATCGCTGGACCTGGTTCTTGTTGGACAAAATTTATTTCCCCTACCAAGACCTGTAAAGGCACACTGCATGGTGCAAGCAGTCTGGGAGGCTTCTGGAGGACATCAAGGAGAACTTTTTTGCACAGCTGCCAGATGGGCTGATAAGGATGATGCTTTCTGGTATCTGGACATTTCAAACAAGGACAAACTGATCAGGGATGGGATAGTCAGTGTCTGCCTTGCCTACTGTGACCATGAGAATGTGGAGTGTCTAATGCTGAGGGGAGTGCAGGAGACAGTAGCAGAATGGAGACTGGGCTTGAGAAGAGCTGACTTCCTGGCCTGTTCAGGGGATTGGTAGGGGATCCCAGGGGAGGCAGCTCTCAGGGACATCAGAGCTCAGGAAAGCCAGAAGGTCTTTAAGGACAGACATACCAAGCATAAGGATGGGCCATTCCAATACTCACTAAATCCATGAGATACCTCAGGGCACTCAAACCAGCAGATACCCCTTGGGTAGACTGGGATCTCGTTACTTAGCTCCAGGCTAATAGGGCGATGTAAAATAGAAAATAGGCAGAGGCAAAGGCAGAGGCATTTAGAAATATTGTCCAGCATCACATTACAAGGACAAGTGCAGGGTCCTGCACCTGGGGAGGAATAACCCCAGAAACCAGTATAGATTAGAGGTTGACCTGCTAGAAAGCAGCTGCGCTGAGAGGGATTTGGGAATCGTTGTTGACAAGTAGTTAACCATGAGTCAGCAGTGTGCCCATTGCCCTCAAGAAGGCCAATGGGATCCTGGCCTGCATCAGTATGAGTGATGCCAGCAGGTCAAGGGAGGTGATCCTCCCCCTCTTCTCAGCTCTGGTGAGGCCTCACCTGGAGTATTGTGTGCAGTTCTGGGCTCTGCACTACAAGAGGGACATTGAGCTTCTAGAGAGGGTGCAGCATAAAGCGACCAAGATGATTAAGGGACTGGAGCATCTACTGTATGAGGAAAGAGTAAGCAAGCTGGGCCTGTTTAGTCTGGAGAAGAGAAGACTGAGAGGAGACCTGATCAACATGTAGAAGTAACTTCCTTAGGGGTGAATGTAGGGAGGATGGGGCCAAACTCTTCTTGGTGGTGGCCAGTGACAGGACAAGGGGTAATGGGTGCAAGTTGAAACACAGGAAGTTCCATCTCCATGTGAGGAAGAACTTTCCTGTGCGGGTGACAGAGCCCTGGAACAGAAAACCCCAGAGAGGTGTGGAGTCTCCTTCTCTGGAGATCTTCAAAACTTACCTGGATGCCACCCTGTGCCACATGCTCTAGGTGGCCCTCCTTGAGCAGGGGCGTTGGACTAGATGATCTCTAGAGGTCCTTTCCAATGTTAACCACTCTTTGATTCTGTGAGCTTGCTGCTGGGGACAGTGCCCATCGTTTCCCTTACCATGTCTTCAGAGTGCAATTCAGCTGAGTCTACATTAACTCACCCATCAGACAGGGAAGGGAATTACTGCAGCGCAAACAGCCTGGCAATCATAAATTGCTAATGCCAGTGCTCTTGTTATGGCATGGTCATTTGGGCACTGGATTCATTTAGCAGCCTGAAAGATCTTGCTGGACAACCTGGTCCACTGCTCCACTGGTAGCTTGTTTAAAGTCTCTACTCCTTTTCCACGTTAGACAGAGAAGATCTTACTCACACAAGGACACACAGTGTGCACAAATTCATGATGATAAACGCTCCATCTCCCTCCTCTTGATTATAAACTGCCTTTCTCCGGGGCTGCAGGGCTGCGCAGGTGTCAGCCTCTCCACGGGGCACCCTCAGCAAACCCTCTCGTCCCCGTCGCTGCTGCTGGCCCCTCACTGCTCTGGAAGCAGCGACCTCAGCGCCAGCACCCGCCGTGAGCCTCCTGCTGGCCCAGCAGCTCCTCGGGCAGGGGGACCTCGCTCGCGCACAGCCCAGCGTGGGCTGCTGCCGCCGCGGGCTGCAGGGACAGCAGGTTCCTCGGCAGAGCCGCCCCGGCCAGGAAGGGGCTGATGACGTCACAACCAGCTGCGCGACCTGGCCTATCAGGGGATGCGGCAGCAGTGACGTCACCAGCCGACGCCCATGCGTCAGCACAGAGCCAGCCCTGCAGAGAGCAGGGGCCTCCC
Source organism: Tinamus guttatus (assembly GCF_059628265.1). NCBI lineage: Eukaryota > Metazoa > Chordata > Aves > Tinamiformes > Tinamidae > Tinamus > Tinamus guttatus. Next base: position 111,263 of record NW_028289524.1, on the reverse strand, counting down.
GGCAGCGTCCCCGCAATGGCCTCCGTGTCCCTGCCCGCTGCTGAGACACCCCTGGCCTCACAGGCAGCGCCTGCTGCTGCCCCGGCAGCTCCGCGCACACAAGGGACCTCCCCGCGTGTCTGCACCAGACCCCACTGCTGGCTGTGCTACTGCTGGGACAGGAGCGGCCTCAGAGCCCGTCCCCAGCCATGGGCCAGCGCTGGCCTCGCAGCTGCTCTGCCAGCAGGGACCTCCCAAGGAACTGCCCAGCCAGGCACCTCTTGCTGGCCTGCCCGGGACTCAGCAAAGAGCAGAGCTCACGGTCACCCTCACAGCCCTGTGCCTGTTAATGCCTGCTCCTGTCCCATCAGGTGTGCAGACAACGTGACCTCCCAATGAACATCAGTGCCACGTGTCTGCTGCTGGTCTACCAGGTGCTTAGAAACATTGACTTGACTTGTTTGATTTTATGGTAGGACTGTTGTAGAGCAACCAGCCAGCTGGGCTGCAGGACCAGGTCTCTCACGACCAGGAGATCCGTTACCCTGACTGCCTGCAGCCCCTCAGGGCAGCCCCTCTCCCCAGCATAGCACAGGGGTCCTGGCCCTGGGGCTCCTCAGGCGTCTCCAGTGACAGAGCGGCCTGCCCAAGCTGAAACCCCTGGGAACAGTTTTGTATTTATTGTCCCCACAAGCTCATCACTGCTTCTTTGCTTTGCTCTGGAGATGTCTCTGCTACACAGAGAGCCTTTTCCCAGGTCCATGAGCCCTGTGCTGGGCCAGGCCTGTGGCCTGACCATTCCTGCACCCCTCTCCTGTCCTCCCTGCAGCATCCTGGGCTGGCAGTGCTGCTCTGCAGAGTGGGCAGCTGTGGGAACACAGGGTGACTCCACACTGGCCATGGTGTTCAGGGCAGAGCCAGCTGGGCCACGACCACTGCAACTGACCACCTCCTCCCCAGGGTGGGCAGCTGTGGAGGATGCTTGGAGCAATCCCAGGGTCTTTCACACTGCTCAGGATGTGTTTGGAGGTGTCATTAAACCCAGGCTGCTGCCACTCCTGAGAGCCCTGATTTGGGGCACTGCTCGGCTTGGCCCTTTACTCTTGGGGGACTCCACGTGGTTTCTGAGTTTCCACTCAAAACCCGTCCAACACATGTGCTGCCCCTGGAGATCCCTTCTGCTCTCCAGGTGGCTCCATATCCCTTCTGGAAGCATGGACATATGTCACCACTCTGCTACTATTTGGGACAGTCCCTGAGAGATACTTCTTGAGCACTCATCCTCTCCAGGGCACTGGGCAGCCACAAATGGCATCTGAATCCAGCCCTCATTCCCATCACTGTATGAGCTGATGCCCATTGGCCCATGCACACCCAGGCATGGCAAGAGGGTCTTTATGGGTGCAATTCCCTGAGCACATTCTTGACTCCAGCTTGGGAAGAAGAGCCCAGCCTTCAGGCACAGTGCAGAGAAAATCCCCCTTTATTGCAGAGGTGTTACTTGGGAGACCAGCTGTGACACAGTGAGGGCAGATTCAAGGACGGCCTCTAGATCAGACAGACTGAGTTTGTGCCTCAGGGGAAGGGGGATGAATACAAATGTTTGTGCATAATCACGAGTATCACAGATATAACACCCAAAACAAAAGGGTTGCCTGAGAAACATTGAAAATCATTTGTGAAGAGAGATGGACAGCTCATTGCTACTGAACCTGTAACCTTTGAAGTAGTTTTGTCAGTGTCTCCCTGAGTGCCTTGTTCCTCATGCTGTAGATGAGGAGGTTCGCTGTTAGAGGGACCAGCCAGCACCAAATCCAGAACTGGAGAAAAGATGGAGGGGGTTTCACACAGACAAATATTGCAGTGCTGATAAGCAGGGAGACCATGGCCATGTTTGGCAGGCAAATGGAAAAAGCTTTGTGTCTTTTCCATTTGGATTTGACATGGGCACAGTAGCAGTGCTAGGATCAGGGCAAGGAGCAGGGGAATAGGAGTGAGCCTGTCCGCCAGCTGCAAAGCCAGATCATGGGCCAGGCAATGCCTCTGCAGCCAGTCAGGCTCCAGGTGCTGCTTTCATGCCAGCTCCATGCTAGGAATGGTGCGGTTTCATGCTTGGCAAGGAGCAGCAGTCCCTCTTGTGCTACAATCCCTTAGGAACATTTTTGACTCCATCTTCTCCACCTTTGAAGAAAGATCAGCCTTTGGGCATAAAACAAAGGAGATCTCCTTTTATTAGAGAAATACCATTCTGGAGGCCAGGTCAGGCACAAGGGTGCCCAGTGCCTGGTCCTGCCAGTGCTCCAGGAATGCACACAAAGCACAACCCTAGCAGCACTGTGTTGGGAGAGCGCTTAGGCCCTCTACATGCATCCAAGCAGAACAAGGCAGTTTGGAAGGATGGAGAGCTGCTCTGGAAAGAGAATGTGCTGCTGCTGTGGTTGCACATGTCACCAGGAGGGCTGAAGCCCCTATGCGATGGTTGTAGCGACTAAATATCTGCTGTGGTAGAGCCAGAGGACACTGTGCCAAAACCAAACTGTCCTCATTGCACTTGGGGCATCTGAGTCATCTCAGGCGAGCAGGCTCTGAAGGTGCCACATTCCTGCTGATTTAGAAGGAAGCCTGGCTTCCTGCTTCAACATGGTCTCCAGGTCAGAATCAGAAGAGAGATATCAGAAGACAAATAGCATGAACTTTATTATTATTATTTATTTTATCAAGAATGTGAGAGAAACATGAGAAATAAAGTAAGGAAAGGAGGAAGGAAGGAAGGGAGGAACAATCCAGCCTGCATACCAGGTATATGGGAATGATGGGAAGATACACATGGAGAAGTTATTGGTTGGGATATTGTACAGACTGAACAATTTTCCAAAGTGCCTCTTTGAGCTCCTTGTTCCTCATGCTGTAGATGAGGGGATTCACTGTTGGAGGCACCACCGAGTACAGAACGGCCAAGGTCAGATCCAGAGCTGGGGAGGAGATGGAGGGGGGCTTCAGATAGGCAAACACTTCAGTGCTGCTGAACAAGAAGACCACGGCCAGGTGCGGGAGGCACATGGAAAAGGCTTTGTGCCGACCCTGCTTTGATGGAATCCTCAGCACAGCTCTGAAGATCTGCATGTAGGACACCATAATGAAAATGAAACACCCAAAGACTAAACAGGCACTGACCACAATAATCCCAGCTTCCCTGAGGTAGGAATCTGAGCAGGAGAGCTTGAGGATCTGAGGGATCTCACAGAAGAACTGCTCCACCACATTGCCTTGGCAGAGGGGTAGGGAAAATGTGTTCCCAGTGTGCAGGAGAGCATTGAGAAAGCCACTGGCCCAGGCAGCTGCTGCCATTCTGACACAAGCTCTGCTGCCCAGCAGGGTCCCATAGTGCAGGGGTCTGCAGATGGCAACGTAGCGGTCATAGGCCATGACTGTGAGGAGGCAATACTCCACTGATATGAAAACAGTAATACTTAAGACCTGGGCAACACATCCCAAGTAGGAAATGGCTCTGGAGTCCATCAGGGAATTGTGCATGGATCTGGGGATAGTTGTGGAGATGAAGCCAAAGTCGAGGAGGGAGAGGTTGAGGAAGAAGAAGTACATGGGGGTGTGGAGGTGGTGGTCGCAGGCTATGGCTGTGATGATGAGGCCATTGGCTAGGAGGGCAGCCAGGTAGATGGCCAGGAAGAGCGAGAAGTGCAAGAGCTGCAGCTCCCATGTGTCTGAGAATGGCAGAAGCAGGAATTCTCTGAGGGAGCTGCTGTTGGACATTTCCTCCCCATATACATGGGGAATTCACCAAGGAACAAAACAGACAGAGACAAGTTAGGAGACACTCTTAAAAGGAAAATAAATTAATAAAGTTTTCTTTTCTATCTGTTTGTCTCATTCTCAAATCTCTGAAGCTCCTGCCTCTTCTAGCTAGAGGATGACGTTACTCTAAAAAGAGAGCAGCCCCTGCTGAGAGCAGAGTCTGGTTTCAGAGTGCCCATCTCTCACCTTCTCACGCTTTCTACATGCACCTGAGAGAGGTCTCCAGGCTCCCCTTCCAGCAAATAACACACAAAACCCTTTTCGGATGCCCATTTACAGCCTCCCACCATCACTTCCATACTATGAATATTTCCATAGGTTCCCCATGGGTCGCTGAGATGCCACAGATATGCTATGAGACAGCAGAGGCTTCCTGGAGGGCAGGTGGCAGCCTGCAGGACACCACAGGGTAACAGCCAAATGATTGTCAGGATTTAAGATGGACTTTCCTTAAGGGACAGTCAACTCATTTTCCTGTACTGCATTTCCTGGAGCTCCACAGGACAGAATGGGGCTGCGGAGACCTCACTCCCTTGGAAATCCCTCTTTTCCACTACTTGTAGCTTTGGTGCCTGAACTGCAGCTGAATACTCCCAACCACAGGAAGCAGAGAGCAAGAACAGGAGCAGCATGGACAGGAGAAGAATTAAGGAGCAGCACCATGACCCTGTTGCCAAGGGAGGCAAGGAGAGGGACAGAGAGGCATTCTGGAAAACCTGCACGTTTCCTACAGGGTATGCCACCTTGCAGAGGGGGACATTGCAGCACTGCTCCTCTCAGCCCTTTGGTGGGCAGGCACCAAAGAGATGCCCTTCTCCTCTGTCACTGCTCTGGGTGCAGAGTTCAGCCAGAGTCCCATGCCCTGCAGTTCCTTCTCCTTCCCTGTCCATCTCTGCTGCCTGGAGCTGTCCCTGCTGGCAGCTCTTTCTCTGTCCCAGTGTCTTGTCCCTGCCATGGCTCAAAGATCCCATGTCACCCTCTGGGTGCTCAATTTTGCCCTACAGAATTGTCTGGGCAATGTCCAGGGGCAGCTCTGCAGTTGCAGGTTGGAATGGAGCAGGTCACATAAAGTCCTGGGATGCTGCAAAGAAGATGCTGATGCTGCCTTTAGACTAAAGTGGGGATGGAGCAGCTCACTGACATTTCTCACAGACATACTAATTTCTCAGAGTAAAGGTTTACAACTCCCAGCTCATTGCCAAAACAGAAAACTTGTTTCTTCATTCCCCCTGTCAAAATGAGGAAAGTGAAAGTGCAGAGACCTGAAGGAAAGCTCCTTCTCCTTCAAGCAGCTCTTCTCTTGACTTTCCTCTTGAAAGGACCCCTCCAACATGTCCTGCGCATGTGCTGGAGCTGTGAGCAGAACCTGACCCCTGCAGCACCTCTCAAAGGCAGAAAGAACCTGCCCTGCCAGGGATCTCTCTTCCCACCCAAAGCTTCTCCCCACAGCACCACAGGGAGCTCCCTGGAGAGGCTGTGTGCTGACCCTCACAGGTGGCAGAGTCACTGCCCTGGGCAAACAGCACCAGGAGGTACAGGGACAGTGCTCTGAATCACAGCCTCAGGCAGACCTTGGTGCACTCCCTGTATTACAGTCCTACAGCCATGTGTGCAAGTGACATACCCAAGAGAAGCATAACTGATCCTCTGAGTAGGGAACTGATCCTCAGAGTAGGGAATCCCTACTCTGAAGCATCTCCTCCTACTACTATGTCCTGCTTATTCCAGGAGAGAGAGCATTAAAAATCCTATGAGCCATGTTTTGGCTGGGATGCAGACACCCCCTCCAAGAACCGCAGCAGCATTGCCCTGCAGACAGAGACTCACTGTTTCAACGGCTGTGAAGATTTCCCCCACAATGAGCTCTGCTCCTGCTCCACACTGCCGTTCCCCTCTCGCTGCCTTCTCTCCTCTGCTGTCCGCAGCAGCAGGCAGTGCCCGCAGCCCTGCTGCTCTTGGCACAGGAGCTGCTCCTGCACTTGGCTGTCTCTGGGCAGTGCTGCCTGGTTGCCATGAGCTGCCTCCATCCCAGGGGCCTGGCCCTGCTCAGGAGCAGAGGAACAGCTGAACTCACCAATTTCTCTGTCCCTTGTGCCCCCTCGTCCTGGGGAACGTTCCCTCAAGCAAACTAAAATAATCATCTGTTTTCCTTTTCTCGTGAGTGGAGAGAGATTCGAACATTGCAATTTATTGTGTCAGAGGATGAGGATCTATGAAAGTTGTGAATGTCCCACTCTGGAAGAATGATTTTCATCTTTCAACTAGACAGGGACGCCTGGATGGGACAAAAGTGAACTCACTGAGACATGGTTCAGGTTTTGATTAGGATTAATCAGCCTGGGCATTACAGAATTCAGACCACCAGGCCTGGGTCTGAAGTGATATTCAGATTATTCCTGTAAATTCCACAGACGCCATCAGTGGGATTCCCCTTGCTAAAAATAAAGTGAGCACAACACAGAGGTCTGCATGTATGCTCTGTCTAAGCTCCCACTACAGTCATTGGAGATGGAAGAGTCACTTGCTAACACACAGATATCTGGTGACAGTTGAAGAGAGAGATGTGGTCCAAAGCACAGGCCAGTGTCTGCTTGCTCTGATGCAGGAACTGGGGGACCTGCATCATCCTAGAGGATGAGGTGAGGATGAGGTGGGGAATTGTCTTGGCTATCTGAAATGACCTCCTGGTGCCAAATACAACTGGAGCTCCACTCACTCAAGCTGGGGCATAGCAAGATTCCAGTATTAACCATCAGCTCTTGTAATGCAGTGCAGACACTTGATTTTATGGCGTTGACAAGTGCTGGAAGAGCCTTGCCAGATGCCTGGGTTGTCCAGCTCAACCATATGGCCCTAGCAGATTGGACCTACAGGGAAACTATCCCTTCCAAAAGGGACTGCTTCCTGGGCAAGTGCTTCAGGGAATCCTAGGATTCTTTCCTGAACCAAATCAAATGTAATCCAGCACTGCCCATAGGGAAAGTCCATCCCATCTACATCTATGTGTGCTGCATAAATGAGACACACATCACACCAAGGTATCTTGAGATTCTTTGCACTCTCAACCCCTTCTTGCTCTCCTCCCCTCCACTTCTGCTCACTGCATCATATTATATGAATAGGGACTGGGGTAATGAGGACCTCAGCATGGCTGGATCACAGGCTGTCAAGGTCCATGGACATCTCCAGGGGCACCTTGCCCTTCCTGGATATTTGTTCAAGAAGTCTGTCATAGGTCCAGTATATCCACAGAGTCACCTCAGGCAGACACCCCCTTTCCTGCTTTTTCTCAATGGCCCAGATCTGTGTCTTCCTGGCCTCAGACACTGCTGAATTCACTTTCTTAGTAGGAAGCTGCTTCCACCATTGCATTGTTCCTGCTATATATGATGGCATGGCTCTGCTCTGAACTGGGCCATTGCACACCCAGTGTCTTTGCCCCTTGGTAACAGGTTTATTTGTGACCATTCTGTTCTCTGTGCCACAGCTGAAGCTCTATAGCCCAAATATATGCAAGGGTAGGCAGCCTGAAGTAAAGGCAGGCGCACAGGGAGATATGCAAACTGTCACAGGCCTGAAATATCATTGTAATGATGATCAATGGAAGATGAGGGAGGATGCCTTTTGTGTGAAGGAGCAGATTGGATGTGTGGAGCTCTTCCTTGGAAGAGGCAAGGTTTGAAGTGAGAGCTTGTGAGTACGCATCTCAGGAGGGAGCTCTCCTATTTCTTGGCAGTATAAAAAAAGTCTGTGAATCACTGGCCCTGGTTCTTGTTGGGGCAGACTTTATTCCCCCTACCATGACCTGTAAAGGCAAACTGCAGGGTGCAAGCAGTCTGGGAGGCTTCTGGAGGACATCAAGGAGAACTTTTTTGCACAGCTGCCAGATGAGCTGATAAGGATGATGCTTTCTGGTATCTGGAAATTTCAAACAAGGACAAACTGATCAGGAATGGGATAGCCAGTGTTTGCCTTGCCTACTGTGACCATGAGAATGTGGAGTGTCTAATGCAGAGGGAAGTGCAGGAGGCAGGAGCAGAATGGAGACTGGGCTTGAGAAGAGCCAACTTCCTGGCCTGTTCAGGGGACTGGTAGGGGATCCTAGGGGAGGCAGCTCTCAAGGACATAAGAGCTCAGGAAAGCCAGCAGGTCTTTAAGGACAGATCTGCCAAGGATAAGGATGGGTCATTCCGATACCCACTAAAACTATCAGATACCTAGGGCACTCAAACCAGCAGATACCCCTTGGGTAGGCTGGGGTCTCATTACTTATCTCCAGGCTAATAGGGCAATGTAGAGGAGAAAAAAGGCAGAGGCAAATGCAGAGGCATTTAGAAATATTGCCCAGCATCACATTACAAGGACAAGTGCAGGGTCCTGTACCTGGGGAGGAATAACCCCAGACACCAGTATAGACTAGAGGTTGAGCTGCTAGAAAGCAGCTCTGCAGAGAGGGATTTGAGAATCCTTGTTGACAAGTAGTTAACCATGAGTCAGCAATGTGCCCTTGCAGCCAAGAAGGCCAATGGCATCCCGGCCTGCATCAGTATGAGTGTTGCCAGCAGTTCAAGGGAGGTGATCCTCCCCCTCTCCTCAGCTCTGATGAGTCCTCACCTGGAGTATTGTGTGCAGTTCTGGGCTCTGCACTACAAGAGGGACATTGAGCTTCTAGAGAGGGTGCAGCATAAAGCGACCAAGATGATTAAGGGACTGGAGCATCTATTGTATAAGAAAAGACTAAGCAAGCTGGCCGTCTTTAGTCTGGAGTAGAGAAGACTGAGAGGAGATCTGATGAACATGAGAAGTAAGTACCTTAGGGGTGAATGTAGGGAGACGAATGGGGCCAAACTCTTCTTGGTGGTGGCCAGTGACAGGACAAGGGGTAATGGGTGCAAGTTGAAACACAGGAAGTTCCATCTCCATGTGAGGAAGAACTTTACTGTGAGGGTGACAGAGCCCTGGGACAGGCTGCTCAGAGAGGTTGTGGAGTCTCTTTCGCTGGAGATCTTCAAAACCTTCCTGGATGCCACCCTGTGCCACATGCTCTAGGTGTCCCTCCTTGAGCAGGGGGGTTGGACTAGATGATCTCTAGAGGTCCCTTAGAGGGGGACCTCGCTTGCACACAGCCCAGCGTGGGCTGCTGCCGCCGCGGGCTGCAGGGACACCAGGTTCGCAGGCAGAGCCGCCCCGGCCAGGAAGGGGCTGATGACGTCACAACCACCTGCGCGGCCTGGCCTATCAGGGGCTGTGGCAGCAGTGACGTCACCAGCCGACGCCCACGCGTCAGCACAGAGCCAGCCTTGCAGAGAGCAGGGGCCTCCCGGCAGCGTCCCCGCAATGGCCTCCATGTCCCTGCCCGCTGCTGAGACACCCCTGGCCTCACAGGCAGCGCCTGCTGCTGCCCCGGCAGCTCCGCGCACACAAGGGACCTCCCCGCGTGTCTGCACCAGACCCCGCTGCCGGCCGCGCTGCTGCTGGGACAGGAGCGGCCTCAGAGCCCGTCCCCAGCCATGGGCCAGCGCTGGCCTCGCAGCTGCTCTGCCAGCAGGAACCTCCCAAGGAACTGCCCAGCCAGGCACCTCTTGCTGACCTGCCAGGGACTCAGCAAAGAGCTGAGCTCACGGTCACCCTCACAGCCCTGTGCCTGTTAATGCCTGCTCCTGTCCCATCAGGTGTGCAGACAACGTGACCTCCCAATGAACATCACTGCCATGTGTCTGCTGCTGCTCTACCAGGTGCTTAGAAACATTGACTTGACAAGGCTGATTTTATGGTAGGACTGTTGTAGAGCAGCCAGCCAGCTGGGCTGCAGGACCAGGTCTCTCACGACCAGGAGATCCGTTACCCTGACGGCCTGCAGCCCCTCAGGGCAGCCCCTCTCCCCAGCATAGCACAGGGGTCCTGGCCCTGGGGCTCCTCAGGAGTCTCCAGTGACAGAGCGGCCTGCCCAAGCTGAAAGCCCTGGGAGCAGTTTTGTATTTATTGTCCCCACAAGCTCATCACTGCTTCTTTGCTTTGCTCTGGAGATGTCTCTGCTACACAGAGAGCCTTTTCCCAGGTCCGTGAGCCCGTGCTGCCCTGGCCATTCCTGCAGCCCTTTCCTGTACTCCCTGCAGCATCCTGGGCTGGCAGTGCTGCTCTGCAGAGTGGGCAGCTGTGGGAACACAGGGTGACTCCACACTGGCCATGGTGTTCAGGGCAGAGCCAGCTGGGCCATGACCACTGCAACTGACCACCTCCTCCCCAGGGTGTGCGGCTGTGGAGGATGCTTGGAGCAATCCCAGGGTATTGCACATTGCTCAGGATGTGTTTGGAGGTGTCATTAGACCCAGGCTGCTGCCACTCCTGAGAGCCCTGATTTGGGGCACTGCTCGGTTTGGCCCTTTACTCTTGGGTTACTCCACATGGTTTTGTTAGTTTCCACTCAAAACCCGTCCCAGACACGTGCTGCCCCTGGAGAGCACTTCTGCTCTCCAGGTGGCTCCATATCCCTTCTGGAAGCATGGACATATGTCACCACTCTGCTACTATTTGGGACAGTCCCTGGGAGATACTTCTTGAGCACTCATCCTCTCCAGGGCACTGGGCAGCCACAAGGGGCATCTGAATCCAGCCCTCATTCCCATCACTATACGAGCTGATGCCCATTGGCCCATGCACACCCAGGCACGGCAAGAGGCTCTTTCTGGGTGCAATTCCCTGAGCACATTCTTGACTCCAGCTTGGGAAGAAGAGCCCAGCCTTCAGGCACAGTGCAGAGAAAATCCCCCTTTATTGCAGAGATGTCACTTGGGAGACCAGCTGTGACACAGTGAGGGCAGATTGAAGGACGGCCTCTAGATCAGACAGACTGAGTTTGTGCCTCAGGGGAAGGGGGATGAATACAAATGTTTGTGCATAATCATGAGTATCACAGCTAAAACATCCAAAACAAAAGGGTTGCCCGAGAAACATTGAAAATCATTTGTGAAGAGAGATGGAAAGCTCTTTGCTACTGAACCTGTAACCCTTGAAGTAGTTTTGTCAGTGTCTCCTTGAGTGCCTTGTTCCTCATGCTGTAGATGAGGAGGTTTGCTGTTGGAGGCAGCAGCCAGCACCAAATCCAGAACTGGGGAAAACATGGAGGGGGTTTCACACAGACAAATATTGCAGTGCTGATAAGCAGGGAGACCATGGCCATGTTTGGCAGGCAAATGGAAAAATCTTTGTGCTTTTTCCATTTGGATTTGACATGGGCACAGCAGCAGCAGTGCTAGGATCAGGGCAAGGAGCAGGGGAATAGCAGTGAAGAGCCTGTCCCTCAGCTGCAAAGCCAGATCATGGGCCAGGCAATGCCTCTGCAGCCAGTCAGGCTCCAGGTGCTGCTTTGATGCCAGCTCCATCCTACGAATGGTGGGGTTTCATGCTTGGCAAGGAGCAGCAGTCCCTTTTGTCCTACAATCCCTTAGGAACATTTTTGACTCCATCTTCTCCACCTTTGAAGAAAGACCAGCCTTTGGGCACAAAACAGAGGAGATCTCCTCTTATTAGAGAAATACCATTCTGGAGGCCAGGTCAGGCATAAGGGTGTCCAGTGCCCAGACCTGCCTGTGCTCCAGGAAGACACAAGAAGCACTGCCCTAGCAGCACTGTGTTGGGAGAGCGCTTAGGCCCTCTACAGGCATTCAAGCAGAACAGGACAGTTTGGAAGAAGGGAGAGTTGCCCTGGAAAGAGAATGTGCTGCTGCTGTGGTTGCACATGTCACCAGGAGGGCTGAAGCCCCCATGCGATTGTTGTAGCGACTAAATATCTGCTGTGGTAGAGCCAAAGGGAACTGTGCCCAAACCAAACTGTCCTCATTGCACTTGGGGCATCAGAGTCATCTCAGGCGAGCAGGCCCTGAGGATGCCACATTCCTGCCGATTTAGAAGGAAGCCTGGCTTCCTGCTTCAACATGGTCTCCAGGTCAGAATCAGAAGAGAGATATCAAAAGAGAAATAGCATGAACTTTATTATTTTATTATTATTATTGTTATTGTTATTATTATTATTATTTATTTTATCAAGAATGTGAGACAAACACGAGAAATAAAGGAAGGAAGGGAGGAAGAAAGGAAGGCAGGAACAATCCAGCCTGCATGTCAAGTATATGGAAATGATGAGAATCATAGAATCATAGAATCATAGAATCATAGACAGAGCACTGTCACATAGACAGTGACAGAGCACTGGAACAGGCTGCCCAGAGAGGTTGTAGAGTCTCCTTCTCTGGAGATCTTCAAAACCCGCTTGGATGCAGTCCTGTGCCACGTGCTCTAGGTGTCCCTGCGTATGCAGGGGGGTTGGACTAGATGATCTCTAGAGGTCCCTTCCAACCCTAAGCATTCTATGATTCTATGATTCTATATGGAAATGATGAGAGGATGCATATGGAGAACTTATCGGCTGGGATATTGTACAGACTGAACAACTTTCCTCAGTGCCTCCTTGAGCTCCCTGTTCCTCAGGCTGTAGATGAGGGGATTCACTGTTGGAGGCACCACCGAGTACAGAACGGCCAAGGTCAGATCCAGAGCTGGAGAGGAGATGGAGGGGGGCTTCAGGTAGGCAAACAATACAGTAACGACAAACAAGGACACCACAGCCAGGTGCGGGAGGCACATGGAAAAGGCTTTGTGCCGACCCTGCTCAGAGGGGATCCTCAGCACAGCTCTGAAGATCTGCACATAGGACACCACAATGAAAGTGAAACACCCAAAGGCTAAAGAGGCACTAAGCACCAGAAGTCCAGCTTCCCTGGGGTAGGAATCTGAGCAGGAGAGCTTGAGGATCTGCGGGATCTCACAGAAGAACTGCTCCACCACATTGCCTTGGCAGAGGGGTAGGGAAAATGTGTTCCCAGTGTGCAGGAGAGCATTGAGAAAGCCACTGGCCCAGGCAGCTGCTGCCATTCTGGCACAAGCTCGGCTGCCCAGCAGGGTCCCGTAGTGCAGGGGTCTGCAGATGGCAGCGTAGCGGTCATAGGCCATGACAGTGAGGAGACAATACTCTGCTGATATGAAAATACTAATACTTAAGACCTGGGCAGCACATCCCAAGTAGGAAATGGCTCTGGTGTCCATCAGGGAATTGTGCATGGATCTGGGGATAGTTGTGGAGATGAAGCCAAAGTCGAGGAGGGAGAGGTTGAGGAGGAAGAAGTACATGGGGGTGTGGAGGTGGTGGTCACAGGCTACGGCTGTGATGATGAGGCCGTTGGCCAGGAGGGCAGCCAGGTAGATGGCCAGGAAGAGCGAGAAGTGTAAGAGCTGCAGCTCCCTCCTGTCTGAGAATGGCAGGAGCAGGAATTCTTTGAGGGAGCTGCTGTTGGACATTTCCTCCCCATACACATGGGGAATTCAGCAAGGAACAAAACAGACAGAGACAAGTTAGGAGACACTCTTAAAAGGAAAATAAACAAATTAATAAAGTTATCTTATCTATCTATTTGTGGCATTCTCAAATCTCTGAAGCTCCTGCCTCTTCTAGCTAGAGGATGATATTACTCTAAAAGGAGAGCAGCCCCTGCTGAGAGCAGAGTCTGGTTTCAGAGTGCCCATCTCTCACCTTCTCACGCTTTCTACATGCACCTGAGAGAGGTCTCCAGGCTCCCCTTCCAGCAAACAACACACAAGAGCCTATTCTGCTGCCCATTTACAGCCTCCCACCATCACTTCCATAATATCAATATTTCCATAGGTTCCCCATGGGTCACTGAGATACCACAGATATGCCATGAGACAGCAGAGGCTTCCTGAAGGGCAGGTGGCAGCCTGCAGGACACCACAGGGTAACAGCCAAATGATTGTCAGGATTTAAGATGGACTTTCCTTAAGGGACAGTCAACCCATTTCCCTGTACTGCATTTCCTGGAGCTCCACAGGACAGAATGGGGCTGCGGAGACCTCACTCCCTTGGAAATCCCTCTTTTCCATTACTTGTAGCTTTGGTGCCTGAACTGCAGCTGAATACTCCCAACCACAGGAAGCAGAGAGCAAGAACAGGAGCAGCATGGACAGGAGAAGGATTAAGGAGCAACACCATGACCCTGTTGCCAAGGGAGGCAAGGAGAGGGACAGAGAGGCATTCTGGAACACCTGCACTTTACCCGCGGGGTATGGCACCTTGCAGAGGGGGACATTGCAGCACTGCCCCTCTCAGCCCCTTGGTGGGCAGGCACCAAAGAGATGCCCCTCTCCTCTGTCACAGCTGTGGGTGCAGAGTTCAGCCAGAGTCCCATGCCCTGCAGTTCCTTCTCCTTCCCTGTCCATCTCTGCTGCCTCGGGCTGTCCCTACTGGCAGCTCTTTCTTGTCCCTGCCACTGCTCAAAGATCCCATGTCACCCTCTGGGTGCTCGGTTCTGCCCTACAGAAACCTCTGGGCAATGTCCAGGGGCAGCTCTGCAGTTGCAGGTTGGAATGGAGCAGGTCACATAAAGTCCTGGGATGCTGCAAAGAAGATGCCAATGCTGCCTTTAGACTAAATTGGGGATGGAGCAGCTCACTGACGTTTCTCACAGACCTACTAATCTCTCAGAGTAAAGGTTTACAACTCCCAGCTCATTGCCAAAACAGAAAACTTGTCCCTTCATTCTCCCTGTCAAAATGAGGAAAGTGAAAGTGCAGAGACCTGAAGGAAAGCTCCTTCTCCTTCAAGCAGCTCTTCTCTTGACTTTCCTCTTGAAAGGACCCCTCAGACATGTCCTGCGCATGTGCTGGAGCTGTGAGCAGAACCTGACCCCTGCAGCACCTCTCAAAGGCAGAAAGAACCTGCCCTGCCAGGGATCTCTCTTCCCACCCAAAGCTTCTCCCCACAGCACCACAGGGAGCTCCCTGGAGAGGCTGTGTGCTGACCCTCACAGGTGGCAGAGTCACTGCCCTGGGCAAACAGCACCATGAGGTACAGGGACACTGCTCTGAATCACAGCCCCAGGCAGACCTTGGTGCACTCCCTGTATTACAGTCCTACAGCCATGTGTGCAAGTGACATACCCAAGAGAAGCATAACTGATCCTCTGAGTAGGGAACTGATCCTCAGAGTAGGGAATCCCTACTCTGAAGCATCTCCTCCTACTACTATGTCCTGCTCATTCCAGGAGAGAGAGCATTAAAAATCCTATGAGCCATGTTTTGGCTGGGATGCAGACACCCCCTCCAAGAACCGCAGCAGCATTGCCCTGCAGACAGAGACTCACTGTTTCAACGGTTGTGAAGATTTTCCCCACAATGAGCTCTGCTCCCGCTCCACACTGCCGTTCCCCTCTCGCTGCCTTCCCTCCTCTGCTGTCCGCAGCAGCAGGCAGTGCCCGCAGCCCTGCTGCTCTTGGCACAGGAGCTGCTCCTGTACACGGTGTCTCTGGGCAGTGCTGCCAGGCTGCCATGAGCTGCCTCCATCCCAGGGGCCTGGCCCTGCTCAGGAGCAGAGGAACAGTTGAACTCACCAATTTCTCTGTCCCTTGTGCCCCCTCCTCCTGGGAAATGTTCCCTCAAGCAAACTAAAATAATCATCTGTTTTCCTTTTCTCGTGAGTGGAGAGAGATTCAAACATTGCAATTTATTGTGTCAGAGGATGAGGATCTATGAAAGTTGTGAATGTCCCACTCTGGAAGAATGATTTTCATCTTTCAACTAGACAGGGACGCCTGGATGGGACAAAAGTGAACTCACTGAGACATGGTTCAGGTTTTGATTAGAATTAATCAGCCTGGGCATTACAGAATTCAGACCACCAGACCTGGGTCTGAAGTGATATTCAGATTATTCCTGTAAATTCCACAGACGCCATCAGTGGGATTCCCCTTGCTAAAAATAAAGTGAGCACAACACAGAGGTCTGCATGTATGCTCTGTCTAAGCTCCCACTACAGTCATTGGAGATGGAAGAGTCACTTGCTAACACACAGATGTCTGGTCACAGTTGAAGAGAGAGATGTGGTCCAAAGCACAGGCCAGTGTCTGCTTGCTCTGATGCAGGAACTGGGGGACCTGCATCATCCTAGAGGATGAGGTGAGGATGAGGTGGGGAATTGTCTTGGCTATCTGAAATGACCTCCTGGTGCCAAATACAACTGGAGCCCCACTCACTCAAGCTGGGGCATAGCAAGATTCCAGTATTAACCATCAGCTCTTGTAATGCAGTGCAGACACTTGATTTTATGGCGTTGACAAGTGCTGGAAGAGCCTTGCCAGATGCCTGGGTTGTCCAGCTCAACCATATGGCCCTAGCAGATTGGACCTACAGGGAAACTATCCCTTCCAAAAGGGACTGCTTCCTGGGCAAGTGCTTCAGGGAATCCTAGGATTCTTTCCTGAACCAAATCAAATGTAATCCAGCACTGCCCATAGGGAAAGTCCATCCCATCTACATCTATGTGTGCTGCATAAATGAGACACACATCACACCAAGGTATCTTGAGATTCTTTGCACTCTCAACCCCTTCTTGCTCTCTCCCCTATACTTCTGCTCACTCCATCATATTATATGAATAGGGACTGGGGTAATGAGGACCTCAGCATGGCTGGATCACAGGCTGTCAAGGTCCATGGACATCTTCAGGGGCACCTTGCCCTTCCTGGATATTTGTTCAAGAAGTCTGTCATAGGTTCAGTATAGCCACAGAGTCACCTCAGGCAGACACCCCCTTTCCTGCTTTTTCTCAATGGCCCAGATCTGTGTATTCCTGGCCTCAGACACTGCTGAATTCACTTTCTTAGTAGGAAGCTGCTTCCAGCATTGCATTGTTCCTGCTATATATGATGGCATGGCTCTGCTCTGAACTGGGCCATTGCACACCCAGTGTCTTTGCCCCTTGGTAACAGCTTTATTTGTGACCATTCTGTTCTCTGTGCCACAGCTGAAGCTCTATAGCCCAGGGGACTGGTAGGGGATCCCAGGGGAGGCAGCTCTCAAGGACATCAGAGCTCAAGAAAGCCAGCAGGTCTTTAAGGACAGACCTGCCAGGCATAAGGATGGGTCATTCCGATACTCATTAAAACTATCAGATACCGCAGGACACTCAAAGCAGGAGATACCCCTTGGGTAGGCTGGGGTCTCATTACTTATCTCCAGGCTAATAGGGCAATGTAGAGGAGAAAAAAGGCAGAGGCAAAGGCAGAGGCATTTAGAAATATTGTCCAGCATCACATTACAAGGACAAGTGCAGGGTCCTGTACCTGGGGAGGAATAACCCCAGACACCAGTATAGACTAGAGGTTGAGCTGCTAGAAAGCAGCTCTGCAGAGAGGGATTTGAGAATCCTTGTTGACAATTAGTTAACCATGAGTCAGCAATGTGCCCTCATGGCCAAGAAGGCCAATGGCATCCTGGCCTGCATCAGTATGAGTGTTGCCAGCAGGTCAAGGGAGGTCATCCTCCCCCTCTCCTCAGCTCTGGTGAGGCCTCACCTGGAGTAGTGTGTGCAGTTCTGGGCTCTGCAGTACAAGAGGGACATTGAGCTTCTAGAGAGGGTGCAGCATAAAGCGACCAAGATGATTAAGGGAGTGGAAAATCTATTGTATACGGAAAGACTAAGCGAGCTGGCCGTCTTTAGTCTGGAGTAGAGAAGACTGAGAGGAGATCTGATGAACATGTAGAAGTAAGTACCTTAGGGGTGAATGCAGGGAGACGAATGGGGCCAAACTCTTCTTGGTGGTGGCCAGTGAGAGGACAAGGGGTTATGGGTGCAAGTTGAAACACAGGAATTCCATCTCCATGTGAGGAAGAACATTACTGTGAGGGTGACAGAGCCCTGGGACAGGCTGCCCGAAGAGGTTGTGGAGTCTCCTTTTCTGGAGATCTTTAAAACTTACCCGGATGCCGCCCTGTGCCACATGCTCTAGGTGTCCCTCCTTGAGCAGGGGGGTTGGACTAGATGATCTCTAGAGTCCCTTAGAGGGGGACCTCGCTTGCACACAGCCCAGCGTGGGCTGCTGCCGACGCGGTCTGCAGGGACACCAGGTTCCTCGGCAGAGCTGTCCCGGCCAGGAAGGGGCTGCTGACGTCACAACCACCTGCGCGGCCTGGCCTATCAGGGGCTGCGGCAGCAGTGACGTCACCAGCCGACGCCCACACGTCAGCACAGAGCCAGCCCTGCAGAGAGCAGGGGCCTCCCGGCAGCGTCCCCGCAATGGCCTCCGTGTCCCTGCCCACTGCTGAGACACCCCTGGCCTCACAGGCAGCGCCTGCTGCTGCCCTGGCAGCTCCGCGCACACAAGGGACCTCCCCGCGTGTCTGCACCAGACCCCGCTGCCGGCCGCGTTGCTGCTGGGACAGGAGCGGCCTCAGAGCCCGTCCCCAGCCATGGGCCAGCGCTGGCCTCGCAGCTGCTCTGCCAGCAGGGACCTCCCAAGGAACTTCCCAAGCAGGCACCTCTTGCAGGCCTGCCAGGGACTCAGCAAAGAGCAGAGCTCACGGTCACCCTCACAGCCCTGTGCCTGTTAATGCCTGCTCCTGTCCCATCAGGTGTGCAGACAACGTGACCTCCCAATGAACATCAGTACCGTGTGTCTGCTGCTGCTCTACCAGGTGCTTAGAAACATTGACTTGACAAGGCTGATTTTATGGCAGGACTGTTGTAGAGCAGCCAGCCTGCTGGGCTGCAGGGACAGGTCTCTCACGACCAGGAGATCCGTTACCCTGACTGCCTGCAGCCCCTCAGGGCAGCCCCTCTCCCCAGCACAGCACAGGGGTCCTGGCCCTGGGGCTCCTCAGGCGTCTCCAGGGACAGAGCAGCCTGCCCAAGCTGAAACCCCTGGGAAGAGTTTTGCATTTATTGTCCCCACAAGCTCATCACTGCTTCTTTGCTTTGCTCTGGAGATGTCTCTGCTACATGTCTCTGTCTATATGTCTAGATGTCTCTGTCTTCTGCCCTGACCATTCCTGCACTCCTCTCCTGTCCTCCCTGCAGCATCCTGGGCTGGCAGTGCTGCTCTGCAGGGTGAGCAGCTGTGGGGACACAGGGTGACTCCACACTGGCCATGATGGTCATGGCAGAGCCAGCTGGACCACAGTCACTGCAACTGACCACCTCCTCCCCAGGGTGTGTGGCTGTGGAGGATGCTTGGAGCAATCCCAGGGTATTTCACACTGCTCAGGATGTGTTTGGAGGTGTCATTAGACCCAGGCTGCTGCCACTCCTGAGAGCCCTCATTTGGGGCACTGCTCGGTTTGGCCCTTTACTCTTGAGTGACTCCACATGGTTTTGTGAGTTTCCACTCAAAACCCGTCCCAGACACTTGCTGCCCCTGGAGATCCCTTCTGCTCTCCTGGTGGCTCCATATCCCTTCTGGAAGGGACATCTGTTGTAGGAGAAAGGGAGACTGCTGACACCAGTTGGTCATCAACAAGACTCGTTTATTAGTCGTTTTAGCTTGCTTTTTATACATTTCTTAATTAGCCTCATGCATATTACAAAACTTGAGCTCATGATTGGTTGCTAACGGTATTTGGTTGTTTATTCGAAAGATAACTTCTGTCTGGCCAGCCCAGATTACGATTGATAAGCAAGCAGCTTCTTCATTCTTCCTGCCTTATCCCCTCAGGGTTGTTTACGAAACTCGCCAAGGACGGAGTGTCCTTGCCTTACCAGCACGTAGTCAGCACTTCTCTCCTGAGGCCTAATCTCCCAGAAGCCCCTGCTTGCTCAGTTGCAGGCCTGAACCAAAGTCAGTGGATCCATACTCATGTCCACGCTCTCGTAGCCAATTCCCAACAATTCCCCCTTTTTCTTTTTGCGCGAGCAGGACATCCCCCATGCTCTTATTTATCATGCGTTTTACATAGGATAGCTTAAACATAACAATACAATTATAGCTACTACTAAAAACATTAGCAAGCTCTGCAAAATATTGCGGAGCCATCCAGTAACTCCCATTACAGCAAAGCAGGCCGTCAGGTGACAGATTACATGGACTGCCTTTTTTCCCGCCTGGGGAGTTGCCCATATAAAGTGGCTGAATGTGTCAATAGTGACATGAAGGTACTTCAAGTGGCCAAACTCTGGAACATGGGTAACATCCATTTGTCAGAGCTCACAAGGGCCTTGACCACGCGGATTTACCCCCATCCCGGTCCCGCCTACATTCGGGGCAGGCGTGCACGATTCCCCTGGCCTCTTCCATGGTTATATTAAACTGACTTTTAAGGCCTTTAGCATTCTGGTGGAACATGTGATGGGCTTCCCTAGCCTTAATGAAGTCATTGAGAGGTACGGCCGTGGCCACCAATTGATCAGCCCTGTGATTACCCTCGCCCAGACCCTGAGTCCACATGTGACTCAGGATGTGTATCACAGCATACGGGCACAACCGTTGTTGCAAAGCGGTTTGCAACCTGCGTAAGAGCTCATTCAACCGCGGATTTTTAACATCCTGGACCCTCGCCCCCTCTATGCGCGTAACAATTCCAGCAACATATAAA
The DNA here is from genome assembly GCF_059628265.1 of Tinamus guttatus. NCBI lineage: Eukaryota > Metazoa > Chordata > Aves > Tinamiformes > Tinamidae > Tinamus > Tinamus guttatus. The sequence goes on along the minus strand of NW_028289524.1, from coordinate 91,037 downwards.
GAGTCCGTGACCAGATTGAGCCGCTCATTTTGCCATCTAAGTACCGCCCAAAACACCTCAGCCAGTTCCAGCGTTTGTAGTGAGTCCCCTGCGTCTGCTTCTAGCAGGTGGTGATGCCATTCCACTCCTTCCATCCAGGTGATAGCTGCTCGTCGTGATTTCTTCCCTGCATCCGTGAAGGCGGTGACTGCGTCCACTAACGGTACTTCACTTCTTTTATGTGGCATAATCCACTCATTTCGGCTCACCCATTGTAGTTCCGGTGACTTTATAGAGTCTACTTTGATATCAGCAGCTGTTGATAATAGACTCGTTTGTAATTCTCCAGAATGCTGCAGGTACCATTCAAGCAGGTCTCTTTTTATAGGAATTCTAATTACACCTGGTTCCATTCCCGTGATCTGCACCACTCGTGTTCTCCCTTTCATAATCAGTTCCGCCAAGTTTTCTACTTTCTGCTGAATAGTTGTGTGTGGTTGCAGTGATGTATACAACCATTCGAGATGGCATTTCAGCGTTTGGTTCTTCATTCTTACTTCCTGTGTATTTCCCTAGTCTCTTTCCAGGGATACAAGTCAGAGTACAACTCCCAGGCCTCCACTGGTGGGGGTGGGGTGGAGTACACCATAGTCTGAGTTACTCCTGGCTTTCCCGCTTTCAAATTCTGCACTTTCTTGTTGTACTTAGTCAGCCCTCTCTGCTGATATATGTTATACAATAAAGATCTAAAGACTACACACACAAACAGCAAAAACATAGTTTCTATCTAGTGGCACGACCTCACGTAGCCGTGCACTTCACTAGTGAGTTCCACTGTCTCAATTGCCAAAGCCCATCCTTGTCGCCAATTAGGTGCGAATGGGCTTGGGATTTGGCAATAATCACCCAAAACAATGTGGCTACTGCGAGCCTCTATTCAGGTGAAAGCACCTTTAATAAGCAATGTATGAATAGCTACTCTTGAGGTAATACTTGTCGGCAGGATACTGAGACTGATCATCTTCTCGAGTTGGCAGATTGGAGGGTTGATGACAGGCTCCTAACTCGGCGGGCGTCCCCGCAGAGACAACGTGGGCCTCAGTATTAGGAGTCTCCCCCCCCCCTTTTCTCTGCACTGTCTGTTTAAGCCCGGTGCATCCTGCCACGTAGGGCCAGTACGTGCCAGCAGGCAGACCGGGGGGCGGACAAACTCCACCTCCAGTCACATAACCTTCCATCCTGGGTGCACAAGTGCGCATATCAGAAAGCGGTCCCAGCCGTCAGTCTGAGGGTCCTGCCTTTCTCATCTTCCTCTCGGGTGTTTGACCTTCAAACTAGTTTAGAGGATGTTTGCAGTTCCCGGGCAGGCAAATATCTTCTTTCGCAAGATCCCATTATGACTCTACAGATCATACAAATTTCCTCCTTTCAACCATACCTCGTGTCAGCATCATTATACAAAGGACACAACACATAATACAGACAAACATAGCAAACAGAAATAATAGCCCTAATAACGGTTTCTGTCCTCACTTAACGCATTACAATTCTTCAACCCCCACTTTAAAAGACAGATCAAATTCCCCTGCACCTCCCCCCTGGCTGTTGTCAAGCCCTCAGCAACGTAAGTTTCCTTGATCTCATTCGCCTTCTCTTCCCCGGCCCCCCTTTCTCCTTTTTTTTTTTCAAGGCGATCTAACAAGTCCTGGACGTAGCCGGGCCGTTCTTCAGGTGCCAGGGGGCGGGGTCCGGAAGCGGGGGCGCAGATGTTGTAGGCGCCGCAGGTGCAGGCACAGAGGCAGGCACGGGCGGGGGGGTTAGCGATGGATCTCCAAACACCAGCCGTTGTCGGTGGCGTGGCGGTCCCGGTCCTGAAGTGCTTGCAAAGGCTGCCGTGACTCCGGCGGCCACTTTACTTTTTGCTTTCACATCGGATTTGAATACTAGGTGGGGCTCGGCTTCGAACCCATTCTCTCTGCACCAGATCAAAAGCTTGCAGAGGGCCTGTTCATCAGTAGCTTGCTCCAGGGATTGCACGAGCCTATTCACCAAATTTCCGTAGGACTTCCACAATCCCTGCTTCACCATGGTAAATGATGGGGCCTTTCGTTCTGACAGCACTAAAAACAGCGCCTGCTGCGCGACATTTTGCCACGCGTCCTTTCTCTCCCTTACTCTTTCTTTGATCAAATCCCCGTCACTGCCCTCCCAAGGGTCCGTTATTGAGGCTGAAGACTGGGGGTCCCCCGATTGCTCCTTTTGCTGCGGCTCTTCTGGAGGGGCAGCGCTAGTTTCAGGTGGCGGTGGTGCCGTAGGTAGCATTACTCTAGTCACGGAAGGAGCTTGTGGCTGATAGCCCCCCTCCGGGTACTGCAAATTTTTCTTATGAGCTTCAATCGCCTGATCTGCGGCCTTTTTCTCTGCCACCCGTTGTAGCAGAGTATTGTGTACCACCCTCCACAGCTTCCCCTTCTTCCTAGCTGTCTTATCATCATCTATAGTTGCTTCCCATAACTTATCACCCAGTTTCCGCCATTCTGATAACTCATGCACTGTATGTGGGACAATAAAGCAACCTTTTGCATACCCCCAGGCTAATAATCCCGGTAATTCTTTCTTTAAGTCAATTCCCTGCACGTTATACTGCTGTAGGGTACGAGTAAATAATTCATATGCCACTTGCCTATCCATTCATATCGTCGGCGCCATTGCAGCTCTCCAGGCTCCGGTGGCACGTATGGCCCGAAATCACCTATATGATCTTCGGGGGTGCCGTCTTTCCAGCGTTTGCTCGGCGGACTTCGCACCGTCCCGGCTGCAGGGGACCCAACTCCTACTTTCTCCACCGTGGTGCATCCTCCCCCGTTTTCTTTTCAGTCCGGGAGGATTTCAGTCCTTTGCTGTATCACGTCGGGGTCACCATTTGTAGGAGAAAGGGAGACTGCTGACACCAGTTGGTCATCAACAAGACTCGTTTATTAGTCGTTTTAGCTTGCTTTTTATACATTTCTTAATTAGCTTCATGCATATTACAAAACTTGAGCTCATGATTGGTTGCTAACGGTATTTGGTTGTTTATTCGAAAGATAACTTCTGTCTGGCCAGCCAAGATTACGATTGATAAGCAAGCAGCTTCTTCATTCTTCCTGCCTTATCCCCTCAGGGTTGTTTAAGAAACTCGCCAAGGACAGAGTGTCCTTGCCTTACCAGCACGTAGTCAGCACTTCTCTCCTGAGGCCTAATCTCCCAGAAGCCCCTGCTTGCTCAGTTGCAGGCCTGAACCAAAGTCAGTGGATCCATACTCATGTCCACGCTCTCGTAGCCAATTCCCAACAATCTGTCACCTGTCTGCTACTATTTGGGACAGTCCCTGGGAGATACTTCTTGAGCACTCATCCTCTCCAGGGCACTGGGCAGCCACAAAGGGCATCTCAATCCAGCCCTCATTCCCATCACTGTACGGGCTGATGCCCACTGGCCCATGCACACCCAGGCATGGCAAGAGGGTCTTTATGGGTGCAATTCCCTGGGCACATTCGTGACTCCAGCTTGGAAAGAAGAGCCCAGCCTTCAGGCACAGTGCAGAGAAAATCCCCTTTTATTAAAGAGATGTCACTTGGGAGACCAGCTGTGACACAGTGAGGGCAGATTGAAGGATGGCCTCTAGATCAGACAGACTGGGTTGGTGCCTCAGAGGAAAGGGGATGAATACAAATGTTTGTGCATAATCAGGAGTATAACAGATATAACACCCAAAACAAAAGGGTTGCCTGAGAAACATTGAAAATCATTTGTGAAGAGAGATGGACAGCTCATTGCTACTGAACCTGTAACCCTTGAAGTAGTTTTGTCAGTGTCTCCATGAGTGCCTTTTTCCTCATGCTGTAGATGGGGAGGTTCGCTGTTGGAGGCACCAGCCAGCACCAGATCCAGAACTGGGGAAAACATGGAGGGGAGCTTCACACAGCCAAATATTGCAGTGCTGATGAGCAGGGAGACCGTGGCCATGTTTGTCAGGCAAATGGAAAAAACTTGTGCCTTTTCTATTTGGATTTGACATGGGCACAGTAGCAGCAGTGCTAGGATCAGGGCAAGGAGCAGGGGAATAGCAGTGAAGAGCCCATCCCTCAGCTGCAAAGCCAGATCATGGGCCAGGCAATGCCTCTGCAGTCAGTCAGGCTCCAGATGCTGCTTTGATGCCAGCTCCATGCTTGGAATGGTGGGGTTTCATGCTTGGCAGGGAGCAGCAGTCCCTTTTGTGCTACAATCCCTTAGGAACATTTTTGACTCCATCTTCTCCACCTTTGAAGAAAGACCAGCCTTTGGGCACAAAACAGAGGAGATCTCCTGTTATTAGAGAAATACCATTCTGGAGGCCAGGTCAGGCATAAGGGTGCCCAGTGCCTGGTCCTGCCTGTGCTCCAGGAATGCACACGAAGCACAACCCTAGCAGCACTGTGTTGGGAGAGCGCTTAGGCCCTCTACAGGCATCCAAGCAGAACAGGACAGTTTGGAAGGAGGGAGAGTTGCCCTGGAAACAGAATGTGCTGCTGCTGTGGTTGCACATGTCACCAGGAGGGCTGAAGCCCCCATGCAATGGTTGTAGTGACTAAATATCTGCTGTGGTAGAGCCAAAGGGAACTGTGCCGAAAAACAAACTGTCCTCATTGCACTTGGGGCATCTGAGTCATCTCAGGCGAGCAGGCTCTGAAGGTGCCACATCCCTGCTGAGGTAGGAGGAAGCCTGTCTTCCTGCTTCAACATGGTCTCCAGGTCAGAATCAGAAGAGAGATATCAGAAGAGAAATAGCATGAACTTTATTATTATTATTATTATTATTATTTATTTTATCAAGAATGTGAGAGAAACATGATTAATAAAGGAAGGAATGGAGGAAGGAAGGAAGGGAGGAACAATCCAGCCTGCATGCCAAGTATATGGAAATGATGAGAAGATGCACATGGAGAAGTTATTGGTTGGGATATTGTACAGACTGAACAATTTTCCTCAGTGCCTCCTTGAGCTCCTTGTTCCTCATGCTGTAGATGAGGGGATTCACTGTTGGAGGCACCACTGAGTACAGAACGGCCAAGGTCAGATCCAGAGCTGGGGAGGAGATGGAGGGGGGCTTCAGGTAGGTAAACACTTCAGTGCTGCTGAACAAGAAGACCACGGCCAGGTGTGGGAGGCACATGGAAAAGGCTTTGTGCCGACCCTGCTCAGAGGGGATCCTCAGCACAGCTCTGAAAATCTGCACGTAGGACACCACAATGAAAGTGAAACACCCAAAGGCTAAAAAGAAACTAACCACAAGAAGTCCAACTTCCCTGAAGTAGGAGTCTGAGCAGGAGAGCTTGAGGATCTGGGGGATCTCATAGAAGAACTGCTCCACCACATTGCCTTGGCAGAGGGGCAGGGAAAATGTGTTCCCAGTGTGCAGGAGAGCATTGAGAAAGCCACTGGCCCAGGCAGCTGCTGCCATTCTGACACAAGCTCTGCTGCCCGGCAGGGTCCCATAGTGCAGGGGTCTGCAGATGGCAACGTAGCGGTCATAGGCCATGACTGTGAGGAGACAATACTCTGCTGATATGAAAATACTAATACTTAAGACCTGGGCAACACATCCCAAGTAGGAAATGGCTCTGGTGTCCATCAGGGAATTGTGCATGGATCTGGGGATAGTTGTGGAGATGAAGCCAAAGTCGAGGAGGGAGAGGTTGAGGAGGAAGAAGTACATGGGGGTGTGGAGGCGGTGGTCGCAGGCTACGGCTGTGATGATGAGGCCATTGGCCAGGAGGGCAGCCAGGTAGATGGCCAGGAAGAGCGAGAAGTGCAAGAGCTGCAGCTCCTGCCTGTCTGAGAACGGCAGGAGCAGGAATTCTTTGAGGGAGCTGCTGTTGGACATTTCCTCCCCATTCACATGGGGAATTCAGCAAGGAACAAAACAGACAGAGAGAAGTTAGGAGACACTCTTAAAAGGAAAAAAATTAATAAAGTTTTCTTACCTATCTATTTGTGTCATTCTCAAACCTCTGAAGCTCCTGCCTCTTCTAGCTAGAGGATGCTATTACTCTAAAAAGAGAGCAGCCCCTGCTGAGAGCAGAGTCTGATTTCAGAGTGCCCATCTCTGACCTTCTCACCCTTTCTACATGCACCTGAGAGAGGTCTCCAGGCTCCCCTTCCAGCAAACAACACACAAGAGCCTATTCTGCTGCCCATTTACAGCCTCCCACTATCACTTCCATACTATGAATATTTCCATAGGTTCCCCATGGGTCGCTGAGATGCCACAGATATGCCATGAGACAGCAGAGGCTTCCTGGAGGGCAGGTGGCAGCCTGCAGGACACCACAGGGTAACAGCCAAATGATTGTCAGGATTTAAGATGGACTTTCCTTAAGGGACAGTCAACTCATTTCCCTGTACTGCATTTCCTGGAGCTCCACAGGACAGAATGGGGCTGTGGAGACCTCACTCCCTTGGAAATCCCTCTTTTCCACTACTTGTAGCTTTGGTGCCTGAACTGCAGCTGAATACTCCCAACCACAGGAAGCAGAGAGCAAGAACAGGAGCAGCATGGACAGGAGAAGGATTAAGGAGCAACACCATGACTCTGTTGCCAAGGGAGGCAAGGAGAGGGACAGAGAGGCATTCTGTAAAACCTGCACGTTTCCTACAGGGTATGCCACCTTGCAGAGGGGGACATTGCAGCACTGCCCCTCTCAGCCCCTTGGTGGGGAGGCACCAAAGAGATGCGCCTCTCTTCTGCCACAGCTCTGGCTGCAGAGTTCAGCCAGAGTCCCATGCCCTGCAGTTCCTTCTCCTTCCCTGCCCATCTCTGCTGCCTGGAGCTGTCCCTGCTGGCAGCTCTTTCTCTGTCCCATTGTCTTGTTCCTGCCACTGCTCAAAGATCCCATGTCACCCTCTGGGTGCTCAATTTTGCCCTACAGAAACCTCTAGCAATGTCCAGGGCCAGCTCTGCAGTTGCAGGTTGGAATGGAGCAGGTCACATAAAGTCCTGGGATGCTGCAAAGAAGATGCCAATGCTGCCTTTAGACTAAAGTGGGGATGGAGCAGCTCACTGACATTTCTCACAGACCTCCTAATCTCTTAGAGTAAAGGTTTACAACTCCCAGCTCATTGCCAAAACAGAAAACTTGTTCCTTCATTCCCCCTGTCAAAATGAGGAAAGTGAAAGTGCAGAGACCTGAAGGAAAGCTCCTTCTCCTTCAAGCAGCTCTTCTCTTGACTTTCCTCTTGAAAGGACCCCTCAGACATGTCCTGCGCATGTGCTGGAGCTGTGAGCAGAACCTGACCCCTGCAGCACCTCTCAAAGGCAGAAAGAACCTGCCCTGCCAGGGATCTCTCTTCCCACCCAAAGCTTCTCCCCACAGCACCACAGGGAGCTCCCTGGAGAGGCTGTGTGCTGACCCTCACAGGTGGCAGAGTCACTGCCCTGGGCAAACAGCACCAGGAGGTACAGGGACACTGCTCTGAATCACAGCCCCAGGCAGACCTTGGTGCACTCCCTGCCTTCACAGCCCTACAGCCCTGTGTTCAAGTGGCATACCCAAGAGAAGCATACCTGATCCTCTCACCATGTGTCTGGGAATCCCTGCCCTGAAGCATCTCCTCCTCCTGCTATGTCCTGCTTACTCCAGGAGAGAGACCATTAAAAATCCTTTGAGCCATGGTTTGGCTGGGATGCAGACACCCCCTCCAGGAACTTCAGCATTTTCCTGCAGACAGAGACTCACTGTTTCAAGGGTTGTGAAGATTTCCCCCATAATGAGCTCTGCTCCCGCTCCACACTGCCGTTCACCTCTCGCTGCGTTCTCTCCTCTCCTGTCCGCAGCAGCAGGCAGTGCCCGCAGCCCTGCTGCTCTTGGCACAGGAGCTGCTCCTGCACTCCGCTGTCTCTGGGCAGTGCTGCCAGGCTGCCACGAGCTGCCTCCGTCCCAGGAGCCTGGCCCTGCTCAGGAGCAGAGGCCCAGCTGAACTCACCAATTTCTCTGTCCCTTGTGCCCCCTCCTCCTGGGGAATGTTCCCTCAAGCAAACTAAAATAATCATCTGTTTTCCTTTTCTCGTGAGTGGAGAGAGGTTCCAACATTGCAATTTATTTCATCAGAGGATGAGGAGCTATGAAAGTCGTGAATGTCCCACTCTGGAAGAATGATTTTCATCTTTCAATCAGACAAGGATGCCTAGATGGGACAAAAGTGAACTCACTGAGACGTGGTTCAGGTTTTGATGAGGATTAATCAGTCTGGGCATTACAGAATTCAGACCCCCAGCCTTGGGTCTGAAGGGATATTCAGATTATTTTTGTAAATTTCAAAGACACGCCATCAGTGGGATTCCCCTTGCCAAAAACAAAGTGAGCACAACACAGAGGTCTGCATGTATGCTCTGCCTAAGGTCCTGCTATAATCATTGGAGATGGAAGAGTCAGTTACTAACACACAGATATCTGGTGACAGGCGAAGAGACAGATTTGGTCCAAAGCACAGGCCAGTGTCTGCTTGCTCTGATGCAGGAACTGGGGGACCTGGCCAGGGACTGGGACTGGGCTAATGAGGACCTCAGCGTGGCTGGATCCCAGCCTGTCAAGGTCCATGGACATGTTCAGGGCACCTTGTCCTTCCTGGAGATTTGTGCAAGAAGTCTGTCATAGGTCCAGTATAGCCACAGAGTCACTTCAGGCAGACACCCACTTCCCTGCTGTTTCTCAATGGCCCAGCTCTGTGTCTTCCTGGCCTCAGACACTGCTGAATTCACTTTCTTAGTAGGAAGCTGCTTCCACCGTTGCATTGTTCCTGCTATATATGACGTCATGGCTCTGCTCTGAACTGGGCCATTGCACGCCCAGTGTCTTTGCCCCTTGGCAACAGGTTTCTCTGTGAACCTTCTGTTCTCTGTGCCACAGCTGAAGCTCTATAGTCCAAATATATGCAGGTGTAGGCAGCCTGAAGTAGAGGCAGGCGCACATGAAGATGTGCAAGCTGTCACAGGCCTGAAATATCATTGTAATGATGATCAATGGAAGATGAGGGAGGATGCCTTTTGTGTGAAGGAGCAGATTGCATGTGTGGAGCTCTTCCTTGGAAGAGGCAAGGTTTGAAGTGAGAGCTTGTGGGTAAGCATCTCAGGAGGGAGCTCTCCTATTTCTTGGCAGTATAAAAAAGTCTGTGGATCACTGGCCCTGGTTTTTGTTGGGCAGACTTTATTCCCCCTAACATGACCTGTAAAGGCAAAACTGCAGGGTGCAAGCAGTCTGGGAAGCTTCTGGAGGACATCAAGGAGAACTTTTTTGCACAGCTGCCAGATGGGCTGATAAAGATGATGCTTTCTGGTATCTGGACATTTCAAACAAGGACAAACTGATCAGGAATGGGATAGCCAGTGTTTGCCTTGCCTACTGTGTCCATGAGAATGTGGAGTGTCTAATGCAGAGGGAAGTGCAGGAGGCAGGAGCAGAATGGAGACTGGGCTTGAGAAGAGCCAACTTCCTGGCCTGTTCAGGGGACTGGTAGGGGATCCCAGGGGAGGCAGCTCTCAAGGACATAAGAGCTCAGGAAAGCCAGCAGGTCTTTAAGGACAGATCTGCCAAGGATAAGGATGGGTCATTCCGATACCCACTAAAACTATCAGATACCTAGGGCACTCAAACCAGCAGGTACCCCTTGGGTAGGCTGGGGTCTAATAGGGCGATGTAAAATAGAAAATAGGCAGAGGCAAAGGCAGAGGCATTTAGAAATATTGCCCAGCATCACATTACAAGGACAAGTGCAGGGTCCTGCACCTGGGGAGGAATAACCCCAGACACCAGTATAGACTAGAGGTTGAGCTGCTAGAAAGCAGCTCTGCAGAGAGGGATTTGAGAATCCTTGTTGACAATTAGTTAACCATGAGTCAGCAATGTGCCCTCATGGCCAAGAAGGCCAATGGCATCCTGGCCTGCATCAGTATGAGTGTTGCCAGCAGGTCAAGGGAGGTCATCCTCCCCCTCTCCTCAGCTCTGGTGAGGCCTCACCTGGAGTAGTGTGTGCAGTTCTGGGCTCTGCAGTACAAGAGGGACATTGAGCTTCTAGAGAGGGTGCAGCATAAAGCGACCAAGATGATTAAGGGAGTGGAAAATCTATTGTATACGGAAAGACTAAGCGAGCTGGCCGTCTTTAGTCTGGAGTAGAGAAGACTGAGAGGAGATCTGATGAACATGTAGACGTAAGTACCTTAGGGGTGAATGTAGGGAGACGAATGGGGCCAAACTCTTCTTGGTGGTGGCCAGTGAGAGGGCAAGGGGTAATGGGTGCAAGTTGAAACACAGGAAGTTCCACCTCCATGTGAGGAAGAACATAACTGTGAGGGTGACAGAGCCCTGGGACAGGCTGCTCAGAGAGGTTGTGGAGTCTCCTTCGCTGGAGATCTTCAAAACCTTCCTGGATGCCACGCTGTGCCATGTTGCAGCTTGGAGCGGGTCAGGAATGCCAGACAACAACTTCATAGAAGCTGGAACTGACTTCGTTCATTAGCTTTTCATGCAGTACATTTATATGATTCTTAACAATTAATGATGTAATTACACAGGCTCCTAATTGGTAGACAATGATCTAACTCAGACCCTTACAGCCCCCCTTACTTGTTTAGCTCATCCTTTTAGTTCAACAGCTCTTTTATTCCCTCTGACCTTGGTCTACTTTCTTATCTCCTAGTTAGCACTCCCTTTGTTCTTTCACTGAAACCTGAAGGCTGGAATTGAGCAGGCCTGCTGGGCAGCCATGTACGCGGCTCTCTAGCCATCCCTCTACAATTCCCCCTTTTTCTTTTGTACCAGCAAGGCCTGCTTAGTAGTACAGGACACTTCTTCCTCTCATGATGTTCTGCAGGCTCACACTTCCCACCGCTAGGGTACCAGCTGTTTGCCTGCTACATCTGATGTATGTGAGGTTGCTTCCAGCTAAGGCCTCTCCCATTTTCTCTGTCACCCATCCGATTTCAGAAACCAAGCATAGATAATTACTCTTGAGGTAATACTCGTCGGCAGGATACTGAGACTGAGTATTCTCTTGAGTTAGCAGATTAGAGGGTTGCTGACAGACTCCCAACTAGGCAGGCGTCCCCGTAGAGACAACGTGGGTCTCAGTGTTAGGAGTCTCACCGCCCCCCCCCTTTACGCTCTGCTTTATCTGTTTAAGCCCGGTGCATCCTGTCACGTAGGGCCAGTACGTGCCAGCAGGCAGACCGGGGCGGGTGGACAAACTCCACCTTCAGTCACATAACCTTCCCTCCTGGTCGTGCAGGTGCGCATACCAGTAAGTGGTCGCAACCGTCAGTCTGAGGGTCTTGCCTTTCTCATCTCCTCCCTCTCGGGTGTTTGACCTTCAAACTAATTTAGAGGATGTTTGCAGTTAAGTTGGCTACAAGCCCGGTTGAGCAGCCGCCTTCAGCTGCTTTTGGAGGAGGTCGGCTCTGAGCCTGGCTGAGCAGCCGCCTCTATGCTCCTTATCACTCAGCCTGGGCAGGCAAACATCTTCTTTCTCAAGGTCTTGGATTCTACTTCGCACAACAATTTTATGACTCTACAGATCATACAAATTTCCACCTTTCAACCATACCTCGTGTCGGCATCAATATACAAAGGATACAACACATAATAGAGATGAACATAGCAAACAGAAACAATAGCCCTAATAACGGTTTCTGTCCTCAGTTAAAGAATTACAATTCTTCAACCCCCACTTTAAAAGACAAATCAAATCCCCTGCACCTCCCTCCTGGCTGTTGTCAAGCCCTCAGCAACGTAAGTCTCCTTGATCTCATTCGCCTTTTCTTCCCTGGCCCCCCTTCTCCTTTTTTTCAAGGTGATCTAACAAGTCCTGGACCCAGCCGGGCCGTTCTTAGGCACGATGGGGCGGTCCGGGAGTGGGGGCACAGACAGTGCAGGCACCACAGGCACAAATGAGGACGCATGTGGCGGGGGGCTTGGCAATGGATCTCCAGACACCAGCGGTTTTCAGTGGCGTGGCGGTCCCGTTCCTGAAGTGCTCGCAAAGGCTTTTACAGGTACACTGCTCGCAGCTTCGGGAGGCTCACAATCCAGCGGTGGCCCTGTGATGTCCTTTGGGCGATGGTGGGTCTCAGAACCCCCTTGCTTCAGCTTGGGTCTTTGCAAGTGTCCCTTGTCTCTAGCCCATTTATACAGCTCATACAGCTTCTTTATGCTCACTGCTGCCTCCCTCTTTGCTAATAAGTCCAGCAGCAATTGTACAGCAGCTTCTCGCTCCATTTTGTACGTACACCGGGGTCTCTGCTTCTAGCCCTTCCCTGACGACGTCTTTCCGTCACGGGCCCCAGCTTCTTGCCCCCCAACGCCGTCTTTTCCGTGTGCGCAATCACGGCCGGCTTACCCGCTCCGGTCCCCGTCTTGGTCGGATCACTCGGCTGCACCCGTACGTCGTCCTCCGGAATCCCGCACCGTTGTGCCAGGTCCCTGTTCGGAATCTTGTCCCTGCTCGGGCGCCACTTGTTGCAGCTTGGAGCGGGTCAGGAATGCCAGACAACAACTTCATAGAAGCTGGAACTGACTTCGTTCATTAGCTTTTCATGCAGTACATTTATATGATTCTTAACAATTAGTGATGTAATTACACAGGCTCCTAATTGGTAGACAATGATCTAACTCAGACCCTTACAGCCCCCCTTACTTGTTTAGCTCATCCTTTTAGTTCAACAGCTCTTTTATTCCCTCTGACCTTGGTCTACTTTTTTATCTCCTAATTAGCACTCCCTTTGTTCTTTCACTGAAACCTGAAGGCTGGAATTGAGCAGGCCTGCTGGGCAGCCATGTACGCGGCTCTCTAGCCATCCCTCTACAGTGCCACATGCTCTAGGTGTCCCTCCTTGAGCAGGGGGGTTGGACTAGATGATCTCTAGAGGTCCCTTAGAGGGGGACCTCGCTTGCACACAGCCCAGCGTGGGCTGCTGCCGCCGCGGGCTGCAGGGACACCAGGTTCCTCGGCAGAGCCACCCCGGCCAGGAAGGGGCTGCTGACGTCACAACCGGCTGCGCGGCCTGGCCTATCAGGGGCTGCGGCAGCAGTGACGTCACCAGACGACGCCCACGCGTCAGCACAGAGCCAGCCCTGCAGAGAGCAGGGGCCTCCCGGCAGCGTCCCCGCAATGGCCTCTGTGTCCCTGCCCGCTGCTGAGACACCCCTGGCCTCACAGGCAGCGCCTGCTGCTGCCCCGGCAGCTCCGCGCACACAAGGGACCTCCCCGCGTGTCTGCACCAGACCCCGCTGCCAGCCGCGCTGCTGCTGGGACAGGAGCGGCCTCAGAGCCCGTCCCCAGCCATGGGCCAGCGCTGGCCTCGCAGCTGTTCTGCCAGCAGGGACCTCCCAAGGAACTGCCCAGCCAGGCACCTCTTGCTGGCCTGCCCGGGACTCAGCAAAGAGCTGAGCTCACGGTCACCCTCACAGCCATGTGCCTGTTAATGCCTGCTCCTGTCCCATAAGGTGGGCAGACAACGTGACCTCCCAATGAACATCAGTACCGTGTGTCTGCTGCTGCTCTACCAGGTGCTTAGAAACATTGACTTGACCTGGCTGATTTTATGGCAGGACTGTTGTAGAGCAGCCAGCCAGCTGGGCTGCAGGACCAGGTCTCTCACGACCAGGAGATCCGTCACCCTGACTGCCTGCAGCCCCTCAGGGCAGCCCCTCTCCCCAGCATAGCACAGGGGTCCTGGCTCTGGGGCTCCTCAGGCGTCTCCAGTGGCAGAGCAGCCTGCCCAAGCTGAAACCCCTGGGAACAGTTTTGTATTTATTGTCCCCACAAGCTCATCACTGCTTCTTTGCTTTGCTCTGGAGATGTCTCTGCTACACAGAGAGCCTTTTCCCAGGTCCGTGAGCCCGTGCTGCCCTGGTCATTCCTGCAACCCTTTCCTGTCCTCCCTGCAGCATCCTGGGCTGGCAGTGCTGCTCTGCAGGGTGAGCAGCTGTGGGGACACAGGGTGACTCCACACTGGCCATGATGTTCAGGGCAGAGCCAGCTGGGCCACAATCACTGCAACTGACCAGCCCCTCCCCAGGGTGTGCGGCTGTAAAGGATGCTTGGAGCAATCCCAGCGTATTTCACATTGCTCAGGATGCGTTTGGAGGTGTCATTAGACCCAGGCTGCTGCCACTCCTGAGAGCCCTCATTTGGGGCACTGCTCGGTTTGGCCCTTTACTCTTGGGTTACTCCACATGGTTTTGTTAGTTTCCACTCAAAACCCGTCCCAGACACGTGCTGCCCCTGGAGAGCACTTCTGCTCTCCAGGTGGCTCCATATCCCTTCTGGAAGCATGGACATATGTCACCACTCTGCTACTATTTGGGACAGTCCCTGGGAGATACTTCTTGAGCACTCATCCTCTCCAGGGCACTGGGCAGCCACAAGGGGCATCTGAATCCAGCCCTCATTCCCATCACTAAACGAGCTGATGCCCATTGGCCCATGCACACCCAGGCATGGCAAGAGGCTCTTTCTGGGTGCAATTCCCTGAGCACATTCTTGACTCCAGCTTGGGAAGAAGAGCCCAGCCTTCAGGCACAGTGCAGAGAAAAACCCCTTTTATTTCAGAGATGTCACTTGGGAGACCAGTTGTGACACAGTGAGGGCAGATTCAAGGATGGCCTCTAGACCAGACAGACTGAGTTTGTGCCTCAGGGGAAGGGGGGACAAATGTTTGTGCGTAATCATGAGTATCACAGATATAACACCCAAAACAAAAGGGTTGCCTGAGAAACATTGAAAATCATTTGTGAAGAGAGATGGACAGCTCATTACTACTGAACCTGTAACCCTTGAAGTAGTTTTGTCAGTGTCTCCTTGAGTGCCTTGTTCCTCATGCTGTAGATGAGGAGGTTTGCTGTTGGAGGCACCAGCCAGCAACAGACCCAGAACTGGGGAAAAGATGGAGGGCGGCTTCACACAGGCAAATATTGCAGTGCTGATAAGCAGGGAAACCATGGCCATGTTTGGCAGGCAAATAGAAAAATCTTTGTGTCTTTTCCATTTGGATTTGACATGGGCACAGCAGCAGCAGTGCTAGGATCAGGGCAAGGAGCAGGGGAATAGCAGTGAAGAGCCTGTAACCCAGCTGCACAGCCAGATCATGGGCAAGGCAATGCCTCTGCAGCCAGTCAGGCTCCAGGTGCTGCTTTGATGCCAGCTCTATGCTAGGAATGGTGGGGTTTCATGCTTGGCAGGGAGCAGCAGTCCCTTTTGTGCTACAATCCCTTAGGAACATTTTTGACTCCATCTTCTCCACCTTTGAAGAAAGACCAGCCTTTGGGCACAAAACAGAGGAGATCTCCTCTTATTAGAGAAATACCATTCTGGAGGCCAGGTCAGGCATAAGGGTGTCCAGTGACCGGCCTGCCTGTGCTCCAGGAAGACACAAGAAGCACAGCCCTAGCAGCACTGTGTTGGGAGAGCGCTTAGGCCCTCTACAGGCATCCAAGCAGAACAGGACAGTTTGGAAGAAGGGAGAGTTGCCCTGGAAAGAGAATGTGCTGCTGCTGTGGTTGCACATGTCACCAGGAGGGCTGAAGCCCCCATGCGATTGTTGTAGCGACTAAATATCTGCTGTGGTAGAGCCAAAGGGAACTGTGCCCAAACCAAACTGTCCTCATTGCACTTGGGGCATCAGAGTCATCTCAGGCGAGCAGGCCCTGAGGATGCCACATTCCTGCCGATTTAGAAGGAAGCCTGGCTTCCTGCTTCAACATGGTCTCCAGGTCAGAATCAGAAGAGAGATATCAGAAGAGAAATAGCATGAACTTTATTATTTTATTATTATTATTGTTATTGTTATTATTATTATTATTTATTTTATCAAGAATGTGAGAGAAACACGAGAAATAAAGGAAGGAAGGGAGGAAGAAAGGAAGGCAGGAACAATCCAGCCTGCATGTCAAGTATATGGAAATGATGAGAAGATACACATGGAGAAGTTATTGGCTGGGATATTGTACAGACTGAACAATTTTCCAAAGTGCCTCTTTGAGCTCCTTGTTCCTCATGCTGTAGATGAGGGGATTCACTGTTGGAGGCACCACCGAGTACAGAATGGCCAAGGTCAGATCCAGAGCTGGGGAGGAGATGGAGGGGGGCTTCAGGTAGGCAAACACTTCAGTGCTGCTGAACAAGATGACCACAGCCAGGTGCGGGAGGCACATGGAAAAGGCTTTGTGCCGACCCTGCTCAGAGGGGATCCTCAGCACAGCTCTGAAGATCTGCACATAGGACACCACAATAAAAGTGAAACACCCAAAGGCTAAACAGCAACTAACCACAAGAAGTCCAACTTCCCTGAGGTAGGAGTCTGAGCAGGAGAGCTTGAGGATCTGGGGGATCTCACAGAAGAACTGCTCCACCACATTGCCTTGGCAGAGGGGTAGGGAAAATGTGTTCCCAGTGTGCAGGAGAGCATTGAGAAAGCCACTGGCCCAGGCAGCTGCTGCCATTCTGGCACAAGCTCTGCTGTCCAGCAGGGTCCCATAGTGCAGGGGTCTGCAGATGGCAACGTAGCGGTCATAGGCCATGACAGTGAGGAGACAATACTCTGCTGATATGAAAATACTAATACTTAAGACCTGGGCAACACATCCCAAGTAGGAAATGGCTCTGGTGTCCATCAGGGAATGGTGCATGGATCTGGGGATAGTTGTGGAGATGAAGCCAAAGTCGAGGAGGGAGAGGTTGAGGAGGAAGAAGTACATGGGGGTGTGGAGGTGGTGGTCGCAGGCTACGGCTGTGATGATGAGGCCATTGGTCAGGAGGGCAGCCAGGTAGATGGCCAGGAAGAGCGAGAAGTGCAAGAGCTGCAGCTCCCGCCTGTCTGAGAATGGCAGGAGCAGGAATTCTTTGAGGGAGCTGCTGTTGGACATTTCCTCCCCATACACATGGGAAATTCAGCACGGAACAAAACAGACAGAGACAAGTTAGAATACACTCTTAAAAGGAAAATAAACAAATTAATAAAGTTATCTATCTATTTGTGTCATTCTCATATCGCTGAAGCTCCAGCCTCTTCTAGCTAGAGGATGATGTTACTCTAAAAAGAGAGCAGCCCCTGCTGAGAGCAGAGTCTGGTTTCAGAGTGCCCATCTCTCACCTTCTCACGCTTTCTACATGCACCTGAGAGAGTTCTCCAGGCTCCCCTTCCAGCAAACAACACACAAGACCCTTTTCTGCTGCCCATTTACAGCCTCCCACCATCACTTCCATACTATCAGTATTTCCACAGGTTCCCCATAGGTAGCTGAGATACCACAGATATGCCATGGGACAGCAGAGGCTTTGTGGAGGGCAGGCGGCAGGCTGCAGGACACCACAGGGTATCAGCCAAAAGATGGTCAGGATTTAAGATGGACTTTCCTTAAGGGACAGTCAACTCATTTCCTTGTACTGCATTTCCTGGAGCTCCACAGGACAGAATGGGGCTGCGGAGACCTCACTCCCTTGGAAATCCCTCTTTTCCACTACTTGTAGCTTTGGTGCCTGAACTGCAGCTGAATACTCCCAACCACAGGAAGCAGAGAGCAAGAACAGGAGCAGCATGGACAGGAGAAGAATTAAGGAGCAGCACCATGACCCTGTTGCCAAGGGAGGCAAGGAGAGGGACAGAGAGGCATTCTGGAAAACCTGCACTTTACCCGCGGGGTATGGCACCTTTCAGAGGGGGACATTGCAGCACTGCCCCTCTCAGCCCTTTGGTGGGCAGGCACCAAAGAGATGCCCTTCTACTCTGCCACAGCTCTGGCTGCAGAGTTCAGCCGGAGTCCCATGCCCTGCGGTTCCTTCTCCTTCCCTGTCCATCTCTGCTGCCTCGGGCTGTCCCTACTGGCAGCTCTTTCTCTGTCCCATTGTCTTGTCCCTGCCACTGCTCAAAGATCCTATGTCACCCTCTGGGTGCTCAGTTCTGCCCTACAGAAACCTCTGGCAATGTCCAGGATCAGCTCTGTGGTTGCAGGTTGAAATGAGCAGGTCACATAAAGCCCTGGGATGCTGCAAAGAAGATGCTGCTGCTTCCTTTAGACTAAAGTGGGGATGGAGCAGCTCACTGACGTTTCTCACAGACCTCCTAATCTCTCAGAGTAAAAGTTTACGACTCCCAGCTCACTGCCAAAACAGAAAATTTGTCCCTTCATTCTCCCTGTCAAAATGAGGAAAGTGAAAGTGCAGAGACCTGAAGGAAAGCTCCTTCTCCTTCAAGTAGCTCTTCTCTTGACTTTCCTCTTGAAAGGACCCCTCCAACATGTCCTGCGCATGTGCTGGAGCTGTGAGCAGAACCTGACCCCTGCAGCACCTCTCAAAGGCAGAAAGAACCTGCCCTGCCAGGGATCTCTCTTCCCACCCAAAGCTTCTCCCCACAGCACCACAGGGAGCTCCCTGGAGAGGCTGTGTGCTGACCCTCACAGGTGGCAGAGTCACTGCCCTGGGCAAACAGCACCAGGAGGTACAGGGACACTGCTCTGAATCACAGCCCCAGGCAGACCTTGGTGCACTCCCTGTATTACAGTCCTACAGCCGTGTGTGCAAGTGGCATACCCAAGAGAAGCATACCTGATCCTCTGACCATGTGTCAGAGAATCCCTGCTCTGAAGCATCTCCTCCTCCTGCTATGTCCTGCTTACTCCAGGAGAGAGACCATTAAAAATCCTTTGAGCCATGGTTTGGCTGGGATGCAGACACCCCCTCCAGGAACCTCAGCAGCATTGTCCTGCAGACAGAGACTCACTGTTTCAAGGGCTGTGAAGGTTTCCCCCACAATGAGCTCTGCTCCTGCTCCACACTGCCATTCCCCTCTCGCTGCCTTCTCTCCTCCCCTGTCCGCAGCAGCAGGCAGTGCCCGCAGCCCTGCTGCTCTTGGCACAGGAGCTACTCCTGCACTTGGCTGTCTCTGGGCAGTGCTGCCTGGTTGCCATGAGCTGCCTCCGTCCCAGGGGCCTGGCCCTGCGCAGGAGCAGAGGCCCAGCTGAACTCACCAATTTCTCTGTCCCTTGTGCCCCCTCGTCCTGGGGAATGTTCCCTCAAGCAAACTAAAATAATCGTCTGTTTTCCTTTTCTCGTGAGTGGAGAAAGGTTCCAACATTGCAATTTATTTCATCAGAGGATGAGGAGCTATGAAAGTTGTGAATGTCCCACTCTGGAAGAATGATTTTCATCTTTCAATCAGACAAGGATGCCTAGATGGGATAAAGGTGAACGCACTGAGACGTGGTTCAGGTTTTGATTAGGATTAATCAGCCTGGGCATTACAGAATTCAGACCACCAGGCCTGGGTCTGAAGTGATATTCAGATTATTCCTGTAAATTCCACAGACGCCATCAGTGGGATTCCCCTTGCTAAAAATAAAGTGAGCACAACACAGAGGTCTGCATGTATGCTCTGTCTAAGCTCCCACTACAGTCATTGGAGATGGAAGAGTCAGTTACTAACACACAGATATCTGGTGACAGCTGAAGAGACAGATGTGGTCCAAAGCACAGGCCAGTGTCTGCTTGCTCTGATGCAGGAACTGGGGGACCTGCATCATCCTAGAGCATGAGGTGGGGAATTGTCTTGGCTATCTGAAATGACCTCCCGGTGCCAAATACATCTGGAGCCCCACTCACTCCAGCTGAGGCATAGGAAGATTCCAGTATTAACCATCAGCTCTTCTAATTCAGTGCAGACACATGATTAGATGGCATTGAAAACTGCTGGAAGAGTCTTGTCAGATGCCTGGGTTGTCCAGCTCAACCATATGTCCCTAGCAGATTGGACCTACAGGGAAACTATCCCTTCCAAGAGGGAGTGCTTTCTGGGCAAGCGCTCAAGGGAATCCTAGGGTTCTGTCCTGAACCCAATCAAATGTAATCCAGCACTGTCTGTAGGGAAAGTCCATCCCGTCTACATCCATGTGTGCTGCACAAATGAGACACACATCACATCAAGGTATCTTGAGATTCTTTGCACTCTCAAACCCTTCTTTCTCTCCTCCCCTCAACTTCTGCTCACTGCATCATATTATATGAACAGGGACTGGGCTAATGAGGACCTCAGCGTGGCTGGATCACAGGCTGTCAAGGTCCATGGACATCTTCAGGGGTACCTTGTCCTTCCTGGAGATTTGTGCAAGAAGTCTGTCATAGGTCCAGTATAGCCACAGAGTCACCTCAGGCAGACACCCCCTTTCCTGCTGTTTCTCAATGGCCCACCTCTGTGTCTTCCTGGCCTTGGACATTGCTGGATTCACTTTCTTAGTAGGAAGCTGCTTCCACCATTGCATTGTGTGGAAGAATTGTTTGTGGAAGAATTGTTTGAAAGCAGGAACTGAGAGGAAAACTTGGGCCTAACCGAAGTTTTGGAATTACAAAGCTTGCTTGGGGTGATACACAGTTGCCACTTCCAGGATAGTTGGTGCACAGGAACTCTGCTCCTCCACAGTTCCCTAGGCAACACAATCTGCCCTCCTCACAGCTGCAAAGGGGAGTAACGGAGGAGTTACGTGAAGAGCGGAGTGAAGACACCGCAGCCGAACTCTGTTGCGCTCCCTGTGCTGGGCCGCTGATAAGCCGCACAGTGGCTGTCTAATGGGAGATATACAATAACATGTCCAGTGCTGAGCTAGCAAAGGTGGTAAATGACTCATTTCAGATGAACGTGGCTTGAACTTTGCTCATTATAGTGTGAAAACCACACCTCCATCCCAAAAGTTACCCGCTTCTGAGGTACGACCATGTCTCACCGAGCATGCGCTCTAGATTTTCGATTGACTGTACCTTTAAATGAAAGCGAGAAACTTTTTCACCAATCGATAACAATATTAAGTATGACTCTAGTCACTCAAGCTCCACCTGAATGTAACGAAAAGTATAAAAGGTGAACTAAGGATGAAAAGTTTGGGGGGAAGAAACCATCGTAACTCCTGGGTCAGTCGACAGGCTGAGCCCCTTCCCTCCCCTCGCGCTGGGACGCTGCCTGAGGAGACTAAGAAGTGAGAGGGAAGAATCCATCATAAATTCTGGATCAGTTGATGCGCTGATCCCCCTTTCCTCCCCTTGCGTCGGGACGCTGCCTGAGGAGACTCGAGACTGAGAGCCCTCTCCCATCTTCCGGAATGAGTGACGATTGCACCTTTGTACATCAGAGCTAGCTAAAACCCCACGCTCTTGTAGAGAATTTCCTGTACTGATATCCGAAACCTGCTTTGTAAATGTTGCATTTGAAAAAATCATACTGTTTGTGAACTCGGCTACTTGTCTGGGGGGAGGCGATCGGACCGACAGTTGACAGACTGTTCATGAATCCGATAACTGCCAGAGTCGAGCTTATAGTTGATCACACTATTTGGGAACTTGATTCGCTCCTAGGAAGGCGATCGGACCTACGGTCCATGGACTGTTTGTGAATCCGATACTGTTCTGATATCTCCTTTTGATATCTCCTTTCCCCCCCACCGCCACTACCACTACAACTTTCAAACTGCAACATTGTCACACATTTTTCCTGCTATATATGATGGCATGGCTCTGCTCTGAACTGGGCCGTTGCACACCCAGTGTCTTTCGCTCCATGGCAACAGGTTTCTCTGTGAACCTTCTGTTCTCTGTGCCACAGCTGAAGCTCTATAGCCCAAATATATGCAGGTGTAGGCAGCCTGAAGTAGAGGCAGGCGCACATGAAGATGTGCAAGGTGTCACAGGCCTGAAATATCACTGGAATGATGATCAATGGAAGATGAGGGAGGATGCTTTTTGTGTGAAGGAGCAGATTGCATGTGTGGAGCTCTTCCTTGGAAGAGGCAAGGTTTGAAGTGAGAGATTGTGGGTGAGTGTCTCAGGAGGGAGCTCTCCTATTTCTTGGTAGTATAAAAAAGTCTGTGGATCACTGGCCCTGGTTCTTGTTGGGCAGACTTTAATCCCCCTGTAAAGGTAAACTGGTATCCGGACATTTCAAACAAGGACAAACTGATCAGGAATGGGATAGCCAATGTCTGCCTTGCCTACTGTGACCATGAGAATCTGGAGTGCCTAATCCTGGGGGAGTGCAGGAGGACAGTAGCAAAACGGAGACTGGACTTGAGAAGAGCCGACTTCCTGGCCAGTTCAGGGGACTGGTAGGGGTTCCCAGGGGAGGCAGCTCTCAAGGACATCAGAGCTCAGGAAAGCCAGCAGGTCTTTAAGGACAGACCTACCAAGCATAAGGATGGGCCATTCCAATGCTCACTAAATCTATCAGATACCTCAGGACACTCAAAGCAGGAGATATCCCTTGAGTAGACTGGGAGCTTGTTACTCATCTCCAGGCTTATAGGGCAATGTAGAGCAGAAAAAAAGGCAGAGGCAAAGGCAGAGGCATCTAGAAATATTGTCCAGCATCACATTACAAGGACAAGTGCAGGGTCATGCACCTGGGGAGGAATAACCCCAGACACCAGTATAGACTAGAGGTTGAGCTGCTGGAAAGCAGCTCCGCAGAGACGGATTTGGGAATCCTTGTTGACAAGTAGTTAACCATGAGTCAGCAATGTGCCCTTGCAGCCAAGAAGGCTAATGGGATCCAGGCCTGCATCAGTATGAGTGTTGCCAGCAGGTCAAGGGAGGTGATCCTCCCCCTCTCCTCAGCTCTGGTGAGGGCTCACCTGGAGTATTGTGTACAGTTCTAGGCTCTGCAGTACAAGACGGACATTGAGCTTCTAGAGAGGGTGCAGCATGAAGTGACCAAGATGATTAAGGGAGTGGAGCATCTACTGTATGAGGAAAGACTAAGCAAGCTGGGCCTGTTTAGTCTGGAGAAGAGAAGACTGAGAGGAGATCTGATCAACATGTAGAAGTAAGTAACTTAGGGGTGAATGTAGGGAGGGGTGGTGGCCAGTGAGAGGACAAGGTGTAATGGGTGCAAGCTGAAACACAGGAAATTCCATCTCCATGTGAGGAAGAACTTCCCTGTGAGGGTGACAGAGCCCTGAAACAGAAAATCCCAGAGAGGTTGTGGAGTCTCCTTCTCTGGAGATCTTCAAAACCCTCCTGGATGCCACCCTGTGCCACATGCTCTAGGTGGCCCTGCTTGAGCAGGGGCGTTGGACTAGATGATCTCTAGAGGTCCCTTCCAATGTTAACCGCTCTGTGATTCTGTGAACTTGCTGCTGGGGACAGTGCCCATCGTTTCCCTTACCATGTCTTCAGAGTGCAATTCAGCCGAGTCTGCATTACACTCCGTCTCCCTCCTCTTGATTAAGGAGCTACCTTTCTCCAGGGCTGCAGAGCTCTGCAGGTGTCAGCCCCTCCACGGGGCACCCTCAGCAAACCCTCTCGTCCCCGTCGCTGCTGCTGGCCCCTCACTGCTCTGGAAGCAGCGACCTCAGCGCCAGCACCCGCCGTGAGCCTCCTGCTGGCCCAGCAGCTCCTCGGGCAGGGGGACCTCGCTCGCGCACAGCCCAGCGTGGGCTGCTGCCGCCGCGGGCTGCAGGGACAGCAGGTTCGCAGGCAGAGCCGCCCCGGCCAGGAAGGGGCTGCTGACGTCACAACCACCTGCGCGGCCTGGCCTATCAGGGGCTGTGGCAGCAGTGACGTCACCAGCCGACGCCCACGCGTCAGCACAGAGCCAGCCTTGCAGAGAGCAGGGGCCTCCCGGCAGCGTCCCCGCAATGGCCTCCGTGTCCCTGCCCGCTGCTGAGACACCCCTGGCCTCACAGGCAGCGCCTGCTGCTGCCCCGGCAGCTCCGCGCACACAAGGGACCTCCCCGCGTGTCTGCACCAGACCCCGCTGCCGGCCGCGCTGCTGCTGGGACAGGAGCGGCCACAGAACCTGTCCCCAGCCATGGGCCAGCGCTGGCCTCGCAGCTGCTCTGCCAGCAGGGACCTCCCAAGGAACTGCCCAGCCAGGCACCTCTTGCTGGCCTGCCAGGGACTCAGAAAAGAGCTGAGCTCACGGCCACCCTCACAGCCCTGTGCCTGTTAATGCCTGCTCCTGTCCCATCAGGTGTGCAGACAATGTGACCTCCCAGTGAACATCGCTGCCATGTGTCTCCTGCTGGTCTACCAGGTGCTTAGAAACATTGACTTGACAAGGCGGATTTTATGGTAGGACTGTTGTAGAGCAGCCAGCCAGCTGGGCTGCAGTTACAGGTCTCTCACAATCAGGAGATCCGTTACCCTGACTGCCTGCAGCCCCTCAGGGCAGCCCCTCTCCCCAGCACAGCACAGGGGTCCTGGCTCTGGGGCTCCTCAGGCGTCTCCAGTGGCAGAGCAGCCTGCCCAAGCTGAAACCCCTGGGAACAGTTTTGTATTTATTGTCCCCACAAGCTCATCACTGCTTCTTTGCTTTGCTCTGGAGATGTCTCTGCTACACAGAGAGCCTTTTCCCAGGTCCGTGAGCCCGTGCTGCCCTGGCCATTCCTGCACCCCTCTCCTGTCCTCCCTCCAGCATCCTGGGCTGGCAGTGCTGCTCTGCAGGGTGAGCAGCTGTGGGGACACAGGGTGACTCCACACTGGCCATGGTGTTCAGGGCAGAGCCAGCTGGGCCACGACCACTGCAACTGACCACCTCCTCCCCAGGGTGGGCGGCTGTGGAGGATGCTTGGAGCAATCCCAGGGTATTTCACACTGCTCAGGATGTGTTTGGAGGTGTCATTAGACCCAGGCTGCTGCCACTCCTGAGAGCCCTGATTTGGGGCACTGCTCGGTTTGACCCTTTACTCTTGGGTGACTCCACATGGTTTTGTGAGTTTCCACTCAAAACCTGTCCCAGACATGTGCTACCCCTGGAGAGCACTTCTGCTCTCCAGGTGGCTCCATATCCCTTCTGGAAGCATGGACATCTGTCACCAGTCTGCTACTATTTGGGACAGTCCCTGGGGAGATACTTCTTGAGCACTCATCCTCTCCAGGGCACGGGGCAGCCACAAGTGGCATCTGAATCCAGCCCTCATTCCCATCACTGTACGAGCTGATGCCAATTGGCCCATGCACACACAGGCATGGCAAGAGGGTCTTTATGGGTGCAATTCCCTGAGCACATTCTTGACTCCAGCTTGGGAAGAAGACCCCAGCCTTCAGGCACAGTGCAGAGAGAATCCCCCTTTATTGCAGAGATGTCACTTGGGAGACCAGCTGTGACACAGTGAGGGCAGATTCAAGGACGGCCTCTAGATCAGACAGACTGAGTTTGTGCCTCAGGGGAAGGGGGATGAATACAAATGTTTGTGCATAATCAGGAGTATCACAGATATAACACCCAAAACAAAAGGGTTGCCTGGGAAAAATTGAAAATCATTTGTGAAGAGAGATGGACAGCTCCTTGCTACTAAACCTGTAACCCTTGAAGTAGTTTTGTCAGTGTCTCCTTGAGTGCCTTGTTCCTCATGCTGTTCCTCATGCCAAAACAGAAAACTTGTTCCTTCATTCCCCCTGTCAAAATGAGGAAAGTGAAAGTGCAGAGACCTGAAGGAAAGCTCCTTCTCCTTCAAGCAGCTCTTCTCTTGACTTTCCTCTTGAAAGGACCCCTCCAACATGTCCTGCGCATGTGCTGGAGCTGTGAGCAGAACCTGACCCCTGCAGCACCTCTCAAAGGCAGAAAGAACCTGCCCTGCCAGGGATCTCTCTTCCCACCCAAAGCTTCTCCCCACAGCACCACAGGGAGCTCCCTGGAGAGGCTGTGTGCTGACCCTCACAGGTGGCAGAGTCACTGCCCTGGGCAAACAGCACCAGGAGGTACAGGGACACTGCTCTGAATCACAGTCCCAGGCAGACCTTGGTGCACTCCCTGCCTTCACAGCCCTACAGCCATGTGTTCAAGTGCCATACCCAAGAGAAGCATACCCTGATCCTCTCACCATGTGTCAGGGAAACCCTGCCCTGAAGCATCTCCTCCTCCTGCTATGTCCTGCTTACTCCAGGAGAGAGACCATTAAAAATCCTTTGAGTCATGGTTTGGCTGGGATGCAGACACCCCCTCCAGGAACCTCAGCAGCATTGTCCTGCAGACAGAGACTCACTGTTTCAACGGCTGTGAAGATTTCCCCCACAATGAGCTCTGCTCCTGCTCCACACTGCCATTCCCCTCTTGCTGCGTTCTCTCCTCCCCTATCCGCAGCAGCAGGCAGTGCCCGCAACCCTGCTGCTCTTGGCACAGGAGCTGCTCCTGCACTCGGCTGTCTCTGGGCATTGCTGCCTGGTTGCCATGAGCTGCCTCCGTCCCAGGAGCCTGGCACCGCTCAGGAGCAGAGGCTAAGCTGAACTCACCGATTTCTCTGTCCCTTGTGCCCCCTCCTCCTGGGCAATGTTCCCTCAAGCAAACTAAAATAATCATCTGTTTTCCTTTTCTCGTGAGTGGAGAGTGATTCCAACATTGCAATTTATTTCATCAGAGGATGAGGAGCTAGGAAAGTTGTGAATGTACCACTCTGGAAGAATGATTTTCATCTTTCTGTCAGACAAGGATGCCTGGGTGGGACAAAGGTGAACTCACTGAGACGTGGTTCAAGTTTTGATGAGGATTAATCAGTCTGGGCATTACAGAATTCAGACCCCCAGGCCTGGGTCTGAAGGGATATTCAGATTATTCCTGTAAATTTCACAGACACGCCATCAGTGGGATTCCCCTTGCTAAAAACAAAGTGAGCACAACACAGAGGTCTGCATGTTTGCTCTGTCTAAGCTCCCACTACAGTCATTGGAGATGGAAGAGTCAGTTCCTAACACACAGATGTCTGGTGACAGTTGAAGAGACAGATGTGGTCCAAAGCACAGGCCAGTGTCTGCTTGCTCTGATGCAGGAACTGGGGGACCTGCATCATCCTAGAGGATGAGGTGAGGATGACGTGGGGAATTGTCTTGGCTATCTGAAATGACCTCCTGGTGCCAAATACAACTGGAGCTCCACTCACTCAAGCTGAGGCATGGGAAGATTCCAGTATTAACCATCAGCTCTTGTAATTCAGTGCAGTAATTCAGTACTTTAAAAACAGAGCAGCACCTGCTGAGAGCAGAGTCTGGTTTCACACAAGACCCCTTTCGGCTGCCCATTTACAGCCTCCCACCATCACTTCTGTACTATCAGTATTTCCATAGGTTCCCCATGGGTCGCTGAGATACCAAAGATACGCCATGAGACAGCAGAAGCTTGGTGGAGGGCAGGTGGCAGTCTGCAAGACACCCCAGGTTAACAGTCAAATGACCGTGAGGATTTGACGGACTTTCCTTAAGGGACAGTCAACTCATTTCCCTGTACTGCATTTCCTGGAGCTCCACAGGACGGAATGGGGCAGTGGAGACCTCACTCCCTTGGAAATCCCTCTTTTCCACTACTTGTAGTTTTGGTGCCTGAACTGCAGCTGAATACTCTCAACCACAGGAAGCAGAGAGCAAGAACAGGAGCAGCATGGACAGGAGAGGAATTAAGGAGCAACACCATGACTCTGTTGCCAAGGGAGGCAAGGAGAGGGACAGAGAGGCATTCTGGATAAACCTTCAGTTTACCAGCAGGGTATGCACCTTGCAGAGGGGGACATTGCAGCACTGCCCCTCTCAGCCCCTTGGTGGGCAGGCACCAAAGAGATGCCCCTCTCCTCTGCCACAGCTCTGGCTGCAGAGTTCAGCCAGAGTCTCATGCCCTGCAGTTCCTTCTCCTTCCCTGCCCCTCTCCGCTGCCCACGGCTGTCCCTACTGGCAACTCTTTCTCTGTCCCAGTGTCTTGTCCCTGCCTGACAAAGGGGACAGGCAAAAGGGTTGCCTGACAAACACTGAAAATCATTTGTGAAGAGAGATGGACAGCTCATTGCTACTGAACCTGTAACCCTTGAAGTAGTTTTGTCAGTGTCTCCATGAGTGCCTTTTCCTCATGCTGTAGATGAGGAGGTTCGCTGTTGGAGGCACCAGCCAGCACCAGACCCAGAACTGGGGAAAAGATGGAGGGCAGCTTCACACAGGCAAATATTGCAGTGCTGATAAGCAGGGAGACCATGGCCATGTGGGGCATGCAAATGGAAAAAGCTTTGTGCCTTTTCCATTTGGATTTGACATGGGCACAGTAGCAGCAGTGCTAGGAACAGGGGAGAAGCAGGGGAATAGCAGTGGAGAGCCCATCCCTCAGCTGCAAAGCCAGATCATGGGCCAGGCAATGCCTCTGCAGCCAGACAGGCTCCAGGTGCTGCTTTGATGCCAGCTCCATGCTAGGAATGGTGGGGTTTCATGCTTGGCAGGGAGCAGCAGTCCCTTTTGTGCTACAATCCCTTGGGAACATTTTTGACTCCATCTTCTCCACCTTTGAAGAAAGACCAGCCTTTGGGCACAAAACAGAGGAGATCTCCTCTTATTAGAGAAATACCATTCTGGAGGACAGGTCGGGCATGAGGGTGCCCAGTGCCTGGTCTTGCCTGTGCTCCAGGAGTCATCTCAGGCGAGCAGGCTCTGAGGATGACACATTCCTGCTGAGGTAGGAGGAAGCCTGGCTTCCTGCTTCAACATGGTCTCCAGGTCAGAATCAGAAGAGGGATATCAGAAGAGAAATAGCATGAACTTTATTATTTTATTATTATTATTATTATTTATTTTATCAAGAATGTGAGAGAAATGTGAGAAATAAAGGAAGGAAGGGAGGAAGAAAGGAAGGAAGGCAGGAACAATCCAGCCTGCATGCCAAGTATATGGGAATGATGAGAGGATACACATGGAGAAGTTATTGGCTGGGATATCGTACAAACTGAACAATTTTCCTCAGTGCCTCCTTGAGCTCCTTGTTCCTCATGCTGTAGATGAGGGGATTCACTGTTGGAGGCACCACCGAGTACAGAATGGCCAAGGTCAGATCCAGAGCTGGGGAGGAGATGGAGGGGGGCTTCAGGTAGGCAAACACTTCACTGCTGCTGAAAAAGAAGACCACGGCCAGGTGCGGGAGGCACATGGAAAAGGCTTTGTGCCGGCCCTGCTTTGATGGGATCCTCAGTACAGCTCTGAAGATCTGCACGTAGGATACCACAGTGAAAATGAAACACCCAAAGGCTAAACAGGCACCAACCACCAGAAGCCCACCTTCCCTGAGGTAGGAGTCTGAGCAGGAGAGCTTGAGGATCTGGGGGATCTCACAGAAGAACTGCTCCACCACATTGCCTTGGCAGAGGGGTAGGGAAAATGTGTTCCCAGTGTGCAGGAGAGCATTGAGAAAGCCACTGGCCCAGGCAGCTGCTGCCATTCTGGCACAAGCTCTGCTGCCCAGCAGGGTCCCATAATGCAGAGGTCTGCAGATAGCAACGTAGCGGTCATAGGCCATGACAGTGAGGAGGCAATACTCTGCTGATATGAAAATACTAATACTTAAGACCTGGGCAACACATCCCAAGTAGGAAATGGCTCTGGTGTCCATCAGGGAATTGTGCATGGATCTGGGGATAGTTGTGGAGATGAAGCCAAAGTCGAGGAGGGAGAGGTTGAGGAGGAAGAAGTACATGGGGGTGTGGAGGTGGTGGTCGCAGGCTACGGCTGTGATGATGAGGCCATTGGTCAGGAGGGCAGCCAGGTAGATGGCCAGGAAGAGCGAGAAGTGTAAGAGCTGCAGCTCCCGCCTGTCTGAGAATGGCAGGAGCAGGAATTCTTTGAGGGAGCTGCTGTTGGACATTTCCTCCCCATATACATGGAGAATTCACCAAGGAACAAAACAGACAGAGACAAGTTAGAATACACTCTTAAAAGGAAAATAAACAAATTAATAAAGTTTTCTTATCTATCTATTTGTGTCATTCTCAAATCTCTGAAGCTCCTGCCTCTTCTAGCTAGAGGATGATGTTACTCTAAACAGAGAGCAGCCCCTGCTGAGAGCAGAGTCTGGTTTCAGAGTGCCCATCTCTGACCTTCTCATCCTCTCCACATGCACCTGAGAGAGGTCTCCAGGCTCCCCTTCTAGCAAACAACACATAAGAGCCTATTCTGCTGCCCATTTACAGCCTCCCACCATCACTTCCATACTATCAATATTTCCATAGGTTCCCCATGGGTCACTGAGATACCACAGATATGGCATGAGACAGCAGAGGCTTTGTGGAGGGCAGGTGGCAGCCTGAAGGACACCACAGGGTAACAGCCAAATGACCGTGAGGATGTAAGATGGACTTTCCTTAAGGGACAGTCAACTCATTTCCCTGTACTGCATTTCCTGGAGCTCCACAGGACAGAATTGGGCTGCGGAGACCTCACTCCCTTGGAAATCCCTCTTTTCCACTACTTGTAGCTTTGGTGCCTGAACTGCAGCTGAATACTCCCAACCACAGGAAACAGAGAGCAAGAACAGGAGCAGCATGGACAGGAGAAGAATTAAGGAGCAACACCATGACCCTGTCCCTACACAGACCCCTTCCCACTCACTCAGCACTCAGCTCAGTCCCACAGAATCCTCCAAGTAGCAGGAAACTGCCTAGGGACATCTCCCTCTCTGCAGTGCTGCAGAGTTGATGAAAGAATCTCTGGTGAGCTGGGAAAGGGGACACTGGTGCTGTCTGCAGGCTGAGGAGTGGTGAGGTCATTTCCAAAGCTACTCATCCTTCAGGCTGGTGGTGAAGGTGCTGAGCCCTTGTTTAAACACGTCTGCAGCATTTCCATTTCCACCATGCAGACAAATGTCCTCTGGAAAAATCTACTCTCAAAATGTCCTCATGATGAGCTGCAGCTACAGGTGGCCCTGACCTTTCAGCCTTTCAGCAGGAGAATGAACCTGCCCTGCCGAAGGTTCTCCTCTCACTCAGAACTTCTCCCCACAGCCCAGTGGGGAGCTCCCCGGGCAGGCTGAGCGCTGACCCTTGCAGGTGGCAAGGCTCACTGTCCAGGGAACAGAACAGCCCTGGACACAGGGACACTGCTCTGAATTACAGCGCTGGGCAGATCTGGGCGCACACCCTGGCTTCACACCCCTGCAGCCACCCCTGGCAGAAGAGAGCAGCATGCCCTGTCCTGCTGTTGGGGTGACAGGAATGCTGCTCGGAAGCATCTCCCCCTGCTCTGCACAGGAGAAGGCAGGAGAACGAGCCTTAAAACCCTATTAGTAATGGCCTGGGCTGGCTTCAGAAGCCCCTCCAGGAACCTTAGTAACATTGCCCTGCAGACAGAGACTCACCATGACAAGGGCTGTGAAGGTTGCTCCCACAATAAGCTCTGCTCTGTCCTCCCACTCCACACTGCCGTTCACCTCTCGCTGCCTTCTCTCCTCCCCTGTCCGCAGCAGCAGGCAGTGCCCGCAGCCCTGCTGCTCTTGGCACAGGAGCTGCTCCTGCACTCCGCTGTCTCTGGGCAGTGCTGCCAGGCTGCCACGAGCTGCCTCCGTCCCAGGAGCCTGGCCCTGCTCAGGAGCAGAGGCCCAGCTGAACTCACCAATTTCTCTGTCCCTTGTGCTCCCTCCTCCTGGGAAATGTTCACTTCAATCAACTAAAATAATCATCTGCTTTCTTTAACTAAAGAGTTCAGTGAAATGGATCCCAACATTACAAATTCTTTCATCAGACAATAACTATGACATTTGGAAATGTCCCACTATGGAAGCCCCGAATCACATCTCTTAGCTAGACAGGACACTGAGACCGGGACAAGAACGGAGTTGATTTCACCATGTTTTAGATATTGGTTCAAATGAGTCAATCTGGGCATCTTATACTGATTTAGAAGCCCGTGAACTGCAGAAGGATTCAGTTCCTTTCCCAAAACTCCACAAACATGGAAGTCACAAGATTCCCCTTGCTCAAGCTGAAGGTTGAACTACACCAATGTCTGCATGGGAGCTTGCTGTCTAAGCACCTGCTGTTACCACCTCAGCTGGACAGCGGGAGTCAGTTGCCTGGTGACACTTGGACAGAAGTGGTCCAAGGCATGAGTTAGTGTCTATTGCTCTGATGGAGCAAGTGTCATACCCAAATTCTTTTAGAGCATCAGATGGGGGCCAGATGCGGAACTTCCTTGGTTATCTGAAATGGCACTAGGTGCCCACTACTGGTAGAGTACCACTCACAGTGAAGCTGGGACACATGCAGATGTTGAGAGTGCACACTGCTAATGTAATTCAGCATAGGCACCTGATTCAGAGATATTGAAGCAGGACTGTGTCAGATGCCTGGAGTTTCTAGCACAACTGCAAAGGAGGATCTATAGGAAAACTTTGTCTTTTTGGATGGACAGAGATCCTAGCTTTTGTCAGGTTTTCCTCTGTGAGATTAGACAGCTGAATTCCACCATTGCCTTTAGGGAAACTCCAAACAGTCTGCATTCAGGCGTCCTCCTTGGTGACCTCCAACAGTGAGTGGCCTCATCTACAGCATGAGGAACAAGGAGCTCCAACCATGTTAAAGCCAGGCTTCTTCCCCCTTCTCCAACAGAGAGGGTGGGAACCTCAGAGCCCACTGCTCGAGCTCCCCGGGATGCTCCCTGTGCCATGAGGAGAGTTTCCCCTTGCAGTGCTTCTTCTAGCACTGACATCTAGGGAGCTCAGGGGCCCAGAGTCAGGCTCAGAGGAGCACAGATGAGGTAGGATCCCAGTTCCTGTAAGGAGAGTCATTAGGAGAGCTCAGCTCCCTTGTATGCAGTCAGGGTGTCATCTCCCACTGCTCTCCTGCGAGGGTGACTGCCAGGTGTCATCATGGGCTTGTCCCTTCCCCCTACAGAGCTCCCACACTACAAGTATAGGGGAAGGGACTCAGGCAGCAGCTTGTGGGGACAGACCCCATGCTTGACAGTATCATCCCCCCAGCATCGCAGCAGGCATTTCCCCACTGCAGCTTTCCCATGAAGGCTGCAGCTTTCCTGGAGACATGTCTCCACAGAGCAGTAGGACTTTCTCTTTTTGGAGTTGTTCTCTTCCTTCCTATGCTGTGCTTCTGTGCTCTATTGTGTGAATATGGCCCAGGAGTTCTCATAACCTGATGGTGAAAGTGTTGTGTTTCCAAGTGCTTGTGTCCTGGAAGCACAGGCAGGAGCAGGCACTGGGCACCCTTATTGCAGTCCTGGCCTCCAGAATAACATTTCCTATAAGAAAAGCAGATCACCTCTGTGATGTGCCTAAAGTCTGACACTTTTTCAGAAGATGGATTCAAAAGTGTGTCCAAGGGCATGGAACCTGGAAAGAGCCTGCTCTTCTGCTTATAAATGCCATGGGCCTCCCCCACGGGCTAGTGTCCACCCAAACACATCTCCTGCCATTGCAAAGCCCTTGGGCTCACAGAATCAGCTCCAGCTCCTTCCAGGGCTCTTCTTCCGCTACTTCCTCAAATGACATGCTTGGGAGGAAGACACACATTTACCTGTTGTAGAAAATGTTCCTTTCTCTACCAGATATTTGATAACTCATCTTCAAAGCCTGAAGATCATTCTCCATCACCATCCTCCATCTCCTCCACTATAGTGGCTACTTGTTTAGCCACTATATGGCTAAGCAAAAGGCTGTTCAGTTTGTCGCATCTACGCTCATGGTTTCTCGGTTATCAGGCCTTGCTCGCTGGACCAGGGTCTATGCAGTATCAGGCTTAAGAGATGGGCCACTTCAGTGTCTTCTCCCATATCCTTCCCTTTTTTGTTTTGCACTGGTTGCTTCAGAGCATGTTTAACAACGGATTGCATTCACTTTAACAAGCATGGGACACAAAGCATAATCCCAAAAATGATTAAGAATAGCATTGCGGCAACAACCAACAGACTTTTTAGCCAAGGGCCCAAATCAGGGAAGAGTCCCTCAAAGGGGTTCCACCCGTCCATTATTCTGAGCCTCTTCCTTAGCTGTTGCAGCTCTTGGATGCTTTTGTGGATTGCCTTTGAATGATCAGATAGGTTCATACAGCACAGGCCGTCAAAATCCTCACACCCATGTCCTTGAGCTAAACGCAGAAAGTCGATAGCTGCCCTGTTTTTGCAGAGTGGCACGTGGGACTGAGTCCACGTCCCTCAATAGGCTGGAGAGAGCCAGCAATGCTGTGTTATTTTGTTTAGCAAGCCAGCATCCAAGCTGAGTGAGGTGATTATGAGCGGCCGCAGCGGCAACACCTGGCACAAAAACAGATGCAGTGATTATTTCACCAGGGTTCCAGGATGTTACTTTGTCACTACACTGGTCATTAAATGCATGTGCCCATCTCTTTGCCCTGTGGTAGTGATGCATCTTTGTTCGATTTAATATCATGGCTATGTCTGGCGTCAGGATCGTCAAGCACCCCAGACTACAAGGCCCTCCATGCAAGTGGGAGGGGAGAGTACCCCATGCTCTATCACCAAAGATAAGAAATACCCCAGGCAGCAAGGCTATCTGGGCGTTAGTTGATTCTGATGCATTTTCACTTGCATGATTACACTACATAGTGTTGTTTTGATAGGTAGGCAGTGGCGAATTAACATTCTGGACTTGAGATTGTTTTTTACCAGCATAGTTGAAATATACACAGGAATCCATTCGCGAGGACCCCAGCAGACTGATCTCCTGGGGTTCCAGAGGACTTGGGGTAAGGTGTGTCCTACCGTGCAGGGTGGCATAAGCAGTCTGGCAGGCCTGTGCGCCAGTTAGCATAAGCCTACAAAGGCAGAGCCGTATTCAGCTGTAAGTCAACTCCTACCTGGGCCTGGGGTTCAGGCTCTAGCACTGCATTTGGTCCTTTGACTTACAGGTTAATCATGGCTGTTTTACGAGTGGGGTATATATTGTTGGTGTATCCGTTTCTTCAGATGTGACTGCCACCCGCATTCCTTGTATTGCACTCTTAATTCATTGTCCACCACAAGGAACTAAACAAGGAATAACAATCATAAGGATTATTAGGATCTTTTAAGCCTCTGCCTTAGCGCTTTTTAACAGCTGTTGTAACTTTGCATGCTCTAACATCTCTTTTACAAGCAACAAATCCATACTGATTGGGGTCGCGTTTATGCCATGATATAGGGTATAGTTTCTAATTAACAATTGACTGGTAAACACAGGTGGCTTATACACAAAATCTCAGCCTCTAATAATAACTACATCGCAAGCACATGTATTAGAGTCAATAAACATGGTCCGGTTATAAATTCCATTAATTAGCACGTATTTACACATTGTTCTAAAACATACACATCCTTTCCCTACATAAACTAATGCAGTTTTATTATTACTCTGCAGATTGATCCCAAAATGGCACACACCCTCTTTGGTATCAAAGCAAACGCTGCTCGCCTTAAGGGCATCATCTTTGCATACGAACCCCAGTTCCCATTCTAACATGCAGGCTTCTAGATCTACCGATTGCCATTTTTTATCGACACCCTTGCCCACATTGGTTGGTCAGGAGGCAGGTAGAGTACAGATTCATTGATGTTAATTCACAGGGCTGCAATGGGATAAACCTTCTCAATGGTGGCATCTGCCACA
The DNA here is from genome assembly GCF_059628265.1 of Tinamus guttatus. Taxonomy (NCBI): domain Eukaryota; kingdom Metazoa; phylum Chordata; class Aves; order Tinamiformes; family Tinamidae; genus Tinamus; species Tinamus guttatus. The sequence continues at coordinate 55,666 of NW_028289524.1, read as the reverse complement.
ATCAGTACGTAGACGATAACTGCATTGAGGACCTGGTCATGGGTGAAGTTCACAGGTCTCCAGCACGCCTGAAGCTGTCACTCTTTCTTCATGTCCACGTCCCACACAATTTGTCGGATCTTGATGGGGAGGGCTCTGTTCTCTCCGTCTCTCAGTATACCTGCAATGACACTGTGCACCCACATCTGGGCCTGGGTGCAACTAGGAGCGAGGGATACATTATTTTGTTCAATTCCCAGTGCTTGCAGCAATACCTGATGGTCTTTCTCACTTATCTGTTCCCAAGAAAGCAACACATCTGATGCGAGCCATTTCCCCATTCTAATTCATATTTCTTCCTTGTTACTTTATACAGTGCGGTTAAGATTTGTCCAGCGTGGTTAAGACTTGTCCTAACTGTGAGATATGTTGTCTCCAAAAACCAAATAATCCGATGAATGTTTGTGCCTCTTTTTTGGTTTTGTGGCACTGCAAAATCTAAAATTTTCTGTCAAGCTTTGTGTAGTATCTCTCGATGCCCACAATGCCATTGAATTGCTAAAAATTTCACTGTCTGGGACGGTCCTTGAATTTTGGTAGGATTAATTCCCAGCCTTTCTCTTTCTTGTGATCCACAGTTAACAACCACCCCTACGGCAACTTGGTAAATGTATATTGTCGCCCCTGCCAAGTAAAGGCAAACTGATCCAAATGGGTATGGTAAAGAAGGCATTAGCCAAATCAATTACTGCATACCGAGCTCCCAATGCTTCTGAATTTTTTCTATCAAGGTGAGAAAATCTGGTACAGCTCCTGTAAGAGCTGAGGTGTGTTTGTTTAATTCTCTGAAATCCACAGTCATTCTCCATGACCATCACTCCTTTTGATGGGCCACACAGGGTTATTCCAAGCTGTGGTAGTGAGTTTTAAGAGTCCTGCATCCACTAGGTCTCTAACGGTCTATGAAATGTCTTCATGCCACCCCCAGAATCTTGGACTGTTTCACAGCCACCGATTTAGTTGTGGCACAAATCTGCGCAGGGGGCATTTTTACTTTTCTGAAGCTCTTCATGGGTTGCCAGTCCTTCCGTGCCCCTCACATTGGAGCTTGGCTGTCACTTTGTTCTTGTTTCCTATGCTGAACTATTTCCCTACCCTCTTTCCATGGATACAAGTCAGAGTACGGCTCCCAATCCTCCTTCTCCCCAGGAATCTGGTCCTCAAGGGGATCTGAAGCCCCATCGAGGCTCCAGGGCGGGGGGCCATAGGCTGAGTTGTTCCTGGTTTTCCTGCTTTAGGATTCTGCACTTTCTTGTTGGGCTTATTCAGCCCTCTCTGTTTATACATCTTCTATAAATCGGGGGTTGAGATATCATCAATCTTACCACAAGACGCTCCATCTCTTAATAAAGCGGTAAACCTTTCATTTTGAGAAATTCTGTTTTCGTCGCCTTGGGGATTATTTCAATTCTCAGCCCCTCCTCCTTGGGGGCCCCATTCCCCAAGGTCGCCCAGCTGCTGTATTTTCTCGATTACCTAATCTAAAGGATTCCCTGTCTCATTAATAAGAATGGTCATAATCGTACTTTTATATGCTGGTGGGGCAGTTCTATGGCAGTGCTGTGGTCCCCCTGGGCACCGGATGGCGACGCGGCGCCCCGCAGGGACCCCCCGCCTTTGGACTCTGACGAGGAGGCCGCCGCCGAGTTCGGGCGGCTGCGGGAGGGCGGCCCGGAGCGCGCGGAGGGGACGGGGGCGGCCCCAGGGCTGCCCCTCGCCCGCCCCCTCCAGCTGTGGGGCCCCGGGACAGGGCCGCCCGCAAGGGAAAACGGAGCCTTGAAAGGAAGTTTCCACAGGGCTGGAGCGGCTGCGGCTGGAAAAGCCCCTGCTCCGCATCCGCCCAGAGCAAAGGGCATCAGCATCACCCAAACGGATGCATTTTTGCTGCGCAAGGAGGGCAGCTCCAGGCAGCCTGAACTGATCCCTGCTAACAGACAGTCCCTGAGCTGCCTGCAGCGCCAGGAAATGCTCCATTTCTGATCGCAGCTTGCTTTGGTTAGCTCCATTCCTGAAAAAAAAAAGTCATACTAGAAAGACTCTAGAAACTTTTTAAGACAACCAAGGTGACACTTACATGGAGAGTTTGTATCATTTTAATGGCATACGTACATCAAAAATATTGTTTGACATGGGCTGTTTTATCTGTAACTGCTTTCCAGCTGGGCAATGGGAGTTACCTGTGGCACACGCTCCAGGGAAATGTGGAGAGTTACCACTTGGGGTGCTTTTAAACAAAGCAGCATTTAGAAATAGCATTTAGAAAAAATGGTTACAATTCTTTTTTTTTTTTTTTAAACAAGAATTTCCATTGGAAAAGCTCGTTGATTTTAATACATCTTTCCAAATGTGGCAGCCCGCCGCGTTCTTCCCAGGCAGGGCTCTTCCCAATGGGATGTTCCACGCCGCCATGGCGATGGAGGGCCCAGCGGATACAAACCCAAATTCTGCTCTTGCGGGGAGCCCTGCCCTGGAGCCCTGCTTGTTGTGCAGCCCAGTTTCCACACGGCAGAGCTAGAGGGGTTTTAGTTGCTTAGGTTGGTTGTGTGTTGATAAATAAACCCCTCCTTTGAATGGTGCTCCTCGTTTGGAAGTTTGTCAGGAGTGGTTGAACCTGGTGGCCCTGTGGAGGTGCTGAAGTTTTTTCCCTAGCTCTATATTATGGCTGAACAGGTTTTCATGCTTACTTCATCTGTAAGATGGGGAAATGTTAGCTTTGATATATATATATTGACATATTTTTAATGTGTTTTTTAACGTGTTTTTTTTTTTTTTTTCTTGTGGGTGCCACTTGTGGGTGCAGAAGTGGATCAGGATTTACCAGCTGTTAGTTTCCCCTCCACAAGTCAGGAGAGTTTTAGAACCAAAGTGCCTCAGTCAGGCAGAATTTCCTTCTTTGTTGACTGTACATGATTCACATAAATATATTTGAATTTCCTTCTTTTCTTAGGAACTTTCATTAACACAATAACGCAATAAAAATACTTCAGGTTCAATGGAAGAAATGCTTCCAGCACTTTCAGATACGTTATCGTCCTCAGACTTACTTTCACCCTTTTCCTTTGTGATGGAATATGACTTCACCAGGTAATACATTCCTATGTTTCCTATGTCTGGTCAGTTAATAGCTTTAAAGAGGAAGTATAATAGCATATACAGTGAAGGGTGCTATGCTAAATCTGCAGCTGAAATGCTACAAAGGAACTGTGATTACATTAACCTTAATGTGAGCACCCCAGAAGTGGAGTGACTTTTCCAGAGAAGCTATCCGCTCCTATAAAAAATCTACCTCTTTTGCGACCTCTCCTGGGATCTCTCTTTCACTTGATTGCTGATTAGTCATGTCACTAAACTGACTAGTTTAATGACTGCTGATTAGTCAGGTCACTAAAGGGTGATTTAAGGACTTTTCAGATCGGTGGGAATTAGAGAATAAGCATGACTATTCCTGTGATGGACTGAGGGCATTAAGGAAACTTTCTGTTAGCCACTAGTTGTTTACAGAGCAATAGTCAGGGATTGATGACCATGCAGATATTGGCTGACATTCAGGCACTAGAATTCTCAAGCTTTGGATTTGAAGGCAGAGCCCCCTTCCAAAAATCTCAGACTAGTTAATTGTGAGGAGTAGAAATCATTTGCTTAAAACATAGAATTAACTTATTAAAAAGGAGAGTCTGCCTGGTCATTTAAGTGGATTTTTAGTCTCCTATGTCCCATGATTAAAATAAATAATTAAAAACTGTTTAACTTGACATTTGGGTGAAACAAAGTCCTTGTTTATATGCAAAATTCAAAAAAAATGCTTTGTAATTAGTGCATATAAAGAAGCCAATAGCATTCTTAGCTAGAAGACTCCACTATCATCTCAGTATTTAAATATGACACATGGCGTTTATAAAAAAACATACCTAATTTTATATAACATCTATTTTGTAGTCTGTAGTGATTCTAAAGGACCCTGAGAATTTGAACTTTTTAAAATATATTTGTTTCAATATTCACAGGCAGGAATGGACACCTCACGACAGAGATTCCTCATCTTCCCCATCCTCCTCCTCTGACGAATCTGGGGAGCGTTTTGAGACACGGAGGAAAGGCAACGGCAACGGCAATTCCAGATTAATGGAATGAGATGATAGGGAGAGGAGGAATCTGCTAAAGAGGAGGAGCATCTCCCTAGCTGCAAAGTGTTATTCTCTGAATCTTGTATGGATTCTAAATTGTAGCAATATTTAATCATATCGAAGGAAATGGTGATTGTCACTCAACACTCTTGAGCAGTATTTCTAGAGTGATTCTTTTTCAGCCATGGCATTTGGGGGAGCTCACCTAAACTTTTTAATGTAAAATTCTACCTTTCTTTTCCTTTACAGTATCTTGTTTAGAAAGAAACCCACTCTAGCATGAAGTTTAAAATAGAGGAAAAGCGTTTTTGCTACTTAATATCTTTTCATATCCTTTGTTGTATTAAGTATGTATCAAATATGTTTTAGGTAGATGTTTCTGAAATGTCTGTCTTTTGTTACACACATTTGCTTTCCAACACTTAAAAATAAAAGTCTTCCAGCTTTCCCTTCAGTTAGAAGGAGTCTTTCTCTTTCTTCTTAATTCCAAGCAGGTGTCTTCCCATTAACATTTGGAAAGAAGACTAAAAGGGGATTCGTGAGGATCAAAGGAACATGAGAGCAAGCCTGGCTGATGCCAGTGCAATGCAAATAGATAGTGCCGTAAGTGAATTTAACTCATTGTGTTAGGAGCATGTTTCCAGGGTTTCTGATGGAACCTTTTGTAGGCTGCAGCTTTCTTTAATGCGTGAACTTATTCTGTTGACTTGATCTTTAGGTCTGATTTGATGGTGTGGGTGGTCTTTGTGAGCACATTGCAGTGTTAAAAGAGATGGGGATTTTGCCACTGCTTTATCCAGAAGTCTTTGAGAAATTCAAAATTCAGCCCCCAAGGCAACACACTTTCACAAAACGCTAATTCAGCTGTTTGGGGGAAGATATACAAACAACAAAAGAACCCCAAATAATCCTTAAACCAAGATTGTTTTCCCCACCAAAACCACAGAAGATGTTGCAAGAAATAATGGCTCAGATTCAGAGGGAAACAGGTGCAGGCTGAGAACATGTCACTCCATTAGCTCAGTTATTAGAGATCTCTGCTGCTCTAAAAATCTCGTTCCAATGATGTTACAACCAGAGTGCATTGCATGCATTTCCTCTTAGAGCAGCACCATTTTACTTGGGTCATATTCCTGTATCCCTGCTTTGTTGCAGGCCCATCAATTTTGTCTTTCCATCATCGATTGATGGTCTTGCTCCCGTGCGCTTGAGCAGGCAAGACCAAACCCACAGGCACAACCTTTTTTTTTTTTTTTTCCACATCTACATATAATGTGCCTTATCTTTGAGGAAAGAAGACCGAAACCTGTTTGTACATAAATTATATATGTGTATATATATATATATTTTTTTCTGCTAGCTCAATTCAAGCAACTCACTCAAGCAGATCAACTCACTCCAGCAACTCAAGTAACTCAAGTCACTGGACTCATTTAACTCACTCAAGCAATTCAGCTCACTTAACTCACTGAAGCAACTCAACTCACTCAAGCAATTCAGCTCACTCAACTCACTGAAGCAACTCAACTCACTCAAGGAACTCCGGCAGCTCAACTCACTTGACACGCTTGACTCACTCGAGCAACTCAACTCACTTGATTCACTTAAGCAGCTCGACTCACTCGACTCACACAATTCATTCAACTCGCTCGACTCACTTCACTCACTCGAGACACTCAACTCACTTGACACACTCGACTCATTCCACTCACTGGACTCACTCAAGCAACTCAACCCACTCGAGTCACTAAACTCACTCAAGCAACTCAACTCACTGAAGCAACTCAGGCAACTCAACTCAATCTACTCACCCAAGGAACTCAACCCACTCAACCCACCCGACTCACTCAAGCAACTCGACTCACTCAACTCACTTGACTCACTGAAGCAACTTGACCTACTCCACTCACTCAAGCAACTCGACTCACACAAGCAACTCAACTCACTCAAGCAACTCAACTCACTCAGGAAACTCAGCTCACTCAACTCACTCAAGCAACTCAACTCACTCAACTCAGTGAAGCAACTCAAATCACTCAAGCAACTCAACTCACTCAACTCACTCAAGCATCTCGACTCCCTCGACTCACTCCAGTCACTCAAGCAACTCATTTCACACAACTCACTCGACACACTCGACTCACTCAAGCAACTCAACGCACTCAACTCACTCAACTAACTAAAGCAACAGAACTCACTCAACTCACTCAAGTAAGTCAACTCACATAACTCACTCAAGGAACTCAATACACTCAAGTAATTCAACTCACTCAGGCAACTCAACCCACTCAAAAAACCCAACTCACTCAACTCACTGAAGTAATTTAACTCACTCCATCAACTCACCTCAGGCAACTCACTCAAGCAACTCAACACAATCAAGTAACTCAGCTCACTCAACTCACTGAACCCACTCAACTCACTCAAGCAACATAACTCACTCAAGCAACTCACCCAAGGAAGTCAAACACAACTCACTCAAGCAACTCAACTGACTGAACTCACTCAAGCAACTTTACACACTCAACTCACTGAACTCATTTAACTCACTTAAGCAACTCAACTCACTCAACACCCTCAAGCAACTCAACTCACTCAAACGACGCAATTCACTTAGGCAACTCAGCTCCCTCAACCCACTCAAGCAACTCAACACACTCAACTCACTTGACTCACTCAAGCAACTCAACTCACTCACGGTGATACTAGCTTGAATCACAGCTGCTCTTTGTAGTGATTCCAGCAATTTGAATCAGTGCTAGGACTATTTTGCTTGAATGAACTGACAGAAAAGCAAACTACTGAGTCTGTCATCATGATATCTTCCTACATTTGAGATAATTTTCTTTGAGGAAAAAACCTTTTCTTTCCAGTTTTCTATTTTTTTCCCCTAGATTATTAGGTCTCATACTTGTCAAAACTAACTTTTTATAGAAGCTTTCCTTACCTTTTGGCCTTAGGTCCCCAGAAAGAGTTTAATGGAACAAACAGAAATATTAAGCTTTGAAAAGGAGGGAGTGAATTCACTACACTTTAAAATTTCTACAAGTTTAAAATAATGTCTTGCCTTAATCTATTAGTGTGAGGGGTTCTGCCTCTGCCTTTTGACTCAAGACAAGCTATAATGCAAGCACTTTGTTTCTAGGCTAGAAAAGAGATTTTCGAGATTCCACACGAAACTGGACCCCCTAAACCACGTGACACGTTCCTTCACGAGCTGGCTGAAAAAGCTGCTGGTAAGTTCAAAAATCAAGTGAGTTCCTGCATGTGACTGAGTCTGCAGGAGTTAGAGCTCGTGGCGCACGGCAGGGGGGAACCAGGCTCTTGCACCTTGCTGCACAACTAGCCAGGGAGCCAGCTGCGTGTCCTCCAGGCCATCAGAGTGAGACACTTCCATCCACTTACTGTTTTATTTTCTGTCTCTCCAAACAATGTGTGGCTTTTGGGGCATCTTCCTCGGGAGAAAAGTTTTGCTTAGAAGGTTCAGGAGAAAAGTCTGGCTGTTTTGTAAGCATGCAGGGTGGCTAACAAAACCTCTGTAGTGCAACAGCACTTTCACATTTCCTATTAGATTGTGTGTTTGCAAACTGCATGCAAAGTCTTCACATGTTGCACTTTGGCAGCTTGACCATTCTGTGTTGCCTGAGCCCGACATAATGCTCCATTTGATGTTTTGTTTTATTAGGATACTGTGGTGCTGATATCAAGTCTGCATGTGCTGAAGCCGCCCTCTGTGCTTTGCGGTGCTGCTACCCTCAGGTATACAGAAGCCCTGAGAAACTGCAGCTAGATGTCTCTTCAGTTAAAATAACAGCAAAAGAGTTTTTCATGGCTATGGAAAAAAATGTACCAGCTTCACAGAGGTCTGCAGCTTTGCCCGGACAAGCATTATCCCCCATTTTCAAACCACTGCTTAATAAGATTTTTAAGAGAATTTTACGAGTCCTGCAGAGAGTATTTCCCCACACAGAACTTGTCCTTAAGAAGGACCAACAGCAAGGTAGGACCATAACATGTACAGCTGGTTAAAACCAAATGTTGTTTTAGCTATCATCATTTTACCTCATATTAATTTAAGTATTTGTGGATCACGTTGTGCGATGTACCCTCAGATATACAGAAGCCCTGAGAGACTGCAGCAAGACGTCTCTTCAATTAAAATTGAAGCAAAAGAGAGAGCTTTAAGAAAGCTTTGTAGAGTCTTGTGCAATCTCTTTAGATCTGCAGTAGGATCAAGTCTTCAAAAGTAGGATTTAGTGTGAGCCCATCCAAGGGAGAAATAGAAGATAAGTGGGTTTCAGCGCTGCTTGGGGAGCTGTATTAGAGTGAGAGACATGCAGACTATCCAGGCAAGTTAACAAACCCTTCTTGTCTTCCAGTTGATATGAACACTATTTTAGCAAGCGATTTCATTTGGAGTGATGAGGAGTCACTTTCAGCCTTTGAAGATAAGGAGACTTTTCCTAAAAAGTCTTGTCAAAAGAAGAAAAAATTCCTCGACTTCAAGAGGTAAATGCCTATCCCCTTTTAGGTTCAAAATCTTCAGCTTGCTGTGTCCTTGGAAACAGATTATGTTGCTTATGTCTTCTCTGAAGAGAAACTTGAAACAGCGCAAATTAACATTTATATCTTTATTCATCACTATGTGTTTTAAACTTGCTATTTTCTAATTTTGTTCTAGAAATGCTTCTCACCAGCCAACATGCCACAGGCCAAGGCTCTTGCTCTCTGGAGACCCAGACCGTGGCCAAAGCTCCCACCTGGCACCCGCAGTCACACACACTCTGGAAAAGTTTCCAGTTTACACCCTGGACCTGCCAGTTCTGTTTGCTAGTGCCTCATCATCAGAGGAAATATGTGCACAGGTATCTTTCCTTCTTCCTTTAATCTTATGAGATTCATTGACTGTCAGTAAACTGCTCAAGTGAGGTAAGTGAAACTGTTAATGGAGGTGGTCTGCTTTTAATGTACTTTGTTACTATATTATAACATTTTGACCTCTTATGAGAGATGGACATGTAAGCACAGATGTTCTATCGTGTCGTGAGGCTCTTTAGAAGAAAATTACATGTAAGCAGTCTTGCAATCAGGCAGCAATCTGGATCTCTGTCTGTGTAGCTCTATCAAATATTGAGTCAAAGCAGAAATTTTACTCTGCTACTAATAATTTTTTCATGGTGAGTTTTTTTTTCTTTTTGGTACTTTTTCTTCACGCACTTCTATTTTGTTAGGTCAGTTTGATGCATAGTTATTTATTAGCAGCCTGTGCTCCCTGGTTCATTGCTCTAACCAAAGCTTTCATTTTACTAGTTTATCTGAGAAGCTCAGAGGACAGCACCGAGTATAATTTATATTCCACGGATCGATGTATGGTGGGAAACAGCTGGCGTTGCATTGAAAACTACTTTTACAACGTTACTAGAGAACATTCCAGCATTTGGTTCAGTTTTGTTGCTTGCAACAGCAGGCATATCGTACATGGATCTCCGAGAGGAGGTATTTCTATCAACACTTTTCCCAATTCTTTTATTCAGTTTCATTTTATGAATCCTTTAAGTATATGAACACTGTCCTCCCTCAAGCAAATGGATCCTTTTATTACAAGGGCACCCTTCTAAATCCTTTAATTTTGCTTAGCCACAAAGCAGTACTGAAAACGTTTGTCTCAGTTATTTTGTGAGTCAAAGGACTTGCTTCCACTTCAGCAGGAAACCTCAAAGGTGGGGGATGTCATCACTTTGCCAGTGCATCCAATGAACAAGAGTCCTTTTTTGAGGACTTAATTTTAAATCAAGCTGCTCCAACCTCCTGCATCTAGAAAGAAAGCAGGTGAGCCTATTCTGTAGATAAAAATTTGCTAACTGTATGTTAACAGTCTTAGAGTATTTGTTTTGGTCGTGGGTTTCCTATCAGTAACTGTGTGCTCCTATTTGAGCGCTGCCGATGCAATAAACTGTTCTGGTTCCCTAAGCTCGGCAGGCCCTGGAAGTGCTGCCGGCGGCGCCGCCGCCTGAACCTCGGGAACCACCACAGGGAGAAACGCAAGGGGCAGAGGAGCAGGAGGAGGAGTCCCTTGGTGCACTTAGCATTTTCTTAAGGGATGTTACTCTCAGACCTGCTACTGACAGACGTTTCAAGGCCTTCACAAACCCTGTTGATGCAGATGAGGTAAACTGCTCTGGGTCTGTAATACTGTACTGTCTGGGTGTATTTTTAACTGCCCAGTGTTGGTGTGCTCTAGCAAAAGGCTTATCTTTAGCATTGCACTAAAAGGATTTCTTTTTGGAGGAGCAAAAAGTGTTTTGTATTTCAATTTGCTAACTCCCTGAGGTTTTTCAATATCCTTTTTTGAATATCACTGAAAGTCCTGGTTTCCTCCTAGAAAGTCAGACCAGATACCACCACAGTTTACCTGGGGAAAGACTTTGATATGTAGATATGCTACAGTTGTGAAAAAAACAGTCAGATTTCTTTGGGGTTGTTTGAATAAAGCCTAAAGCTTCTGCTACATGTTTGTTGGCTGTCAGTGGTTCCTCTGGGAACAGGAGAACAGCAGATGTTTGCAAAAACAGTTCAAGATTCCGCCCGCCCTTTTGTCTCTGGCTCCCCAGGATAGGATCAGCCATAAATGACATGTGGTTTCATCTTTCCCCCAAAACCTCCAAGTCCCTCTTTTTCTCATTTAATTTACTGAAGAAGTCTGTTAAAATGGGGGCATATACTTCAGACTTAGTTGTAATTTTAATACAGCTGTGTATCAGCAAGGGCCCTGTTCTTCCAGGCATTCCTCGTCTTTCCCTTCCAGGCTCCTGACATGAATAGTCTAAACAGAGGTATCCTCATCTAAACTAGTCTTGAGGCTTCTCTCACACTCCGAGTAAAGACAAAATTAGCTCTGCTGCAGATATCTCCTCCTAAAGGAGATGCCTAGAGCAGATACTTGCAAAGGGCAATTCCGGCAGTCAAATTCCTGCTGCCCAGAGCAGAGCCTGTCTTGGGTGGCTCAATCCAATGTATTTATTGGGATGTTCTGAAGCTAAATGAAGCAAATCCTGCTCTGCATGCCTGTTCCCTTCGCTGTCCCACACATGCTTCCCACCTTCCTGCTGCTTTTCTTCTCTCTTCCAGTGTGTCTCTTCAAAGCCCTTTGAAAGAGCCCCTTGAGCAGATTGAGAAGAGTTGTCTCTTTACAGTGGACTTGGGATTAGCTCACTTGAAAAAGCCACAGAGAGCATTTCCTGCCACTTTAAAAATTAGTGTAGCGTTAAATTATTTAGAGATGAAATTATGTGCAATCGGGACTAATTAAGATGTAGTGCCTCTGCCTTGATTATTAACTTTTATGTTATTCTGCCAAAACTATTCACTGAAATAACTTGAACTCTTTTCCCAAAGCGCTTTTGCATCTTTTCCGTATGATCCAAATCAAGTATTTCACTTAGCTAGTTGCAAACACTCAGTTCTGACTGTCAAATTTCAGATTGTCTCATTAGAGACAAAGCTTGTGCTCTGAGAGGTGTTGCCCATGCTATAGTGAAGGAAGAAATGGATAAAGACTTGGGACAACTTTGTGAAGAAATTAAAGAGTCTTATTTCTCCCTGGGATGGGCTCATATTAAATGCTGTTTTTGAAGACTTCATCCTACCGCAGATCTAAAGAGATTGCACAAGACTCTACAACGCTCTCCTAAAGCTCTCTCTTTTGCTGTTATTTTAATTTAAGAGATGTCTAGCTGCAGTCTCTCAGGGCTTCTGTATATCTGAGGGTACATCGCACAACGTGATCCACAAATACTTAAATTAATATGAGGTAAAATGATGATAGCTAAAACAACATTTGGTTTTAACCAGCTGTACATGTTATGGTCCTACCTTGCTGTTGGTCCTAACAAACAGCAAACAAACAGTCTAATAGGAAATGTGAAAAGTGCTGCTGCATTACAGAGGCTTTTTTAGCCGGCCTGCATGCTTACAAATCAGCCAAACTTTTCTCCTGAACCTTCTAAGCAAAACTTTTCTCCCAGGAAGATGCCCCAAAAGCCACACATTGTTTGGAGAGACAGAAAGGAAAGCAATAAGTTGATGGAAGTGTCTCACTCTGATGGCTTGGAGGACACGCAGCTGGCTCCCTGGCTAGTTGTGCAGCAAGGTGCAAGAGCCTGGTTCCCCCCTGCTGTGCGCCACGAGCTCTAACTCCTGCAGACTCAGTCACATGCAGGAACTCACTTGATTTTTGAACTTACCAGCAGGTTTTTCAGCCAGCTCGTGAAGGAACGTGTCACATGGTTTAGGGGTCAGTTTCATATGTGAATCTTGAAAATCTCTTTTCTAGCCTAGAAACAAAGTGCTTGCATTATAGCTTGTCTTGAGTCAAAAGGCAGAGGCAGAACCCCTCACATTAATAGATTAAGGCAAGACACTATTTTCAATTTCTGGGATTTTTAAACTGTAGTGAATTCCCTCCTTCTTTTCAAAGCTTAATATTTCTGTTTGTTTCGTTAAACTCTTTCTGGGGACCTAAGGCCAAAAGGCAAGGAAAGCTTCTACAAAAATTAAGTTCTGACAAGTAGGAGCCCTAATGATCTTGGGAAAAACAAACATTAGAAAACTGGAAAGAAAAGTTTTTTTCCTCAAAGAAAATTATCTCAAATGTAGCAAGATATCACGATGACAGACTCACTAGTTTGCTCTTCTGGCAGTTCATTCAAGCAAAATAGTCCTAGCCCTGGTTCAAATTACTGCAATTGCTACAAAAAGCAACTGTGATTCAAGCTAGTATCACTGATCCAGAAACTGGACGGAAACAGAAGGCAAATGCTTATGTTAAATACACTGTTTCGTTAAATACACTGCTTGGTGCATTTTTACTTGCTTCCAGTCATACTCCACTTTATCCTTTTCCCAAGAAGTGCTAATTAACACCAACAAACAAACGAAAAAAAAAACTAATAATAGTCAAGATAGTCTGGCTAACTAGCAACAGCCAGAACAAAAGAAGCAGCTTCACGTGGAGCTTCTTTTTCTTTTTTTAATACTTTGGTTTGCTATATACCCATTTTTTCATTGCTTAGAAACAGTGATTTCAGTGAAAAGCTGCTTTTAAACTTTCTCAGTTTTATTTGGGATAATGAGTTCCCTAGGGCTTGTCCCTCTTCTTTCGTACCGTGTCCACCCTCCGCACCAGGACGGTCTCTCAGGATACTGCTCCTGTGTGTGAGCTGCACGGGGCTGCATTCCCGCTTACCTGCTCCACGACACCGTGTTGTGACACGGCTTTGTCAGCAAGAAAGATTTGCTGGATGAGCACCAGGATTGAGTGCAAGTTCCTACCTCTTTATCTGGCAGTTTAAAAAGGAATTCTCGCTCAAAGCGCCCGGCTGTGCGTAGTGCAGGATCTATCCAATCCAGCCTGTTGGTGGTTCCAATGATGACGACTTCTCCTCTGCTGTCCAACCCATCCATAAGTGCCAGCAGTGTTGATACAATTGAGCTAGCAGAAAAAATATATATATATTATTTTGCTTCACTGGGTTAGCAAATTTTGTTCAATTATGCATTATATTCTCTAGTGATCCCTGAAAAAGGACAAGCTTTTGCTCATGAAGATGCTGGTGAGCGAGAGGACTTATCTGAAGGCTCTCAAAAATAGATAAGGTCACTTAAATGTTATGCTGGTATCAAGCTTAGGGAATGCTTTTAAACTGTTGCTTAAAGTGACATGAAATTGAGTATAATGAGCTACAGGTTTGCAGGACATTATTTCATATATAAACAGGTTTTGGTCTTCTTTCCTCAAAGATAAGGCACATTATTTGTAGATGTAAAAATAAATAAATAAATAAAATAAAATGTTGTACCTGTGGTTTTGGTCTTGCCTGCTCGAGCGCGCGGGAGCAAGACCATCAATTTCATCGAAGAAAATGATGGAAGGACGAAATTGATGGGCCTGGAACAAAACAGGGATACAGGAATATGACCCAAGTAAAATGGTGCTGCTCTAAGAGGAAATGCATGCAATGCACTGTGGTTGCAACTTCATTGGAATTAGATTTTTAGAGCAGCAGAGATCTCTAATAACTGAGCTAATGGAGTGACGTGTTCTCAGCCTGCACCTGTTTGAATCTGAGCCATTATCTCTTCCAACCTCTTCTGTGGTTTTGGTGGGGAAAAAAGACTTGGTTTGAGGATTTTTGGGAGTTCTCTCTTGTTTGTTTTTTAAATCTTTCCCAGCACATCTCCAAGATTTCAACTCCCCGATCCAAAGTACAGAGGCATTGAGAAAGAGAACACCAATGTTTCCATTTCAGTGTTAGAAATGGGCAGAATAAATAAATAAAATACAAGGAAAAAAGGCAAGTCTTCCTCCAAAATGTTCATCACAAAAAATGACAGTCCCAGCTCTGCCAGAGCACACAGCAACCTTACCTGCTCAAAGAGCAAACGAAGTTGGCGCTCCGACTCCCCTGTCCACTTACTGAGGCAGTCAGCACCTTTTCGCATGAAAAAGGAGATTCTCCTGCCACCTTGGCTGCACTCATTGGCAAAGGCCGAGGCAACCAGGGTCTTTCCAGTCCCTGGGGGGCTGTAGAATAAGCAGCCTCTGTAATAGAGAGAGATTCACATAACACAAAATTGTCAAAAACGCCCATTTCTACCCCCATCCCTAAGATGATCAACTCCCTCCTCCGAACCAAACCCCTTCATATCCAGAACAGCAGGAACAGCTAAACTGTGAGAAAAGCCAGTACAGGAGGAAGTTTTGTGTTTCTAAAGAATTTCACATGCCGATAAGCAAAACTAGCCAAGGGGATTAACAAACTCACACCCCCACTCTCTTCTGGAGAGAGGGCAGTGTCCAGCAGGACACGTCCAAAGGCTTTTGCTTACATTTTGAACCTGCACTTACTCAAAATTTTATACACTTTAAATAATTTATTTTTACTACTAAAAAAACTCCACAAAAAACTCAATGACGCCCAAACGTTTGAAGCACAAAAAATATATTGATACCTCGGTTTAACATCCTCCCCCAAACAGCTGAATTAGCGTTTTGTAAAGGTGTGTTACTTTGGGGGCTGAATTTGGAGTTTCTCAAAGACTTCTGGATAAAGCAGTGGCAAAATCACCATCTCTTTTAACACTGCAATGTGCTCACAAAGACCACCCACACCATCAAATCGGACCTAAAGATCAAGTCAACAGAAGTTCACACATTAAAGAAAGCTGCAGCCTACAGAAGGTTCCATCAGAAACCCTGGAAACATGCTCCTAACACAATGAGTTAAATTCACTTACGGCACTATCTATTTGCATTGCACTGGCATCAGCCAGACTTGCTCTCATGTTCCTTTGATCCTCACGAATCCCCTTTTAGTCTTCTTTCCAAATGTTAATGGGAAGACACCTGCTTGGAATTAAGAGGAAAGAGAAAGGCTCCTTGGAACTGAAAGGAAAGCTGGAAGACTTTTAAGTGTTGGAAAGCGAGTGTGTGTAACAAAAGACAGACATTTCAGAAACATCTACCTGAAAACATATTTGCTAAATACTTAATACAACAAATGATATGAAAAGATATTAAGTAGCAAAAACACTTTTTCTCTATTTTAAACTTCATGCTAGAGTGGGTTTCTTTCTAAATAAGCTACTGTAAAGGAAAAGAAAGGTAGAATTTTACATTAAAAAATTTGGGTGAGCTCCCCCAAATGCCATGCCTGAAAAAGAATCACTCTAGAAATACAACTCGAGAGTGCTGAGTGACAATCCCCAGTTCCTTCGATACGATTAAATATTGCTACAATTTAGAATCTGTACAAGATTCAGAGAATAACACTTTACAGTTAGGGAGATGCTCCTCCTCTTTACCAGATTCCTCCTCTCCCCATGCTCTAATTCCATTAACCTGGGATTTCCGTTGCGTTTCCTCCGTGTCTCAAAACGCTCCCCAGATTCGTCAGAGGAGGAGGATGGGGAGGACGAGGAGGACAAGGAATCTCTGTCGTGAGGTGTCTGTTTCTGCCTGTGAATATTGGAACAAATATTTTTTACATAGATTAAATTCTCAGAGTTCTTTAAAATCACTACAGACTACAAAATAGATGGTATACCAAATTAAGTATATATATTGTAAACACCATGTATCATATTTAAATACTGAGATCACAGTGGATTCTAGTGGATTCCTGAGATCACAGTGGATTTTAGTGGATAGCTAAGAATGCTGTCAGCTTCTTTATATGCACTAATTACAAGCCATTTTTTTGAATTTTGCATATAAACAAGGACTTTGTTTCACCCAAATATCAAGTTAAATAACTAAAAACTGTTTAATCATGGGACACAGGAGACTAAAAAACCACTAAAATGACCAGGCAGAGTCTCCTTTCAAATAAATTATCTCTATGTTTTAAGTAAATGATTTCTACTCCACACAATTAAATAGTCTGAGATGTTTGGAGGGGGGCTCTGCCTTCAAATCCAAAGCTAGAGAATTTCAGTGGCTGAATGTCAGCCAATATCTGCACGGTCATCTCGGCACTAATCCCCAACTATTGCTCTGCAAAAAAAACTAGTGGCCAACAGAAAGTTTTCTTAATGCCCTCAGACCACCACAGGAATAGTCGTGATTATTCTCTAATTCCCACCGATCTGAAAAGTCCTTAAGGACCCTGAAGCACCCTTCAGTGACATGACTAATCAGCAATCAAGTGAAAGAGAGATCCCAAGAGAGGTCGCAAAAGAGGTAGGATTTTTATAGGAGCGGATGACCTTCTCTGGAAAAGTCACTCCACTTCTGGGGTGCTCACATTAAGGTTAATGTAATCATGCTTCCTTGGTAGCATTTCAGCTGCAAATTTAGCATAGCACCCTTCACTGTATATGCTATTACACTTCGTTTTTAAAGGTATTAACTGACCAGACATAGGAAACATAGAATCATAGAATCATAGAATCATAGAATCATAGAATCATAGAATGCTTAGGGTTGGAAGGGACCTCTAGAGATCATCTAGTCCAACCCCCCTGCATACGCAGGGACACCTAGAGCACGTGGCACAGGACTGCATCCAAGCGGGTTTTGAAGATCTCCAGAGAAGGAGACTCCACAACCTCTCTGGGCAGCCTGTTCCAGTGCTCTGTCACCCTCACTGTTAAGAAATTTTTCCTTAAGTTCCTATGGAATTTTTGATGTTTCAGTTTCCGGCCATTTCCTCTAGTCCTATCAGTGGCCACCACTGAAAAGAGACCATCCCCGTCCTCTGCACTCCCTCCCTTGAGGTATTTATATACACTGATTAGATCCCCTCTCAGCCTTCTCTTCTCCAGGCTGAACAGGCCCAGCTCCCTCAGCCTCTCCTCATAGGGCAGATGTTCCAGGCCCCTGATCATCCTTGTAGCCCTGCGCTGGACTCTCTCCAGCAGCTCCACATCCCTCTTGTACTGTGGAGCCCAGAACTGGACACAGTACTCCAGATGCGGCCTCACCAGGGCTGAGTAGAGGGGCAGGATCACCTCCCTCGACCTGCTAGAGATGCTCTTCTTAATGCAGCCCAGGATCCCATTGGCCTTCTTGGCCACGAGGGCACACTGCTGCCTCATGGTCAACTTGTCGTCCACCATGACACCCAGGTCTTTCTCCGCAGAGCTGCTCTCCAGAAGGTCGGTTCCCAGCCTGTACTGGTGTCTGGGGTTATTCCTCCCCAGGTGCAGGACCTTGCACTTGGCCTTGTTGAATTGCATGAGGTTTTTCACCGCCCAGTTGTCCAGTCTGTCCGGGTCCCTCTGGATGGCAGCACAGCCCTCTGGGGTATCGGCTACTCCTCCCAGTTTGGTATCATCAGCAAACTTGCTGAGGGAGCACTCTGTGCCTTCATCCAGGTCATTGATGAATAAATTGAACAGGACTGGACCAAGGACTGACCCCTGGGGGACCCCACTAGCCACAGGCCTCCAACTAGACTCTGCACCGCTGATCACCACTCTCTGGGCCCTGCCATCCAGCCAGTTCCTAATCCATCTCACTGTCCACTCATCTATCCCACACTTCCGGAGCTTGCCCAGGAGGATGTTGTGAGGGACGGTGTCAAAAGCCTTGGTGAAGTCGAGATAGACAACATCCACCGCTCTCCCCTCGTCTATCCAGCCGGTCATTTCATCATAGAAGGCTATCAGGTTAGTCAGGCAAGATTTTCCCTTGGTGAATCCATGCTGACTACTCTTGAGCACCTTCTTGTCCTCCATGTGCCTGGAGACAACAGCCAGTATGAGCCGTTCCATCACTTTTCCGGGGACGGAGGTGAGGCTGACTGGCCTGTAGTTGCCTGGGTCCTCCTTCTTGCCTTTTTTGAAGACTGGCGTGACATTGGCCTTCTTCCAGTCTTCCGGCACCTCCCCCGTTCTCCAGGATCTTTCAAAGATGATGGAGAGCGGCTTAGCTATGGCATCTGCCAGCTCCCGCAGCACTCTGGGGTGCATCCCATCAGGGCCCATGGATTTGTGGGTATCGAGGTTCCTTAGGTGCTCTCTGACCCAATCTTCCTCTACCCAGGGCAAGTCTTCCTCTCCACCAGCTTCTTCTCTTGCCTCTAGGGCCTGGGGCTCTAAAGGGCTGCCCTTGGTAAACACCGAAGCAAAGAAGGCATTGAGCAACTCTGCTTTTTCTGTGTTATTTGTAACCAAGGTGCCCATCCCGTCCTGCAGCGGACCCACGTTTTCCCTGATCTTCCTTTTGCTGTTAATGTATTTGAAGATTTTTTTTTTGTTATTTTTAACGTCCCTTGCCAGCTTGCCTTCCAGACGTGCCTTAGCTTTCCTTGTCGCATCTCTGCACTCCCTGACTACGTTCCTGTATTTCTCCCAGGGGGCCTGTCCTTTTTTCCACATTCTGTATACCGCTGCCTTCTGCTTGAGCATAGCCACAAGCTCCCGGCTCATCCACGCAGGTCGCCTGCCCCCTCTGCCTCCCTTCCTACACACAGGGATGCACTGTTGCTGGACGTGGAGAAAGTGCCGCTTGAAAACTAACCAGCTCTCTTGGGCCCCCCTGCCTTCTAGAGCACTAGCCCACGGGATTCTACCGAGGAGGTCTCTGAAGAGGCTAAAGTTGGCCCTCCTGAAGTCCATCGTCGCAAGGCTACTTACAGCCCTGCCTCCTCCTCGTTGAATCCTGAACTCCACCAACTCATGGTCACTGCAGCCGAGGGTACCCCCCACCTTCACATCTCCTACTAGGCCCTCCCTATTTGATAGCACGAGGTCCAGTAGCCCACCTCTCCTCGTCGGCTCCTCCACAACCTGCGTCAAAAAGTTATCGTCGACGCTCTGCAGGAACCTCCAGGACTGCTTATGCCTGGCTGTGTTGTCCTCCCAGTTGATGTCGGGGTAGTTGAAGTCCCCCATGAGAACCAGGGCCTGTGACCGTGAGGCAACATCCAGCTGCCTATAGAAGGCCTCATCAACCTCCTCGTCTTGGTCAGGTGGCCGGTAGCAGACACCCACCACAGTGTCTCCCACATTAGCCTGCCCTCTAATCCTTACCCACAAGCTCTCAACTCGCTCATCCTCGACTCCCAGGTTGAGCTCCATGCATTCCAGTTGCTCTCTCACATAAAGAGCAACTCCACCACCTCGCCTTCCCAGCCTGTCCTTCCTAAAGAGCACATAGCCTTCCATGGCAGCGCTCCAGTCGTGCGAGCTATCCCACCACGTCTCTGTGATTCCGATGAGATCATGACGCTGGGACCGCACACAGATCTCCAGTTCATCCTGCTTATTCCCCATGCTTCGCGCATTGGTATACAGGCATTTCAGGGAAGCAACAGAGGCCACAGGTTTCCCAGGAGGGGTGAAAGAGGACCCTCTGTGATCATTTCCTATCCTCACTTCCCCACTACCATACTCCTGCTGGACGCCATCTGACCTGGGCTGTGCGGTACTGCTTGCCGCGTCAGTGTGCCACTCCCCTTCCCCCTTCTTGCCTAGTTTAAAGCCCTCCTAACCAGGTTGGCCAGCCTTTTTGCAAAGAGACGTGTGCCCCTCTTGCTAAGATGAGTACCATCGTTCCCCACTAGCTGTTGGTCATCAAACAGAGACCCATGGTCGTAGAAGCCGAAACATAGAAATATATTACCTGGTAAAGTTATATTCCATTGCAAAGGAAAAGGGGGCAAGCAAGTCTGAGGACGAAGTTTCTGAAAGGGACGGAAGCATTTCCTCCATTGAAGATGAAGTATTTTTGTTGTGATATTTTCTTAATGAAGGTTCCTAAGAAAAGAAGGAAATTCAAATATATTTATGTGAATCATGTATAGTCAGCGAAGAAGGAAGTTCTGACTGACTGAGGCACTTTGGTTCTAAAACTCTCCTGACTTGTAGAGGGGCAACTAACAGCTGGTAAATCCTGATCCACTTCTGCACCCATAAGTAGCTTTCAGAAAAATAACACATTAAAAATATGTCAATATATTTATATATATCAAAGCTAACATTTCCCCCTCAGCTTTTCTTGTAGATGAAGTAAGCATGAAAACCTGTTCGGCTTCAATACAGAGCCAGGGAAAAAACATCAGCACCTCCACAGGGCCACCAGGTTCAACCACTCCTGAAACATTCAAACGAGGAGCAGCGTTCAAAGGAAGGGTTTATTTATCAACACACAACCAACCTAAGCAACTAAAACCCCTCTAGCTCTGCCGTGTGGAAACTGGGCTGCACAACAAGCAGGGCTCCAGGGCAGGGCTCCCCGCAAGAGCAGAGTTTGGGTTTGTATCCGCTGGGCCCTCCGTCGCCACGGCGGCACGGAACATCCCATTGGGAAGAGCCCTGCCTGGGAAGAACGTGGGGGGCTGCCACATTTGGAAAGATGTATTAAAATCAACGAGCTTTTCCAATGGAAATTGTTTGCTTAGGAGTGGTAACAACACCGGGATGTAGACAGCACGGACACGTAACCCCCTTTGGAAACGCGATTTCTAAGGTTTTGCCCTTAGGTTGTTTAAAAAAGAAGAAGAATTTAAACCATTTTGGGCTATTTCTAAGTGCTGCTTTGTTTAAAAGCACCCCAAGTGGTAACTCTCCACATTTCCCTGGAGCGTGTGTCACAGGTAACTCCCATTGCCCAGCTGGAAAGCAGTTACAGATAAAACAGCCCATGTCAAACAATATTTTTGATGTACGTATGCCATTAAAATGATACAAACTCTCCATGTATGTGTCACCTTGGTTGTCTTAAAAAGTTTCTAGGGTCTTTCTAGTACGACTTTTCTTTTTCAGGAATGGAGCTAACCAAAGCAAGCTGAGATCAGGAAGCAAACTGGGCTGAATTGTGGTACTCAAACCCACTTTGGAGCGTTTCCCGGCGCTGCAGGCAGCTCAGGGACTGTCTGTTAGCAGGGATCAGTTCAGGCTGCCTGGAGCTGCCCTCCTTGTGCAGCAAAAACGCATCCGTTTGGGTGATGCTGATGCCCTTTGCTATGGGCGGATGCGGAGCAGGGGCTTTTCCAGCCGCAGCCGCTCCAGCCCTGTGGAAACTTCCTTTCAAGGCTCCGTTTTCCCTCGCAGGCGGCCCTGTCCCAGGGTCCCACGGCTGGAGGGGGCGGGCGAGGGGCTGCCGTGGGACTGCCCCCGACCCCTCCGCGCGCTCCGGGCCGCCCTCCCACAGCCGCCTGCACCCTTTCCCCACGCTCATCCCCTGCTCCTGCGCTCTCCGCGCCGCCTCCTCCTCTTCCGTGGAGGACACGTCCCCGGTGCCATCCAAGACGGCGGCAGCTGCAGGCCCGGGGCGGGGGGAACTCAGCAGCGGCCTCCTCGTCAGAGTCCAAAGGCCGGGGGTCCCCGCGGGGCGTCGCGTTGCCATCCAGCGTGCAGTGGGACCGCAGCACCGACATGGCTCCGAACCACAAACCGTCACAACAGCCCGAAGCGACGCGCGAGGACACTGCCAATTCTGGCGCCCGTTCCACGCGCCGCCGCCGCTGCGGCGCTCTCTGTGGATCCCTCCGCCCCGCCCCGCCCCTCTCGTGGCCGCGCCGCCTCCTGCCCGCTGCCCCCCGCTGCTCCCGCTGCTCCCCGCCGCGCCGCCAGCCCGCGCGGCTCCCGCCTGCCCCCGCCGAGCGCCGCCGGCCGCCTCCCCGCGCGGACTCTTTTCTCTGCGGCCGCTAGTCCCGGCCCGCGGGGGCGGAGGGACACAGCGCAGCACCACACACACCGCTTGGCGCGCCTCAACATTGGAGCCGCCTGTTTTGACGGCGTCTGATTGGCTGAGGGGAGTGTTGGCCCCGCCCCTTGCCCTTTTTTGGTGGAAAGTGGTGCTCTCCCAGCACCGCCCCTTAAAGGCGCCGCCTCCGCTCTCGGTGTCCCGGGTCCTTTGCAGCTCCCTGGAAAAGCCGCGGGGTGGCTGCAGTTTCCCGGTATGGAGAGCTCCGGCCTCGAGCGCCCGGGGAGACGGGTTATAAATGGGATGGGCCAGCACGACGCGGCCTGTCCCATACCCAGAAACAGTGCTATTCCACACCGCCAATGCCAAAGTTGTCTTTAGTGGGGAAAACACCATTTTGCTTTCCTCTATTGGGAAAAAAAAAGAAATAGCACATAAGGCAAGTATTCAACACCAAAACACATATCATGCTACAGCCAGGCTGGAGCCCCCTGCCCAGGTCACTGGGGCTGCATCCTGTCAGCTTTGACCCTGCTTGAGCTGCAGGGTTGGACTAGAAGTTCCCTAGAGGTCCCTTCCGACCTCAGCCATTCTCAGATATCCTGGGACTGAGACCCCACCACTGTCTTTACTGACAACACGAGCCAGTGTTAAAGCAGCCTCCCAGCAAGTAATTTCTTCTGTTCATATTTTCTTTCCAAATAAGTGGGTCCCAAGATGACAGCAGACGTAACAGATACTATAACACACTTAGCTAGCGTTTTCTCCTAAAAGATTTTCACACAAAGAGAACTTCAGGATCATTGTGTTTGGAAAGAGAAATGCTAGTTAAATAAACAAATAAACCCTCCAAACCTCAGGCTTTCCCACACCTTCCC
Organism: Tinamus guttatus; assembly: GCF_059628265.1. Taxonomy (NCBI): domain Eukaryota; kingdom Metazoa; phylum Chordata; class Aves; order Tinamiformes; family Tinamidae; genus Tinamus; species Tinamus guttatus. The sequence goes on along the minus strand of NW_028289524.1, from coordinate 32,474 downwards.
CAGAGACAGCAGCACCATCTGCAGCCGCGGCGAGGACCGCAACGCTGGGCTCATCTGCACATGAGTGTGCACAAGTGGAGAGCCAGAGCTGAGTCGCAGCAGCTCACAGAGAGCAGAAAGCGGCGCTTCTTTGGTCCATGACGAGGCTGACCGTGGGGGCTGGAAGTGCCAAGGGCAGGCCCAGAAAGCGGACATTTAATTATTTATAAATTATTATTATGATCATTGACAATAACATTATTGTTTTACTGCCCTGGGGGCGAGGAGAGTGCGTTTGCGAGGCGCAGAGTGATGAGGGCAGCGGGCACAGGACAGACAGACTCGAGGACGCGAGGCAGCCGCCACCTCCCCGCTGCCCCTTGTCCAAGCCCTTCCGCTGGCCCCCAGGAGGGGACGGGGACCACGGCGAGCGCCCGCGCTCTGCGTTAACCCTCCTCTGCCCGTGCAGAGGCCGCCGGCCCCAGGACGATGCCCCCGCGTTTGGAGCTGCTTGTAAGACAACACATCTTCCTGTAACCTGCCAGAGTAGGAGGATGATGTATTTATATGGTCCAGAATACTGCTGGCAGCTGAGTGCTCTGGAAAGGCCCAAACTAGTGCTATGTTTTTGTTGTGGTTTGGTTGTTTTTTTGTTTTCTTTTGTTTTGTTTCTTTACAGCACAGTTATAAGCACATGAGAGATGTCGGCTGGCAAAGAACCATTTGTGTTATTTTTTATTCAAAATTACTTATGACTTCCAGATTCCCCTATAGAAGCAGAAATGTGGACACAGAGATGAACCTGTTGTCTGGGTAAAGCATGTTGTTCTTTAGGTATTTTTAATGTACTTTTCATGTATTTTATTATTTATATGGGGTTTTCAGGAGTTTTGTTAGTGTGTGCTTCCTTAACTGGCATCTGCAAAATCAAGCATGGGTAAAGTTAGCCATATTTCTTAACAAGTTACAGTTCTGTTTTAAAGTTCTGTATTAATGACACAATGTCAGTATTGGTTCTTCTGCAACAGATATGGAAACATTGTAAATCGGGTCTCCTTTTTACTGCTTGTAGTAATTTAACAATGAGATATTCAGTAAAATCTGCACATGAAGAACATTGGTAAAAATGCATAACAAGCTTGTGAAAATCATTCTGTGTATACTTGTAAAGCAATAAAATTTGCAGAATTTCAAGAAAGAGACGTCTGCATTTTTAAGAAGTGAATGTAGATACCTCTATGCACTTGGCAGAGAATGGAAAAATACAAACAATACATTTCTTCAGATGTCACGAGGTAAATTGATTAGAAGTGGTGGCTTTATAGTGTTATTTGTAATGAGGCCCCTTTTCCATGCAGCAATGGTGCCTGGCTCTGTTTCCCATTGCTGACCTTCTCCAGTGCTTTAGGAAGCCCTGCTTGTGGCTGGAGCTCTCCAGGGCCCTCCTAAAGCACAGGGCAATCTTTCTGCCTCTCTCCCTTTTCCCCATCTCCACCTCTCCTCCTGCCACACTCTCTCGCTCTTCCCACAGGCTCGTGTCTCCGGGCAAGATGAGGATAGCTGGAAGCAGTCCTGAGGCCACCCAGAGTCCCGCCAGGAGAGAGAAGCCCCGAGCAGCAAAGTGAGCGGGAGGTGCCCAGGACACGGCTGCCCTGCGGCCTCCTGCTCTGCTGCCAGCAGACGCCACCAGTGCCGTCCCTCGGCCTCCTCTGCTCCCAGCGGAGCAGCTGGTGCGGAGCAGCGCGGCGCCCAGAGCCGGCCCAGGGCCTGCACTGCGCGGGCCTTGCTGGGAGCCGTGGGGAGAGGCTGCGCTGGCCGTGGGGAGAGGGGAGCAGCTGCTGGGAGCTGGGACATCCCGCTGGGAGCTCAGCGCGCCTCACACAGGGCTGCACGGACAGCGCACACAGCCCTCCTGGGCAGCCTGTCGTGGCCAGGGCCAGCAGGGGCCCTGCAGCCCCTCTGTGACACGGGCTGGCCTCACAGTGGGCCGCACGCGGCACAGCTGCCCTCTCCCCACGGCGCCCCATGCCCGCCCCACACTTCCCTGCCCGGCCTCGCTCACGCAAGGCACGGGGAGCTGCTCTGGCCTCCGCCTGCTGCACAGCTGCTGCTCTGCAGCCACACCAGCAAGGCCAAGGAGGTGTCACCAGAGCGCGGGAGGTGCCTCCTGGGAGGGCTCTGCGGGAGAAGAGAGCCCGGAGGACCAGCTGCTTCTGGTCAAGGAGGGAAGAGCTTTCTCCCATAGCCGGCATCCACCCGGAGCCATGGGGATGCCCAAGAGGAAGGGCAAGGAGAGCCTGGAGCGGGCCCTTGGCCAAGCCGGCCCCTTGCCCCACGGGACGCTGTGCGGGCGCCAACTGGAGGGTAAGGCCTTGTGGAGCTCTGCCAGGAGGGCTGTCCCAGAGGCTCTTCCCAGCAAAGGCGCTGGGGAAGGCCTGGGCTGTGGGGCACATGGCTGCACAGGGCTGGGGACAGCCCCCAGAGCCCTGCCCGAGGCTGCCTGCGTGTGCAAGGGGACAACGTGGCCCCGCGCAGCCTGGCTGCTCTCGGGCTCTTGAGAGACGCCTGGAGGTGGCCGTGTTGGACAGGAGCCCTTGGACTCTGTTCTCAGGAGATTTCTCTTTTAGCCCGTGCAGAGAAGAGTCCTGCCAGGCTCTCCGGCTCCCAGGGAACGCGGCACCTGCCCAGAATCCCTGAGGGCAATCCCTACAAACCCAGGGAGGAGAGAGTCCTTGAGGAAACACCTCCCGCCAGGTGAGACTCGTGCAGGAGGCTGCTGTTGAGCCACAGCAGGGAGCTCCTGCCTTGCACACAGTGTCTCTGCCAAGGCTTCAGGGGAAGGAGCAGCTCCTCTGCCCTCCGAGCAGGGGCTCATTTCTCCCCTCACCCTCTGCTCCCACCACGCACAGCATCTGGGCAGCCCCTGGCAATGCTCAAGTGGGAAGTGCAGGCTGTCCAACTGCTCGCTCTGTGGAGGAGCATGACGTGTTTGCCTGAGGGAGACAGTGTTCGGAGTGCTTCAAGAGTGCAGCAGGGACAAGGGGTGCCCATGCTCTTCCCCTCTCTTCCCTTGCCAAGGGTGCAAGGCTGCTCGGAGCTTTGCTCACGCTGGGCTCCTGCTGGAGGGGAGTGGGAAGGGACCGAGGGAGGATGGAGCCCTTGGAGGGATGGGTAGGATGGAGGTGAAGATGGCGCATGGCTTGTGAGCGTGAACAGCCAAGTGCTCCTGTGCTGCCACCCACTGCCCATGGTGCTTCTCCCTAGAGCGCACGTGCCGTGTCTGGCGGGCTCCCCCTGGGTGGAGGAGAATGGCAGGAAGAGACTCCTGAATCCTTGGGAAGTCCAGAGGATGGTGCAGGAGTGCCAAAACTGCTGGGGCATTGCAGAGGTAGGAGCTCCGCTTGCACACAATTCCTGTGGCCCCTGTCCCTGCGGAAAGGCCTGCTTGCCTGGCTGTGCCTGTTTGGAAAAGGGCTTTGCTTCACAGAGCGGGAGAGATGGGGAGAGCTGCATAACTCATCTGGGGTGCTCTTGCCTTTCTCTCATCCTGCAGAACACCCGCAAGCTCCTCAATCAGTGGGATATGGACCATTTCTGGGAGGCCTATTCCCACGAAAGTACACGTGAGGCTTGGAGGAACAAGGTATGGCAGCCTTGGAAGCCGTTCAGTTCCGCATGGCTGTCCTGTGCACAGTGAGGGTTCCCCTCTCCATAACCATCATCTCCACTGCTTTCTCTTTTCCATGTCTTGAACGATAGCCTGCTCCCAGAAAAGATAGCATCTCTGCACGAGACTCCTTTCTGGCTAGGAGGGAAAGGCTGCAGAGAAGTGAAGAAACGTGGGACCATCAGGTAAGGCTTTTCTTGGGACAGGATACGCTTGGGGCCACCTTGGGAAGCAGCTTCTCCATCTAAGCTTGGGAGCTGTGCTCCACAAGCTCTGGGGAGAGGAAAGGGAAGTGCAGGCAGCCTTGGTGTGCTCCAGGGAAGAATTTGGAAGGACATGCCGTGGTGTTTGAGGCACAGCATGGGTGCTACGGGATACCCCTATGCAAGCCTGGGAGGAAGGCTCCCTCTGCTCTCACTCATTTCTGTCTTGCTTCCTCAGCAGCAGTTGGGTGCTCCGGCACAGAGGATTCCCCATCCCCCTGATGGGCCCAGGACACAGCCCAAATCAATATTGAAGCAGGGGAATGCGGCTCCTCGTGTCAAAAATGTCATGTTTAAGCTGCCGGAGCCCGAGAAAGCGTAAGTGTGCACAGCTAAGGCAAATGCCTGGCAGAGACAAGTGCCCGAAGCCCCGTGCGTGGAATGTCCCCTTTCCCACTGCCTCTTCCATGGGGTGGGGACCCACTTCCCCTGTCTTCTGCAGGACCCCAAAGGGTCTAGGGGAATCTTCCCTCCAGGAGCCTTCTGCTGCCCTGTCTTCAAGGGCACCAAGGGCCCTAGGGGACCAAAGGGGCACCCAAGCGACACTGTGTCCTCTGCTGCAGGAGGGCAGGGACACGACGGGCACCAGCTGCACAGCAAGAGGGTCTTTGTCACTGCTGTGGCGGGAGAAGTTCAGCGCAGGGACCACAGGCTCTGCCCCCGCTCAGCCCCCGCAGGAGAGCTCTGGAGGAGGAGCTGCAGGAAAGCACCAGGAAGCTCCTGGAGCATTACCGCAGCCTCTACCTGCGTCGGTAAGGACCTGCCGTGATGGCGGGAGCTCCCGTTCCCCTCCAAACCTTTCCTGGCCTGGGCAGCAGCACCTGCCAAGGAGGATCTGCTCCTCAGCCCTGTGCTGGCAGCGCAGCAGCCTTGGCAGCCTGGCGCCTGAGCCGCACAGCCCTGCTGCCCCTGCGCAGCTCTTGGCCACTCAGGAGGCCACAGGAAGCTGCCAGCTTCTCCTCCTCAGCAAGGGCCTGAGCGCGGCCGGCACCATTGCCCTGCTTTTGTGCTCACGCTCAGCCCCTTTCTCTTGAACTCTGCAGCAGTCAGCAGACATCTCGCCTCCTGGACAAGAGGGAGAGATACCGCTGATCTGCAGCAAGACTCCTGCACTCCCAAGCCTCCTCTGCTGTATTAAACTATTTTCAGAATGTTCAAAAATTTGTTGGAGTGGATGTGAAGCACCAATCTGCAGCCTGGGGTCTTTAAAATGGATTTAAGAAAACTTAGGAGACAAGGACTGAGCTACCACTTTGTGCACTCAGATGTGCCCACACATGTGCCAGCACTAGTGTCTTGTGGCGCTTCTTGTCCCCCTGCCTGTGGACGCACCTGTGTGGCAGCAGGACCCTTGGTGACCTCCCTTGCCCTGTTTGGAGGGCATCTGTCCTGCATGTTTCTCCTGCAGAACACTTCTGTCCCACTCCCCTGGCCCAATGGCCCAGTGGTAAAGCCCAGCCTGAGACGTTCTCTGAGAGCAGGACGAGGCAGGCAGAGCTGCATGGGTTACACAAGCACCTCTCCCAGAGACACCTTTACCTCCTCTTCCCTCTCTGGCTGCAGAAGGCTCTCAGTTCATGGGCTTTCCCTTTCACTCTCCTGCCTGTACCTTTGCCCATCCCTTCGCTCTCCCCCATGGCACTGGAGCTGCTCTGTGTGTCTGAAAGCCCCAGCCATGCAGGTCTTCCCTTGGACTTCGAACACTTGGGCTTTTGCCAGGCACAGGGAGGAGCAGAACCGGCCAGGAGTGCCTGGGGGTGGGAAGACGCTGGCCACGGTGCTCCCGGCGGGAAACGTTTGGGAGGATGCGCTGGCGGTCGCGCTGAACGCTTGGGGCCCCTCTGCTACAACAGTGTCCTCAGGCGTCCGGGGCGGGTGTGTGTGGGGACGTCTTCAAGGTCCCTAGTAGAGCCCGGCAGGAGGGACTCGACCCTGCCAACAGGAAAGAAAAACGGTGCTTTTGTGGTTTCCCGGGAAAATCACTGATGCCTGAGGGAAACCTGTCTAGAGGAATCCAAGGCAGGAGTCTCCAGCTGGGATGCACCCCAACACTGTACATTGAATAGACAGCAGCAGAAGAAAAAGCCATCCCCAGGCAGCAGGCTCATGAGCATTTCCCAGAGCCAAAACCTTCCAGGGCTGATGGGAGAGGAGACAATTCCCGCCATGGCAGCTGGAGATGTTTCTCAGCCTTGGTGCGGTATGGAAACATTATTGGCTGCTTGCCTCAAATTGCCTTTTCTCCTCCTTTCTTCCGTTCCTTTTTCCTCGACTTAGCTTTCCTCACTTTATTTTCTTTATTTCTTATTTCCGCTCCAAAACAGTTCTCCCCTTTTGGTGTGTCCTCTCCTCTCCTCTCCTCTCCTCTCCTCTCCTCTCCTCTCCTCTCCTCTCCTCTCCTCTCCTCTCCTCTCCTCTCCTCTCCTCTCCTCTCCTCTCCTCTCCTCTCCTCTCCTCTCCTCTCCTCTCCTCTCCTCTCTTCTCCTCTCCTCTCCTCTCCTCTCCTCTCCTCTCCTCTCCTCTCCTCTCTTCTTCTCTCCTCTGCTCTCCTCTCCTCTCGTCTCCTCTCCTCTGCTTTCCTCTCCTCCCCGTCCTTTTTTCTTTCCTTTCTCCTTTCCTTTTTCCGTCTCTTTCCCCTCTTCTCTCCCTTTCCATTTCTTTTCTTTTCACATACATTTTTTCCCACTTTCAGGCTCTGGAGGCCACAGCCTCCATGTCCTAGAGCCCTCTCGCAGAGGCCACATGGCATCAGCCACCACAGCCACCCCTGACAACTGGCTCTCCACAGGCCACGCCAAACACTGTCCCCCGCAATGTCCCCAGGGCCCCTACAAACAACCCACGGCACCTGAGAAACTCCCTCACTGTCCCCAGTGCACAGACCATCCCTCATGGAGCCCCCGATTCAGCAGAGCTGCCAGGAATTCCCCCAGGACCCTCACAGTGCCCCCCAGAATCCCACAGTGACACAAAGAGGCCTCTCAAACGCAAACTCTTCACCTAGGCACATTGCTTGACTACCAGGGAAGCCCCAACACCCACCAAACACCCCGTGAACCCCAAGGACCAGAAGAGTAATCCCAGGCATCTCCACAGAGGCCCAGGGAGCACCAGAAAAGCCCCAGCGAAAACCAGAACAACCCCGATACCTCTAAGACTTCCCAAGCACAGCCCTGCACATACTCAAATCCCCCAATGACCACCCCAGCTGCCAAAGGGTACCCATTCCAACAGGGATGCTGGTGTGTAGTGCAGCCAGAGATGTGCTGAGGGACACGGCTGGGAAATGTGGCTTCCTCCCACAGCCAGCAGACACCAGCCATTCCCTGCCCACGCAGACACCCTGGGCTCTCTGAGGGGAAAGTAACCCAGGTGTCCTGAGCTCCTCAAGGTCCCTGGTGCTGCCAGACTGCAGGGGCACCTAGTCATCCCCAGAGACCCTAAGGAAAAGATGTGCTGGAGTTTCCAGGAGGAAAAGGCACATGCTGAAGGGAAAGCAGCTCAGAGGAATTCAGGCCAAGATCCCAACCTGACTTTCAGCAAACTGGTTTTGTCCTTCTCCTTCCTTGTGCTTTTCTTCCCTTTCCCTTCTTTTCTCTTCCTTCCCCCACTTTCCCTGCCTTCCTTTTCTTTCTTCACCTCCAGGGCAAAAGACACTCCCCCCAGACACTATTCCACCTCCCACCCCACTGCACGTCCCCATGAGCTGCCAGGCATCCCATGGGAGTTGAGAAGCCCCCTCAGACTCCCCAGTAGACACGATTTCCCCATTGAGTCAAGGACTCTGCACACAGCACACACATTCCCCCAACAGCCCCAGAGCTCCCCACACGCCAAACAGCCCCAAAGACTCCCATCCCTGCATCCAGGCACCCTGCTGGACCTCCCGGGAATGCCCAGCTCATCTCAAACAACCCAGGAAGCTGCCAGGAGAACAAGACTAAAGCCCGGGAGCTCCATAGAGAGTGCCCTGGAACAGTTAAGCCTGGAGAAGAGAGGGCTGGGGCAGGGGGAGCGCATCGTGTCCATGGGCAAACATTAGTGCACTGGGTAGGGGCACTAAAGAAGCTGAAGCTGGACTCTTGTCAGTGGGGCAAGGAGAGCACAGGAGGCGATGGGCACAAACTGCAATACCACAAGATCCTTTGAATGTGAAGCAAAACTTTTTTCATTTGGAGGATTTGCAGTCGCAGCCTGGAGTTAAACACCTCCACAGGATGTGTTCCACCAGTTTCCCAGCTATTGCTGCCTTGTCCCAGGTGTAATTTTAGTGAGACCTGAGTCATGGTTTTCTGCTCTGGGCACTCTGCTGGAAGCCTCTTTTCCATGCAGCAGCTGTGCCTGGCTCTGTTGCCCATTGCTGACCTTCTCCAGGGCTTTAGGAAGCCCTGCTTGCGGCTGGAGATCTCCAGGGCCCTCCTAAAGCACAGGGCAATCTTTCTGCCTCTCACCCTTTTCCCCATCTCCACCTCTCCTCCTGCCACACTCTCTTGCTCTCCCCACAGGCTCGTGTCTCTGGCCAAGATGAGGACAGCTGGAAGCAGTCCTGAGGCCACCCAGAGTCCCGCCAGGAGAGAGAAGCCCCGAGCAGCAAAGTGAGCGGGAGGTGCCCAGGACACGGCTGCCCTGCGGCCTCCTGCTCTGCTGCCAGCAGACGCCACCAGTGCCGTCCCTCGGCCTCCTCTGCTCCCAGCGGAGCAGCCGGTGCGGAGCAGCGCGGCGCCCAGAGCCAGCCCAGGGCCTGCACTGCGCGGGCCTTGCTGGGAGCCGTGGGGAGAGGCTGCGCTGGCCGTGGGGAGAGGGGAGCAGCTGCTGGGAGCTGGGACATCCCGCTGGGAGCTCAGCGCGCCTCACACAGGGCTGCACGGACAGCGCACACAGCCCTCCTGGGCAGCCTGTCGTGGCCAGGGCCAGCAGGGGCCCTGCAGCCCCTCTGTGACACGGGCTGGCCTCACAGTGGGCCGCACGCGCCACAGCTGCCCTCTCCCCACGGCGCCCCATGCCCGCCCCACACTTCCCTGCCCGGCCTCGCTCACGCAAGGCACGGGGAGCTGCTCTGGCCTCCGCCTGCTGCACAGCTGCTGCTCTGCAGCCACACCAGCAAGGCCAAGGAGGTGTCACCAGAGCGCGGGAGGTGCCTCCTGGGAGGGCTCTGCGGGAGAAGAGAGCCCGGAGGACCAGCTGCTTCTGGTCAAGGAGGGAAGACCTTTCTCCCATTGCTGGCATCCGCCTGGAGCCATGGGGATGCCCAAGAGGAAGGGCAAGGAGAGCCTGGAGCGGGCCCTTGGCCAAGCCGGCCCCTTGCCCCATGGGACGCTGCGCGGGCGCCAACTGGAGGGTAAGGCCTTGTGGAGCTCTGCCAGGAGGGCTGTCCCAGAGGCTCTTCCCCAGCAAAGGCGCTGGGGAAGGCCTGGGCTGTGGGGCACATGGCTGCACAGGGCTGGGGACAGCCCCCAGAGCCCTGCCCGAGGCTGCCTGCGTGTGCAAGGGGACAACGTGGCCCCGCGCAGCCTGGCTGCTCTCGGGCTCTTGAGAGACGCCTGGAGGTGGCCGTGTTGGACAGGAGTCCTTGGAGTCTGTTCTCAGGAGATTTCTCTTTTAGCCCGTGCAGAGAAGAGTCCTGCCAGGCTCTCCGGCTCCCAGGGAACGCGGCACCTGCCCAGAATCCCTGAGGGCAATATCTACAAACCCAGGGAGGAGAGAGTCCTTGAGGAAACACCGCCCGCCAGGTGAGACTCGTGCAGGAGGCTGCTGTTGAGCCATGGCAGGGAGCTCCTGCCTTGCACACAGTGTCTCTGCCAAGGCTCCAGGGGAAGGAGCAGCTCCTCTGCCCTCCGAGCAGGGGCTCATTTCTCCCCTCACCCTCTGCTCCCACCACGCACAGCATCTGGGCAGCCCCTGGCAATGCTCAAGTGGGAAGTGCAGGCTGTCCAACTGCTCGCTCTGTGGAGGAGCATGACGTGTTTGCCTGAGGGAGACAGTGTTCGGAGTGCTTCAAGAGTGCAGCAGGGACAAGGGGTGCCCATGCTCTTCCCCTCTCTTCCCTTGCCAAGGGTGCAAGGCTGCTCGGAGCTTTGCTCACGCTGGGCTCCTGCTGGAGGGGAGTGGGAAGGGACCGAGGGAGGATGGAGCCCTTGGAGGGATGGGTAGGATGGAGGTGAAGATGGCGCATGGCTTGTGAGCGTGAACAGCCAAGTGCTCCTGTGCTGCCACCCACTGCCCATGGTGCTTCTCCCTAGAGCGCACGTGCCGTGTCTGGCGGGCTCCCCCTGGGTGGAGGAGAATGGCAGGAAGAGACTCCTGAATCCTTGGGAAGTCCAGAGGATGGTGCAGGAGTGCCAAAACTGCTGGGGCATTGCAGAGGTAGGAGCTCCGCTTGCACACAATTCCTGTGGCCCCTGTCCCTGCAGAAAGGCCTGCTTGCCTGGCTGTGCCTGTTTGGAAAAGGGCTTTGCTTCACAGAGCGGGAGAGATGGGGAGAGCTGCATAACTCATCTGGGGTGCTCTTGCCTTTCTCTCATCCTGCAGAACACCCGCAAGCTCCTCAATCAGTGGGATATGGACCATTTCTGGGAGGCCTATTCCCACGAAAGTACACGTGAGGCTTGGAGGAACAAGGTATGGCAGCCTTGGAAGCCGTTCAGTTCCGCATGGCTGTCCTGTGCACAGTGAGGGTTCCCCTCTCCATAACCATCATCTCCACTGCTTTCTCTTTTCCATGTCTTGAACGATAGCCTGCTCCCAGAAAAGATAGCATCTCTGCACGAGACTCCTTTCTGGCTAGGAGGGAAAGGCTGCAGAGAAGTGAAGAAACGTGGGACCATCAGGTAAGGCTTTTCTTGGGACAGGATACGCTTGGGGCCACCTTGGGAAGCAGCTTCTCCATCTAAGCTTGGGAGCTGTGCTCCACAAGCTCTGGGGAGAGGAAAGGGAAGTGCAGGCAGCCTTGGTGTGCTCCAGGGAAGAATTTGGAAGGACATGCCGTGGTGTTTGAGGCACAGCATGGGTGCTACGGGATACCCCTATGCAAGCCTGGGAGGAAGGCTCCCTCTGCTCTCACTCATTTCTGTCTTGCTTCCTCAGCAGCAGTTGGGTGCTCCGGCACAGAGGATTCCCCATCCCCTTGATGGGCCCAGGACACAGCCCAAATCAATATTGAAGCAGGGGAATGCGGCTCCTCGTGTCAAAAATGTCATGTTTAAGCTGCCGGAGCCCGAGAAAGCGTAAGTGTGCACAGCTAAGGCAAATGCCTGGCAGAGACAAGTGCCCGAAGCCCCGTGCGTGGAATGTCCCCTTTCCCACTGCCTCTTCCATGGGGTGGGGACCCACTTCCCCTGTCTTCTGCAGGACCCCAAAGGGTCTAGGGGAATCTTCCCTCCAGGAGCCTTCTGCTGCCCTGTCTTCAAGGGCACCAAGGGCCCTAGGGGACCAAAGGGGCACCCAAGCGACACTGTGTCCTCTGCTGCAGGAGGGCAGGGACACGACGGGCCCCAGCTGCACAGCAAGAGGGGCTCTGTCACTGCTGCGGCGGGAGAAGTTCAGCGCAGGGACCACAGGCTCTGCCCCCGCTCAGCCCCCGCAGGAGAGCTCTGGAGGAGGAGCTGCAGGAAAGCACCAGGAAGCTCCTGGAGCATTACCGCAGCCTCTACCTGCGTCGGTAAGGACCTGCCGTGATGGCGGGAGCTCCCGTTCCCCTCCAAACCTTTCCTGGCCTGGGCAGCAGCACCTGCCAAGGAGGATCTGCTCCTCAGCCCTGTGCTGGCAGCGCAGCAGCCTTGGCAGCCTGGCGCCTGAGCCGCACAGCCCTGCTGCCCCTGCGCAGTTCTTGGCCACTCAGGAGGCCACGGGAAGCTGCGAGCTTCTCCTCCTCAGCAAGGGCCTGAGCGCGGCCGGCACCATTGCCCTGCTTTTGTGCTCACGCTCAGCCCCTTTCTCTTGAACTCTGCAGCAGTCAGCAGACATCTCGCCTCCTGGACAAGAGGGAGAGATACCGCTGATCTGCAGCAAGACTCCTGCACTCCCAAGCCTCCTCTGCTGTATTAAACTATTTTCAGAATGTTCAAAAATTTGTTGGAGTGGATGTGAAGCACCAATCTGCAGCCTGGGGTCTTTAAAATGGATTTAAGAAAACTTAGGAGACAAGGACTGAGCTACCACTTTGTGCACTCAGATGTGCCCACACATGTGCCAGCACTAGTGTCTTGTGGCGCTTCTTGTCCCCCTGCCTGTGGACGCGCCTGTGTGGCAGCAGGACCCTTGGTGACCTCCCTTGCCCTGTTTGGAGGGCATCTGTCCTGCATGTTTCTCCTGCAGAACACTTCTGTCCCACTCCCCTGGCCCAATGGCCCAGTGGTAAAGCCCAGCCCGAGACGTTCTCTGAGAGCAGGACGAGGCAGGCAGAGCTGCATGGGTTACACAAGCACCTCTCCCAGAGACACCTTTACCTCCTCTTCCCTCTCTGGCTGCAGAAGGTTCTCAGTTCATGGGCTTTCCCTTTCACTCTCCTGCCTGTACCTTTGCCCATCCCTTCGCTCTCCCCCATGGCACTGGAGCTGCTCTGTGTGTCTGAAAGCCCCAGCCATGCAGGTCTTCCCTTGGACTTCGAACACTTGGGCTTTTGCCAGGCACAGGGAGGAGCAGAACCGGCCAGGAGTGCCTGGGGGTGGGAAGACGCTGGCCACGGTGCTCCCGGCGGGAAACGTTTGGGAGGATGCGCTGGCGGTCGCGCTGAACGCTTGGGGCCCCTCTGCTACAACAGTGTCCTCAGGCGTCCGCGGCGGGTGTGTGTGGGGACGTCTTCAAGGTCCCTAGTAGAGCCCGGCAGGAGGGACTCGACCCTGCCAACAGGAAAGAAAAACGGTGCTTTTGTGGTTTCCCGGGAAAATCACTGATGCCTGAGGGAAACCTGTCTAGAGGAATCCAAGGCAGGAGTCTCCAGCTGGGATGCACCCCAACACTGTACATTGAATAGACAGCAGCAGAAGAAAAAGCCATCCCCAGGCAGCAGGCTCATGAGCATTTCCCAGAGCCAAAACCTTCCAGGGCTGATGGGAGAGGAGACAATTCCCGCCATGGCAGCTGGAGATGTTTCTCAGCCTTGGTGCGGTATGGAAACATTATTGGCTGCTTGCCTCAAATTGCCTTTTCTCCTCCTTTCTTCCGTTCCTTTTTCCTCGACTTAGCTTTCCTCACTTTATTTTCTTTATTTCTTATTTCCGCTCCAAAACAGTTCTCCCCTTTTGGTGTGTCCTCTCCTCTCCTCTCCTCTCCTCTCCTCTCCTCTCCTCTCCTCTCCTCTCCTCTCCTCTCCTCTCCTCTCCTCTCCTCTCCTCTCCTCTCCTCTCTTCTTCTCTCCTCTGCTCTCCTCTCCTCTCGTCTCCTCTCTTCTTCTCTCCTCTGCTCTCCTCTCCTCTCGTCTCCTCTCCTCTGCTTTCCTCTCCTCCCCGTCCTTTTTTCTTTCCTTTCTCCTTTCCTTTTTCCGTCTCTTTCCCCTCTTCTCTCCCTTTCCATTTCTTTTCTTTTCACATACATTTTTTCCCACTTTCAGGCTCTGGAGGCCACAGCCTCCATGTCCTAGAGCCCTCTCACAGAGGCCACATGGCATCAGCCACCACAGCCACCCCTGACAACTGGCTCTCCACAGGCCACGCCAAACACTGTCCCCCGCAATGTCCCCAGGGCCCCTACAAACAACCCACGGCACCTGAGAAACTCCCTCTCTGTCCCCAGTGCACAGACCATCCCTCATGGAGCCCCCGATTCAGCAGAGCTGCCAGGAATTCCCCCAGGACCCTCACAGTGCCCCCCAGAATCCCACAGTGACACAAAGAGGCCTCTCAAACGCAAACTCTTCACCTAGGCACATTGCTTGACTACCAGGGAAGCCCCAACACCCACCAAACACCCCGTGAACCCCAAGGACCAGAAGAGTAATCCCAGGCATCTCCACAGAGGCCCAGGGAGCACCAGAAAGGCCCCAGCGAAAACCAGAACAACCCCGATACCTCTAAGACTTCCCAAGCACAGCCCTGCACATACTCAAATCCCCCAATGACCACCCCAGCTGCCAAAGGGTACCCATTCCAACAGGGATGCTGGTGTGTAGTGCAGCCAGAGATGTGCTGAGGGACGCGGCTGGGAAATGTGGCTTCCTCCCAGAGCCAGCAGACACCAGCCATTCCCTGCCCACGCAGACACCCTGGGCTCTCTGAGGGGAAAGTAACCCAGGTGTCCTGAGCTCCTCAAGGTCCCTGGTGCTGCCAGACTGCAGGGGCACCTAGTCATCCCCAGAGACCCTAAGGAAAAGATGTGCTGGAGTTTCCAGGAGGAAAAGGCACATGCTGAAGGGAAAGCAGCTCAGAGGAATTCAGGCCAAGATCCCAACCTGACTTTCAGCAAACTGGTTTTGTCCTTCTCCTTCCTTGTGCTTTTCTTCCCTTTCCCTTCTTTTCTCTTCCTTCCCCCACTTTCCCTGCCTTCCTTTTCTTTCTTCACCTCCAGGGCAAAAGACACTCCCCCCAGACACTATTCCACCTCCCACCCCACTGCACGTCCCCATGAGCTGCCAGGCATCCCATGGGAGTTGAGAAGCCCCCTCAGACTCCCCAGTAGACACGATTTCCCCATTGAGTCAAGGACTCTGCACACAGCACACACATTCCCCCAACAGCCCCAGAGCTCCCCACACGCCAAACAGCCCCAAAGACTCCCATCCCTGCATCCAGGCACCCTGCTGGACCTCCCGGGAATGCCCAGCTCATCTCAAACAACCCAGGAAGCTGCCAGGAGAACAAGACTAAAGCCCGGGAGCTCCATAGAGAGTGCCCTGGAACAGTTAAGCCTGGAGAAGAGAGGGCTGGGGCAGGGGGAGCGCATCGTGTCCATGGGCAAACATTAGTGCACTGGGTAGGGGCACTAAAGAAGCTGAAGCTGGACTCTTGTCAGTGGGGCAAGGAGAGCACAGGAGGCGATGGGCACAAACTGCAATACCACAAGATCCTTTGAATGTGAAGCAAAACTTTTTTCATTTGGAGGATTTGCAGTCGCAGCCTGGAGTTAAACACCTCCACAGGATGTGTTCCACCAGTTTCCCAGCTATTGCTGCCTTGTCCCAGGTGTAATTTTAGTGAGACCTGAATCATGGTTTTCTGCTCTGGGCACTCTGCTGGAGGCCTCTTTTCCATGCAGCAGCTGTGCCTGGCTCTGTTTCCCATTGCTGACCTTCTCCAGGGCTTTAGGAAGCCCTGCTTGCGGCTGGAGATCTCCAGGGCCCTCCTAAAGCACAGGGCAATCTTTCTGCCTCTCACCCTTTTCCCCATCTCCACCTCTCCTCCTGCCACACTCTCTTGCTCTCCCCACAGGCTCGTGTCTCTGGCCAAGATGAGGATAGCTGGAAGCAGTCCTGAGGCCACCCAGAGTCCCGCCAGGAGAGAGAAGCCCCGAGCAGCAAAGTGAGCGGGAGGTGCCCAGGACACGGCTGCCCTGCGGCCTCCTGCTCTGCTGCCAGCAGACGCCACCAGTGCCGTCCCTCGGCCTCCTCTGCTCCCAGCGGAGCAGCTGGTGCGGAGCAGCGCGGCGCCCAGAGCCGGCCCAGGGCCTGCACTGCGCGGGCCTTGCTGGGAGCCGTGGGGAGAGGCTGCGCTGGCCGTGGGGAGAGGGGAGCAGCTGCTGGGAGCTGGGACATCCCGCTGGGAGCTCAGCGCGCCTCACACAGGGCTGCACGGACAGCGCACACAGCCCTCCTGGGCAACCTGTCGTGGCCAGGGCCAGCAGGGGCCCTGCAGCCCCTCTGTGACACGGGCTGGCCTCACAGTGGGCCGCACGCGGCACAGCTGCCCTCTCCCCACGGCACCCCATGCCCGCCCCACACTTCCCTGCCCGGCCTCGCTCACACAAGGCACGGGGAGCTGCTCTGGCCTCCGCCTGCTGCACAGCTGCTGCTCTGCAGCCACACCAGCAAGGCCAAGGAGGTGTCACCAGAGCGCGGGAGGTGCCTCCTGGGAGGGCTCTGCGGGAGAAGAGAGCCCGGAGGACCAGCTGCTTCTGGTCAAGGAGGGAAGAGCTTTCTCCCATTGCTGGCATCCGCCTGGAGCCATGGGGATGCCCAAGAGGAAGGGCAAGGAGAGCCTGGAGCGGGCCCTTGGCCAAGCCGGCCCCTTGCCCCACGGGACGCTGCGCGGGCGCCAACTGGAGGGTAAGGCCTTGTGGAGCTCTGCCAGGAGGGCTGTCCCAGAGGCTCTTCCCCAGCAAAGGCGCTGGGGAAGGCCTGGGCTGTGGGGCACATGGCTGCACAGGGCTGGGGACAGCCCCCAGAGCCCTGCCCGAGGCTGCCTGCGTGTGCAAGGGGACAACGTGGCCCCACGTAGCCTGGCTGCTCTCGGGCTGCTGAGAGACGCCTGGAGGTGGCCGTGTTGGACAGAAGCCCTTGGAGTCTGTTCTCAGGAGATTTCTCTTTTAGCCCGTGCAGAGAAGAGTCCTGCCAGGCTCTCTGGCTCCCAGGGGACACGGCACCTGCCCAGAATCCCTGAGGGCAATATCTACAAACCCAGGGAGGAGAGAGTCCTTGAGGAAACACCGCCCGCCAGGTGAGACTCGTGCAGGAGGCTGCTGTTGAGCCACAGCAGGGAGCTCCTGCCTTGCACGCAGTGTCTCTGCGACGGCTCCAGGGGAAGGAGCAGCTCCTCTGCCCTCTGAGCAGGGGCTCATTTCTCCCCTCACCCTCTGCTCCCAGCACGCACAGCATCTTGGGAGCCTGTTGCAGATAGTTAGGGTCCGGCGGCCGGAAGATATCGCGATGTACGGAAAGATAGGGCCCCTAATAGCCAATAGCGATAAGTTTATGATGTAAGCAGACGGACGTGACGTTGTAAACCTTAGCTATATAACACCTTGTTACCCATGAATAAAGGCCATTTGCCATCCACCACATTGGTGTCAGCGAGCTGATGGCCGAAGCGGCCTGGGGGTGGTCGCCCTGCTGTCCCTGAACCACGTCGCCGCGCCTTTGAAAGGCAACAAGTGTTGCCGAAACCCGGGATCATCGCCTGGACGGGTGAACGGCGGCTGGAGCGAGTGGACCAGCCCGGCGGAGAGGATGCTACCAGAGCAACAAGGAGGATGGAAGCCCTTGTGAAGGTTGTATTGCAATTACATAAGCATTGGGGGTTTGATTGTAAGCCAAAAGATTTTACTCTCGCTGTTGCGAGGCTTTTAAAAATTAAGGTTATAGACCAGCCGGTGGATATTCTGAAGTCCCTGAAGTGTGTCCCTGAAGTGTGGGACAAATGTACTAAAGCGTTAGCCGAGGAGACGATGTCTTCGGGTTGTGGGAAAAACCTTAAGGCTTGGGGAAAAGCTGTACAAGCCTTGCAGAAAGCTATAAAAGAGCAGGAGACCTGGGTGGCGGTAAGGGACTGTTTGTTGGCCACCCTGAAAATGGGAGTCGGGGCAATCACACAGACTTTGCACCCCTCAGATAATGGCGATTCTGCTGAGCTTAAAGATCTGCAAGAGAGCAATACATCCCCTCCATCCCCGAACCCCGTCCCACTTACAGAGGAGCAGAAACAGCCAAAATCTGTTTGGAGCGAGCTAGCCGAGGAAGCTAGGAACATTGAAAAGAAGTCAGAGCTTGGGGACGTCTGGGCCAGGCCACCACCCTATGCCCCTCAAAATGGCGCCGAGCCGCAAGGAGAACGGCGGGGCGAGGGTGCCCGCGGCGGGAACAGGGAGGAACCGTTAGAACTAACAAGCGCGAGTGAGGCGCTGAGAACCAATGGGAGTGACCGGACAGGTGAGGGAGGCCCGAGTGAGGCGCTGAGAACCAATGAGCCTGACCGGACAGGTGAGGGAAGCGCGAGTGAGGCGCTGAGAACCAATGACCCTGACCGGACAGGTGAGGGAGGCCCGAGCGAGGGGCCGAGAACCGATCAGAGCGGCCATTTCAAAAAACGGCCTCTGTGAGTAGAAGGCGGGGCGAGCCAAGAGGCGGGGAACAGCCCGCCCGCAACGGAAGTAGGCGGGACGGAAGTAGGCGGGGCCGGAGCCCAACGAAAAGGTACCGGAGCCCGGAAGTGACCACTCAGTCGAGTTCCGACTCCGGATCAGACACTGGTGAGGACGAGTGGCTCACAACTGAATCAAACTTAAGGAAGGAGGAAATGAAGGTAGACAGAGCTAAGAGCCAAAATATTCCCATCCGAATTAAAGAAAAACTGCGAAGGGGAGAAACCCCTCTCACGGACTGGAAGGAAATAAAGATCGTGTGTGCTGACTGGGCCCCATCAGCCGCGCTAGCATTCCCGGTCCGGGTGACGGAGGCGGGACAGAGGGTCCACTCGCCGATAAAATCTAAGGACGTACAAGCAATTGTTAAAGCAATTGCAGATAAAGGGATTAATTCTGCCATGGTCTTAACCCTCACAGATGGTATCTTCGGGGGGGGACGATATGCTCCCATTCGATATAAAACAAACTTGTAGGCTAATCTTTGGTGGAGCAGAGATGATCGTTTTCAGACAAGAATGGAAGACAACTGTACGAAGTATTTAGCCCAAGTAACTGGGGCAGATCATCCATTACATGGCTCCAGCCTGCAGTGGTTAATGGGTGCAGATCCAACAATGATTACCCCCCAGGCGCAGGACCACAGCCTGCAGGCCCATGAAGTTATGGCAACTACTCGTGCGGCCAGGGAAGCTATTCGCACAGCCTGTAGAGTTGTTGCCAAACCATCGCCATGGTCCACAATAAAGCAAAGTGAAAGTGAGAGCTTTACACAATTTGTAGATCATCTCCAAGCAGCGGTCGACTCTTCATCTCTGCCTGCAGAGGCAAAAAGCCCGGTCGTAGCGGAATGTTTACGCCAACAATGCAATTCGGCAACCAAAGAAATCTTGCGATCATTGCCGGCGGGGGCAGGTATCGCAGACATGATTAAGCACGTTGCAAAAGAAGAGCATCTGACCCCAATTCAGGTGGCTGTTCACACCGCAATAGCCAACGTAATGGCATGTTCTAAATGTGGCCAGGCAGGCCACGTTGCAGTAAACTGCCCTTGGCTAGGGGACTCGCTGGCAGCGCTCCCCCCATGCCAAGATCAACCCAAAGGTCGCTGTCAGGAAAGATGGCAGAGTCAAGTGGTGCCCGCTTAAGTCTATTAAACCAGACCTTCAAAATAAAACTAATGAAAATTGTGAGTTTCTGTTCACAGGACCGGATCATCGGACTCCCCCGTAACCCGTACGCCCCGGTGACAAGCGTCCTGCCTGAGCCTGTGAGTTCCACGCTGACCGAATCCAGAAAACAACAAAACAGCCTCCGCAAGAGGGGGCCGCGATGCCTTTGCGTTATCTTAATTTTGCAGCTTGTCACTATAGGACAGGTAGAGTCACACCAGCCCTTTAAATGGGTACTTGAACAGATCGAACAATCTCGAGCAAGTAGTACAAAAGTAACTACAGGGTCACCAGTTTTCAGTGCCATGCCTTGCCAACCAGCACCCATTGAACCTGTTCCAAATGCAGCTGGTATGAAAATTGGTTCATCGGTTCGCCATGGTTAACTACCCTGATATCTACCTTGATAGGGCCGATAGCAATGATCATGATGACACTAGTCTTTGAACCCTGTATATTGAATAAGCTCATGTCGTTTGTCAAGAGTCGGCTAGAGAAGGTTAACATCATGTTAGTAGAACGCCGACAACTGCTTTAAGAATATATCCACTCAGTTTTATCCCCAAGTTATCCCAAGGTACACCCTATTCCTACACCCCAGTATTACCTGTCATCCTCTACCTTCTACGTGCCTTCTTCTTTGTGCCTTATGTTTTTATGTCAAGTTTATGATACGTAATTTTAAGATTGTTATAAACTATAAGAATAGAATAATATAATAATAAGAAAAAGTAAGAGTAATATAATAATAAGAGTAAGTAATAAGAATAAGGTAATAATGACAATAAGTGATCACAATAAGATAATAATAAGATAGTAATAAGAATAAGATAATCATGAGAATAAGTAATTAGAATAAGATAAGAATAAGTAAGAATAAGATAGTTATATTTTAGCTAGTTTTGTTATGCATAGGGAGGGGGGAAATGTTGCAGATAGTTAGGGTCCGGCGGCCGAAAGATATCGCGCTGTACGGAAAGATAGGGCTCCTAATAGCCAATAGCAGATGGATGTGACGTTGTAAACCTTAGCTATATAACACCAAGTAACCATCAATAAATGCCATTTGCCATCCATCACATTGGTGTTAGCGAGCTGGTGGCCCGAGCGGCCTGGGGGTGGTCGCCGTGCCGTTCCTGAACCAGGTCACCACGCCGTTTGAACGGCAACACAATCACTCCAAAGGGGCGTGATTTTCCTTTACCTTCTGTACTGTATCTGCCAGAAACATGCCTGTGGCTGTGCTGGACACCAAATTCATTGACATGGTCCTTCCAGCACATTACCTTGGCGTCATAAGGAGTGGGGCACAAGTCGCAGTTGGCATCTGGGGTCATTTCAGACGGCCAAGGCAATTCCACGCCTGGTCCCCACCTGATCCCCTAGGAGGATGCATCTCTCCCAGTTGCTCCATCAGAGCAAGCGAACACAGGCATATGCCTTAGATCAGCTCAGTCTCCTCCACTGTCACCAGGTATTGCTGTGAGCAACTGCCTCTCATCCTCCATCTCAAATGATTAAAATGCCAGCTTGGACAAGGAGTTTTCATGTAGAAAACTACACTGTGTTTGCCTTGCTTTTGGCAAGGGGAATCTCATATTTGTGGAGTTCACAGGAGGAACTTGAATCCCACTCCATGCCAGGGGCCTCTAAATCAGCACAAGATGCCCAGATTGGCTCATCTGAATCAACATGTGAACCATGTGTCACTGATCTCTGCACTTGTCACACCTACGTGTCCTGGCTAAT
Organism: Tinamus guttatus; assembly: GCF_059628265.1. NCBI lineage: Eukaryota > Metazoa > Chordata > Aves > Tinamiformes > Tinamidae > Tinamus > Tinamus guttatus. The sequence goes on along the minus strand of NW_028289524.1, from coordinate 11,640 downwards.
TGAGAGATGCAAAACGGAGCTTCCAGAGGGGAACATTTCTACCTTTCATAGAAAGTCATCCTCTGATTAAAGAAATCGCAATGTTGGAATCTGTCTGTCTGAACTGCTAAGAAAAGGATTGCAGGTTATTTAGTGTACATTCCCCAGGAGAAGGGAGCACAAGAGACAGAAAAATTGGTGAGTTCAGAGGGGTCTCTGCTCCTGAGCGGGGCCAGGCTCCTGGGAGCACAGGGCTGCGAGCACTGCCTGCTGCTGTGGACAGCAGAGGAGAGAAGGCAGCGAGAGGGGAACAGCAGTGTGGAGCGGGAGGACAGAGCAGAGCTCACTGTGGAAGTGAGCTCCCAGCCCCTTGCATGGTAAGTCTCTGGCTGCAGGGCAATGCTACTGAGTTTCCAGAGAGGTCTTCTGCACCCAGTCAACGCCATCACTTGATAGGGTTTGGGGACAATCGCTTTCCCACCATCTCCAATGCAGAGGCTGCTTCAGAGCAGGATTCCCTGCCTCAGCGTCACAGGGACAGGGCATCCTGCTTCCTTCTCCCAGGGATGTTGCAGGGCTGTGAAGCTGGGTGTGCACCCAGGTCTGCATGGGCTCTAAGCCAGAGCAGTGTCCCTGTGCCTCAGGGTTGCTCCTTGCTTCCCTCCTGTCAATGCTGCTCCTGGTCTTCGCTTAGGCTCACTTGGGTGGAGAGGATTTCAGCTGCAGTTCAGATATCAATGCTGCAAGTTATGTGAAACAGGGGTCTGCACGGGAGTGTGGTTTTTAGGGCAACATGTAAGTGTGATCATCCTCCAGCTCAAAGCAGTGTGAGTGCAGGACAGCTGGAACCTGGGGTAATAGAAATGCTCTTGCCACGCTGCCCCAAGTGATAGGGAAGCCTTTCCTCTCAGCACTCGCAGCAGAAAGGACAATGATTGCCGTCTTCAAGGAGTGCTGCCCAGGTGGGAGAGGGACATCTCAAAGAAAATAAATAATGTCAAAAAAAAAAAACTTTCTTCTACAATCCACATCCTTTAGAAATGGGTGTGAAGATGCTGAACAGCCCTGTTATGTGAAAAGTGATTTTATTGTGAGTGTCAGAATTACTCACTCCAATTCCCTCCACATTCCATGGGCAGTGGCCCCAAATCCTTACAACACACCCCGTCAGAACAAAACGGGGTTCAAGCCAGGTAAGTGTGCAGATGTCCCTTCCCCGTCCCCGCCCCCTAATAAAGAGAGAATCAGTGTGATGTGTTTTTAATGAGAAATACAATATTTTTAAAATTTACTGTTTTTTCTTTCTTTAAATATCTTTTCCTAAAATGCCACATCTTTTTTTTTTTTTTTTTTTTTTTTCCTGCCAGGACAGTGCACTATGCCCTGAGATAGCAAATGTCCAACAGCAGCTCCTTCAGTGAGTTTCTCCTCCTGCCATTCTCAGACAGGAGGGAGCTGCAGCTCTTGCACTTCTCGCTCTTCCTGGCCATCTACCTGGCTGCCCTCCTGGCCAATGGCCTCATCATCACAGCTGTAGTCTGTGACCACCACCTCCACACCCCCATGTACTTCTTCCTCCTCAATCTCTCACTCCTCGACCTTGGTTTCATCTCCACCACTGTCCCCAAATCCATGGCCAATTCCCTGTGGAACACCAGGGCCATTACCTACTCAGGATGTTCTGCACAGTTCTTTATGTTTCTTATCTTCATAGTAGGAGAGTATTTCCTTCTCACAGTCATGGCCTATGACCGCTATGTTGCCATCTGCAGACCTCTGTATTATGGGACCCTCATGAACAGCAGAGCTTGTGTCAAAATGGCAGCAGCTGCCTGGAGTAGCAGTTTTGTCAATGCTGTCCTGCACACTGGGAACACATTTTCCTTACCACTCTGCCAAGGTAATGAGGTGGAGCAGTTCTTCTGTGAAATCCCCCAGCTCCTCAGGCTCTCCTGCTCTAATTCCTACCTCAGGGAAGTTGGAGTCCTTGTGATTGCTTTTTGTGTACACTCTGGGTGTTTCATTTTCATTTTGTTGTCCTACGTGCAGATCTTCAGAGCAGTGCTGAGGATCCCCTCTGAGCAGGGCCAGCACAAAGCCTTTTCCATGTGCCTCCCGCACCTGATTGTGGTCTCCCTGTTCATCAGCACAGGCATCTTTGCCTACCTAAAGCCTCCCTCCTTCTCCTCCCCAGCCGTGGATCTGGTGCTGGCTGTTCTGTATGCGGTGGTGACTCCAACAGTGAACCCCCTCATCTACAGCCTGAGGAACAGGGAGCTCAAGGATGCCCTGAGGAAAGTAATTTCATGGACATTATTTCGAAATGGTAATATTGGTGTTGCTCTCCACGTGTGAATCCCACTGTATCCTGTACCAGGACTGAGCAATATTTCTTTATGTTTATTAGATTTACTATTACTAGTATTTGTTAACATGCTGCTACACAAATGATTGGATTTGTTTCTCCTTGAATTAGACTACTTTGTCTCATATGGTTTCCAAATAAATTGGTTTCTAAGTCTGCATCAGAGCTGACCCCCTCACTCTGTCATTAAAAGCAGAAAGTTCCACCCAGTGCAGTGCCTGAAGGCTGCTCTTTAGAGGAAGCTGCTTTTAAGAATAGGGTCAAGGAATTGTACCCCAAAGGCCTTGCTTCACAGGGTTCTCCATGTGTTAAGGAGAAAATAGCTCAGAAATGTGTAATGAGCTCTGCATTTAGGACTCGCTCATTGGTGACCAGTGACTGTGGAAGGGATGAACCTTTCTGGAAAGGTGAAGAAGCAGCTCATGAGAGATGTTGTCTCTAAGCCTGTGGAGGAAAGGATGGGCATCAGCAGTGGTCAGCATGAATTAACCGAGGGAAAATCAAGCTGAATCAGTCTGAGAGTCTTCTAGGACGGAAGGACTGGCTGGGTAGATGAGGGGAGATTGGTGCATGCTGTCTGCCTTGACTTCAGGAAAGTCTTGAACACTGTCTCCCATCATGGGCAAGGTCAAGAAGTGTGCATTTAGATGAGTGGACAGCAGCTGAATGGCAGAGCTGCATGGGTTGTGATCAGTGGTGCAGAGTCTAGCTGGAGGCCTGTAGCTCTTGGTGTTCCCCAGATGTCAATATTGGGTTCATTCTTGTCCAGCTACTTGATTAATCACCTGGATGAAGGGGATGAGTGCACACTTAGCAAGTGTCCTTATGGTCCCAAGCTGGGAGCAGTGTCTGATACCCCACACCTCCGTGCAGCCATTCCGAGGGAAATGAACAGGCTGGAGAGTTGGGCCTCATGAAATTCAGGGTCCTACACCTAGGGAAGAATTACTGAATGCACTGGTACAGACTGGGGTTGACCTGCTGGAGGGCAGCTCTGCAGAGAAGGACCTGTGCCTCATCCTTATAGTGACTGGTACTCGTGTAGGATGAAAAGGCATCCAGGGTCAACTGAGATGTCCAAGGAAATCCATAGTGCCCTGGCACAGTTGTGGTGACCATGGACAAATGTTAGAAACATGCAGGACCAGATGCAGCTCTGCAGAGAGGGACCTGGGTGTCTTGTTGGATGACAAGTTGACCATGAGGCAGCAGTGTGCCCTCGTGGCCGAGAAGGCCAATGGGAGCCTGGGGTGCATTAAGAAGAGCGTCTCCAGCAGGTCGAGGGAGGGGATCCTGCCCCTCTACTCAGCCCTGGTGAGGCCACATCTGGAGCATTGTGTCCAGTTCTGGGCCCCACAGGACAAGAGGGATGTGGAGCTGCTGCAGAGAGTCCAGAGCAGGGCCACAAGGATGATCAGGGGCCTGGAACATCTGCCCTATGAGGAGAGACTGAGGGAGCTGGACCTGTTCAGCCTGGAGAAGAGAAGGCTGAGAGGGGACCTGAGCAGTATCTAGAAGTACCTCAAGGGAGGCAATGAGGAGGATGGTGCTGGCCTCTTTTCAGTGGTGGCCACCAACAGAACTAGAGGTAATGGCCACAAACTGAAACACCAAAAGATCCACATGAACTTAAGGAAAAATTTTTTAACAGTGAGGGTGATGGAGCACTGGAACAGGCTGCCCAGAGAGGCTGTGGAGTCTCCTTCTCTGGAGATCTTCCAAAACCACTTGGATGCAGTCCTGTGCCACGTGCTCTAGGTGACCCTGTGTGTGCAGGGAGGTTGGACTAGATGACCTCTTGAGGTCCCTTCCAATCTTAAGTATTCTATGATTCTATGATTCTATGACTCTGAGTAGGGGTGTCCTTTCCTCCATGCTTTGCCCCGGTCTCCTGCTGCGTCAGTGTGTGGGCGGGGGGTGTTCAAGGCCAAGGGCAACACACCTTGTGTCCCTGGGGGAAAGCAGGCAAGGAGACCCTGTGGCCATGAGCAAGAAGTTTCCTCTCCCAATCTTCAATATCAGAGACACCAGCCATAGCACAGGTGACATAGACCTAGTTCTTTTGGAGGCTTTTGGCCATGGCAATGAACCTTGGCCATCTCCCCCTTGGGCTCTGCTACACTTTGCTATTTCTGTGCCTGTTTGCCTGCAGCCTGTAGACATCCAAACTGCTTCCCACCTTGCTCTCTGGGCAGCCTGTTCCAGTGCTCTGTCACCCTCACTGTTAAGAAATTTTTCCTTAAGTTCCTATGGAATTTTTGGTGCTTCAGTTTCCGGCCATTTCCTCTAGTCCTATCAGTGGCCACCACTGAAAAGAGACCAGCACCGTCCTCTGCACTCCCTCCCTTGAGGTATTTATATACACTGATTAGATCCCCTCTCAGCCTTCTCTTCTCCAGGCTGAACAGGCCCAGCTCCCTCAGTCTTTCCTCATAGGGCAGATGTTCCAGGCCCCTGATCATCCTTGTGGCCCTGCTCTGGACTCTCTCCAGCAGCTCCACATCCCTCTTATACTGTGGAGCCCAGAACTGGACACAATACTCCAGATGCGGCCTCACTAGGGCTGAGTAGAGGGGCAGGATCACCTCCCTCGACCTGCTGGAGACGCTCTTCTTAATGCAGCCCAGGATTCCATTGGCCTTCTTGGCCACAAGAGCACACTGCTGCCTCATGGTCAACTAATCATCCACCATGACACCCAGGTCTTTCTCCGCAGAGCTGCTCTCCAGAAGGTCGGTCCCCAGCCTGTACTGGTGTCTGGGGTTACTCCTCCCCAGGTGCAGAACCTTGCACTTGGCCTTGTTGAATTGCATGAGGTTTTTCACCGCCCAGTTGTCCAGTCTGTCCAGGTCCCTCTGGATGGCAGCACAGCCCTCTGGGGTATCGGCTACTCCTCCCAGTTTCGTGTCATCAGCAAACTTCCTGAGGGAGCACTCTGAGCCTTCATCCAGGTCATTGATGAATAAATTGAACAGGACTGGACCAAGGACTGACCCCTGGGGGACCCCGCTAGCTACAGGCCTCTAACTAGACTCTGCACCGCTGATCACCACTCTCTGAGCTCTGCCATCCAGCCAGTTCCTAATCCACTTCACTGTGCACTCATCTACCCCACACTTCCGGAGCTTGCCCAGGAGGATGTTGTGAGGGACGGCGTCAAAAGCCTTGGTGAAGTCGAGATAGACGACATCCACCGCTCTCCCCTCGTCTATCCAGCCGGTCATTTCATCATAGAAGGCTATCAGGTTAGTCAGGCAAGATTTCCCCTTGGTGAATCCATGCTGACTACTCTTGAGCACCTTCTTGTCCTCCATGTGCCTGGAGACAACGGCCAGTATGAGCCGTTCCATCACTTTCCTGGGGACGGAGGTGAGGCTCACTGGCATGTAGTTCCTGGGTCCTCCTTCTTGCCTTTTTTGAAGACTGGGGTGACACTGGCCTTCTTCCAGTCTTCCGGCACCTCCCCTGTTCTCCAGGATCTTTCAAAGATGATGGAGAGCGGCTTAGCTATGGCATCTGCCAGCTCCCGCAGCACTCTGGGGTGCATCCCATCAGGGCCCATGGATTTGTGGGTATCAAGGTTCCTTAGGTGCTCTCTGGCCCAATCTTCTTCTACCCAGGGCAAGTCTTCCTCTACACCAGCTTCTTCTCTTGTACCTAGGGCCTGGGGCTCTAATGGGCTGCCCTTGGTAAACACCGAAGCAAAGAAGGCATTGAGCAAATCTGCTTTTTCTGTGTTATTTGTAACCAGGGTGCCCATCCCGTCCGCCAGCGGACCCACGTTTTCCCTGATTTTCCTTTTGCTGTTAATGTATTTGAAGAATTTTTTTTTGTTATTTTTAACGTCCTTGCCAGATTGCCTTCCAGCAGTGCCTTAGCTTTCCTTGTGGCACCAAGTCTGGACTCCTGTGCTTGGCCAATGTACTTGAAAAACACATGAAGTGTTAACCTGGCATCAGAGCAACCTGCACTTCGTCTTTGCTTATCTGCAATCAGGGACTCCCACTTTCTGCTCTACTCAGCCCCTGGGGAGACTTTGCTGCTAATGGTCCTCAAGAGGAACAATTAACTCTCCAAGAAAGTTGGCCATTTGCTTCTGACTGTAACTGCTGGAGAGATTTCCTCAATCTCCCCCAGGTTCTCAACCTCCTGGAGGTTCATAGACTCAGCACCAAATACTCCCAGGACTCATTAAAATGAATATATATATATATATATCTAAGGATATGTCATATTTTTCTTCAATCTTCAATTCTTGGGTGGCTAATTGGAAAGCAATGTATTGAAATGAGCCAGATTTCAATGAGCACCTGAAAAAGAAGGATGGCTGCTTTTCAGCTTTCTTTTTCATTCTGTTTTCAGAAGAAATCCGACCACATTCTCCCATTCCTACAGTGTCTCCCAATGAAGTCTGCACATGTGGGAAAAGCAGTGTTTTTGAGAGGAGACCTGTATGGGCAACCTTCCTGTTCACATCCCCAACCCTGACATTTCTCTCCTCAGCCACTGGGGACTTGGATAGCTCTGGTTCAAATCTAGTCTTTTTCTGCTCCAGGCTGGAGCTGAATGTTACAGCTGTTGCAGTTCATCCGGTGTCCTATGAGATAGAAAAACTAATCACCTGTATGACAAGCATAAGCTTCATCCTCTGTCCTAAGAAACGGAATGCAATCCTGATCACTATGTTGAGTCCAAATTGCCTCCAGGGAGGTTCCCAGTCTACAAGGAATAAACTTCCTTGAGATGTTTTAGACAGATAGATAGAACAGCCTGCATAGAAACACTCTAAAACAGCTAGCTGAAGAAGTAACTGCACTCCTGAAAGGCAAGGCAAGATTGAAATTCTCCACTTGCTCAAAGGAGCAACTGGAGAGTTGAGAGGTATCTGAATAATAAAGAGAAATCACAGAATCATAGAATCATTATCGTTGGAAAACACCTTCAAGATCATTGAGTCCAATCGTAAAACCTTCAACACCATATCTGTTAAACCATGTCTCTAAGTGCCTCATCTACACATTTCTTAAATACTGCCCCACCACTTCTTCAGGCAGCCTGTTCCAATGCTTGATTACTTTTTCTGTGTAGAATTTTCTCCTAAAATCTATCCTGAACCTCCCCTGGCACAACTTGAGGCCTTCTCCTCTTGTCCTATTTTCATATATGGGGGAGGAGTTCAATCCTGCCTCACTACAACCTCCTTTAAGGCAGTTGTAAAGAGTGAGGTCATCCCTGACCTTCCTCTTCTCCACACTAAATAACTCCAACTCCCTCAGCCGCAACTCAGAAGGTCTGTGCTCCAGTCCCTTTACCAGCTTTGTTCCTCCTCTTTGGAGTCACTCCAGCACCTCCATGTCTTCCTCGTAGTGAGGGGCCCCAAATAGAACACAGGATTCAAGGTGTGGCCTCATTAATGCTGAGTACAGGGGGATGATCGCTTCCCTGGTCCTGCTGGCTACACTGTTTCTGATACAAGTCAGGATGCCTTTGGCCTTCTTGACCATCTGGGCACACTGTTGGCTCATGGTCAGATGGCTGTCGATCAACACCTGCAGATCCTTTTCTGCCACGCAGCTCTCCAGCCACTCAGCCTCAAGCCTGTAGCTGCATGGGGGTCTTGTGAGTGAGGTGCAGGATCCAGCACTTGGCCTTGTTGAAACCCATACAGTTGGCCTCAGCCTATCGATCCAGACTGTCCAGATCCTCCCCTAGAGCCTTCCTGCCCTCAAGTTGATCAAATGTTCCTTTGAGCTTGGTGTTGTCTGCAAACTGGCTGAAGGTGCACTCAATCCCCTTATCTCTTATTCAGATCATTGACAAAGATATTAAAGAGGACTCGACCCAACACTGACCCTGGGGGAACACCGCTCGTGATGAGCCACCAGCTGGATTTAACCATTCACCACCACTCTCTGGGCCTGGCCATCTTCTCCGTTTTATTCCCAGCAAAGAGTACACCTTTCTAAGCCCTGAGCTGCCAGCTTCTCCAGGACAATGTAGTGGAAGACTGTGTCAAGAACCTTCCTAAAGTGTACTGAGACCATGTCCACAGCCTTTCCCTCATCCATTAGGCAGGTCACCTGGTCTGAGGAGATCAAGCTGGTCAGGCAGGACCTGCTTTTCATGAACCCATATTGCTCCAGCCTGATTCCCTGCTTATCAAGGACATGCTGTATGATTGCCCTCAATATGATCTGCTCCATAACTTTCCCCAATACTGAGGTCACGCTGACAGGCCTGTAGTTTCCCTGGATCCTCCATCTTGCCAACATTAGCAAGTCTCTAGCCATCTGGGACCTCCCCTGTTGGCCAGGACTGCTGATAGATGATGGAGAGTGGCTTGACGAGCACTTCCGCCAGCTCCCTCAGAATCTTTGGGTGGATGCCATCTGGACCCATAGATGGACATGTGAGTGTCCAAGTGGAGTACCAGGTCATTGATTGTTTCCTCCTGATTTATGGGGGAGTTGTTCTGCTCTACACAGGTGTCTTCTAGCTCAGGAGGCAAGCACCTTGAGGAGAACTGATCTTGTTGTTAAAGACTGAGACAAACTAGGCATTAAGTTCCTCAGACTTGGCCTCATCCTTTGGGATCCCCATCCTCATCCCTATTCAATGCAATTGTCAGGGATTGCAGCTGGTCTCTGCTCTTAGCAGAGAACGTTAACCTTGAAAAGATTAGAGTGTATCTATGAGATAGGGAGTTCACACAGAGACAGGAGAAAGTTATTAACAAGTTTTAAGGAGGTTTTGGCCATGGAGCAGAAACTGGCCAAGCTAAGAATCATCCAATCATAACTCTGTCACTAGCTACTGACCTTTGTAGTCCTCACCAATAAGCAGCAGCCACGACGAGGAAACCTCGGTATAAATAATGTACCTAGAAAACAATAAAGCGTAGTTTGCGTTGCATCTACCCCAGTTATTTGTGCTTTTGGCTGCCACGACTGAGACATGCAATAAAGGATGGAGATTCTTCTTGGCCCTTCTCTTCTTGTTAATGTATTTGTAGAAACATTTTTGTTGTCTTTTACAGTGACGGCCAGATTGAGTTCTATCTGAGCTTTCACCTTTCTGATTTCCTCCCTACATACTCTAGCGATGCCCTTGTGCTCTTCCAAGTTGTCTGCCTCTTCTTCCAAAGGTGGTAAACTCTGTCTTTTTTTTGTTTCTTGGAGTCTCTGTGACAGCTGCCTATTCAGCCAAGCTGGTCTCCTTCCCCTCCGACTCATCTTACAGCACACAGGGATGGCCCGTTCCTGCATCTTTAACATTTCCTTTTTGAGAAAAGTCCAGCTTTCTTGGACCCCTTTGCTCTTCAGGACCATCCCTGCCGCTGTTGGTGGCCCCTCAGCAGCGACCTCAGTGCCAGCACCCGCCGTGAGCCTCCTGCTGGCCCAGCAGCTCCTCGGGCAGGGGGACCTCACTCGCGCACAGCCCAGCGTGGGCTGCTGCCGCCGCGGGCTGCAGGGACACCAGGTTCCTCGGCAGAACTGCCCCGGCCAGCAAGGGGCTGATGACGTCACAACCAGCTGCGCGGCCTGGCCTATCAGGGGCTGCGGCAGCAGTGACGTCACCAGCCGACGCCCACGCGTCAGCACAGAGCCAGCCCTGCAGAGAGCAGGGGCCTCCCGGCAGCGTCCCCGCAATGGCCTCCGTGTCCCTGCCCGCTGCTGAGACACCCCTGGCCTCACAGGCAGCGCCTGCTGCTGCCCCGGCAGCTCCGCGCACACAAGGGACCTCCCCGCGTGTCTGCACCAGACCCCGCTGCCGGCCGCGCTGCTGCTGGGACAGGGGCAGCTCCAGAGTCCAAGTGACCTCCCAGTCAGCAGCAGTGCCATGCGCCTTCCACCGGCCTACTAGGTGCTTGCAAGCATTCACTTGACCATGCTGACTTTCTGGCAGAGCTCTTGTGGACCAACCAAGCAGACGGGCTGCAAACCGTTCCTGTCCCTGCAGCTGCTCCGATGCAGGAGAGCTGCCACATGGTGACCTGCATTTTCATCCCCACAAAGGTGCCTTCTGTCTTGGAGGGCTGCTCTGACTCACACACGCCCTCATCAAGCCTGACTACCACAGGCAGACTGCTGTCAGAACATCTCCTGAGGGCAAAAGTTGCTGCTAAGCAGAACATGCCCTGAAGATCACAAGGGTGCAAAGCAGCTCTGCAGAGAAGGACCTTGGAATCCTGATGGATTACAGACTGACCAAGAGCCAGCAATGTGACCTTTGGCCAAAAAGGCCTATGGGACCCTGGCCTGCATTAGGAAGAGCTTTTCCAGCAGGTTGAGGAAGGTCATCCTGCCTCTCTACTCAGCCTTGGTGAAGCCACAAGTGGAATATGGTCTGCAGTTCTGGGCTCCCCAGTACAAGAGGGACAAGGAGCTACTGGAGAGAGTCCAGTGTGCGGCTACAAAGTTGATCAAGGGACTGAAGCATCTCAGCCATGAGGACAGGCTGAGAGAGCTGGGCCAGCTTAGTCTGGAGAAGAAAAGGCTGAGAGGGGATCTTATCAACATGTACAAATACCTGAAGGGAAGGTGTCAAGAAGAGAAGGGAAAGGGGGGAATAGACTCTTTTCAGTGGTGCCCAGCAATAGAATAAGTGACAATGGACACAAAGTGAAGCACAGGAAGTTCTGCCTGAATTTGAGGAAAAACGTTTTGACTGTGAGGGTGACAGAGCACTGGCATGGGCTGTCCAGAAACCTTGTGGAATCTCCTTCTGTGGAGATATTCCAAACCTGCCTGGGCACGATCCTCTGCAATGTGCTGTAGGTGGCACTGTTTGATTGCGGGAGTTGGAGGGTGGACTAGATCACCTGCAAAGGTCCATTCCAACCTGAACCATTCTGTAATGCTGTAAAATGCCTGCAGTGAAATATATTAACCTTTTGAGTAGTAGGGATCTGCCTGTCCCTCAGTTTGAGAGTGAGTGGTGCTCTAGTAGGAGTAGAAGGCATGCAGGCCATTTGAGAGGGCCAGGGAAATTCCCGGTCTGGCATGCAGCTGAAGCTCCAGAAGGATGCGGGTTATCACACTTCCTCCACCAGAGCAAGCACACTACATGCCTTGAGCCACCCCTGTCTCTTCCAATGTCACCAGATGCTTTTGTGTGAACAAGTGAATCCATATCCAGTGATTCCCTTAAGAACGTAGACAAGGGGCTCTCAAGTAGATGTCTGTGTTGTGCACACTTAGCTTGGCAAGGGGAATGCCACCTTCTATGTATTTCTGCAGTTCATGGAATTTAGTTGAACCTCCTCCAAGCCAGGGTCTTCTAAATAGGCATCGTGG